>NC_044032.1:100971460-101611795 GCF_901765095.1 Microcaecilia unicolor | reverse complement strand
TTCTGGTGTGGTGTTTGGATAGAAGGGGGTGACTGAGTGAATGCCGAATGCCCGTGTTGATAAATCTGTTGGCTCAGGCTGCTTACTACTGAATATTCCATCATATAAGTACATAAGTATTGCCATACGGGGACAGACCAAAGGTCCATCAAGTCCAGCATCCTCTTTCCAACAGTGGCCAATCCAGGTCACAAATACCTTGCACGATCCCAACAAAAAAACCCCCAATACATTTATGCTGCTTTCCAGAAATAAGCAGTGGATTTTCCCCAAGTCTAATTTAATAATGGTCTATGGACTTTTTCTTAGGAAGCCGTCCAAACGTTTTTAAAACTTCGCTAAGATAACCGCCTTTACCACATTCTCTGGCAACGAATTCCAGAGTTTAATTACACGTTGAGTGAAGAAACATTTTCTCCGATTTGTTTTAAATTTATTACATTGTAGCTTCATCGCATGCCCCCTAGTTCCTAGTATTTTTGGAAAGTGTAAACAGACGCTTCACATCTACCTGTTCAAATCCACTCATTATTTAAGACCTCTTATCATATCTCCCCTCAGCCGTCTTTTCTCCAAGCTGAAGAGCCCTAGCTGCTTTAGCCTTTCCTCATAGGGAAGTCATTCCCATCCCCTTTTATCAGTTTTGTCGCCCTTCTCTGTACCTTGTCTAATTCCATAATATTTTAATAATACCTAACATTCTATTTGCGTTCTTAGCCACAGCACAATGAGCAAAAGGTTTGAACATATCATCAACGACTGACCACCTAGATCCCTTTCTTGGTCTGTGACTCCTAATGTGGAACTTTGCATGAAGTAGCTATAATTGCGATTCCTCTTTCTGTTGTTTTCTGACTTCACTTGTTTTGTACTGCTTTTAGGTCCTGCTGAGCTGTACATCTGCTGTCTAGAATTTTGGAAGATGGACTGAGAAAATAAAGTTTTAGATGTACTCTGTAGAAGTTGTTTACTTTTTGCAATGTGTGTTGGATGCTTGTTCTGGATACAGAAAGTGAAATTGCCTTGTGCTTTGTAGCTTTTACTATATGAGACGTAGGGTAAGGAATAATATATTGTAGAGGAATATATTCGAGTTATTCCCCAAGTTTTCCACGTCATCACTGTGACCCCTGTCGCAGGTGCTAGTCACCGAAACACGGCCCATGTCAGGTCTTTTTTGTCAAGGCTCATTCATTAAAGACTGTGTTCCATTTTTAAAGGCCTGTGGTACTGTTTTTTTTTTGTTTACACTGCAAGCATGAACATTTACACACTAGCTCTAGAGCTCTACTCATGGTCTGCCAAACTCCACCTATGTGCACACCCACTGGCAAAATTTTGTGCCATCAATTCTACATACAAACATATAAAATCATGTCCAGAGGGGAAAAGAGCCCATTTATGTGTATTGTGCAGCCACTCGTGACTATAATACTGTCGGCATTGCAATGTGCTTAATAAACGGGGGGGGGGGGGGGGGGGTGTTAGTGTCTAAACTTAGGTTCTTCATTCTAAAATTTTCCTCAATATGTGTGCACTCTTCCTGTATTATTTTCAATTCTGTGACTCATTGTTTACATCCTTAGTCTTTCAGCCCTTCAATACCTACTTAGAATTTTTTCAAGCATGGCTTCTAAAGGTGTGATGTTATTGCTGTTATCTTCTATTTTCAAGAACTCCAGTGAGTGCTGAATTGTTTTTACAAGCAACATGGTAATTTAAATTCATAACACATTATAGTTTGCAAAAAAAAAAAAAAAAACAACCTAGTTCTTGCAAGTATCATATTTTGCCTTTATATGTATCAAACTAGGGATTAGCACGTTGACCTTGACTGTCATCAGGATGTGACTGGAATACAAAACAAGACATTTCTCTGGAGCCAAAACTTTAGAGGCTGCCTAGCATGAAATATGTTCACACTTAGTATATGATTGATTAAGAAAAACATTCTGATAAATTATCATTCAAAAGAGGTTAATTTTATTTGGGTATTGTAAGTTGTGCATTACTCCTATCAAGCACATTTCTTTCAAACTGTTTGTCACTGTCTAACTATGAGGTTGATATAATTCACATTTTAATTTGAAAAATATTAAACTGTAACATTCCAATCAAATTTCAGTTGCAAATATGGCACCAAAGTATTGCATATTGATGAGATGATAGTTTCCTTGTATGAAAACAAAGAGGAGAAAAATATGAATTGAGGCTATTCAGCGTTCAGGTATTGATTTTACAACAGGAAGCCTATATGAAATGTCATAAAGGAGCAACATAGGCACCATAGGCACCTATGTGCATTTATAAAATAAGTAGAACCAGCACCAGTAACGCACACATCTTATCTCATAACATCAGACCTGCTCCAAGGCAGGTGTAAATGCGCATATATGGCCTCTGCATGAATTAGCAAAGTTTATGAAGTAAGCACATGCATCACAATTTTGCCCCAGATTTGACTACACCACTGGAAATGCCTATATACTTCATGGAACAGGAGGCTCACTGTTTTGTTGAGCTTATTTTATCTGTATGTATACTCCTGCACAATTTTACTAGAGCCCTTTTTGCTGCATTGTGAAACATGATTTACACTTGCGTTGCCCCTCCTCCTACCTCCAGATCTGTTACCCTCTCACAGGATAGCTCAGTCTATGTGGAGAAATGGGGTACCAACATGATGCAGGGATACAAAGTTAAACGTACAGACCTGCTAGGCGTGGGAGGCTGTTGGCGCCTGGAATTGCTCATCCTCTTACTTTCTATTTTTAAGAATGCACAGTCCAGCCTGGGTTGAAAGAGATTAAAATTTGTAAATTAGTCCTCATTTGCCTCTGTGTCTCGAGCAGGCTTACTATAGCCTTCTGCTCCCACACTTCCTGAGACCTTTCTTCAATGAGAGTGTTTCTGCCTCCTTTTCAACCCCATATCAAATACTGTTAAGCAAATAGAGATTGGATCTGGATTCTGCAACCTTTGGTCTCCTGGACTCAGCTCCTGAGGTTTCTTCTAATTACTCCCACTTCTCTGCCAAAGTCCAGAAAACCCTTTTTATTTCTCATTTCTTCTCCAAAACCTCCTTTAGCCCCTTACTCCTTACTTGGTCATAGTATATTGGCTTAGCTGGCCAAGCATACTAGCACTTATGGTACAGTGGCTTAGCAGAGTTTAAGAAAGGTTTGGACAGCTTCCTGAAGGAAAAGGCCATAGAATGTTATTAAATGGACGTAGGGAAAAATCCACTATTCCTGGGACAAGCAGTACAAAATGCTTTGCTCCGTGGATCTTGTCGGGTGATTGTGACCTGGATTGGCCACTGTCGGAGACGTGGTGCTGGGCTAGATGGACCTTTGGTCTGTCCCAGTGAGGCGATGCTTATGTCTTATGATTCATACCATTTTGCAGAACTTTTACCTTACTAGTGATGAACTCGTCCAAGTATGGAAAATTCTTTAGGATTGACAGTGTCAACTCAGGGGTCTTTTACAAAGGCACACTAGCGTTTTTAGCATGTGCTAAATGCTAGAGATGCCCATAGAAATATTTCAGAAGATATATTTGCAGTCCCAGGCACCACTTGCTTTCATATTATACATTCACAAAATAGGCACTAGACTATACTCTTTAGGGGATCGTCAGAATATCCTGCATCAAACGCTGCTTATTAAACCTGCACGAGGCAGCAAAGGGCAAATCGTCATAGATCCTAATATTTCTGTAACCTCAATTTCAAATCGATGGTTTTTAAATACTACTTGAGTCCTGCATATGGAACGGGGGAAATTTCTGAAAATGCTACCCTGAGGGATTTGGATTTCAATTTAAGAGCCTAAATTTGACTTCCAAAACCTTCCTCCCACATTTTCCTATATTGTCAGTACCCACATTTACCAAGACAGCTTGCTCTTCCACAGTACTGTCTAAAATTTTATCTATATAATGCCAAGTTCCTCCACATTCACACCAGGCAAGCAAGCGACCAATCCTTACATCCACCAGCCATCCAGCTATATACATGCCTAATGATTGAAACACCAACTAAAACATCCATCCTAACCCTTCTGTCTTGTGCAGAAGCTTCTGCAGGTACATCTTTGGCTCGTCTGTATTGGTTGAAAAGAGAGGGAAGAGTGAGTGGATTTATTGTACATAAGTATTGCCATACTGGGAAAGACCAAATGTCCATCGAGCCCAGCATCATGTTTCCAACAGTGGCCAATCCATGTCACAAATATCCGGCAAGATCCCAAAAATGTACAAAACATTTTATACTGCTTGTCCCAGAAATAGTGGATTTTCCCCAAGTCCATTTAATGACGGTCTATGGACTTTTCCTTTAGGAAGCCGTCCAAACCTTTTTAAAAGTCCGCTAAGCTAACCGCCGTTACCACATTCTCTGGCAACGAATTCCAGAGTTTAATTACACGTTGAGTGAAGAAACATTTTCTCTGATTCATTTTAAATTTACTACATTGTAGCTTCATCACATGCCCCCTAGTCCTAGTATTTTTGGAAAGCGTGAACAGACGCTTCACATCTACCCATTCAACTCCACTCATTATTTTATAGACCTCTATCATATCTCCGCCTTTTCTTCAAGCTGAAGAGCCCTAGCCGCTTTAGCCTTTCCTCATAGGGAAGTCGTCCCATCCCCTTTATCATTTTCATCGCCCTTCTCTTCACCTTTTCTAATTCCACTATATCTTTTTTGAGATGCGATGACCAGAATTGAACACAATATTCGAGGTGCGGTCGCACCATGGAGCAATACAAAGGCATTATAACATCCTCATTTTTGTTTTCCATTCCTTTCCTAATAATACCTACATTCTATTTACTTTCTTAGCCACAGCAGCACACTGAGCAGAAGGTTTCAATGTATCATCTTATCTCATTTGCACAATATCTTAATTATCCTCCTCTTCTCTGTGTATCCATCTACCAATGTCATATTTCTTTCCACTGATACTCCTAGAAGGGACTAGCTTTTACATATGCATGTCAACTTCACACACTTGCTAACAGGTATAGTGGTGCCCCTGAAGTGACATCAGCATGCCAGAAGAGCATAAGAGTAGCCATACTGGGTCGACGAATGGCCCATCTAGCCCAGTATCCTGTTTCCAAACAGTGGCTAAGCCAGGTCACAAGGTAACTGCAGAAACCCAATCGCGGCAACACTCCATACTACAAATCCTAGGGCAAGCAGTTGCTTCCCACGTCTGTCTCATAGCAGAGTAGAAGCACTGAATTAATGTCTAATGTCATAATGATTAATACATTCTTCACTCCCTTTACATGACTAATGGACAAAATTGAAGCTTGAGACAAAAACTAATCATGTATAAAGTGGTATAAAGCATATGGTAGTTTGAGCCTATTCGCCAAGCCCCCTCCCTGCCCATCTTCAAATCCTTGCTCAAAGCCCACCTCTTCAATGTCGCCTTCAGCACCTAACCACCATACCTCTATTCAGGAAATCTAGACTGCTCCAACTTGACATTTCGTCCTTAGATTGTAGCTCCTTTGAGCAGAGACTGTCCTTCTTTGTTAAACTGTACAGCGCTGCATAACCCTAGTAGCGCTCTAGAAATGTTAAGTAGTAGTAGTAAGTAGTAGTGTTCTTTCTATCTATCTATCTATCTATCTATCTATCTATCTATCTATCTATCTATCTATCTATCTATCTATCTATCTATCTATCTAAGAGAGAGGATATAAATATTATGGACCAATATCAACTTGCGATTGTTTCCTTAAGCACAATTCATTTTTTTAAAGTCTTACCAACTCTGAGACCTATATCTAATAAGAATTGAATGCTGATAATAAAACAAGACATCCACGTGTATTGCAGCTGCTGACTCTTCAGTTGCCACATAATATGTTCAAAGGTAGAAGCACTCCTATTTACAGCATGTTTTCAAAGGATAATTTGCAAATGTCATGGTGATTAACAGAGCCAAATACCCCAGGATCTGTCTGTAATCCATGAATAGGAAGGGTCTGCATGATCTTCCATTTAATTAAATGACAGACTGGTAAGAAACGTTGCCATTGTTTCCATAGACAGAAGTAATACATTCAAGTGGTTACAATTTATGTGTACAGTACTTTTTCACTGGGATAGAAAACCCCTTTTGTTACAAGGCAAACAGAAATGTCAATGAATGGAACAATACATTTATGGGAAGGATTGGGGCTTCTACATGCAAATACATTCTGTAGGCTGACAGATAAGGTTAGACAGCATGAAAGATATGGGAAATAGGATTGCAAAGATGACTGTTACAACCTCTCATTTACTGATGTTATTCAATTTGATTGAGTAAAATGGATGGGGAAAAAAAGTACATTTCAACTACAGAAAAAAAAAATTGCTTCTGACAGAATCTGAATTTCAGCCTCCATTTCCAATTATAATTTTTGAAACAAATTTTCTGCACTCGGGGCAGTGACTCAGTACTGTGCTGTGAAGTGACAATCTCCACAACCAGTCTTTTTTTTTATTATTGTTTTTTTTGAGCATTTTATAGTTTGATCGATTTTTTTAAATTAAATAAATTATCAGGGTATATATATTTTTGAAATTTATTTTCCCAGTATTCTTTTTGATCAGTCTGTATTAGGCCATGAACTCACATGCATTGCTTCTCCAGCTATCTGGTGCTGCAGGCAGTGCCATCTCTAGTATAGAGAAGTGCTTAAAGGCCAAAAGGTGCTACAGGTTAGGCATAGAGGGGAGCAAACTGGACTGACTTTTTTTTTTTCCAAACCTTGCCAACCCCCACAATACAAACCTCTACCTTTCTTGCATATGATAGTATATATCTTTCTGCCAATGGCATGCATGCTGCTAGGGACTGAACAATTTATTTAGGGGCATTGGGCAACCTGTCTAATCTCTTTTCATCATAATCTCTTTTCATAGATTCCTGCCATCTCTTAAAGCTTGTGAATTTTTCTCCACCTATAAGTCTCCATCAATTAACTTCTGCTACAAAGGACGAGTAACAACACTCGGTTTTCTTATGCATGGATTTAGCTGGGCCCACCTGTTTCCTCTTCTTTCTGCATGGATCAATGCTGTTATGTCCTTGCAAAGTATTCCTAGCACTATGCTGGACAGTCAGTTTAAACCAGAGTATAGAACATCACAATGAGAAGACTCAGAACTCTTGAACCAAAATCTTCTTTCATGCAGTTATTAAACAAGGAAAAATAGCTACAGTTCAGATGTGCTGGACAAGAGTTTTTCCCTTGCAAACTGGGAGTCTGTTTCTCAACCAGCGCTCTCTTCATGCAAAAGAGACTGGGAGAATTTCAGCCACACGCTGAGTAGTATGCTGTTTATACTTTATATTGGTGAATTCTTGATAGTCACAGGTAGCTTGAAAGGATCATACAACAGAATACAGCAAAACCAGTTTCAGTTCACAGAGGAAATATGCTGCAGATCCGATGGGTGGGGGAGGGGGGCAACTTGCCCAACATGCTTAGAAAACAAGGTAAGCCAATAGAAAGAGCCCTGTAAAACACACGGAACTACAGGATTGCAGGGGTTTGTAGTTCAAGGGCACAACCCAATTCCATGCCGCCATGCAAATGGGGGCAGAACAAATGCTGTAAGGCAGGGGTCCTCAAATCCAGTCCTCAAGGTCCACAACCTAGGATGGCTTTCAGAATTTCCACAATGAGTATGAATGAGATCCATTTGCATGCAAAGGAGGCATTGCATACAAATAGATTTCATACATATCCATTGGGGAAATCCTAAAAACCAAGCTGGGTTATGGACCTTGACGACTCCTGCTCTAAGGTCTTCGTTTTCCTACTGTCACTTCTTTCTGCCATGTATTCTCTTCTCCTGCTTCTTCCCCTCCACTTTCCTTTTGTTGCTCTCTTTCCACCCATTAATCAAATCAGTCTCTCCTCCCATCAAAGTTGTCAACTATCAAGTTAAAAAAAAAAAAAAACAAGCAAAAATAACAGGTCCAATTTTTTTAAATGCTCAGCTCTTAAATTTTTGAGTCATTTTATTAAGCTGTGGTAAGCATTAGTGCATCCTTACCAAATCTTAAAGGGGCTTACCACTAAATGAGCTCAGTGGCCGTACAGTAGGTGGGTCTTTTACAAAGCGATGGTAAGCCCAGGTCGGGCTTACTGCACTCTAAATCTGAACACCAAATCCCAACACGACAGCCAGCAGTATTTCTGGGTCAAGCGTGCACCATTTCTGATAATCCTGGAATTTTAAATTTTATTTTCTAGGGCGGTAACCGGGTTGCCGCAGCAGCCCTTACCGCCACCTCAGTCGGTGGCAGTAAGTGCTCCCCGCCGCATGGCCACATGGTAAGAGTTATCTTACTGCATGGCCATATTTTGGGGCTTTTTACCTGCTGCGGTAAAAAGGGCACTGGCGTGTGGGGAAAAACGGACCTCCACTACTGCAGGGCCCTTTTTCCCACAGCTTAGTAAAAGGACCCCTAAGTTCATAATCTGTACATGCAAACCACATGCTGAAAAATATTTTTAATTTTTCCATGGAGTGGGCATGTCTAGCAGGGGCATAGCTAGGTGGGGCTGTGGGGGCATGGGCCCCCACAGATTTAGCCCTGGCCCCCTCTACTTTCAACCCGCCTCCCGCCGCTGCTGCCGACCCTCCCCCGCTGCCGCCAGGTACATTTGCTGGTGGGGGTCCCCAACCCCTGCCAGCCTTAGTCTTCTTCAGCACCAGTCTCTGTCACGTTCGCTGATCTGTGCTGTGAGTCCTGACGTGCATGCAGGACGTCAGTCAGGACTCACAGCACAGATCAGCGAATGTGACAGAGACTGGTGCTGAGAAGACTAAGGCTGACTGGGGTTTGGGGACCCCCACCAGCAAATGTACCTGGCAGCAGTGTGTGTGTGTGGGGGGGGGGGCGGGCTAAAATGTGCCCCCCCACCTTGAGCTCTGGACCTCCCCTCCCACTGAGGTCTGGCTACGCCCCTGATATTGTCTGTCCTAATTAGATTGTAAGCTCTGCTGAGCAGGGACTGTCTCTTCATGTTCAAGTGTACAGCGCTGCATACGTCTAGTAGCGCTATAGAAATGATAAGTAGTAGTATTAGAGGACATTTCTGTACTAATCAGTTAGCACAGCTACATTACTGCATCTTGTTTAGCGCAGGATTGGTGCATGAATTCTTATCTACAAAATAGGTGTCGGAAATTGCTTATGTTCAAATTTTTTTTCATGTTCATGCACTAATGGCAACATTAGCTCTGCCATTAATAAGGAAAATTCACCATTTTCTGGCTGCAGTAAAAATGGCATTTTTGCATGGGAAAAACCAGAGTAAGGATGTGCTAATGCCTCTTTCTACCGCAGCTTAGTAAAAGAACCCGTTTTGTAACCTATTTTTAGCCAAACATTGGAGCCTATGTTTTCAGCTGAAAATTCATCTTTTAAATTAGGAGCTTAAAAGGTAGTGTACAGGTCTCAGCTCTGGGTGGAGCTACACATTAAAAAAACAACAACTAATTTTAAGCAAAAATCTGGCAGTAAAACAAATTTTCATGTACCACCCCCAAGCTGGCTAAAACTTCCATGGTTTAAAATAAAGCTAGCCTGAAGCTGACATCAGAGCTGCAGGAGAGGGAGAGAGAATTTGAGTGTGAGATTGTTTTTCCTGCCAGCTCACTGGTTCTCTCCCTAAAACTAAGTAAATAAACTTGAGCCAATGAGGTGCAGGAAACAGGAAGTGCTTTCTGTTACTTCTCTTGCATTTTGCTACTCATTGCATACATGATTCAGTGCCCCGTATATTCTTTTAATTCTCACCAGTGCTATGGAGCATAAAGGGTAATTAGTTTTTTTAAAGGGAGCACTGGAACTTCCTGGCCTTAATATTGATCCTATTGTTGAGGGTAAAAAAAAAATTGTTTGTCATCCCAAAAATCTTTTAGACTTCATAATTTTCAAATATATGCTCATGCTGGATAGGTGTCTCAGTTTTAGCAGTTAAACATATGGTGATACTTAAAAACAAAAAACGGAGACACCTCGACAGACTCTCCGCCTGTGCTTACAGATTTTACTGGCATTAATAGTGTGCATGCGGCTGAAAGGCACATGTTAATTTTCTTTGGAAAACAGAGACAGATGTTTCTCAAAACAAAAGCATAACTCATGTTTTCTAAAACCTCATAAAATACAGTTTTCAGAAATAGAGGAAACATTTTCCTTCATAAAATATTCCTACCTCAATCCCCCTCTTCAACTGGAACCTAAAAATGTGTAAGTACAATACATTTCAGGAAGGATGAGCCAGGGTTCAGCTGAGGTGTATGTAAATAGTCTGAGTGACATGTTCACTTAATATTTTAAGGGCCCTTTTACCAAATGGCGGTAAAAGGTGGCCCGCATTGGCATGTGGGATTTCCACCAGCCAAGTCACCTGTTACTGCTGCTGTTAAAAAGCCCTTTAAAAAAATGGCAGTAAATGGTCGTTCAGTAATTTAAAAAATTGTTGTGCAGCCGTTTACTTCTGGAGCCCTTACCGCTTCATAAGGGCTCTGTGGGTCTGCCCCCTGGCACTAGAAAATAAAAAGATGTTTTCTTGTTGCTAGAAATGGTGCACTGGAGATCTGGAACTACCGTTGGGCTCCTGGACGAGCCCAGTGGTAGGGCCGATTTACCGCACACCAAGCCAGCAGTAGCCCTATTGCCCTTTAGTAAAAGAGCCCCTAAGTGATTTTAATGCACATATTTAAAGGGGATGTATTCTGGGTCTTGTTCATGCTTTAACAAGTCCCCTAGTGGTGGAGTGCGGAATTTAAATAATTCAGGAGAAAATGTCACAGTTTATAGGGTTTCCACAGAAAAACCAGTGGCGTTCCTAGGGGGGGCTGACACCTGGGGCGGATCGCCGGTGCACGCGCTGGGGGGGGGGGGGGGGGGGGGGGAATGCTGCGCGTGCCTGTCCTTCGTTCGTTCCATGCTCCCTCTGCCCCGGAACAAACCTGTTCCGGGGCAGAGGGAGCATGGAACGAATGAAGGACAGGCGCGCGCGGCACCCCCCCAGCGGCGTGCACCCGGGGCGGACCGCCCCACCGCCCCCCCTTGGTACGCCACTGCAGAAAACTCCACACACAAAGGGGATTTGACAAGAAGAATAAGTGGATATTTTATTAAATAACAATCATAATAACAAATTTTTGAAAATGAAAGGATTTGAGTGTTTTCATTTATGGAATTTGCAATGTGAAACGCTGTCAGTTGCTGTTTGCCTGTGCTGTCCGGCAGAGCTTGGTTCAACTTGAATTGCATTTGACACATTTGTAGTTGAGTACTATGAAGATATCAGGGGCCCACAGCTTGGGCCTTGAGGGATGCCTTACAGGGCAGCATACCAATCTTTAGAGCAGACAATGGATATCCATTTAGAATGGGTTAGAGGTATTAGAGAACATCCATTTGGGATGGAAACGGATGCTGTACTGTCCTCCTTGAATACTGTGTCAGATGCGTATTTGGCGTAGGGGTTAGGGCTGAGTGCCCTGAATGCAAGGGATGTGGGTTTGGTTCCACTGTGGTGTTGGGAGTGACTCTTTTAGTTCTCCTGCTTTGAGTGGCTGCAATGTGCTAGGTAGGTGTATCTAGCACGCTGGACACTTTTGTACTGGTCGCTGGAGGATGCGACCAAGTCCTTTCCTGTCATCTCATAGGTCGGGGGTTGGCTGCAACACATTCTAGTAAGATATGGGGGCTGTGGGCACACTGTGACAAGGGTAGATGCATGCTAAGGTCTTGATTGGAGACAGAGCTGTTATAGGGGTGCTATTTCTGTGGTACTTACATTGGGCCGTGAGGCGCTCCCTCAGGCACTGGATTAGGGGGGGTTTCTTCACGTCAGACACACTTATACCGGTGCTGGAGTGATTCAAGGTCACAGTGAATTCCAAAGTGTCTGAAAAACACAAGTTGGTGGAACACATAGTTCAGCTGATGGGCCTTCTTAATGTCACATATATTATTTTTGTGAACATGTTGTACAATGCTCCTCACATAGCCTGTGACAGATGACAACAGGCAGGTTGGTGTGTGTGTGGGGTGGAGGGTGGATGGGGTGGGTATGCATTACACAGGCACAGGTGCTGTGAGCAGAGGTGGCCGTAAGGACAGAGGGTAGCATGGTGGCCTTTCTGTAGAGCATGTGCTCTGCTGCTGGGTGGTGGGGATGGGCAGTGGGGTAATGCAGGTGTGCCTTTGGCTGGCTCAGTATATTTTAGAGAACTGCTGCCAGTGTTCCCATCAGTATGTAGGTGTGGGCCAAGTTGTGGGGATTTGGGGGGAAGGGGTAAGGGGGTCCCGATATGTGCAGCTCCTCATTTTAGTATTGCATGGGTTAGTAGAGGGGATGGGGCAATAATTAGTTGTCATTGGATAATCTGGACATTCTGATTTCTGCAATGTTTTTTTCTTTCTTATGAAAAAGCAATAGCATGTATTGCAACAACAAAGGGGACCTCAGGCATGTGACCCTGCCTATGTATGGTGGCTTGCACATAAATGCTGCTATGATCCTGGGGTGGGGGGGGGTGCAATGCTTTACACTCACCTTTCTAGGCCGATTTTTAAAAAGGTTCCAGGGGAGATCTGGGAAATTATAGGACCGGTGAGTATGACATCGGTTGCCGGGGGAAAATGGTAGAGGCTTATTATAAACAAAATTACAGAGGACATCCAAGGACATGGATTACTGAGACCAAGTCAGCACGGCTTTAGAGTGGGGAAATTTTGTTCTAACCAATTACTTCAATTCTTTGAAGGAGGGTAAACAAACATGTGGACAAAGGGGAGCCGGTGACATTGTGTATCTGGATTTTCAAAAGGCATTTGACAAGGTACCCTCATGAAGGCTACAGAGGAAATTGTGAGGGTCATGGGATAGGAGGAATAAATGTATAGAATGTTTGTACGTTTGGGTAGCTTGCCGGGTTGCCCTTGACCTGGATTGGCTGCTGTCGGGGACAGGGTGCTGGGCTCGGTGGACCTCTGGTCTTTTCCCAGTATGGCATTACTATGTACTTATGTAGGCTGTTCCTTTTAGATCTCCCATGCCCTCATGGAGACATTGTGTGAGGGTGGGTGGTGGTGCTTGAATTTGCCTCTTGTGCCTGAGCCACGGGAAAAACCAGTAAGCTCTGCCTCTTCCTCAGAGAATTTTGGTTCCCTTCTTAGAGACATAGTTGAGCACTTTGAGGAATGTTCTTCTTCCATGTGCAGAGATATACATGCATGTTTTGCATGTGAAGAGAATATCCTGCTGTTGCTGCAGACATATTTTCAATGTGGGGACCAGTACCACCAGTGGTGTGCTGGAGACGGCTCGCTCCGGCTCGCAAGATCCGGTTGTTAAATTTTGGCCGGACTTGCGAGCCGGTTGTTGGAAAGGGCGAGCCGGCTCTCCCTCCCTCCGCCCTCCGGATCCGGTCCCTCACCGATCCTACCTTGACTATCGAATTCTTCGGGGTAGGCAGTGTTGCCTGCCCGCTGCTATCGCTGACTTTCCTCCGCCGCCTGTTTGCGCTTTAAAAATGGCCGCCGAGACTTCCAGAGGCGGCCTCGCGAGACTTCTCTAAGTCTCGGCGGCCATTTTGAAGCGCGATCGGGCGGCGGAGGAAAGTCAGCGATGGCAGCAGGCAGGCAACACTGCCTGCCCCGAAGAATTTGATGGCCAAGGTAGGGTCGGTGAGGGAGGGAGGGAGGGGAGGAAGCAGTAGAATTTGCGGAACAAGTCGGGAGGGGGTGGCAGGGGAGAGAAGGGAGCTGCTGGCCATGGGTGGATGGAGGACAGGGGAGAGAAGGGAGCTGCTGGCCATGGGGGATGGAGGGCAGGGGAGAGAAGGGAGCTGCTGGCCATGGGTGGATGGAGGGCAGGGGAGAGAAGGGAGCTGCTGGCCATGGTGGATGGAGGGCAGGGGCAGGGAGAGAACTACTACTACTACTATTAGCATTTCTATAGCGCTACAAGGCATACGCAGCGCTGCACAAACATAGAAGAAAGACAGTCCCTGCTCAAGAGCTTACAATCTAATAGACAAAAAATAAATAAAGTAAGCAAATCAAATCAATTAATGTGAACGGGAAGGAAGAGAGGAGGGTAGGTGGAGGCGAGTGGTTACAAGTGGTTACGAGTCAAAAGCAATGTTAAAGAGGTGGGCTTTCAGTCTAGATTTAAAGGTGGCCAAGGATGGGGCAAGACGTAGGGGCTCAGGAAGTTTATTCCAGGCGTAGGGTGCAGCGAGACAGAAGGCGCGAAGTCTGGAGTTGGCAGTAGTGGAGAAGGGAACAGATAAGAAGGATTTATCCATGGAGCGGAGTGCACGGGAAGGGGTGTAGGGAAGGACGACTGTGGAGAGATACTGGGAGCAGCAGAGTGAATACATTTATAGGTTAGTAGAAGAAGTTTGAACAGGATGCGGAAAACGGATAGGGAGCCAGTGAAGGGTCTTGAGGAGAGGGGTAGTATGAGTAAAGCGACCCTGGCGGAAGATGAGACGGGCAGCAGAGTTTTGAACCGACTGGAGAGGGGAGAGGTGACTAAGTGGGAGGCCAGCAAGAAGCAGATTGCAGTAGTCTAAACGAGAGGTGACAAGGGTGTGGATGAGGGAGCTGCTGGCCATGGGTGGATGGAGGGCAGGGGAGAGAAGGGTCGTTGGCCATGGGTGGATGGAGGGCAGGGGAGAGAAGGGTCGCTGGCCATGGGTGCATGCAGGGGAGAGGAGGGTCACTGCTGGCCATGGGTGGATGGAGGGCAGGGGAGAGAAGGGTCGCTGGCCATGGGTGAATGGAGGGCAGGGGGAGAGGAGGGGAGAGAGAATAAATGCTGGACATAGATGGAGGGGAGGGAAGAGTGAGGAAGGAGATAAGATAAGGGAAAAGGAAGAAAGGAGAAAAACTGCACATGGATGAAGAAAATAGGCAGAAGCTGAGGACCAGAAATGAAGAAGAAAGGAGGAAAGTAAAAGAAATAAATGGAAAGGAAGCCCTGGAAACGGAGTTAGGAGGACAGATAGCAGCAGAATTGGATACTGGGCCAGCACGATCAGAAAAACAGTCACCAGACAACAAAGGTAGAAAAAATCATTTTATTTTCATTATAGTGTTTGGAATATGTTCACTTTGAGAATCAGGTGCTCAACATTAAAAGTTTATATTTATTTACTTATTATGGCATTTTATCCCACATTAAACATGAATTAGATTGGAACCTGGGATCATTTAATTTTTTTTTCCTGGAGAGAGTAATGCATTGCCCCCCCCCCCCCCCCCACCTACTGGCTATAGCCAGCTCTGCAATTTTGGGGGGCGCAGTTGTGGATGGGGGGCGCAGTGGTGGACGGGGGGGGGGGGGGGGCGCCGAGGTGGACCGGGGAGAGAGCCTGTTGTTAAAAATTTACCAGCACACCACTGAGTACCACCATTGCACGTCGATTGGTGGAAACATTCATCTCTGAATATCTAGGAAGTTTTCAGTATGCCCTCTTTCAGGTTTTTTTTTTTGTGTGATTTTTCCCAATATCGGAAAACGTTTAGTTTTCTTTTCCATTATGGGCTTCAGTTTTTAGACATTATCCAATAAACATTTATTTTGCCAGTTGGACATCATATCAAAAAGAATCTTCCATGTCAATTTCAGAAGGGCTTGAAATGTTCTTTTTTCCCCAAATTGATTAAAATATGTTCTTATTTCTGCTGAATTATTTTAATATTGTAATCTTTTGGATATGTACATTATCTTGAGTTCGCATGTAGGGTATATAAAATTTTATAAATAAATGGCTTACAGAGACATGTCAGTGACAGGCTGAAAAGTTATCTGAATTATGGCAGAAATAGTCATCCTCAATTTATATGGGTAATAAATCAGTTGTGGAAGTCTGATCTATAGCGGGAATATCATGATTATATAGTAGAGCTCTCAGTGGTCATTTTGGGCCTGAACAAGCATCTTGTCAAGAGAGAATTGGCATCACTGTTGCCTTACTAGATAGACCTCCAGGAACCCCCAGTAAGGCCAGGGCTTTTATGGGATGGGGAGAGAACTTTCAAAGGGGGTTTGAGCCCTGGGATGGGGTAGCTTAGGGGAGGGAGCCATGTGGTGGGCACACGCTCACAAGTGAGGGAGTGTGAAGGGTAGCCTGCTTTGAGGGGGATTCCTTGGGCAGGCTACGCTTGAGGGGTTTGGTATTGGGTGTGTTTGCTGCCAGAGGAGGACTGTCAGAGGTGACTTTGGTGTGGTTTTCAGGGGGTGAACCTGGGAGGCTGGAGGTGTCTCAGGCCCTCATGATCAAAAGCCCCGCGCTGTTCCAAACAGCGCCCTAAAAATAGCGCTGGGACAGTGCAGGGCTTTTCTGCATCAATGATCAAAGGTAATGCATGCAAATCTAAGCAGCACTATTATCTTTGATTATCATGTAGAAGTGCGGGAGAATTGTGCCTGAGCATGCGCTCAGCACAATCCTCCCGCACTTGTTAGACAGGTCTGGGCTGTCAAAAGCCCAAACCTGTCAAACAGCCTGCCCCGAGGCCCGCACAACGGGGGCTGGAGACCCACCGGACCTCCAGAAAACGTTGGATGCAATGGGCGGGGCTGGGCGCCGCCATTTTGCAGTGGCGTTGACTGGAAGAGGAGGGAGGCAGGCTGCATCCCTCCTCTAATGAAAGGTAGGGGGGCTGGGTGGGGGGTTGTCACCAAGGATCACCAGGGATTGAAAGGAGAACGCTGGGGGGGGAGGAGTTAGGGTGGTCTGGAGGTCCACCGGACCTCCAGCCCCCACCCCCCATCGCTGGATGGGGAGAGCGTTTGGCCGGAGGCAGCCACTTCACGATTTCTGGGGGTTTGGGGGGGCTGGAGACCCACCGGACCTCCAGCCCCCCCCCCCCCGTCGCTGGTGGGAGGGTGGGAGAGCATTTGCCCGGAGGCGGCCACTTCACAATTTCTGTGGGTTTGGGGGGGGGGGGGGCAGAAGACCCACTGGATCTCCAGCCCTCCCTGAACATGGGGGGTGGGGGTGTGGGATCATTGGGGGGACCGGAGGTCCTCCGGACCTCCAGCCCCCTGTTCGTGTTTGCTTTGGGGGGGGGAACGGGGGCCTGCCAGCATGCAACTGCATGCTGGACAGGGCTCACCATTCCTCCCCAATGATCCGCAAAGTCTAACACCAGCTCAGAGCTGGCGTTGATTTTGCCGCGGCCAGCGACCCAATCTTTGGTGCGCTGGACGCTGATCATTGGGGAGGAATGCGTTAAACGTTGATTAGCATGCATTTGCAAGCTAATTGCGCTAAGAGCCCTGTTTAGCATACATTTGCATGCTACTTGCGCTAAGAGCCCTCGAGTGCGTTGTTTCAGGCGCTCGAGGGCTCTGATCATGGGTTGGCAGCAAACTCCGACGCTAGTATGGCGTTAGCAGCCTCTAGCGCCGGAGTTTGCTTTTGATCATGAGGGCCTCAGGAAGGGTTGCTGGTGCAGGAGAGAGGAATGGTGCTGTGTGTGGGGGGGGTCTTCTACATTTGGGGTGGTTGGGAGGTTTGGATAGCAGAGAGGGGTGATTATGAGCGCTGTGGAGGAGTGGGGACAGAATGGTTGGGGGGGGGGGAGCAAGACATTGGGATTTACAGCTTCTCCTATCCCAGGCACTTAGACATGCCTTGGAGAAGGTGTAAATTCCAAAATCATAGTTTCTCAATACAGACATGCGGTCCCTATGTGAAATATGGAAACTTCCTTTCCTATATTCCCTTCTCCCACTCTCTTGCCATTTACTTTTATTCATCTTCCCACTTGAAATAGCATTTAAATGTCCGGGCTGCTTCAGATGTTTAAACGCTGCCATTTACATGTGGGGGATGCTTCTAAAGTAACCACTTTAGTTTATTTGAAGAAATGTCTTTCATATATTTCATTCTGGTTTGATGCATGGATTTATTTGTGCCCTAGTTTTTTTTCCTTTCCCTATTACACTATAGGAATCCAATGTTCTTCAAAAACATGTCAAGCAGAGAGAGAGAGAGAAATTGACACACACTGCTTGCCAAAATTGGTAGTGCTGACTCATGTAACTCATGGTGAGTCTGAGTCATATTGGTTTCCCTTGGTTTAAAGTTGCTAATATCTGACTGCCTTAGAAATTCAAATACTGGAAAACAGCAAGTTTTGCTAAAGGGCCATTTTGCAAAACTGCGTTAAATAGTGGCCTGCGCTATTTTTAGCGTTTGAGTTTCCTGTGCACTGAGGCTACTTTTAGTGCAGCTGTAAAATAGCTGCAATTTCTTTTTTTTTTTTCTTTCTTTTCCATTAATGTCCACGTGAGCCCTTGCTGCCACCTATTTTGTAGGTAGCAATGGCTCACGGGCTAACCTTGCACTAAACAGCAGTGTGTGGCGATTTGCATGTGCTAACCGATTAGTACAGGGCACGCATGCTCTCCAACCTGAAACCCGCACCAATCCCAGAACTTCTGTGGAATGCCTGTGTCCGTCCCACTGTAGTGTCTTGTGGTGTGCAGTAAGCATGTATTAGTACTTACTGCCGATGCTTAAAAGAGCCCCTAAAACTGTTATTTTTATTGATAATCTTTCATGTTGCACTTAAACAGTATTTAAACTATATAGAAATAATACAAAATTTCCTGTGTACATGCACTATTAAACAAATAGAGACTTGCAACAAATTAGACTTTTAAAGTAAAATATTACCCTTGTCTTGAGTTAAAACGGAAGAACTAGTCATTTTGTGCCTTCTTGGGAAAGTACTTGTCTTCTTTCAGAATATATATGCTGAAGCTTTGCTTAACTTCAGCAGAATGTCACACCATTATAAATAATGACAGTTAATGAATGAAATTTAGGGGCTGGTCTGGTGTCTGAATGGCAGGCATCGAGCTGTGCTGTTGAGAGAACCTGGCTTTGATTCTGGAGTTGGGCTTTTGCTCTGTGGGCTGTGAATGCTGCAGAAATAGTATTGTTCGGGAAGGGGGGTGGTGATGCTCCATATAATGTTAATATGATTTCCATACCCCCCCCCCCCCAAAAAAAAAGTAAGTAAGGCAATTCCTAGCCCTTCCCCATAAGTACATAAGTATTGCCATACTGGGACAGACCAAAGGTCCATCAAGCCTAGCATCCTGTTTCCAACAGTGGCCAATCCAGGTCACAAATACCTGGCAAGATCCAAAAAAAGTACAATACATTTTATACTGCTTATCCCAGAAATAGTGGATTTTCACAAAGTCCAATAATGGTCTATAGACTTTTCCTTTAGGAAGCTGTCCAGACCTTTTTTAAACTCTGCTAAGCTAACCGCCTTTACCACATTCTCTGGCAACAAATTCCAGAGTTTAATTACATATTGAGTGAAGAAATATTTTCTATGATTCGTTTTAAATTTACTACTTTGTAGCTTCATCGCATGCCCCCTAGTCCTAGTATTTTTGGAAAGCGTAAACAGATGCTTCACATCTACCCGCTCAACTCCACTCATTATTTTATAGACCTCTATCTTATCTCCCCTCAGCCGCCTTTTCTCCAAGCTGAAGAGCCCTAGCCGCTTTAGCCTTTTCTCATAGGTAAGTCATCCCATCCCCTTTATCATTTTCGTCGCCCTTCTCAGCACCTTTTCTAATTCCAACATATCTTTTTTGAGAACACAGTATTCGAGGTGCGGTCCCACCATGGAGCGATACAGAGGCATTATAACGTCCTCAATTTTTTCCATTCCTTTCCTAATAATACCTAACATTCTATTTGCTTTCTTAGCTGCAGCAGCAGCACACTGAGCAGAAAATCAATGCAAGTATTTTGGAGAGGAAGGGTAGGAGGGAGATGGGGCGGTAGTTGGAGGAACAGGTAGGGTCAAGTGAAGGTTTTTTGAGGAGAGGTGTGACAACAGCATGCTTAAAGGTGTCAGGGACAGTCACGGTGGAGAGAGAGAGGTTGAGGATATGACAGATGGGAGGGGTGATAGTAGGAGAGACGGTGATAAGTAAGTTGGTGGGGATGGGGTCTGAGGAACAGGTGGTGGATTTCGAGGAGGAGAGAAGATGGGCGGTTTCCTCTTCAGTGATATCAGGAAAGGAGGAGAAGGAGGCCTGGGTTGATTGGTTGAGGGACTGGGTGATAGGATGAAGAGGAGGAGAAGGTTTAGTGGTGAATTCGAGGTTGATCTTCTGGACCTTGTCGCGGAAGTAGTCAGCCAGTGATTGAGGAGAGAGTGAGGGGGGGGGGGCGCTTGAATAACTTTGTGTTTAATTACCTCACTAGTTACTCCCATCTCTAGGTCATTTATAAATATGTTAAAAAGCAGTGGTCCCAGCACAGATCCCTGCGGAACCCCACTAACTACCCTTCTCCATTGAGAATACTGACCATTTAACCCTACTCTCTGTTTTCTATCTTTTAACCAGTTTTTAATCCACAAGAGCACAGTACCTCCTATCCCATTACTCTCCAATTTCTTCTGGAGTCTTTCATGAGGTGCTTTGTCAAATGCCTTTTGAAAATCCAGATACACAATATCGGCCGGCTCACCTTTATCCACATGTTTGTTTACCCCTTCAAAGAAATGTAATAGATTCGTGAGGCAAGATTTCCCTTCACTAAATCCATGTTGGCTTTGTCTCATTAATCCATGCTTTTGAATATGCTGAGTAATTTTGTCCTTTATAATAGTCTACCATTTTGCCTGGCACCGATGTCAGACTCACCGGTCTATAATTTCCCGGATCTCCTCTGGAACCTTTTTTAAAAATCGGCATTACATTGGCCACCCTCCAATCTTCCAGTACCACACTCAGTTTTAAGGATAAATTACATATTACTAACAATAGCTCCGGAAGTTCATTTTTCAGTTCTATCAGTACTCTGGGATGAATACCTTCTGGTCCAAGAGATTTGCTACTCTTCAATTTGTAGAACTGCCCCCATTACATCCTCCAGGTTTATAGAGAATTCATTCAGTTTCTCTGACTCGTCAGCTTCGAATACCATTTCTGGCACCAGTATCTCTCCCGAATCTTCCTCGGTGAAGATTGAAGCAAAGAATTCATTTAATCTCTCCGCTACGGCTTTGTCTTTTACCGCTCGATCATCTAGTGGTCCAACCGATTCTTTTGCTAGCTTCCTGCTTTTAATATACCTAAAAAAAAATGTACTATGGGGCTCATTTTCAAAGCACTTAGCCTCCCAAAGTTCCATAGAAACCTATGGAACTTAGCCTCCCAAAGTGCTTTGAAAATATGCCTCTATGTGTTTTTGCATCCAACACAATCTTTTTTTCGAAGTCCCTCTTAACCTTCTTTATCAGCGCTTTGCATTTGACTTGACATTCTTTATGGTGTTTCTTATTATTTTCAGTCCGTTTCTTCCATTTTCTGAAGAATTTTCTTTTAGCTCTAATAGCTTCCTTCACCTCACTTCTTAACCATGACATTTGGTCTTCCATCCTCCTTTTTTAATACGCGGAATATATTTGGCCTGGGCTGCCAGGATAGTGTTTTTGAACAGCATCCATGCCTGATGTAAGTTTTTGACCCTCGCAGCTGCACCTCTAAGTTTTTTTTTCACCTCATTTTGTCATAGTCTCCTTTTTTTATAGTTTAACGCTAACATATTTGATTTCCTATGTATACTTACTTCAAAGCTAATATCAAATCTGATCATGTTATGATCACTGTTAGCAAGCGGCCCCAAGCTCTCTAGTTGCTGATGTTGTGTTGGGCAAAATATTTGTAAGATCATGGCTCCAGTTACCCACTCCATTCCTTTGTGTGTTACTAGCAGGGGCAGACTGACAGGGTTCTGGTCCCCCAGGCAATAAGAGGGTCCTGGGCCATCCCTGCTCCTGGGCCTCATATCCTTTCTCCGCCGCCCCTGGGTCCCATATTTCTTATCTCCCCTCTTTCTCCCGCCCTGAGTCTGGCACCCTCTCTCACCTCTTCACCCCCCATGTATTTCAAAAAGTCTTTTCTCTGCCCCTGGGTCCCACATTTCTCACCCACCCCTTTTGTCCCTGCATCTAGCAGTCTCCCTCTCTCACCCTCCTTATAAGTACATAGGTATTGCCATACTGGGACAGACCAAAGGTCCATCAAGTCCAGCATCCTGGTTCCAACAGTGGCCAATCCAGGTCACAAATACCTTGCTAGATCCCAAAAAAGTGCAATACATTTTATTATGCTTATCCCAGCGTTAAGCAGAGGCGTCACATTGGTCAACCGGGTGTAATGGCTCCCCCTTGACGAAGCATGTATTGCGAAACAGGCAACCTATCGGGGTTTGTGAGCACACCGGTTCCAATAAGATAAGTGATACATAGCCTTTATATCTATTTATGCAGTGTGATAGGTAAAAGAATGTAAAGATAAAGTTATTTGAGCATAGTTAGGTCGGGGGTAGAGTCTGTGATTAGAATATTTACACGGGCAGAGGTTCACCATGGGAGTGAAGTGAAACCAGCTCATGGGTCTATAATTTCCCGAATCACCTTTGGATTTTACATTGGCCATTCTTACGGTACCATGCTTAATTTTAAAGATAAATTACATATTACTAATGATAGCTCTGCAAGTTCCTTTTTCATTTCTATCAGTATTATGGGATGTATACCATCCGGTGCAGCTGGTTTGCTACTCTTCAGTTTGTTAAATTTCCCTATTACATCTTCCAGGTTTTCAGCAATTTGTTTCAGTTTCACTGACTAATCAGCATTGAATACCATTTCTGGCACTGGTATTTTCCCCTCAATGAAGGCAGAAGCAAAGAATTCATTTAATCTCTCCGATATGATCTTGTCTTCCCTGAATACCCCTTTTTCTCCTTGGTCATCTAGTGGTCCAACTGATTTTTTTTTTTTACCAGCTTCTTGCTTCTAATATATCTAAAAAGGTTTTTAGTGTGTGTTTTTGCCTCCAACAAAATCTTCTTTTCAAAGTCTCTCTTTGCCTTCCTTATCAGTGCTTTGCCTTTGGCTTGCCATTCCTTTTGCTGTTTCCTATTATTTTCAGTTGGATCCTCCTTCCATTTTTTGAAGGAGGAATAGCTTCCTTCACCTCACTTTTTAATCATGCCAGCTGTCATTTGGCCTTCCTCCCTTCTTTTTTAATACATGCAATAGTTCTGGTCTAGGCTTTCAGAATGGTATTTTTGAATAATATCCATGCTTGGTGTACATTTTTGATCTTTGTTTGCTGCTTCTTGAAGGTTTTTTTTTTTTTAACCATTCTCATTTTATCATAGTCTCCTTTTTGAAAGTTAAATGCTAATGTATTGGATTTCCTATGAATACTTACCTCGGAGATTATATCAAATCTGATCATGTTTAGGGTCACTGTTATCAAGTGGCCCCAGCACCATTACCTCCTGCACTAGGTCATGCTCTCCATTAAGGACTAGGTGTAGAATTGTTCACCCTCTTGTTGGTTTCTGAGCCAGCTGCTCCATAAACAAACGTTACCTTCCTAGCGTGCCTTAATGTTTTATTTACCCAGTCAATATTGGTGAAATTGAAATCACCCATTATTATTGTTGTACCCAATTTCTTAGTCTCCCTAATTTCTGATAACATTTCTGCATCTGCCCATCCTGGCCAGGTGGACGGTAGTACTATCACTATCTTTTCCCCCTTTAACCATGGAATTTCTACCCATAGGGATTCCAAGATGTGTTTTGTGTCCTGCAGAATTTTTAGTCTATTCAATTCAAGGCCCTCTTTAATATATAATGCTACCCCACCACTATTTCGGTCTACCCTATCACTGCGATATAATTTATACTCTAGTATGACAGTGTCCCATAAGTTATCTTCCTTCAACCTGATCTTGGAGATGCCCGTTATATCTATCTTTTCATTTAGTGCAATATATTCTAGCCCTATCTTCCCTGTTTGGTGATATCTTTTAAAGAAACTTGATCTGAACCATGTTCTTTTGAGTGTCAGCCTTCCCTCAGTTTCTAGTTTAAAAACTGTTCTATTTCCTTTTTAAATGTTGATGGCGGCAGCCTGGTTCCACCCTGGTTAAGTTGAAGCCCATATTTCTGGAATAGATTCCCTTTCCCCAGAATGTTGTCCATTTCCTAAAAAATCTAAAACTCTCCTCTCTGCACCATCATCTCATCCGTGCATTGAGACTCCGGAGTTCTGCCTATCTCTTGGACCATATGCGTGGAATGGGGAGCACTTCTGAAAATGCTACCTTGGAGGTTCTGGATTTCAGTTTTTTTACCTAAGAGCCTAAATTTGACTTCCAGAATCTCCCTCCTACATTTTGCTATGTCATTGGTTACCCACATGTACCAAGACAACAGGCTAGTCCCCAGCATTGTCTAAAATGTTATCTAGGTGTTGTGTGTTGTCAGCCACCTTCGCACCAGGCAGGCAAGTGATCAAGCAGTCCTTATGTTCACCACTCATCCAGCTTTCTACATGCCTAATGATTGAATCTCCCACTGCAACAGTCATCTTAACCCTTTCTGCCTGGGCAGAAGCCCCTGGAGAGACGTCCTTTCTGCAAAAGGGCAGGTCCTGGCTATGGGATCACTTCCTTCCTCTCCACAGCGATACTCTCCCTTCAGGTGACCTTTCTCCTATGACAGCATATAGATTGCCAGCCTGGTGGTGGAACTTCTCTACTTTGCCCCTGTAGGTCTCTTCTATAAACCACAGTTTGCCTCAGCTCCTCCAAGTCTGCTACTCTAGCCTTCAGAGATCAGACCTGTTCCTTGAAGGCTAGGATCTCTTTGCACTGAGTATACACATATGACTTCTCATCAACTGGGAGATAATTAAACATCTGACAGTGCAAAAGACTGGATAGCCCCTTTTTCTCTGCTGGACTGCTGCCTGTTTCTTATTATTGGTGATTTCTTAATTAAGTTACTAATGGAGTAGGGATATGTTAAATTAAAGTCCCCTAAGATTGCTAGTTAGGTGCTAGTCTGTGCTAATACTTGGTTTTTATTATTATTTTATGTTATTAGTAAGTTTCCCTTTGTGGATCTAAGTAGACTGTATTTCTAAGAGCTATTTACTGGCTGATACAGATGCCCTAATTAACCCCCCTATTTACTAAGCTGTGCTAGTGGCTGATGTGCGCTAATGCCGACACAGCCCATTCACTTTGAAGTGAAGTCTAAGTGCTGTTTTAAGTTGTCAACAAAAAAAGAGGAAACCAAAGGAGGTCCAAATGCACAGGTCTTTATTGTGTGTCTGTATGAGAGAGACTTTGAGATACATGACTTTTAAGAACCTCATTGTCCTGGAGGAAACTCTGTGAGTGAGATCATGGAAATTCATACACTTTTATGTAACCTTTGGGGAGGGGGGTGGGATCAATTGGCAATCTTTAGATCCAGAAAATAAAAAGACCACATGAAATAAATTGTTAGCCATTCACTAGCCAGGATGATAGCAGTTGTGAAATGCAGATTAGAGAACAAGGATTGACCTCTCTCTCATTTCCTGATGCTGCTTTTCTCAATTTGAATTTCATTCCAAAATAATATGGTTCTCAGTGTTGCATGCCATTCAGAGTCAACAGGAATCCTTCAGAATGCAATAAAGATGGGATATGAAAAACAAAAATTAGGGATATATTGAATGTTTATGCATTTTCTATTAAAAATGTGACTTTGGTCACAAAAGTGTAACCTTGAGATCCTGCATAAAATTACTTAACGCTATATTTATACATAATCTCTATACAAAGGGATCAATGGTTTCTATCTGTGCAGTAAAACCAGTTTGGAGAAAAAGTCTTATGCCTGTTCAGCACTAGTAAAGGCATGGGCTAAGTATAAAGGATGGGATGTGTAGTGGCTCGATGTCTCGCCAACAAGTGTTTTTCTGTTGCCTGTTGTACGAGGGAGAAAATGCAGTAACTTCTGCTGCAGAAGCAGCTCTGTATCGGTTTGCTCACGGAGAAAGAGAGTGCCAGATTCTACTCCTAGGACCTAGGTGTACAGCCTAGCCTTCCTGGGAGTATTGTAGAAATAAAAAGAAGCATCTGCTGTTGCAAGTCTCATTTATCTCATTAGCAAGTGGATCATCTGTTTTGTCTGAGCTGTTCTGGAAGTGCCAGGAGATGAATTCACTGTATTGAGCAGATTTGTTGTGAGCTTTTATACGTTTGCCTGTGCACTTACTAGAGCAGGGCTTCCCAACCCTATCCTTTGGACACACCTATCCACAGATTCTCAGAATACCCACAATTAATATGTATGAGATTTCCATACAATGGAGACAGTGCATGAAAGTTTATCTTATGCATATTTATTGTGGGCATTCTGAAAACCTGACCAGGCTAGGTGTGTCTCGAGGACTGGGTTGAGAATCCCCTACTCCGGATCCGGAGGCAATTTTGGAGTTGTCAAGAAACCCTGTTTTATGTGTTGAAATGCATATGAAAAGTACCTTCATTTTGTAGTGAAAGCATAGTATTTGTAACCATTTGCTAGTGATCATCATTCATACCTATTCCTGGTTATTAGGGTTCTTTGGAAACAGGGTAAGTGGTAGAGAGAGGGAGATGCTGGTTGGAGGAGTAGAGAGGGGAATGGGCCATGAGATGCTGGACTGGGGAGAGGGAAGGGGAGGAAAAGAGGAAATTATCCTCCCTCAGGTCTAGCATTTCCTCTTTCATAACTCCCCCCCTCCCCCAGTCCAGCATCTCATGGGCCCCTTCCCCTCCCTACTCCTTCAGGGGAGATGCTAGACATGGAGAGGAAAGAGGGAGATGGTGGACCTGGGACAGGATAGGGAGGGGATATGCAGGAAAGAGGTGTGCTGGCTACAGAGGTAGGGCCTTGAGCTGCCTGAAAGGGTGGGTGGTGCATGACTGAAGTATGCCTAGGGCTTCATACACTCTTGGACGAGCCCTGCCATCTACTATCCCTTCCTCTCCCTTAAAGATCCTATCTTTTTCTTCCAAGCTTTCTTGAATTCAAATACAGTATTTCCACCACCTCCACTGGGAGGGTATTACAAGAATTCACCACCCTCTGTGAAGATGTATTTCCTCAGGTTAGTCCTAGGTCTGTCTGCTTTCACCTTCATCCTAGGCCTCCTCATTCCAGAACTTCCTGTTTATATCTTTCTAAAGGTGTGGTCTCCAGAATTGTACAGAATAATAGTTGTCAATTTTTTTTTGCCCTTTCTCTATTGCTCAAACATGTAGTTTGCTTAGTACATTGGTATTCACTCCAACTCCTTGAAGGTTGCCAATAGGTCAGGTTTTTAAGCTATCCCTAATGAATATGCATGACATTTGCATACAATGGGACTTGTCGGCATGCAGCTCTCTCTCTCTCGCCCTCTCATATGCATATTCATTAGGAATATTCTTAAAATCTGATCCGTTAGCAATCCTAGAGGACTGGGAGTGAAGGCCCAGGGGCCTAGGAATTCAACCAGCTCTGCACAAGATACCAAGGTCCAATAAAATAGAAAAAAAGTGAAGATATTTTCTAATTAAAATTAGTAATAAACCAAGAACTACAAGATTAAAGAAATAAAAAAAATCCTAATGTCTAAAGGCTGCTATGAATTTATTTACAAAAAATATTTTAATTCAGTTTTATAGATCTAACCCAAATTAATTTTGTTAAAATGCTGAAATGTATGCTCATAGGGATAACACTGTCACACTGTCCCTCTTTCATAGAATAATCTTTGCACATGAAAAAGCCTAAAACTCCATTAAAATCAAAAAGATAGGTCTGCTTTCTCCAATTCTTAGAATAAAATAAGAAAGGCAACAAAACTCATTCTAGAACCTTCAAGTGATATTATATCCCATAATCCATCATGGTCCCATGTTGCACCAAAAATGGCTGCTTCAGAGAGAATTCAATAGTGTTCTTCAAACCATTAGATAAGATTAAGATAAGGATGTGTTTTTTTTATATAGAAAAGTATATACTACGTTTTTGCAGGCATTAATGGATTTTTAGGCTTTTTCATGTGATGATGAGGCAGTGTTATGCTTTTTGGTTTCATCACTAGAATATAATGGGTGCCTCTATTGTTAGCATGTACTGGGTTTTTTTTTTAGCACACACTATATAAAGTTAGCGCTCAGCTTAGTAAACAGGGCCCATAATTTAAAATGATGGAAACAAACTGCTAGAGTGACTATTCTGAAAATATTTGCAAAATACAGCATTTAAAATTGCCAAAACTCTGGTTAATGATGTGTTCTATGTATACTTCCCATGGCCTTGAGGGCTGCATAAAACTCAATGGTGGGCCACATTCGACCTGCAAGCTGCAGGTTGCCCACCCCTGCTGTAGTCTAAACTATTTCAGCTCTCGCAAATTGAGACAGTGGTGTGCTCTTTTCTCTTACGTTCAGAGTACATATATCCCCTTATTCAATGGTACCTTTCTAAATGGAGCAGGCCAGAGCAACCAGCCTCCACTTTCCATGAACGCCACAGTGGGGAACAGGAAGCTGAAGTGTGGCTTCAACAAAGGCGGGACCATTATCTGAACCTATGGCAAGGGGCAATCCATACCTGGGGATGACATCCCTAAGGAGGGCTCGAGCTACTTCTGTGGCTTTCTCAGTAACTGTAGGATATGCTTCCACCCACCCAGAAAAGGTACAGACCATGACCAAGAGGTATCGGAGCCTACCGCTCCTGGGCATTTCTGTGAAGTCTATAACTAGGGACTCAAAGGGTGTTAGTCCTCTAGACTGAACTCCTGGTGGAATACGGGGTCCCTGATGAGCATTATTCTGGGCACAGAGAGTACATCGGGCTGAGGCAGTGGCAACCAGACTATCCAATCCTTCCAGCACCACTACTCGACTGAGTAGGCGGGCTAGTGCTGTTTTCCCT
Source organism: Microcaecilia unicolor (assembly GCF_901765095.1). Lineage (NCBI taxonomy): Eukaryota > Metazoa > Chordata > Amphibia > Gymnophiona > Siphonopidae > Microcaecilia > Microcaecilia unicolor. The sequence goes on along the minus strand of NC_044032.1, from coordinate 101,582,907 downwards.
AAGTGTGATAGGTCATGAGCTTGAGACACTACAGGCCAAGCTAGGTGGCGTGGCACCAGAACTCTAGTATCAGGGAGATGTAACCAGCCATCAGGTCTCCTTACTGCACCTTCCTCTTGAGCCCATTTCTCTTCCATTTGGGTGTACATAGGCGTCCATTCTTGCAATCGAATTTGGAACAGGGGAGTCACAGTACTTGCTGGGGGTCCTCGAGCAGCTTCCTTGGCCACCCGATCAGCATGGCGGTTCCCTCGGGCCACTGGAGTATCTACCCTTTGGTGTCCCCTGCAATGAATAACAGCTACCTTCTTAGGGGCCCACACAGCCTCTAGCAGCTGAAGTATTTCAGGTCCATACTTAACAGGTTGGCCTGCAGCATTTATGAGTCCCTTTTCCTTATACAAAGCTCCATGAGCATGTAGAGTTGTGAAGGCATACTTGGAATCAGTATAAATGTTGGTCACCAGTCCTGCTGCTAGCTCCAGAGCTCGTATGAGGGCCACAAGTTCTGCTTTCTGGGCTGAAGTTCCTTGGGGCAGGGCTCTTGCTTCTATCACCTTGTCCTCTGTCACCACAGCATAGCCTGCCAATCGCTTGGAGTTCTCCACGTAACTGCTTCCATCTGTGAAATAAATTACATCTGGGTCCCTCCACGGAACATCTTTAAGATCTGGTCAACTGGAGTACACTTCATCCATGGTTTGGATACAATCATGATCCGGTGGTCCCTCAGATGCTGGCAAAAGAGTGGCGGGATTGAATGTAGCCACTGTTTCCAGGTGTATCCGTGGATTCTCACATAAGCTAGCTTGGTACTTAACCATGCGGTTATTTGTAAACCAGTGGTTGCCCTTATATTCCATGAGGGTAAGAACTGCGTGGGGAACTTTAACAACCAGTTCTTGCCCCAAGGTCAGCTTGTCAGCTTCCTGGACCAGTAAGGCTGTTGCTGCAATGGCCCTCATGCAGGCTGGCCATCCTTTAGCCACTCCATCCAGCTGTTTAGACAGGTATGCAACAGGCCTCTGCCAGGATCCCATCATCTGGGTCAGTACACCCAGAGCAACCCCCTGTCGCTCATGGACATACAGTGAGAAAGGTTTCTCCACATCAGGAAGGCCTAACGCAGGGGCTTGGAGTAGGGCTTTCTTTATGGCAATGAAGGATTGTTGAGCAGTAGGTCCCCATTCAAATGGTTCCTTTTCACCCCCCTTTGTGGCTTGGTAAAGGGGTTTCGCCATCAGTGCAAAATTTGGAATCCAAATTCTGCAGAATCCGGCTGCTCCCAGAAATTCCCTAACTTCTCTTCTGGACTTGGGTTTGAGGAATTGCAGCAACTGCTTGCTTCCTACTGACATCCAGTCTCCGACTTCCCTGGGAAATACAAAAGCCCAGATACTTCACTTCTGACTGACAAAGTTGGGCCTTTGAGCGTGAGACCTTATAACCTGCATCCAAGAGTAGCTCCAGCAATTCTCTGGTAGCCTCAAAACACTCTTCCTGAGTCACTGCTGCAATCAGGAGGTCATCTACATACTGGAGTAAAACTCGCCTGGAAGGCTCAGATTTAAAAGTCTTAAGGTCTTGTCCTAGGGCAGTCCCAAAAATAGTGGGGGAGTTCTTGAACCCCTGTGGCAGGCGGGTCCATGTATACTGAAGCTTCCTTCCTGTTACTGGGTTTTCCCATTGAAAGGCAAAAAGCAGTTGACTGGTGGGGGCCACCCGAATACAAAAGAAGGCATCTTTTAGGTCTAGTGTTGTGAAATGGGTAGCTCCAGAAGGTATCAATCCTAACAGGACATATGGATTAGGCACTACAGGGTGTAATGAAATAGTGGATTTGTTGACCACTCGTAAGTCTTGGACTGGCCGGTAGTCCTCAGTCCCTGGCTTCTGAACTGGCAACAGTGGCGTATTCCATGGAGACTGACAAGGACGAATAATTCCATGGGATAACAGACGATTCAGGTGTGCTTGGATCCCTTCCAGAGCCTTTCTGGGAATTGGGTATTGGCGAAGATGGATTGGCCGGGCATTTGGAAGTAAGTCTACATGGACAGGAGGAATATTTCGGGCCAACCCTGGGGGATTATCTTCTGCCCATACCCCACTGACCTGAAAGCTGTCTGCCAGGGGTAGGTCAACTTGGCCCTGCGACTGATGCAGCCGCCATTCTTCTTCAAGGGGCAGCAGAAGAACTCAATATACCCTTAGGGCTAGATGTCGGGGGCCGAAAGGAGACTGAAGTCTGGCCATCAGAGTCAAAGGAAATTTGGGCCCTAAGCTTGGACAGCAGGTCTCGACCTAACAAAGGGATTGGACAGTCTGGCATATACAGGAATTCATGAGTGACTGTGTGTGAGCCTAATTGGCATCTACGGGTTGTCAGGAAGGACCTCCGGTTCTGCACCCCCGTGGCTCCCACCACTCGGACAGTTTTTCCAGACACAGGCGCTAATCGCTCCGTCACAACAGAATGTTCAGCTCCTGTATCAATCATGAATGGAATTGAGCGGCTCCCTATAGTTAACTTGACCATAGGTTCCTGGGAGCCCAGTTTGTAGGAACCCGGTCTGTCCTATTCGTCCCATTCTGCCATCTCGGCTATCCCGATGATGTCAGATTCAGCAGGCTCATATCTTCCCTCTCGAACTCGGCCTCGGCTTCCTCGATCTCCTGGTCCCCTTCTCAGTCCCTGGCGCCTCTGGGGGCATTCATCTTTCCAGTGCCCTCTTTCTTTACAGTAGGCACACTGATCCCTCTCCAATCTTGGTCTGGGATTCTCCCCCCTTGGCCGGGATTGATTGAAGGAATCTCGGGGCCTGGCTGGCGGTCCGGGGTCCCACTTTGGCTTCCCATTAGCTAGAGGTCGACCTCGATTAAGGGTGGAATTAGTAATAGCTGCCGCTAAAAGGTCGGCCTTCTTCTGCATCTTCCGGTCAGCCTCTCGGCGCACCTCCTGATCTCTATTAATGAAAACCTTGGTTGCGATCTCAATTAGCTGGGTGGTATTCATCCCTGCGAATCCCTCCTGACGCTGCAACTTCTTCCGGATATCTGGCATACTCTGGGCCACCAATGCACTATTCACCATTCTCTGGTTTTCTAGGGCTTCAGGATCAAATGGGGTGTATGTTCTGTAGGCTTCAATTAGTCGCTCTAAAAAGGCCCCAGGGGATTCAGTTGCCCCTTGGAGAATTTCAGAGACCTTTGCCAGATTAATGGGCCTCTTTATGCCTTTCCTCATACCTTCCAGCAAGTCCCGGCAATAGCCAGACAACAGTTCATAGTGCTGCTCATTATTTGGATCCCAAACTGGAGCTGCGCGAGGAAACCGAGCTCTAACCCATTCCTCTAGGTTCTGTGTCCCCTCGGGGGCACGCGCTCGCGTGATGGCCTCAGCATTTTGCAAAATCTTCAGCCTCTCCTCAGTTGTGAAGAGGGTCAGGAGAAGTTGTTGACAATCAGTCCAGGTTGGGTTATGGGTGGCCATAATGCTAGCCACTAGGTCCACCACTGCCTGAGGCTTTTCAGTATAAGAGGGGTAATGCGTCTTCCAATTCAGGAGATCGGTGGTTGTGAAGGGTACATACTGGTAGGCCTGTGCCTGTATAACCTGACCCTGATTATTAGGATCCGGTCGAGTGGTAGTTACCTGACGGAGTGGCAGAACTCTCGAGGAGGTGGGAATGGAATCTGAGGTAGAGCTAGGAGCTACCCTCCTATCATGCTCAAAGGTGATTGCAGCAGGTCTAACCCATTCAGGGGAGGTAGGTTGAAACCCTGAGGATGGGGAGGGGTACTCATAGACTGAGAGGTAGTCACAGGTGATTCAGTCCATTGAAAGGGATGCCGGGCCCCTGATGAGTGGGGAGGGGTATTAGAGGGAGAGGCTGGGCTGTCAGGAGTTGAGGAATCAGGGAGTGGAGCCCAAAGCGGGTCTTCGGAGGTTAACAGGGAAGGATGTGGCAGAGGAGGGTAGAGACTGGCTGAAAAGTCCAACCTAGGATGTGGTGGGGTTCGCACAGTAGGGGAGGAACTATCCGGAGAAGCCTGTACTGGAGAAGCTTGGGCTGGGCGGCGTGGATCTCTAGGGGTGGCACGGAACCCCAACAATGGGCCATAAGGTGGTGGCTCAAGATCTGAGGGGTCATCAGAGAGTATGGGTTTCTCAGACAGGGTAGGGGCGGAAGCCACCGATTGGGTGGTAGGCTTCCTGGGGCTCTTTCCCTCTTCCAGTTTAGATTTTCTAATCTTTCTTTGAGCACGGCCTAACATGAATTTTACTGGGGATCCCATATAAGTTTTCAACCAAGAGGGAGGGTCAGTCACAAGACTGTCCCAGGAATCTATATAAGGGAGTTGTTCAGAATATTCTGGTTCTCCTACAACTATGCTGTAGACCTTCCGGATTACTTCAATATCTAAGCTGCCACTAGGGGGCCACCCCACTCCCATAGATGGCCACTCAACTTCACACAAAGTTCTTAGAGTACTTGAGCTTAAAGTCTGTCCATAGTCATTAATTAAAAATCCTTTTTTGAAGTTCTTAAGCATACAATCTAGGGGAGTATCAATTTGTCTAGACGATTTCCCTCCCATAATGCTTACAGTTACAACACACAAAGAGGGGGGGGGAATTTTTTTGGATTTGCGGTAAGGGGTCCACAGATCCAGAAACAAAATGGTAGACAGACAACAATCGCTTCCTTCCGTTGCTGGCCAATTGAACTCGCGTTAATTGGAAACGCAGCTATAAGAAGTCCGCACTCATTTAGCATTCAGGCATCACACATTCATTCAGTACAGAAAATCCCACCCAACAATTTCAGATTTCTCAGATACAGATAAGCTTAAGCGGTTTCGCTTCTAATCTCCACTAGACTAGAAGGTACTAGGGCCTTCGCTGAGAGTTGATCAGACTCTCCTTCCCCCAATTTTTGAGGGGCTGGTTTACAATTTCCTAGCTAGGACTACAATACAGAATACAGAATACATACCCGGCGAATGTTCTCCAGTCAGTTGGGTGCTGGGATTAATGCAGGATTCAGGATCCCACCGCTGCCACCAAGAATTGTTGCAGGAATTGATGCATGAATTTATGATACTTCAGGAGTCAGACAGCACACCAGAATGAGAGAGAAATCTTCTTTATTTGCCAGCAAACAAAGTAGAACATCAGCATTAAGTCTCTTCTTCTCTTTCTCAGCTCTCTGTGTCTTTGTGGCTTCTGTCTCAGCTGCTTCTCTTCTTATGCTGTCTTCTCCTTCTTCTGTCTTTTCCTTCTGTCCTTCTCTTTCTTCTGAGCTCCTTCTGACGTAAACTGCTTCTTCTCCCACTTAAATACAGTTCTATCTAGCCTAGCCTAGCCCCCTTACTCTCCAATTGGTTAAGGAATAGATTGATTACCTTGCCTCAACCAATCAGCTCTATACAAATATCAGTTACATAGGTTCCAGACATCCTAAACTGACCTATGACCTGGGGGCCCCTCAAGCTAGACATTTGGGCTCCAGAGCTCCTGCATGTTATTATGATTGATTTCTCATCTATAGCTTAACCTGGGTTCACTTAGAGGATAATGGATATTCTTACATTTATTATTCTCATATTCCTAGTACTAACTGCTAACTAAACTCTGGCATTCATTAAAGGGGTCAAGGGCCAGTCTTACTTAATGGCATACATATCAGTTATTACTTTCAAGATCCATTCCTACATTTTACCTATAATTAATCAAGGAGAAGAGAGCTGACTAGTCCTGACCTCTTTCACCTATCAGCTTATACATTGAACCAGCCAGAACTGCAGAATAACTTAAAACACATGTTGGCCTCTTCACTGCAGTCCTTGCTTGACCTCTTAAACAGCAGACAAAGAGTAATACAGAATTTAACAGACATTCTACACAGAAACTAAACTTATTAATTTACACAGAATACAGCATATTCTAAAGTAAGCATCCTTATAAGACACTAGTAAAAAAGGCCCGTTTCTGACACAAATGAAACGGGCGCTAGCAAGGTTTTCCTCGGAGTGTGTATGTTTGGGAGAGTGTATGTGAGAGTGACTGTTTGAGAGTCGGAGTGAAAGTGTGATTGTGTGAGAGAGAGCGTGAGTCTGGGTGTGAGTGTGTTTGTGAGAGAGTGTGTGTGTGAGAATGAGAGTGTGTGCAAGTGTGTATGTGAGACACTGTGAGTGAGAGTGTGTGTGTGTGGGCGAGAGAGAGAGTGTGTGTGAGACACAGATTCTCTGTTTGAGTGAGTGTATGAGACCAAGCGAGTGTGTGAGTGACTGTGTGGCACATAGAGAGTGAATGTGATACAGTGTGAGACAGAGTGTGTGAGAGTGAGAAAGACATTGTATATGAGAGAGAGAGTGTGAGCCGTGCCCTCCCAATCCATGGCCATCTGTCCCCTGCCCCCTCCATTCATCCTTTTCCAGCAATTCCCCTCTGTCCCTGAGCCCTGCCCTCCCAATCCATGGCCATCCATGTTTGTCTGTCACCTGCCCCCTCCATTCATCCCTATCCAGCATTTCCCCTCTCTGCTTGAGGCCTGCCCTGCAATCCATATCCATCCATGCCCATCTGTCCCCTCCATTCATCCCTATGCAGCAATTCCCCTCTCCCTGAGTCCTGCCCTTCCAATCCATGCCCATCCATGCTCCTCTGTCACCTGGCCCCTCCATTTTTCCCTATCCAGCATTTCCCCTCTCTGCCTGAGGCCTGCCCTGCAATCCATATCCATCCATGCCCATCTGTCCCCTCCATTCATCCCTATGCAGCAATTCCCCTCTCCCTGAGTCCTGCCCTTCCAATCCATGCCCATCCATGCTCCTCTGTCAACTGGCCCCTCCATTTTTCCCTATCCAGCATTTCCCCTCTCTGCCTGAGGCCTGCTCTGCAATCCATATCCATCCATGCCCATCTGTCCCCTCCATTCATCCCTATCCAGCAATTTCCCTCTCCCTGAGTCCTGCCCTTCCAATCCATGCCCATCCATGCTCCTCTGTCACTGGCCCCTCCATTTTTCCCTATCCAGCATTTCCCCTCTCTGCCTGAGGCCTGCTCTGTAATCCATATCCATCCATGCCCATCTGTCCCCTCCATTCATCCCTATGCAGCAATTCCCCTCTCCCTGAGTCCTGCCCTTCCAATCCATGCCCATCCATGCTCCTCTGTCAACTGGCCCCTCCATTTTTCCCTATCCAGCATTTCCCCTCTCTGCCTGAGGCCTGCTCTGCAATCCATATCCATCCATGCCCATCTGTCCCCTCCATTCATCCCTATCCAGCAATTCCCCTCTCCCTGAGTCCTGCCCTTCCAATCCATGCCCATCCATGCTCCTCTGTCACCTGGCCCCTCCATTTTTCCCTATCCAGCATTTCCCCTCTCTGCCTGAGGCCTGCTCTGTAATCCATATCCATCCATGCCCATCTGTCCCCTCCATTCATCCCTATCCAGCAATTCCCCTCTCCCTGAGTCCTGCCCTTCCAATCCATGCCCATCCATGCTCCTCTGTCACCTGGCCCCTCCATGTTTCCCTATCCAGCATTTCCCCTCTCTGCCTGAGGCCTGCTCTGTAATCCATATCCATCCATGCCCATCTGTCCCCTCCATTCATCCCTATCCAGCAATTCCCCTCTCCCTGAGTCCTGCCCTTCCAATCCATGCCCATCCATGCTCATCTGTCACCTGGCCCCTCCATTTTTCCCTATCCAGCATTTCCCCTCTCTGCCTGAGGCCTGCTCTGTAATCCATGCTCCTCTGTCCCCTGCCGCCTCCATTCATCCTTTTCCAGCAAGTCCCCTCTCGCCCTTCCATGACCCCCCCCTCGCATCCATGCTACGCTCTCTCCCATGTCCCAGCCTGGCCCGCCCTCTTCTTCCCCCCCCCCCTTCACATCCATGCCTCGCATCCATGCCCCCCCCTCGCATCCATGCCCCCCACCCCTTCGCATCCATGCCTCGCATCCATGCCCCCCCCTCGCATCCATGCCCCCTCCTTCGCATCCATGCCTCGCATCCATGCCTCCCTTTTTTTTTTTTAATTCTTTTTAACTTTACCTCCGTGGCGGTTCGTGCAGCGAAGCGTCAGGGAAGGAGGCGGCGCTCCCGACGTCTAGCTTTCCCTTAGCTGTGTTCCGCCTTGTTTTGAAGGCGGAACACAGCGAAGGGAAGGCTAGACGTCGGGAGCGCCGCCTCCTTCCCTGACGTTTCGCTTCCGGATTTGTTTTGTCGCGAGGGCGGGGCAGAGACGGCTGGCTGGCTGGCTTGAAGGGAGGCTTCACACCACGAATCCCCGAACCCTTCAGCCTCAGCCTGGGAGTGACGTCAGATGGCTTCAAGGCTTCAAGGCTTCAGGCTTCAGGCTTCAAGGCTTCAAGGCTTCAAGGCTTCAGACTTCCGGCTTCAAGCTTCCGGCTTCACAGAACGTTGTCCTGAGAACTTAGGCTTCCGGCTTCAAGCTTCCGGCTTCACAGAACGTTGTCTTCAGAACGTTCACGGTGCGTTTTATTATATTAGATATTCTACATACTTATAATGGTCTCTATATCTATATCTAAGCTATCTCCTTATAACAAAATCTACATATTAAGCACTTCTAAATAGTATTTCAGCCTATTCCTTAAACTACAATATGTCATATGTCTGGCTCATGCCTGCTTGCAAAACTATTCAATATGCCTAATAGTATACAAATGTTGAGCTAGCCTTCATCATTCACAAGGGACAGAGTTTCATTTCTCACTGACCTTTCTAACCTTTTGCTCGGCCAAGCTAGACATTGAAAATAATCTGAACCATCTGGCATTCCTTCACTTTACTTGCAGAGTAAAAAATTGAACTTTTTAAACACCAGACTTTTAATATCATTTCTTTGTCCACTGCCTCAGTTTGACAAGTTCAGTAAAGCTCCAAGGTAGTAACCAAGATTCAGGTTGGCAGCTTAACATGGTTTGGCAGACCAGTTATAGGTGTTCTTTGTTACCAGTTGAGTTGAATTATCTTCTGTCTGCGTAACGTTTTCCTCTGTGAGTTGGCATGTACCCTATGTTGTCGTTTGAGCCTTCAACGTTTGTACCACTGTATTGGAAAATCAAATGAACACAGAGTTAAAAAAAAAAATAACGACTTGTCTTGACAATAGCATGGGGCTCTGTTTTCCATGCTGGTGATACTGACTAATTTTTAGCCTGCAAATGTATTGTGATAATTTGATAGAATTCTTCCCTAATTTTAGTCCTTTGCATGGATGTTTCACAAGTACACTTTTATTGCTATTTTTAATCATTGTGCATGGCAGAGAGAGAAAGGGAAGAGAGCAAAATAATGAAATATACATTTATTATTGTTTTAATAAAGGGGTATAAATTCTTTTTGTAACCTCCGGAGGGCAAACAGTGGAGAAATGATGAATGGCAACTGCCATAAAAGCAGTTATTTGGTGGAGAAGGGTGGGGGAATAATTGTCATGGACCTGTAAAAAAATGTGCTTCAAGCACATAGGAGGAGGAGGATTCATTAATTTCCCAGGGATGTTCATAGACGCTTCTGTACTCAAAGGCATATGTAATTTTTATCATCTGCATATTCCTGCTGCTGCTCCTCTACATATATTTGATTATGATCTATGGGAATTATATTGATTCCTGTGAAAAACTAGAAATGATAGGCAGACCAAGCTCTTTATTTTATCAGGTAACATTACAAACATAATTTTGACACATTTGAATTCTTGTGAAAATTTCCCTTGGAAAAATTATTTTAAAGGACCAATGTAGTTTTTCATACAAGAGATCATGACACTCACCTTTTAAAAAATGTGACCTAACCTAATAGCTAGACTCTCTTCTGCACCATGCACACACTTCTTGAATTCTCATCTAAACCTACCTGTTACTTATGTTCGTATTTCCTTCTCCTTTCTGTCTCTTGCAATGTAACACAGTAAATGATGGCAGATCAAGACTTGCATGGTCCATTCAGTTGTCCCAACAAGGTGGCCGGGGCCACATCTGCCACTCTATGTGGGGCCCTCCTGAAAGGGCATTCCAGTCATCTACCACCCTCCTCTCTGTCAAAAAGTATTTCCTGATGTAACTCTTAGATCTACCTCCATGCAATCTCTATTCATGTTCTCTAATTCTACTGCCCCTACGTCTCTGGTGGAGGTTAGTTTGTAAAAGTCAGATAAGTCTGACCTTGTCAAAATCTGCATACTTTGTACATACCTACATACCCCCCCCCCCCCCCCACAAAGAAAAAGTGGGTCATTTTTATTAACCCAACATAGCTACTAATTATATAAGTTTTCTCCTCGTGGTAAGATCACACATAATGGAGAAATTAAAAGTCATATTTAGTGGTGGTGTTAGACTTGGCTTAAGTATTTATGGTTACCATGTCTCACTTTTCTAAGTATAGTCATCTCATAAAAGGATTTGTTGGGCACATAATATACCCTAGTGATATGCATAGCTGACAGTTTAAGATGTGGCAGCTCAAGAATAGTCTGTGGCAAGAGACATAAAATTCTGCAGTAATATTTAGGAATTTCCGCTGCAGTTTTGTACATTCAGGGCTTCTTTTACAAAGCCGCGCTAGCGATTTCTGAATGGCAAATGAGAGGGAGCCTATAGGAACTGAATGGACTTCCTTTCCTTTGCCACACAGGAATTGCTAACGCGACTTTGTAAAAGAAACCTTTGATAATGTTTTGCAATTTACTTTATAAAATTATCCACTTTCTGACATTTCTTAGGTTCTCAGGTCACTTTTTTTGGGTGGTGGTGGGGGAGGAATGGGGCAGAAGCTGTGAGGACACACAAAAGGATTATAGTGAAGCAACAATGGGGAGGAAATGAAAGAAAGAATTGGGGAGCAGAGAGATTTTAAGCAGGATTAGTAAATTATTGGGAGCTAATTGTCAATATACTTTAGAAAAGTAACATGGTCAAACTTAAAGCCCACCTCTTTACCACTGCTTTTGACTCCTAACCACTGCTCAATTGCCCTATCCTTTCATCCTCACCTCTTTATTCCCTTACCCTTAATTGTTCTGTCTGTCTGCCTGTCTTATCTAGATTGTAAGCTCTTTGAGCAGGGACTGTCTTTTTGTGTATGGTGTACAGCGCTGCGTATGCCTTGTAGCGCTATAGAAATGATAAGTAGTAGTAGATTTTGTATTGCTTGGAGGCATTGAAGTTGAGTGGAGGGAAGGCCTTGGTATAGGAAATTACAGTAGTTGAGTTTGGAAATAACCAAGGAGAGAGCAATAAGATCATATTTCTTATAGTGAAGAAACATTTTGGATGACAGAGTAGATTTGTTAGTGGAAAGAATGATCCTTTTCAAACAATACCCCTAGTATTTTCATTGATTCTGTAAGTGGGAGACAGACATCCTTGATAGTGGGATGGGGAAGGGAGGATCTCCATGAGACAGCAATAGATGCAGACTTCATAGTATTAAATTTTAATTCATTTAATAGTAATCAGTCAGTAATAAGACAGAGCTTGGCAGAGTAACTGGGTTATGAGGTTATCAAAGTGGATATTATCACTCAACAAAACAAGACAAGAAGCTGAGAATAATTGGTATATGATTAAGCCTTGAAAATGCTGTAGTGAGGAATGAGAGACAGGAGGAAGTTGATGTAGCAGTAAAACTTCAGTTTGAATTGAGCCAATATAAAGCAAGAAGGCTTAAAATAAACTGCTTGACTATACGTATAGGAGACAATTCTAGAACTGGGCACATCCATATAAGTGCCCTGAGTCTGCAAGGGAAAAGCTTATTTTTTAATGGAATCTGGACCTCCAGATTCCACTATAGAATATAGCCTGGTACTGGCATGCCTAACATTTAGGTGCCCACAGTTACACTAGCCATAGAGCTGGCATAACTGTGTGTGTGTGTGGGGGGGGGGGGGGGGCTAGATGCAGCAGAGATGCACATAACTTAATATTCTGTAACTGAGCCCCACCTGTGTATTGCCCATGTTCTACCCCTGTGCACATACCCTTGCAAATACACACTGTGCAAGATAAGGGGGTATTTGCAGAATAGCACCTAGGTACCCTTTTAGGATTTATGTGGATATGTACACACACATGCACATAAATGTCTACAATACTAACACGTATGCGCATAACATGTGTGTAAATGCTGGTGCCTAGATATTTTCTGCCAAAATCATTATACCCAAACTAGCCCACTCCTCAAGTCACTTCACTGGCTCCCTGTCTGCTTCCACATACAGTTCAAACTTCTCTTACTGACCTTTAAATGCATCCATTCTGCAGCCCCCCCCCCCCCCCCATTACCTCTCCACTCTCATCTGTCCCTACATTCCTCTCTGTGAACTCCGCTCACTGGACAAATCTCTCTTGTTGTCCCCCTTCTCCTTCACTACTAACTTCAGACTTCGTTCCTTTTCCCTCGCGGCACCTTATGCCTGGCATAGGCTTCCTGATCCTGCACGTCTAGCTCCATCTCTACCTGTTTTCAAATCTATGCTTAAAACCCACCTTTTCACCACTGCTTTTAGCTCCTAGCTACTACTCAATTGCCTCCCCCCTTGTTCCTTCTACCCAGTACTTCCCTCGCCCTTAATTGTCTTGTCTGTCTGTGTTTTTAGATTGTAAGCTCTATTGAGCAGGGACTGTCTCTCTGTGTCAGGTGTTCAGTGCTGCTTGCGTCTGATAGCGCTAAACAAATGCTAATAATAATAATAGATATTAGAATTGCCTTTGTTGAGGTTGAAAATCAATATTATAGCTGTTGGCAGTTTCCAAGTATATTCAGTGCTACTGAATACATGTGTTTGTTAAATGCCATGACTGGTGTTTAAAGAAATCCACTGACCACTCTTAAATCACTTGTGTGGAGCTACAGTGGCACTTAGGGGGCCCTTTAACTAGGGCCTGTAGGTGCCTACACGTGTTTAAAGCGCGTCAGTTTGGAACTGCCTCCTGGCTACAGCGTGCCCCGGGCGGTAATTCCAATTTTTACACGTGTCTGATACGCACAGCAAAATTTTTTTTTAAATTTTCTACCATATGGTTCTAACCGGGCAGTAATCAGCAGTGTATGCCCGGTTAATGCATGAGACCGTACCGCTAAGTCAATGGGTGGTGGATTTGGTGGATCACCTGCCGTGTTCTTTTCTGACTTCTAAACTTGGACAGTGCTTGGTCATGGCCCAGCTTTGACTATCTGGGGATAATGCTGCTGACACATAAAAAAAAAAAAAATGATTACCGCCACTGACTTAAAGCTCTGTTTACTAAGTTGTGATAGCGTTTTTAGTGCGCGCTGTGTAGACGCCCGTAGGAATATTTATGGGCATTTGCACATTTAGCATGCGCTAAGGGGCCCTTTTACAAAGGCGTGGTAGGCTCTACGTGTGTGCAGCGTGCACCAAAATGAGACTACTGCCAGGCTAGCGTGCACCCCTGGCAGTAATTTCAGATTTGGCATGCGCCCATACTGCTGGGACAAATTATTTTTAAAATCCCTACTGCACGTGCGTTTCTGGCGTTAATCGGCAGTTGGCATGTGCCGACTGGTCACCATGCGTGTAGCACATGGGCCCTTACTGCTTGACCAATAGGGTGGCATTAAGGGCTCAATTGTACCGCAGGCCCTTTTCCCAGCCCATTGAAAAAAGCCCCTTTTCCCCCAGACGTAGTAAAACTGCCCCACAACCCACACTACTGCAGGTATGTCATTCCATGTCAAGTGGTCTGGTGGTCCCTGCGCGACCATCACGGATTTCGATGAAATTTTCTGTGAACATTCATACATGTCCCCAATGAACATTGGTATAGTTTTACATTCGCCGATGCAATACTTGCTGAGATTGTTCACAGAAAATTTCATCGAAATCCGTGATGGTCAGGCAGTGCACTTCTCTGAAATCAGACCACTTGACATGCCACGGCTTAGTAAAGTCGCTAGCACGCCTCTACTGTTGCTTAGTAAACAGGGTCCTTAAGATCTACTCTGTAATTCTTACCACAGGCATAGTACAGAATCATATACTTATGAATTCACACAAACAGATAAGCCCTACACAATGTAAACAAGCGTTATATTCCTCTCAGCCTCTGCATTTTAAATGGGGGAAAGGGAAAAGGGAGAATGGGGACTTGATATACCGCCTTTCTGAGGTTTTTGCAACTACATTCGAAGCGGTTTACATATATTCAGGTACTTATTTTGTACCAGGGGCAATGGAGGGTTAAGTGACTTGTCCAGAGTCACAAGAAGCTGCAGTGGGAATCGAACTCAGTTCCCCAGGATCAAAGTCCACTGCCCTGACCACTAGGCTACTCCTCTACTTCAAACAGGGCATGTGAAGATTTTAATCACTGCAGTTAATACAAAACATTTGTCTGCAAATTTTTCTGACTCTTGAAGTGGGGTGAATTGTATTTGAAAGATGAAAGCACTTCAATATCTACACGTTATTTCTGGTACAAGGTACATTTACAGATATTTTCCTTTGATCTGATCACTCGGTTCATTAAACAAGCTTGACTAGCACAATGAAGTGATGACAATACTGTGTCTTTATGATGTCTGGTTTAGTTTTAATAAATGTAAGATATTAAAGACGACTCAGGAGGCTGGTTTCACAATAGATTTATAAAATGTAGTTTTAATCAATTATAGCTTTAATCAAACATACTTTTCTTAAAGGACAAAAGAACAAGTGCTGTTAGGGATAACACATTTTAAGTTTGGTGTATTTCATTTTGATATGTATTTTATGTTCATATTCACTATGATTGTTATAATCATTATCATTTTTGTTTTTATTATTATCAGTGTGTCTTATAACGCATCATTACAGTGGTCAATTTATATCAGTAGAGTTCTTATGAGATTTATGTTATTTATATTTCTCATGACATTGTTTCTCTTCTTTATTGATATTCTCCCTTATTTATGTATTGTTTATTGTTTTTATTTATAGACTCCTGATGTAGGTCACCAGGCCAAAACACGTTGTGTCGAGTCATTATCACAAAAAATATTTATTAATCTGAGTCATTATTACAATAAATATTTATTAGTCTTTTTTAAGTATATATAAATAAATATAGTTTGTTGGTTTTTAACTCTAATCCTGTTCTTTGGATAAGCCTGTTTCACATTCCCACTCTTTGCATTTATTCTCTATCCCGTGGGATCTATTGAGTTCTCCACGTTTGTGGATTCTCTTTAGACTTTAGTTTTATGACAGTCACATTTTTAAACATCTTTCTGGGTTTTATTTTTTCAACTTATTAACTGCTCTTACTTTCTTTTCAGTATATCTGCAGAGATTTGATTGGGCAGGAGAGAAAAAGCTGGCTTTTTGAGATAAATACGCTCGTCTGACTTAAATAATTTCAACATGAAAAAGAACACGTTTACTTTGTATAGCAGGAGTAAAAGTGTAAGTAGCAAAGATTTTTTTTAATCCTTCTTTTCTTTTTGTTTTGTTTTTTTAGTTTTGTCATTTCTAGTGCTTTTTTTTAGTTTTGTCATTTCTAGTGCTTTTTGTACCAAAATTCATGCTTCCTTTCATTTTATTTATATATATTTAGTTAAATGCTTATGAAAAGAATCTCATTGACATCTATGTCCCATAATATAAACAAACAAACAAATGATATGATAGTATGACATTTAAACTTCTTCTGCCATAGCTGATAGTAAATGACTGTGGACAATGCAGGATGGATAAACAGTAGGGGGCTCATTATCGAAAGAGGAAAACATCTAAAAAGTGACATAAAGCAGCATTTGGACATTTTTCTCACAGAAAGTCCAAATCTTTATTTTCAAAACCTATTTTAAAGATTTTTTTCTGTGCTGTTCACCTGTAGTGCATCCAAATCTCAAGAGGGCTTCTTGGGGGTGAGATTTGGGCGTTCCTAAGACTTGGTTGTGTTCCAGCCATTATGGAACAAAACTCCTACATCCCAGTGGCTTGATTTTCAACGTTTTTCACTTGGATTATTATTTTTTTTTTAAATGGTAAAAAGCACAAAACCTTGTTTGAAATGGCATTTTTGAAAAAAAAAAAAAAAAAGATAGACGCTTTCCTTTTTTTTGGAAATGATCTTTCCTATTTGGATTTTGGATGTTTTGTGCAAAACATCCAAAGTCAGACTTAGACGTCGTCTTGAAAATGCCTCTCCACTTCTCAGTGCTTTGCTGAATATGTGTTGTATTTTGTTCACTGGATTGGCTGCTGTCGTGGACAGGATGCTGGGCTCGATGGACCCTTGGTCTTTTCCCAGTGTGGCATTACTTATGTACTTATGTCCAGGACTAAAACTAAGACATTTCGAGTTAGACCTGTTTTATAACGGATAAGGCACAAAATGCTGCCTTAAATGACCAGATAACCACTGGAGGGGATCAGAGATGACCTCCCCTTACTCACCAAGTGGTCACTGACCCCCTTCCACCCCCAAAAAATGTGATTTAAAAACATTACTTACCAGTCTCTGTCAGCCTCTGATGTTATACTAATGTCCATTACTGCAACGTGCAGATCCCTGGAGTAGTCAAGTGGTGGGTGCAGTGCCCCCTTCATAGTGGTGTACAGTTGGGGGTGGTGGGTTTTGGTGGTGGTGGGGCTCCACAGAAAAGATCAGGAAGCAGCAGTGAGATGTGTACCTGGAGTATTTATTTGACGTTCACTGCAGTGCCCTTTAGGGTGCCCCATTGATCTCCTGGGATGTCTGGGAGGCCAGGCTACTAAAAATGCTGGCACCACCTCCTCCTCCTCCTCCTCCTCCTACTACTACTTAACATTTCTAAAGCGCTACCAGGGTTACGCAGCACTGTGCAAAACATCCAAAGTCAGACTTAGACGTCGCCTTGAAAATGCCTCTCCACTTCTCAGTGCTTTGCTGAATACATGTTGTATTTTGTTCACTCTTTCCTTACTTAGGTCCCCTTTTACCAAACTGCAGTAAAAGGAGCCGAGACCCCCTTTTATCACAGCGGCTAAAAGGCTGGAGTTTTTTTTTTTCAAAAAGAAATGACTGTGCGGTAAGTGAACCACTTACCAAGCAGCCATTTCCATAGGGAGCCCTTACCACCACCTGTTTAGGTGATGGTAAGGAGTCCCGCACTAACCCAACAGTAACCGATAGGTAAGCCCTGGCACTACAGAAATGCAAAATATTTAGTGCCGGACATGGCTCAGGCTGGGGGTGAGAACTACCACCGGCCCATTGCCATGTGCTAACCCTTTAGTAAAAGGGCTCCATAGAAAGGCTGAAACTAGTAGAAATTCAGCCACCACTATGCTGGTTAGTTGAAAGTGTATTTTACTGTATAGCCTAGTTCAGGGCCTTAAACACTGTCAAATGTAAATGTTGTAGTGCTAATACCATAGTTTATCCCATGTTTTAATGACCTCTGTAAATCATTTAGGTATTCCTATTCATTTTTTGAATAGGCAAAATACTCAGACGTTTTTTTTTTTAGAGAATCTGCAAACTTGCATAATCTAATAGATGTTCATTGGCTATGCCAAAATTTATTCAAACTCTTATTCGTGGGAGAAGAAATGTCAACATTGTCTTCATCTTTGTTTAATATTTTACTTCAGTCTTTGGGTCAGGCTCTTGAGCAATTGAAAATACCATTCTACATATATGCTGATGACATTACTTTGTTACTACCGATCTCTTGTGATTGGTCTTCCACTTTGGATAGCCTGACTGGTTCTATTGGGTTATTAATAATCATCTGAAACTAAACCTTGAGAGAACCCAACTTATCATACATTATTCAAGCTCAACTACATAATATTTCACTACCGTTTTGAAATTTCTGTTATAACACTTTATATTTCGAATTACTATGTAAGCCGCATTGAGCCTGCATTGTGTGGGAAAGCGCGGGGTACAAATGTAATAAATAAAAACAAATCTTTTATGGTTATGACCTTCAAGATCCAATTTTCCACAAAGTTTTCTGATTTATGTAGATTCTTTTGTTTTTGAGAAATCTTCACGAATTTTGGAAGTTGAAGTTGATAGTTTAATGATATTCTCATGTTATGTTAAACAGTTAGTCCAGAAATCATTTTATATACCATGCAGAAGTTGAGAGCAGTATTTTTTGGTTATGCAGAATTTAGATTGTTGGTCCAAGCGCTAATCTTATCCAGAGTGGATTACTGTAACATTGCATTTGTGAGTTGTTTAAAAATGTTAGTGAATAGAATTCAGTTGCTGCAAAACACTGCAATGCGATTGATGTTTTCGGTTTCTAGGTTTGAGTTGGCTGCTCCACTTTTGGAGAAATTACATTGGCTTCCATTTGAAGCTAGGGCTCAGTTTAAGCTCTATACTTGTATTCATAAGATACTAAATGGCCTAGCACCTTTTTACCTTGTTGACTTGGCTGGTGTGCTTCATTTTAAGTCTGTATGTGATACGAATAATTTGATGTTACTGCATTTTCATCTGTTAAACATCTTAAATAGAAATCTATATTTAATTATTCTCTGTATTATCAAGCCGCTGCACTGTGGCACCTGTTACCTTTGGAAATTTGTATTGTTTCTAACTACTTGGCATTTCATAAATATTTAAAAACTTAGTTATTTGATAAATTTTTCTGAGCCAACTGATGTATTTTTTTGTTAAGTTAATAAAATGTATTTTCTTGGATGGTTGTGGTGCAGCTTTTTTTTTTCTTTTTGTAATCCGCATTCAACTGTTCTGGTGTTTGTCTGGGCGGTTGTATCGCAAACTGAAAGTTATCTGAAGCAGGTGGTTCGACAATTGTGTCAATTTTCCTCTGATGTTGTTACCAAGTCTAGATTATGGAATCAAGAATTGCCTCTTTACAGCTGACTAATGCTTTAGCGATAAAGAACAGCATGGTCTTCCATCATAAGACTGAAGCTATGGAAAATTCAGCAAGGGCTAGGAAACTTAGGTTCCTGAATTTCTCTAATACTCTTTTGTTATCTGCGGAAGTACTTTAAGTAAATATTTTAAGGAAGTTCTGTTTAATTCTGAACAAATTTCTTTTGTAAATTACTATTTACCAACTCGGAAATTCTTAGTTCCAGAGCAAAAGGATTTGGCCCCTTTCACTCCCTCAGTGAGTGCAGATCTTACCACCTTTCTGGAGGATTCAACAGATAATATTCAATCCCGGGCCACCCTCTTGGTAGTTTTTTCTAATGAAGGTGATAAAGCAGCAGTTATGAAGGTCTATTTCAAGAATAAGAGTAAGATTTTTGGAGGAAATCCTATGCAAATTTTTCCAGACATTTCTTGAGCTGCGTAGCTAACCAGGAAGGCCCTTTTGGCCTTGTGGTCTCGGGTTGTGATCAAGGTGCTTCTTTTTTCTTCAAAATTCCCCTGTAAGTGCTTAGTCACATAGAGGGCATATCAATATATATTTTGTGATTCTTTGCAACTGGAAACGTCTTTATCAGGAATTGATGACTATGCTCATTTTCAAAGCACTTAGCCTTCCAAAGTTCCATAGGTTTCTATGGAACTTTGGAAGGCTAAGTGCTTTGAAAATATGCACACTAGGGTTGTGATTTGATTAATGGGGAGATAATTTGTTAAAAGGTCTATAATTGGATAGTATAGCCTTCTTTTTCTTATAGGTTTATGTGTGTTTATTTTTTTTTCTCTTCCCTTAATACGGGCTTGATAGGGTTAAGTGACTTGCCCAGAGTCACAAGATGCTGCAGTGGGAAATAAAGTTTTTTTTTAAAACTTTGTTTTTATGAAAGAAACTTGAATACCTCATAGAAAATGACAGAAGATACGCAAGGCAAAGATTTCGTTCCTGATACAAACACCACAGAACCTGTGTGATCTTAGATTTTACATTCCTCTCCGTATGTTCCGTACTTTCTTGAATTCTATTCGTATTCTCTTCTGTCTGCTCTTCTCCAGAGTAATACAGTACATCCCACATCCCTGTCCTATGCTAGCACTTAGATGAATACATTGCCTGTCATGGTTTATTGTTAAATTTTAATTTAATGGTTCTGTACTTTTTCATATCGTGGGTGCTGTTTCAATGTGGATTTCAGTTGTACTGTAACAAGACTTTTTTTTTTTCTGGTCACAGTTGTGTTTCTATTGAAAAAGCTAACCATTTGGAAAAAGCAGTAAGAGATAATTATGTAGAGAAGCAGCCAATTTAGATGCCATTTTAAACATATATTACCTTGCAGCTTCATTTTACTGACAAAATATTTAGATGATTATTTATAAATTGTTGCTGTTCCATGAATGCATATTGTCAAGTAGGCTAGCTTAAATTTACACAATATAAACGGAGGTAAAATAGCCCTCCTTTAATGATCCTGTTTAAAATCTCAGTTCTTCAATTTGAGGAAGTTTAAAATAAAACCTGCTGTCCACTGTGAACTATGCATATTTTTAAGTACATGCAACAAGCAGAGGTTCAGTTTTAGATCAATCAAAATAATTGCTAAATTGTTTTTGAAATTCTTTAAATATCTGGCTTGGTAATCATCTGAACTATCAGGAGTGGCCAGATTCACAAGGTCACTAATGACTTTGATCTGATTGGTTCATGCATTATGCATGATGTCATTTACGGCATAATAGATAATGGACCAATCAAATCTAGAGACCACTGTACTAAAGTGCATTAATATCAGATGGAAATGCACATGAATTAATTCACATTATTGGCTCTTGTTAATGACATGCAAACAAATTTTGCATTGATTTACTAACATTAACACAGTAAAATGGAGTGTGTGTATGTATATATAGATATATATATATATATATATAAATTTTTTTTTTTGCATTAATGAGTCTGTGCTCACTTTTGTATGTTTTCATTCCTACTGTCTAAGGGGACCTTTTAATAAGCTGTGTAAGTGACTACACGTGTGCAATGTACATCAGTTTGGAATTACTGCCAGGCTACCGTGTGGCCCAGGTGGTAATTTCATTTTTTAAGCGTGTCCACTATGCGCACCGGAAAATAATTTTTATTTTCCATTGCATAGCACTAACTGAGCAACAAAAAGGCATTCTACGCGCGTAAACCATTATCCAGTTACCGTGTGAGACCTTACCACTAAGTCAATGGGTATCGGTAATGTCTCAGACCCAGAATGGATGCACGCCAATTTTCTTTTTGCCGCACGTCCGTTTTGTCCAAAATTTTTAAAAAAGGCATTTTGTTTACAGGTGCACTGAAAAATGGACCCGTGCACGTCCAAAACACGCACCTACACTACCATTTTTCAGTGCACCTTAGTAAAAGAACCCCTCTATGCTAATAGTCAATGAGATGTTTTCTGTCTCATGACCTCAGCATAAGGTTTGGTGATAACTCTCCTAAGCTAATTAAAGTACCTTAAAATGCTGCTAATGCATATAAACTGTGCCTGTTAACACACAATAAAACTACTGTTGGTGTAGAATGATCCCTGTCAGATAAAGTCATTTTTCTCAGTACATGAAGATCATACTGGGATTCTCAATTAAGTATATAGATAAATTATCTTACCATATTTTCTCTTGAAATATTTATCTGTTACAGTAATTCGTTAGAAAATGGTTCAAGACAAGAAAATGATTAATGTCAAATGCATATTATATCTAATAGAAATAAAAATGAGCATAACGTGTTAATATTTGCTTGCTTATGCCATCCTTGCCTTCACCCCTTCTCCCCATACATGCACTGTTTCTTGTTAACAAAGGAAAAGGGGACCCAAAGGGGACCTTTTTTTGCCACTGAGCTCTTGACAGGATTTTTTCCTCTCAATATGTTGAAGTAAAATCTGCCCTTCAGCAGTATGTGGAGGACAGACATAGTGGTTGAAATATTGGACCATGATTCAGGAGAAGGTCCTTTTAAGATATTCTGTTGCCTCACATTCTGCATGAGTTGGGCCTGGTTAAAAATTAGGAATCATGATGGAAGCCAAATTAATTATGGAAAAAAATCATATTAGAAGCAATTCTAAAGGTTACTTTCCACATGTATTGCATCTAGCAACTACACCTGTAGCTAGATCAGTTGGATTGAACAGCACTAGTGCAGGCACAGAAAATATTGTGCCTGGGCGATTGCAGCAGTCTTTTCTGTGGCTTGACAGTTTGTTGTTCCTCCACAATGCCACAATCTTGCATGAAGGCTAGCTGCAAGTTTTTGGTAATGTTAACTCCTGTGCCAAAGTCCTTACATTAGTTGTTCATATTTTAAAATGTTACTCTTGCTTTAAACATATACAACGGAGAGGGTCAGAGTACGCAGCAAAAGCAATCGAGAAAACAGTACAAAGGGCTTTCAAGAATGGAACAAGAATGGACTTTATTAACCAAGCAACACTCAATTCAGAGCTTATTGCACAAAGAATAAAGACTTTGTATAATAAGAATGCACTCTCAAAATCGGAGAAAGAGTTTTTTTTTTTGTTACATTTGTACCCCGCGCTTTCCCACTCATGGCAGGCTCAATGCGGCTTACATGGGGCAATGGAGGGTTAAGTGACTTGCCCAGAGTCACAAGGAGCTGCCTGTGCCTGAAGTGGGAATCGAACTCAGTTCCTCAGTTCCCCAGGACCAAAGTCCACCACCCTAACCACTAGGCCACTCCTCCACTTCTGATGCGGAGCAGAACGCCAGGAAAAGGTGCCAATATTTTGGGTTGGTTTACGCCAAAACACAGCCTATGTCAGGTCATTAATAAAGTCCCCTTGTTCCATTCTTGAAAGCCCTTTGTATTTTTTTTTTCTGGATTACTCTTACTTTAAAAGTAAGAGTCGATTTGGCATGCGCTACCCAAGCGGAATCCCTACCAAAGCTTAGTAAAAGGGCCCCTAAATTAGGTGGTAGCATTTACATGGTGATAGCATGCATAGATGACTAGAAGTTAAATGCTTATGTGTCTATGTATCTATATCTATATCTATATCTATATATATATACTGAAATTGTGCTTAAGCACTATTCTTTAAATGGGTGCATTTCTTACAGAGTGCATATTTGACAACTGAATGGACAGAATCTGGGTTGAGTGTGGGCAGGTCTCATTATTTGCATAACTTATAAAATATTATAAGTTCCTAGAATATACTATAACATAATGCATAGCCACGGGCTCTTATAATTTCAGTGTAGTCTGACAATACAGTCATGGTAATCTAGCATAGGAGTGTCAAACTTACTTCAGTGTTGGGCCATCCTGGAAAAAAACATCTGGACGGGAAGGGGATAATGGTGTAGTGTTTCCATTATATTTGCATATTATGTAAAGTTTTGTTTTACTTGATAAACAGGCATTCTTCTGTGTCCAGTTCATTTATTTGGTTTGTTGATGGGAGAAGGGGACCTTAGTGATCAATGCTGGGAAGGAAAGAGGGGGATAGAAAATAAGGAACATGAAGGGTAGAAAATAAGGGGCCAGAAGAATTTCAGGATAGAGAAATGAAATGAAGAAGGGATCTGGCAGGAGAGGCAGAGTGTAGGCATTGGGGGAGGGGGTAATGGAGGTGCTAAGAAAGGGGAGGATAATGGGAATCAAGGAGCAAAGATGGTAGAGGGAAGGAGAACGAGATCATAGATAAAGAGAGAGGAACCAGAATCCTCTCATTCACTTTCTATCTCTGATTGCTGTACTCTCTAATCCACTACCTTGCTGATCCCCTCACTCTGTGCCTGCTCCCTACTTAAATCTCATAAGAACATAAGTGTTGCTCAGTATCCTGTTTCCAATCCAGGTCGCAAGTACCTGGCAAGATCCCAAAAGAGTAAAACAGATTTTATGCTAATTATCCTAGAAATAAGCAGTGGATTTTCCCAAGTCCATCTTAATGGCTTATGGACATTTAGGAAATTATCCAAACCTTTTTTAAACTCTGCTAAACTAACTGCTTTTACCACATTCCCTGGCAACAAATTCCAGAGTTTAATTACATGTTTAGTGAAGAAATACTTTCTCCAGTTTGTTTTAAATGTATTACTTAGTAGCTTCTTTGCGTGCCCCCTAGTCCTAATATTTTTAAAAGAGTAAACAAGCGATTTACATCTACCTGTTCCACTCCACTTTTATAGACCTCTATCATATCTCCCCTTAGCTGTCTCTTCTTCAAGATGAAGAGCCCTAGCCACTTTATTTATTTATTTATTTATTTTTTTGTTACATTTGTACCCCGCGCTTTCCCACTCATGGCAGGTTCAATGCGGCTTACATGGGGCAATGGAGGGTTAAGTGACTTGCTCAGAGTCACAAGGAGCTCTGAGGTGGGAATCAAACTCAGTTCCTCAGTTCCCCAGGACCAAAGTCCACCACCCTAACCACTAGGCCACTCCTTCATGATGGGGAAGTCATCCTATCCTATTTATCATTTTTGTGACCCTTCTCTGTATCTTTTCTAATTCTGCTATATCTTTTTTCAAAGATGCAGTGACGAGACTTGCACACAATAGTCAAGGTGCGGTCAAAGGCATTATAACAGTCTCATTTTTGTTTTCCATTCCTTTCCTAATAATTTCTAACATTCTATTTGCTTTCATAGCCACCGCTGCACATTGATGCAAATGGTTTCAATGATGATATCTAGACCTTTTCCTGGGCGGTAGCTCCTAATGTGGAATTTTGCATCGCATAGCTGTAGTGTGGGTTCCTCTTTCCGACATGCATTTTATGCCCAGTCTTCTAGCCTTGCAAAGTCATCTTGCAATTTCTCACCAACTGCTTATGCTTTAATACCATTGATTAATTTTGTGTTATGTGCAAAATTGATCATTTTTTGCCATGCGCCAGGCCCCTTTTTACCGCAGAGGGTGAAAATAGCCAAAAATGAAACGGCTGTGCGGTAAGTTCATATTGTCGTGTGGCCATTTTGATGAGGAAGCCATTGAGGTGGCAGTAAGGGCTGCCTGATTACCGCCAGGTAACCCCCTGCAGAAATATTTTTCAAATATTTCCTCTAGCGCCAGAAATGGCGTGCACTGGGGGTGGAACTACCACTGGTACCTGCATTGGGCTGGTGGTAGTTCTGGGTTGCCATGCGGCAACTCTTTAGTAAAAGGGGCCCCTTACTGAGATCCAAAGGGTCCAATATTCAGCCAGTGGCAATCAACGTTTTGTTGACTGCTGCCAGTGGTAAACCTGGAAATTCAATGCTGGGCCATTTCCGGGCACTGGCATTGAATTTCTGGGTTTGCAGAGCAGGCTAATGCTTTGCTGGTTTAGTGTGACATTCAGTACTTCACTGGCTATGCAATATAGCATAAAGATAGGACTGACTTAAGTGCTTAAGTGCCCACTCTGCCCCTGGAACTCGTCCAAAATAGCTGGTTTTCATTTTGGTGCTAACCGATTATTATCAGCAGCATTAACCAGTTAGTCCTGAACAGATGATTTAACCAGCCAGTAGCTGTTTTTGGCCAGTTAAATCGCATTGAGGGGCCTTTTACAAAGTCGTAGGAGGGCCTATGCTCATACAGTGTGTACCAAATTGGCACTACTGCCCAGCTAGCACGTGATCCGGGCGGTAATTCCGAATTTGGCATGTGCCAAATCCTGTGGTAGAAAATAATTTTCTATTTTCTACTGCGGGCCGCTTACCCAGCGGTAAACAGCAGTTGGCATGTGCTGCATGCTTACCGCATGGATAACATGTGAGAACTTACCGCTAGGCCAGTGGGTGGCAGTAAGGTCTCAGGTCGAAAATGGATGTGTGCTGGTTTCAATTTTAGTACACATCCATTTTCTGGCCCCTTAAACAAAAGGTCCTTTTTCCTAGGTACAGTTTTAAAAAAAAATGGCCCAGCGAGCAACCAAAAGATGCGCTCGCACTACCAAAGGCCACTTTTTATCGCCGGTTAGTAAAAGGACCCCTGAATATCAACCTGAAAATTCATAGTGAGGCTTTTACTGTATATGGGGTAACTATTGCTATATTCCCTCCTGAATTATTTTCAGGCTATGCTGAAATGTTGTTGAAACAAAAGGCTTTGTTGCACAAATTTCTGGGTAGTGCCTTTGGGAAAGCAACTCGTGTACAATGAGTATCAGCCACTTTCAGATAGATTCCATTTAAAGCAGCATCAACAGTGCAAAGATTTTGTTCATCACTTCTAGCTAAGAAGTTTGGTTGAAGTGTTTGGATATGTGGAAATAAGAGTCAACAAAAAATTGTAGGTGACATCTTTTTATGGAGTAACTTAATACATCTGCGACTAAAAAACAAAAAAATACTAAACACAGTGGGGCAAATATTCAGACCGTGGGAGGTAGCCAGGCTGCCTCCTGTGGTCAGTGCTGAGGCCAGATACTAAATACCGGTCCATTTCCAGTGACAGGCATTGAATATCTGGTTCATTTTTGGTTGGCTCCAACCAGTGGCGTAGGAAGGGGGGGGGGGCGGGGGGGCGGTCCGCCCCGGGTGCAAGCCGCTGGGGGGTGTCAGCTCCACGCTGGTGCACTGCCCTCTCTGCCCTGGAACAGGTTACTTCCTGTTCCGGGACAGAGAGAGCAGTGAACCAGCGCGGAGCCGACACACCCCAGCAACGTGCAGTTGGGGCGGATCGGCCCTCCCGCCCGTCCCTCGCCGCAAGTATGCGCTCCGGGGGGGAGGGGTGCGCTCCAGGGGGGGTGTGCTCCAGCGGGTGGAGACGCCGTGCTACACCCGGGGGGGGGGGGGGTGCACAGCGGCGACCCGCCCCGGGTGTCAGCTCCCCTCGCTACAGCTCTGGCTCCAACTTAACCAGCCAACTTAACCAGCCAAACCAATATTCAGCACTGGCTGGTTAAGTTGGAACCAAAGATATTCCACCCATTGATGTAGCCATATTTGGCTGCCAAATATAGCTGACCAGATGCTGAATATCAGTGCTGACTAGCTATATCACATGTCTTAGCCGATTAACCGGCTAGCCACTAACCCCTAGATTCTATATAGCATGCCTAGAGATACGTGCCGAAATCCGAAGCGTATTCTATAACAGTGTGCAAAACTTAATTGGCTTAACCAGCTAATCAGCGTTGATAACAGCTCTTAACAATCAATGAGCACTAACTGGCAACAATTAGTTACGCGTACAACTCGCGGAAAGCATTCTGTAATGCAGTGCGCCTAAGTTCTAACGTGCAGGCAAAAGGGGCATGGTTATGGGTGGGGAAATGGTTGTTTCATTGGCAGTCCAAAATTTATGCGCATAGTTATAGAATATGGCACAGTGTGCCTAAATCTACATGCCAGGATTTACGCCACATTTTCGTTGTGTAAATGAAGGTGCATAGTTTTAGGTTCCACTTATGGAATATACTTAGTCGACATTGATTTCCGTGCCAATTTTTTAGACGCCATATATAAAATCTCTTCCTAAGAGCTAACAGCCGAGAAACCGGCTAGCTCACAGTGGCCAGTTGAATGGTTTTGAATATCTGGGAGTGGGGGGAGTGAATTAGGAAAAACATGGCCTGCTTATTTTTTTTTCTCTTTGTTATGGAGGTTGAGCTCTAAAGGAACAAAAGTGTGTGATCCTGGCAGAATTTCTTACATACTTTCAGGCTTTGTCTAGTGAAAATAGAAAATACAGATTTGGCAAAATATGCCTTTTATTGCATTTCATGCTTCAGTGATCACTGAGAATAATGCCTTGCATCTGCATGCAGTCCCAGTTTGCTTTTGTTTTACATAAAATCAATCCAGATAATTGTAATGTTTTTGTAAGACTGGCAGCAATGACATTAGATGTTCTATATTTACTTACAGAATAGCTACAACATGGCAGGAACAGAGCACATTTTCTTGCACTCCCTACCTCATGTCCCAGCCTCTCCCTGGATGAGAGGATAACTTCACTCCATATTCCCATTCAATTTCATTCATTTTGATTTAGATAGCATATTTTTAATACTAATAAAATCTACTAAGAAATGAAAGCCTATGTCTTAGTAAATTTGATCGTGATATTCAGTGAGGGCTGATACCTTCAGGGTGAAGCAAAAAAAAAAAAACCTCCTATAGTTTTGTGCTGTTTTCTCAGCAACTGCTTGGAATTTTAATGTGAATTTTTACAGCTTTATTTGT
This sequence comes from Microcaecilia unicolor, assembly GCF_901765095.1. Lineage (NCBI taxonomy): Eukaryota > Metazoa > Chordata > Amphibia > Gymnophiona > Siphonopidae > Microcaecilia > Microcaecilia unicolor. The sequence goes on along the minus strand of NC_044032.1, from coordinate 101,554,814 downwards.
TGTTACTACTTACCTTCATGTGCCAAGCGGAATGTGATTATCTTTAAACACAGCAAAGTTATCAACTTTTTAGTGTGACCACTCAGTGATTTTCACACTTTCAATAATTTTAGCACTATAGAACTAACGTTATTTGAAAAAAAAAAAAGGGACTACCAGCTTACTGTTAATGATGTCACAGTGATTTGTATTTGAGAATATGATAATTTACAGATAATTTCTTTTAAAAGCATTTCAGTTCAGAACTGCAATCATGGTCAAGGTGTCACAGCGGACAAAATTAGAATCCAGACACTGTGTGAACAAAATTTTGGAGCAAAGGCAATAGAAGCTGTGTGTCATCTGAAGACTGGAAGCTCAGCACTGGGAAGAAAATTTGTCGACATGACTGCAAAATTCTGACACGTTAATTGTTTTGTTTGACTGACATTATTTTGCTGTGTTTTAGCTTAAGCATTTTTAACATGCAAACTTTGCTAGCTAGTAACGCTAAAATGCCAGAAACATCAATATAGCACAAGATGATTAAATGTTGTTTAAAAATATGTAAATATGATGACTAGAGCATTACTTACTTTTGCCTCACCCTGTATATTAGATACTAAAGTTAGGAGCCTATATTCATTAAGTACAGGCATCTAAAATAATTATTTGAATATAGGCATCTAACTTAACTTTAGGTACCTTTAAATTAAAATGAGACCTAATGACACCTATTTTAGATGTCTAGTATTAGAAATTAGTGCTGAACTCTTATCTTCAACCCCCTAGTTCCTATCCCTTTGAGGACACCTATATTTAGGAGCTAGCAAATTTTTAAATGTGAAAATCTAGGTACCTAACTCTTAGAATTCTTATAATATAGATCACAATACAAACAACAATATACTCAGCATCATGTAATGATGTCACTGCTAGCATACAGTCCTTCTTCCAAATCAATGCCAATGTCCTTTAAAATACAAATGAATTAAATATCTAGCTTTTATACTAAAACAAGGCCTCTTAAGGCAAGCAGATGTTCAATGACCATCAGGCTTTAGTAAATACACAAGTTTAGAATAATCAGATCTTCAATGTTCATCTAAAACCAAAGTGTCAGCTTTTGAAAGTCTGTTCCATACCGTAGTGTAAGGAGTTCCTAAAAGTTTCCTGTCCCTTAACAATAGAATGTCTGCTCATATCTATGAGGTTAGAAAGGAGGTGTGTGTTAGAATTTAGATATTCTCCACTGGGATTGGTTTTGATCAGGATCTTAGAGTCTATATAAGAGAGAAGTCCACATGGTTTCTTGTTATTTCTCTTCTTTCTTTTCTCTTTCAATAGAAAGGTAACTGGGCCTAAAGGGTAGAATTCCAAGGCTTCCAGGATTTGGGATATTTTCGATAAGGGAGGGAGAGCCCGACTACATTGTGGTTATGGTTTTGGTTTTGGCACTGAAATCAGCCCAAAATCAGGGTTTGAGTTTCAGCTGAAAATTTAAGTGCATTTTTGGCTGAAGCTAAACCTCCCTTCCATCTTCCCCTGCCCCCTGTGCGCACTCTAACCAGCTCCTCACTCCCCTCATGATCACTCTCCACTATCTACCACCCACCACCTGAAGGCCTTCCTTAGGCATACCTTTAAACCTCCTGATGGTCTAGTGGGTCTTCAGGGCAAGAGTGATCCCCAGTTGCTTTTGTCCCTAAGGGATCCACAGCCAAAATGGCTGCCAAGACAGCCCATGACAGCCTTGCTAAACTGCTGCAGGACGTTCTCGTGGCCATCTTAGGATTGGATGCAGCATAAGCAGGAGCAATCTACAGTCTCGTGAGGCTGCAGCGGGAAGTCCTGGCAGACAATTTGGCTGTGGAACCAGTGAGGGCAAGATGGACTGGGGATCGCTCTTGTCGTGAAGAACCACTAGACCACCAAGAGGTTTAAAGGAAGGCCTGAGGAGGGTCTTCAGGTGGTGGCTGATGAGAGGGAAGGCGGGGGGGGGGGGGCATCAAGAGTGATCAGGGGGGATGATAGAGGGTGTTTTTGGTCAACCTCTAAAATAAGGGTCCTTAAAGAGAAAGGGAAGACCAGAGCTGGTAGGTGGGAAAAAGGAGTTAGTCCAATGCTCCTTTATGTAGAAATACTAAATGAAAACTTTCCCTAAACACCTTAAAGTTCATTTGCTGAAGTGGACTGCCATACGTGTGAAGCTGCTAAAGATGTACTTTTTAGATGAAACACCAGTAGAAACTCATCTCTAACTGTGCAGTAGATGTATCCCAGTTCTTCAAATGGGGAAAATCTGCATTTGATAAAGCAATTGGAATTTGTAGTCTTTTTGTGGGTTTAGTGACTTCCACCCCCAAGATATTTCCTGCCAACTAAAAAAAAAGATTTAAATCAATTAAGGACTAAGCCATTCCGCCCAGTAGATTGAAGTCTGTTGATCAATATAGTATGATCAACTGTACTGAAGGCTGCAGATATGTCCAAGCATAGGCGGTCGGTGGCCCAACTGTTTGGGGAGGCTAAAGGGGGTGGGGTTATGGGTTGGACCCGGGGTGGAGCTTACATCCATGATTGTCTGACAACACACAGAAAAAAAGTGTAAAAATAAAATAGTCACAATACCTTTTATGTATCATATGTCAAAGAATAAAGTGGTTGCTCAAAGCATATACTAACCACAATCGCTCAACTGCAAAACACTTTGCACAAATTTGTGCAAAAACACACTCAGAACCTTACTGTACCATAAATATTACACTGGGCAGACCCTAATACACCAATATACCACCCATACGGCACAGTATAAGTCATCTTTATGACTACTGATGCACTCAAGCTTGCAAGTAATTAATTTGAAACTCCAAAGCCACAGTCTCACAGTACCTGTGTATAAAACAGGATACAGGAACAAATTATCATCATCACCCACAGTTAAATGTAAATCTCAGCATATAGAGTGCAGAAAAAAGCGGGATTCAGTAACACCACCCAGCCAGCCCAAGATGATCAGACTATATAAGGCATAGTAGGCCTGGTGCAACATCATCTAGCCCCCCCCACCAAAACTCCACACTATTAAATAGCCAAAATTAATATAAAAAATGGACTTGAAATGTCCTGACGGTTAATAATGGACAATAGTGGCATAGGAAGGGGGGCAGTGGGGCAGTCCGCCCCAGGTGCACGCCGCTGGGAGGGTGTCGGCTCCGCTGGTTCCCTGCTCCCTCTGCCCCGGAACAGGTTACTTCCTGTTCTGGGGCAGAGAGAGCAGGGAACCAGCGGAGCAGACGCAGCTCTTAGTGACGTGCACTCGGGGCGGATCGACCCGCCCCTCGCCGCTCCCCTATGTAAGTACGTGCTCCGGAGGGGGGAGGGTGCTCACCGAGGGGGGGGGGTGCACCGTGCTGCACCCGGGGGAGGGGGGGTGCGCAGCGGCAACCCGCCCTGGGTGTCAGCCACCCTTGCTATGGCACTGATGGCCAAATTCCTGTATCCAAAAAGTTGAGATCACAGCCTAAGTCGTCACAAACAATATAGGAAAAAACCCAAAAGCATTAGGGGCTTATAGCCCATTTAGTTATGTTTAAACAAAAGAGATGTGCATGAAACAAAATATTTATTTTTTTATTTTGACTTGTTTAACACCTTCAGAGTCAGTCAACACCTTTCTACTTAATAGTTGAGATCACAGTCTATGAGTCTAAGTCATCACAATAGGAAAAACCAAAAGCATTTGGGGCTTATATTATATAGCCCATTTAGTTATGTTTAAACAAAAGAGATGTGCATGAAACAAAATATTTATTTTTTGACTTGTTTTAAACCTTCAGTGAACTCAGCACCTACCTCTCTGTCTCCTGAGCTGAAATCCAACGTACTACGTGCGTTGCGCCTACTGGAAGGAAGTGGGGGAGGGAACATCTCTCAGTCTCAAACACTCTGAGGACTGACTCTCTTCTTCTTAACCAGCCTGAGCCTTCCCTACATGAAGCCCCTCCCGCGCGTTCCTGCCTATGCGAAACAGGAAGTACATGACGGGACGCCGGGAGCGAGCGCTCATAGGGAAGCCTGACTGGCTCTGGCTGCCTGAGGCCGGCGAGGCGAAAAAAGGAAGAAGCACTGGCTGCAGAGGCACAGGACCGCGGAACTGAACTGGGCGGCTGATGATGGGGTCGGCGTTGCGTCGTTCCAAAACAGCTGATCCTGCGGCTGGGCCGAGCGGTGAGCCCCGGGCGGGTGGAACTGTGTCGTGTCAGCATGGTCGCATCGTGGTCGGGTCCGACCGAAACTACAGCTGATCAGCTGATGACGTCATCAGGATCCGATCCTGCGGCTGGGGAGGCTTAGCCTCCCCAAGCCTCTTATACCGGGCGCCTATGTGTCCAAGCTTACTAACAAAGTTTTAGCCTGTATCAAAGCCCTCTTTGACAGTATCTAAAATAGATAAGAGCAATGTTTCAGTATCTTGCTAAGGCCTAAAACAGACTGGTTTATGTTGAAAACGTTGTACCTTCCCACAAAGTCAAGGAGTTGGTCATAAACCAGCTTTACAATAGGTTTCCCTTCAGAAAATGACAAATTGATAATATCCCTAATTACTTACTAATTTGATACTTCAAAGACTTAAGGATCAAAGGATGACTTACAGCTAAAGGGCAGTAAAACAACTTTACTTCCAAGAAAGTCTGTAACACTTGGTCTAACTTAGACTGAAAAAAGGACAATTGATCACCAAGAACTAAAGGTCAGTTTAATTCAGCTGGGAATGACTGTTTCTCAAATTGTTGAATAATCACTTTGTCTGCAAATCCCTGAGCAAAATCTTGACTAGACAAAGAGGAACAAAAAATGTGATATGAGGACTACACAGTTGGAAATGCAAAAAAAATACGATATCAAATGAGTATGTTGTTGCATATTCAAAAAAGGGAATTTTGCATATTCGTGCATGAATAAATGAAGATTCTATAATAAAAAAATGCAAAAAAACACATGAATGCATTGTTGCATATTGAGAAAGGAATGAATGTTCATGCATGAAATGAACGCCTAAAAAATCAGCATGGAAAACATCTCCACCTAAACACATTCTATAAGCAGCACGTCAATTTTGGAGCAGTGTATAGAGTGTGCGTAGTTGACACCCTAGCACCTAATTCTATGCGCCTCCATTTACATCAATGATAACACACCTTCTTGTACCTAATGCCTTTGACTCTAACACTATCATGTATTTCACCATCATGCAACCAAAACTTCTGCTAAAACAAATGTATACTGTTTTCTATTCCCAATATTATGTATTTCACCATCATGTACCGAAAACTTGCTGTAAATCCAAATGTACATTCTTTTCTATTTCCAGTATCCACGATGAATTGTAAGACACATTGAGCCTGCAAAAAGGTGGGATAATGTGGGATACAAATGTAATAATAATAATAACATGGCGTAAATCCAGGCATGTTATTTAGGCACAAAGGGCCATATTCTGTAACAGTGCATGTAAATTTTGGAACACCCACAAAACACCCCTTTCCCCGCCCATAACACATTAAATTTTAGGTGCTGTGCATTACAGAATACACTTAGGGCCCTGTTTACTAAGGCGTGCTAGCTTTTTTAGAGCATGCTAAAAATTAGCATGTGATAATGCTAGAGACACCCATATATTCCTATGGGTGTCTCTAGTGTTAATGCGCCCTAATTTTTAGTGTACGCTAAAAATATTAGCACACCTACAAATGCGGCTTAATAAACAGGGCCATTAGCGATTTGTGGGCCTAAATTTTAATTGTCAATTACTGCTCATTGCTTGCTAAGGCTGTTAACGCCTTAAATTCTAAAATTTAAGAATTCTGAAAAAAAACAAATTGCAGAAAAAGAAAAAAATGATACAGCCAATAATGGAGTCATACCAACCAATGGAGAACAAAGCGGTAGTATTAGGAAGGAATGAGTATGCAGAAGTGTTTGTGGTAAATTCAATTTAGAAATAAAAAAAGAACCATTCTCAGTAGGGGAAGCAATAGATGGATAAACAGATTTAACCGAGGGAAAACAAAAAGCTGTGAAGAATTCTAAACAGTTCACGAGGATTGTTCACTGGGGAGTAAACTGGGCAATTTTGTAAATTGGTGCCAAGATGTATGTGCCATAACGGGGTTACTTAGCATCATCCTATATAATAAAACGCACCTCCAACATTCTGAAGCTGACTGCATGGCTGAGGCATTCCTGCTCTCTGTATCCATCTCCTGAATTGACATCACATACTTCCGGGTTCGTCACAAGCAGAAGTGACCAACCACACAAGGTTTCTCGGCTTCAGAATGTTGGAGGTGCATTCTATTAAATAGGATTGGTCAGTTCCTTGAAGCACAGCCAGAGCTCAGCGTCCTGCACAGTAACGCTCAGACACCAGAGAGAGAGGGGGGGGCCTGACACCAGAGAGAGGGAGGGAGGGGGGCCTGACACCAGAGAGGGGGGCAAGGTATCTCTGTCACACACACACACACTCTCTCTCTCTCTCTCTCTCTCTCACAGTCAATGTCTTTCTCTCTGCCACTCTCACACACTGTCTCTCACACACTCTGTCTCACACTGTATCACATTCACTCTCTATGTGTCACACAGTCACTCACACACTCTCTTGGTCTCATACACTCAGTCTCACAGAGAGTCTGTGTCTCACACACACTCTCTCGCACACACTGTATCTGTGTGAAACACACTCTCTCTCTCACACTGTCTCACATATGCACTTGCACACACTCTCATTCTCACACACACACTCTCTCTCTCACAGACACTCGCACCCAGACTCACTCTCTCTCTCACACACACACACACACTCACACATTCACTGTCTCTCACACACACAGTCACTCTCGCATACATTCTCTCAAACATACACACTCCGAGGAAAACCTTGCTAGCGCCCGTTTCATTTGTGTCAGAAACGGGCCTTTTTTACTAGTTTCTATATAAGGGCACATAGGTACAGGTATAGAATGCTAGCGTAGAGCCATGTGTGCCCACTATTGACAACTCAATGGCTGGTATAAGTTACAGTTAATAGTTTATTTGAATTTGTTATACCGCCATTAACCAACTTGCAGATCACAGCGGTACAGAACTCTAAAAACAAAGAAAAAGCAGAAAAGGAACTAATAACTTATAGGACAGATTTAACAAATACAAGCAAGCGTCAAACATACAAGAAAAGAAGGGAGGGAGTAGAAGGAAAAAGGATATTGTAGGAAACAAGATGAGAGATGGCAAAGCCTTAGGTAGGACTAAAAGCTTGATGAAACAGCCAAGTCTTGGAGACTACTTTGAATTTTTTAAATGACAATTCTGCACAGATAGAGAGAGATTTAGAGCTCCAAAGAGAAGGGGCTGCACAAAAGAATGCCCGGTGCCGTGTGGATTCCATTTGAGCAAAACGGGAACTAGGGAGACATAGACGGTGATCATTTATTGAATGAAGGAGACATTCAGGGGAATAGGGAACATTAAGATTAGATAGATATTTGGGGGTGACCTATTTGGTAGGCTTTGAAAACAAGAATGAACGTGTGTCTTAAGTGCGCCATGCAGCATGCACAGCTGATAGTATTCTACAAGTTATGCACACTGCCTATGACATGCCGCTGGCCTGCTTGTGCTCCGCTCTGCTCTCATTTACTCCCCCTCTCATTTATGCACTAACCTACTTTGCATGTACTTTATAGTATAGCGTCTAGCACTTATACGTTTAAAGGCCAATTATTGGCCCTAGTATTTTATAAATTACACGTGAATTTGGCACCTAATAGGTACCAAATTATAGAATGAGAGGGATAGTTTCTTTAGCAACAGAGTATTACAGACCAAGATACTCTAATTGCGTGCTCTTCAGCTATTGCTGCAAATGGATTCATTATGTAAGCCATAAATTAGCTATGAATCTAGTGATGAATTTTAAGGTGCTTTGGTGTGACTGCAATAAGCAGAGGAATCCATGGAGACTGGAAATTGCAGCTGCTGTGGGAAATCCTGACCCAGATTGCTCTTCAGCTGTCAGTCTATACGCAAAAATATAATTGCTCAATTGCCTTACATGCTGTAGAAGCAAAAAAAAAAAACATTTTTGAAGATTTCAAGCAGATTTTCTGTTTGTGGAGTAGCATCAAGAGTATGGTCGGAGAAGAGAAGGCAAAATGATTTAAAATTTAAAAAAAAACTTTCGTTTGAACTGATGGTGATGATGTATGTTGAGTACTAAAATACAGCACCCAATGGTGAATCAGTTTCCTCTACACATAATAAGAAATGTTCAAGCTGATATTCAACCTGCAGTGGTCAACAGATTTTAAGCTGCTGACAGCCATGGGCTGAAATAAAGCTGGATATTCAATGCTGGGCAATGTCTAAGCAGTGGTATTGGTGCTGACCCAGATATGCAAGACCTAGAAATTAATCCAGGCACAGGTAGCCTAGCAGATCTGTCCTAACTTTATCCATTTGCTTACCCAGTTAGTGTACTGAGTATCGCCTTAACTATGCAAATCACTGAAGATTGGAGGGTGCTCAATGTAACACCTATTTTTAAAAAAAGGATCCAAGGGGGATCTGGGAAATTGCAGCCTGACGTCAGGTCCAGAGAAAACAGTGGAAACTATTATAAAGAATAAAATCACCGAACACATAGACAAACGTGATTTAATGGGATAGAGTTAACGTGGATTCAGTCAAGGGAAGTAATGCCTCACCAATTTACTTCATTTTGGCATGAATAAACATGTGGGTAAAGGTGAACCAGTTTATGTAGTGCATCTAGATTTTCAGAAAGCTTTTGACAAAGTCCCTCATGAGAAACTCCTGTGAGAATTAAAAACTCATGGGATAGAAGGCAGTGTTATTTTAGAAAGTGGTTGATGGATAGAAAACAGAGGATAGGGTTAAGTGGCCAATTCTCACAGTGGAGCAGGGTGAATAGTGGAATGCCCCAGGGATCTGAATTGAGAGTGGTGCAATGCAACATATTTGTTAATGATCTGGAAATGGGAACAACAAGTGATGTGATTAAAATTGCAGATGACACAAAACTATTCAAAATTGTTAAAACACATGCAGATTGTTAAAAATTGCAGGAAGACCTTAGGAAGTTGGAAGACTGGGCATCCAAATGGCAGATGAGATTTCATATGGACAAGTGCAAAGTGATGCTTATTGGGAAGAATAATCCAAATCATAGTTACTTGATGCTGGGTTCCACCCTAGAAGTCAGCATCCAAGAAAAAGATTTAGGTGTCATTGTGGACAATATGCTGAAATCTTCTGCCCAGCATTTGGTGGTGGCCAAAAAAGCAAATAGAATGATAGAGATTATTAGGAAAGTGTTTGAAAATAAGACAAAAAAAATTATAATGCTTCTGTATTGCTCTATGGTGCAACCACACCTGAGTATTGTGTGCAATTCTGGTTGCCATGTCTTAAAAAAAAGATATAGTAGAATTAGGTTTAGAGAAGGCGAATGGAACTCCTCTTATATGAGGAAAGGCTTAAGAGGTTAAGACTCTTCCGTTTGGAAAAGAGACATCTGAGGGGAGATATGATAGAGATCTACAAAATACTGAGTGGTGTAGAATGGGTAAACGTAAATTGATTTTTTACTCTTCCAAAAAATACAAAGACACTCAAGGAAGTTAAATGGTACTACTTTAAAACGAAGTGGAGGAAATATTTTTTTGCTCAACGATTAGTTAACCTGTGGAAGTTGTTGCCAGTGGATTGTGTTATCGGCGGTTAGCGTATCTGGGTTTAAAAAAGGTTTGGACAAGTTCCTGGAGGAAATTCTGCTATTGAAATAGACATGGGGAAAGGCATTGCTTGTCCCTCGGATCAGTAGCGTGAATCTTGCTACTATTTGGGATTCTGTCAGCTACTTGTGACCTAGATTGGCAACTGTTAGAAACAGAATACTGGGCTAGATAGACCATTGGTCTGACCCAGTATGGCTAGTCTTATTTTCATTAGCCCGACTCCATTCTTGGACCATCTCGACAATAACTAGGCAGTGTTGCTGGTTAAGTACCACTGAATATTCTCTCCCAGCTTTCTCAGCATGGTTTAACCAGGCAAGAGCCTCTCCTGCCTGGTTAAATCCTTATAAATATTGGGCCCATAGTTTTTAATGAGGGATTAATACATTTAGTTCCTGTATTGATTTAATTTGAAATGAAAACTTAAAACATTCACAGAGAGGCAAATGTAATTTTTATTTTATTTATTTATTTGTAGCATTTGTATCCCACATTTTCCCACCAATTTGCGGGCTCAATGTGGCTTACATTTGCTGTAATAGCGATTGCCATTTCCGGGTAACAGAATTACAAATGGTATTGCATTAAGGTGCAAATTATAAATGGTATTGCAATCAGGTGCAAACATACATGGAAAAGAATACATTATGGTATTGCATATAAGTTCCTGAGTGATAGATTGGATTGTAACATTCGTTAGGTCATCAATTATAGAGAAATCATATTCGGCATAAGGATTAAAGTGTTAGTGCTTGTTCATAATACGCAATGACATAGAGGTTGTCAGGGACCCTGGCTGGAACACGAGTAGCAACTAAGAAGGGGTCCCTTTAGGAGAAGAAAAACCAAAGTACAGACCCACAGAGCTGCTTAAGACAAGTTGTTTTACCTCTGGCCTTAGGGTTAAGGGCAAGTTAAGCACCTCACTTGCATTAGCAAGTGTCCAAAGACACATCCAGAACAAATTCCAAAGAAGCAAGAAAGCAAGGTTTGCTGAAACAAGACAGGGAAAATCAGCACAGGGCAGTAACAGAGTGGAAGCTGGAACAAGACAAGAGGTACAGCAGGATCGAAGGCAGGAAACAGGAACATGAACAGATGCAACATGAGCAGTGAGCTAGCCCAGAGGCAGGACAGATAAAAACTCTCACAATATTGAACAAGGTTAGACCAAGATAGGAGGCACCAGAGCACAAACATTTAAAGCATCTGGAAACATCCTTATTGTAAAGCTCAGAAAAGGTGTTTGACGATGTTTAAAATCATTCAAAGCAACCAATCTTGTTTTCTTCATTATGCATGTAGAGGTGCTCATTTTAAAGCACATAGACTTACAAAGTTAAATACAACCTATGTAACTTTGTAAGTCTATGTGCTTTGAAAACAGGCCTCTTAGTGTTTTGAGTTCTTTTGGGGTTGGGCTAACTCCTTGTGTATTATTGAGAGCAGTTTTGTTTTTTTTGTTTTTGTGAGGTATGAGATTCCAAATACATGGACAGTATAAGTACACAGGATGTATGCAAAACTTAAACCCCAAATTCAGTCAGTGGCTCTCTGACTCCTTTGTTTGCTATTCAGCAGGGGATTTGCCAGACTTGCCTTTTATCTATGCTTCTGTTGAACCTCGGCCATTCCTGTTTAAGGAAATGTGGAGGGTAAAGGAATACTGGTGGCTTGGGAAGACTATGCTATTTTATTATATGCAGATGATATCTCGGTATTCCTGACTTTACATGCAGTTGGGCCCAGTGCTCATGGATGTACTGGGTCGATTTAGTGAGGCTATTGACTGTAGATTTAACTCTCTACATCTGAATTGTTCAGCTTTAGAAGAGAAGTGGCTGTGCCTGCCTGCTAGTCTGCTTTCGAATAGTAATGGGAGGTTTTTCACTTGAATATAAACATTATAGGGATCTATTCAAGGCTCATTATATCTCCATACATATTAAGAAAAACCTCCAAGATTGAACAGAGCTTCTGATGAGCAGATAGAGGATTAATCTTGTGAAAATGAGCATTCTTCCACAGCTTTTGTACATGTTTCAACATGTCTCATCTGATTTCCCAACTTGGATTTTTGCAGAACTATAAAGAGCATTAGAAATTGGCCAGGGTGAAAATGAGTATCCTCTGGGTGCCTGAGCATCAAGGCAGTAGGGTGTTATCTAACTTGAAATAGTTTTATTGATGATGGCTTGTGAGTTGTTTGAGTTGGCTGCAGACCAGGTTCAGGCTGATGGTACCTTTTTATGTACCACATTTTTCTTTTCGAACACATCACCTCTGGTTCATGGCTTTACTTCTAATAGCCCTCTGTCAGTTTCCATTTTGAAAATTTGGCGGCAGACGTGTAAATATTCTGGGGTTGCAGAATGAATTGGTGCTACCTGTCTAGCTACTATATATGAATCCACTTATTTCTCTATACATATAACCTACCTGCACTGTGAGGCTATCATGGAATGATAAGGGCATGAAATTTTTTCAGACTCTGCAACGGAAATGTGAACAGAATGGAGCTTCACATTACTGTACGTATATTGTGGATAGCAGTATATGAAAATATATTGCCATCAACCTTTGTGAATAACTGAAACATATGTTTTCAAATCTCTAGGGCACTTTAGTGACCTGGGTCACATATGTTTTAAACAGTCCCTTGTTTGGAAGATTGGTATGGAGGAGTAGCCTAATGGTGGGTGCAGTGGCCTGAGAACCAGGGGAACTGGGTTCGATCCTCACTGCATCTTCTTTTGACTCTGGGCAAGTCACTTGCCCCAGGTATAAAATAAGTATCTTTATATAATATGTAAACCATTTTGATTGTAACTACAGAAAGGTAGTATACAAACCCCATCTCCCCCTTTCCCTCCAAGTGGTACATTCTAATGCATTGTTGTAGGTCAGGCACTGCCTTTTCAGAAGATGGCAGCCCCAGAGTCAGGCATCACTCTTGTCGTCAACTTTAGAGATGAGAAGGGGTCACAAGGCCTGGTTCACACTGGAAGCTTTCTGGTCAAGTGATTCCCTGATCCAAGATACTCAGATTAAGAGTGCTGAGACCTAGGGTGCCCTGGCCACGATAGCCTGGGAGTGTGGACATCATTGGAGTAACAGATAGTCGAGGATGTCCACGGGGGGAGGGGGGGGGAGGCTTGGACCATCTCAAGGTATTTTTACATCTGGAGTTTAATGGTAGGGGTTGGAGAGTCTGGCAGACCTTTTTGTTTTCTCCTTTGCTGTGAGCCAGTCTCCACTCATTTTACTTGCAGTGCAGCAAACGGCTGCATATTACTGCTGTACTATGCTTTTCTGGCAGCACACAGATGTTAATGTGCAGCAATTTGCATGCCAGTAATTTACTTTATCAGAAGTAAACTTTTTTTTTTATAGCCTGTTCATTAGAATACCATTTGCTGAAGCTTAGTGCAGCATTTTAATGCACCACTTACTACACTGAGGACTGAGACTCTTAAGCATTACACCACTCCTCATAATGTAACAAGGCGTAAAAACAGCACACTAATGTGGAAATAGACAGGCTTCAAGGTATTGGCATAATTCTCAGGACTGTTAGTGTAACCTGACTGCTCAGCACTGCAATTCCATAAACTAGGTGCCCACATTTACTCCCCCTTTGCGTGTATAAATGTCTAAAATACTCGCACTTATGAGCAGAAATGTACACCTACCCGTGAAAGTGCCAGCAGGGTGCCTAAATGCTAGTCTGTAAAGGTGCATGTAACTTACATAGCACCTAAATGCAAGGAGAACACATACATGGGTGGGACATGGGCAGAGCTCACACTTATGGATATAAGTTATAGAATGCTGTAAGTTACGTGCATTTCTGCCACATTTATGTGACTAGGAGGGGCATTTTTGAAAGAAACATCTAAGTGTGAATTTGGACGTTTTACAAAGATGTCCAAATTCAGAGGGGGGAAGAAGGTCATTTTTGAAAAAGATGGACGTCCATCTTTTGTGTTCGAAAATACCATGGACGTCCTTGGATTTGGACGTCTTTGATTTTTGGCTATTTTTGAAAACAAAAATGTCCAAGTATAAAACGTCCAAATGCAAGCCATTTGGACATGGGAGGGGCCAGCATTTTTAGTAGACTGGTCCCCCTGACATGCCAGGACAGCAATTGGATACCCTAAGGGGCACTGCAGTGGACTTCATAAAATGCTCCCAGGTACACAGCTTCCTTTCCTTGTGTGCTGAGTCCCCCAAAACCCCCTAAAACCCACTACCCTCAACTGTACACCACTACCATAGCCCTTACGGGTGAAGGGGGGCACCTATATGTGGATACAGTGGATTTCTGGTGGGTTTTTTAGGGCTCGCTGTTTCCTCCACAAATGTAACAGGTAGGGAGGTTATGGGCCTGGGTCCACCTGTCTGAAATGCACTGCACCTACTACTAAACTACACCAGAGACCTGCATGCACTGTAATGGACCTGAGTATGACATCTGAGGCTGGCATAGAGGCTGGCAAGTAATGTTCTTCATCTCAATTTTTGGGGTTGGGAGGGGGTTAGTGACCACTGGGGGGGAGTAAGTGGAGGTCATCCTCGATTCCCTCCAGTGGTCATCTGGTCATTTTGGACACCTTTTTTGCCTTATTCATAATAAAAACAGGTCTAGCTGAAAATGTCGAAGTTTTAGAACTGGACGTCTTTGCTTTGTTCCATTATGGCTCAAAGATACCCAAGTCCCATCTTAAAAATGCCTCCGATACGTCCCCTTGAGATTTGGACGTCCTTCTGACGGACTTATGAGAAAGAAGTCCAAAATGTGGTTTTGATTATACTGATTTGGACGTCTCTGTGAGATGGATGTCCAAATGCCAATTTATGTCACTTTTTGGACATCCATCTCTTTCGAAAATCAGCCCACAGGAGGGGCATTTTCGATATGAGATCTAAATCCGATTTTGGAAGTTGCTGAAAATGTCCAAAAATCAAGTAGTGAAAATGACCATTTTCAAACCAGAAAAAGTCTTTCTTTTTTTCTTTGAAAATGACCATTCCCTACATGTTGTTTTGCTAAGTACGTCTATCTTTTTGGACCATTAAAAAAAAAAAAGTCCAAGTGAAAAACGCATAAAATCAAGCCATTGGAATGTAGGAGGAGCCAGCTTTCCTAGAAGACTGGTCACACAGGCATCCTAGAAGATCAGTGGGGCACCCGAGGGGGCACTGCAGTGGACTTCACATAATAGCTCCTAGGTACACATCTCACCATTACCCCCTTTAATTGTATGGTGAGCTCTTCAAAACCCACAAAAAAACCCTGTACCCAACTATACACCACTACAATAGCCCTTATGGTTGCAGGTGTCACCTATATGTGGGTACAGTAGGTTTGGGTTTTTTTTTTTTGGGGGGGGGGGGGGGCTGACACTTTCAATGACGTGTAATAGTTAAGAGTGTTCCAGGATCCTGCTTGCTGCTCTAAGAGGACTGGCTGTCATAGAGGCTGGTATGTACTGTTTCATTTACATCTTTGAAGGATGAGAGGGGGGTCAGTGACAACTGAAGGAGTAAGGGGATGTTATTACTTTAGTCCTGCAGTGGTCATCTGGTCATTTAGGGCACATTTTGTGGCTTATTCATTATTAAACTGTAAATGTAACAATCCTCTTGTTGCTTATGGTGGTTTATCACAGTCAACAGCAGACTTTTAACTCTCTGTTATCATACGCAACCTTTTTTAAACCCAGATATGCTAACCACTGTTACCACATCCTCCAGCAGTGAGTTCTAGAGCTTAACTATTCTTTGAGTGAAAAAGTATTTCTGTGTAATTTCATTGAGTGTCCCCTGGTCTTTGTACTTTTTGAAAGAGTGAAAAATCGATTCACTTTTACCCGTTCTACACTACTAAGAATTTTATAGACCTCAATCACATCCCTCCTCAGCCATCTCTTTTTCAAGCTGAAGAGCCCTAACCAATGTTCCCTTTAAGCAGAGTGCATGAGCGATTGCTCATACATTTTAGGAGCATCTCTCACAGAGTTTACATGGTTGCTCACAAAAATGTGTGTTTTGTGCTATATACAGAAATACATTGCTAATACTGGCGCTCAAAAATTTTGGTTTTTAAAACTTGTTGCTTACATGAGAAAAAAAATTGCACTCAGTAGATCACTCCTTAGAGGAAACATTGGCCCTAATTTTTTAGCCTTTCCTCATTTGGGAGGAGTTCCATCCCCTTTATCATTTTGGTCGCTCTTCTTTGAACCTTTACTAATTCCGTTTTTTTGAGATACCGCGTCCAGAATTGGACACAATACTCAAGGTGAGGTCGCACCATGGAGCAATACAGAGGTATTATAATATTCTTGGTCTTATTTTACATCCCTTTCTTAATAATTCTTAGCATCCTGTTTGCTTTTTTGGCCACCGCTGCACACTGGGAAGAAGATTTCATTGTATAGTCTACAGTGACACCTAAATCTTTTTCTTGAGTGCTGACTCCTAGGGTGGACCCTAGCATCAGGTAACTTTGATTCAGATTACTCTTCCCAATGTGCATCAGTTTGCATTTGTCCACATAAAATTTCATTTGGATGCCCAGTCTTCCAGTTTCCTTAGCCTTCCTGCAATTTTTCACAATCCTCATGTGTTTTAATAACTTTGAATAGTTTTGTGTTATCTGCAAATGTAATCACCTCACTTGTTGTTCCATTTTCCAGAACATTTATAAATATGTTAAATAGCAACGGTCCTAGTACAGATTCCTGCAGCACTCCACTATTCACCCTCCTTCATTGAGAAAAATGGCTATTTTAACACTACCCTCTGTTTTCTCTCCAGTAACCAATTCCTAATCCACAGAAAGGACATTGCCTCCTATCCTATGATTTTTAATTTTCTCAGGAGTCTCTCAAAAGCTTTCTGAAAGTCCAGATACACTACATCACCGGCTCACCTTTATCCACATATTTGTTTATGCTTTCAAAGAAATGAAGCAAATGGTGAGGCAACACTTCCTTAGCCAAACCCATGCTGATTCTGGCCCATTAAACCATGTTTGTCAATGTGTTCCATAATTTTAATCTTTATAATAGTTTCCACTATTTTCCCTGGCACTGAAGTCAAGCTTACTGGACTGTAATTTCCTAGATCACCCCTGGATCCCTTTTTAAAAATCGGCATTTAATTGACCACCCTCTAATCTTCAGGTACTACGGATGATTTTAATGACAATTTCATGTTGAGTTCTTTCAGTACACTAGGGTGTATGTCATCCGGTCCAGTGATTTATCACACTTGTCAATTTGGCTCAGTATGTCTTCCAGGTTCTCTGAGATTTCTTTCAGTTTCTCTGCATCACCCTTGAAAACCATTTCCGGTGCAGGTAGATCTCTTACTTCTTCTTCCATAAAGACTAAAGCAAAGAATTTATTCAATCTCTCCACTTTGTCCTTGTCCTCCCTGGGTGCCCTTTTTGCTTCTTTATCTAATAGTCCCACGGATTCCCTCACAGGCTTTCTGCTTCTGATGTACCTGAAAAAGTTTTTGTCTCTATGGCAAGTTTTTCTTTATATTCTCTTTTAGCCTTCTGTATTAGTGCTTTGCATCTAACTTGACATGGTTTATGTTGCTTCTTATTTTCTTCATTCGGATCTTTAGAGGGAACAGTGGGTAGAATGGCTGAAAAATTAGCTGCAGGGTGATTGAATAATTTCTGATTTTTTTTTCAGAGAGACAGATTAATTGGTCACTATTTAAACATTTGGGTGATTATTTAGTGAATGCCTTTAATGGGTGTCTGAGTTTGTCTTTTCTTTAGGGATCCATTTGATGAGAAAAATATACTTCAACATCCAACTCTGTTGACCAGCCAAATATATCAAATACATCCCAACCCATTTGAAAACACAGACAGTAGTTGAACAATGGTACTCACTTAAAAATTCACATAAGGGAGACACTTTCTCATGTTCTCCTAAGTTTCAGTGGGAACACTTTCAAGCTCTCACATTAATTAAAAAAAAACCTTTCATTTTCCTCAATCATGTTCCAAGGTCTTTGACTCCAAGCAAAAGCAAGCATACTGCAGTACATACAGAGAACTAATTCAGATAGGAAGTGACCTCTGGAGATATGGTTGTCTTTAATCAGAAACTCAATACTCTAGATGCTGTATTCTTCAGAATAAAGAAAAGCTGAGCACACACCAGGCGTAAAGCTGCGGAAACTGCTCAAGCCTCTTTGAAATGAAATGCTTGCTGTGATATGTTAGTGATCTAGCTATTGTTCGTTTTGCATGCTTTAACTTGCTGTAATTTATTTTAAACCAACTTCAAGTACTATTTTTGGCTTACTTAACTTAATTTTCTGTTTAATTGGTTGTTAATTAATAATCTCATAGTGATTGTCCATCAATTATTCCTAATTTTCACTTACATAAGGAGGAAGGCCTTCACATTAAACAGATTGGCTGTCAGCTATACTGAGGCAGAAACAAAAATTTAGCTTTTATTTAATGATTGCAGTAGAGCAGAGGTTTTAACCCAGTCCTCAGATTTTTCAGGATATCCCTGTTGAATTTGATGGGGATTTACTAAAAAACACTTATTGGCTGGGTGTGCCCCGAGGATTGGGTTGAAAACCCCTGCAGTAGACAGAACCTTTCATGTGATAGCATTAGACAGTGGCAGAGTAATGATTACAAAAGAATAAGACAACATGGGGGGAACTTAAGCAGCAGTAAAAGTCTGAATTTTACTGCTGCAAAGATTACCACTGGACAGGGCCGGTCTTAGCCCGAGGCGACCGAGGCGGCCGCATAGGGCCCCGCGCGGCGCGCCTCAGTCAGCCTTGACCTAGTTCCAACCGGGGATCGCCGCCGCTCGTCCGAACTGCCCGCCCTCTTCTCTCCCCCACGATCGATCACCGATCCCTTTCCTTTTTCGCTTTTAAATTTACCTCCAGTCCGGCAGCGTCAGTGAAAGCACTCCCAGCCAGTAAAAGCGCTTCTCTTCGCTGTGTCCCGCCTTCTTCTGACGTCATGACGTCAGAAGAAGGCGGGACACAGCGAAGAGAAGCACTTTTACTGGCTGGGAGCGCTTTCACTGACGCTGCCGGACTGGAGGTAAATTTAAAAGCGAAAAAGGAAAGGGATCGATGATCGATCGTGCATCGTGGAGGAGAGAAGAGGGCAGGCAGGGGAAAGAGAGACATGGATGGGATGGCAGGGCTCAGGGAGAGAGGGGAATTGCTGGATACATGGGTGAATGGAGGGGGGCAAGGGAGAGAGGAACAGATGGGAGGGCAGGGCCCAGGGAGAGAAGAAATTGCTGGAAATGGAGGGGAAGGGAGAGGGGACAATTACTGGATGTGGATGGAGGAGGGAAGGGCAGAGAGGGCCAAGGATGGACTTGGATGGGATGGCAGGGCCCAGGGAGAGAGGGGAATTGCTGGATACATGGGTGAATGGAGGGGGGCAGGGGAGAGAGGAACAGATGGGAGGGCAGGGCCCAGGGAGAGGAGAAATTGCTGGAAATGGAGGGGAGGGGAGAGAGGAGAATTGCTGGATGTGGATGGAGGAGGGAAGGGCAGAGAGGGCCAAGGATGGACTTGGATGGGATGGCAGGGCCCAGAGAGAGGAGAAATTGCTGGAAATGGAGGGGAGGGGAGAGAGGAGAATTGCTGGATGTGGATGGAGGAGGGAAGGGTAGAGAGGGCCAAGGATGGACTTGGATGGGATGGCAGGGCCCAGGGAGAGGAGAAATTGCTGGAAATGGAGTGGAGGGGAGAGAGGAGAAATGCTGGATGTGTATGGAGGGCAAATTGTTGAATTTAAGGGCTGGATCGGAACACTTTGAAGGCAGATGCTGAAACTGGAGAAAGGATAGGGACAGGGGGCTACAGATGGTAGACAGAACACATAAGGACACAGGAGGATGGTGGACACGGTGAGAGAAAAAATATCAAACGGAAAGAAGACACTGCATAAAACAGAAGACACTGGGACCAAAGCGAATAGAAAAACTAAATGATCAGACAACAAAGGTAGAAAAAAAGTATTTTATTCAGAATTTATTAATTGGAATATGTCAGCTTTTAGAAATGTGCATCTGTGATATTTTGCATGTAAGTTTCAATTTTTCTAGTATTGCTGCATGCTGAGTCTGACTTCTTGAGGTAATTTTCCATTCAGTATTTTGCCTTCATATTTGTTGTCATGTGTTTTTCATGTGTGATCAAGGTACAGTATCCTGCTAGCGTGTAGTATTTGCAGCCCTTTTTTTTTCACAAGGTAGTGTATTGGTGTTATAGAGCCTGGTGTAATTACAGTTCTGCCTTTCCATGCATAAGGTTGTAGCTCGTCCTGTCCTTGGAATTAGTGCTGTTATGGTTTGGTAAGGTTCTGACTGTGTTTTTGCACAAGTTTGTGTATAGTGTTTTGCAGTGGAGAGATTGTGTGTCTGCACCTCTGACCCCCCGGGGTTATGAGAATTTGAACTACTAATTGTGGACTTGAATAATTTCTTGGGGGGTTCATGATAGCATTGTACTTACTATTTTAATGAGTTTTTCTGTACAAGTTTAGCTTCATTTGTCTTTATTTGAAATTTCATAAATAAAAAAATTTTCTGAAAACTGAATAATCTTATCAATGGGCGGGGCTAGGATAGGGGTGGGGCTAGGATGGGGCCCCACCAAATTGGTCTGCATAGGGCCCCGCACTTGCTAAGACCGGCCCTGCCACTGGAGTCACTAACCTGCAGTAATGCAATACCACACGAGTAGTAGATTAATAACATATAAAGTATCACATACCATGTAAAATGTGTTTATCTTGTTGGGCAGACTGGATGGACCGTACAGGTCTTTATCTGCCGTCATTTACTATGTTACTAGGTATGTTGTAATTAACCATGCAAGCTGTGTTTGTTCTTCTCCCCAAGTTGCTCGGGGGAGTCATCTTAAAGGGGCCAGAACTGGCTAAATAAAAATAGTGAACCAGTACTGTACCAAGCTGGAATTGCACCCCATGCAACATGCCCCCTGGAGCCCCAACCCATCTACTGTGCCACAACTAAGAATGGAAAACAATGGACAGGGAGCAATTTCGCACCCCTGCCTCCCTTGCGTCCAGTGTGGCTGCATCCCTGACATAGCCCTCAGTACAGCCCTGTAATAGACCCATCTTTCCCTCCCCTTTCCCTTCAGTAAAGGCATATCCTGAAGAGATTCTCCCCTACCCTTCTGAACAGACTGCCTACTGCCTGAAGGCACGTTTCCCAAGCTTAGGCAACAACTTGCCCTACCCTTACTTCCTGGATCAGCAGTGTGACACCCCTGAAACTCTCTCCTCCCCACCCCAGAGGTTTTCCCCGGACCTATCTAAAGAAATCAAGTATTGTTCCGTCCACCTGCAACATGTACCAGAGGTGCATTTTTAATTCTGCTGTCTCCCACAGCCCTCTAGCAATTGAAGGCTACTCAGCCCACATGTAACATGGGCCATAGGCACATTTTTTTTTCTGCAGTCTCTCGCAGCCCTCTAGTCCATCAAACATTGCTTTGCCCACCTGTGACAAGCACCAGAGGTGTCAGCAGCCCCAAATATTTAGCTGTATACCCAGCTGCATTTCATTCTTTTATTTGCAGCTTGTTGCAGCAGTTCCTGTGACTTACTCTGTTATGTCCTCTCTTTGCAGGTGCATTTTCATTCGTTGTCTCCTGCAGCCCTTTAGTCCAGGGATGCAGGAATTCAGGCCTTGAATGCTGCAAATAGGCCAGATTTTCAGGCTATCCTAGTTTTTCCTGTCACCTGGCTTTGGCTACAAAAGAAACCATGGGATTCCTGCTTTTCCACCAGGACTCAGATCTTGGAAGCTTCAGCCATGCAAATGCTAGAGGTTTGGGTTGGTCTCACAATTTCAAGTCTCAGCCCTTCACTTCAGCTTTTGGAAAGCTCTCTGTGCTACAAGTGTTCTATTTTTGGCCAGGGCATTTGTCCCCAGGTAGATTACAACATCAGCTTGAGAATCCTTATTTTCTTCTCTGATCACACTGTTTGTGGTTTGTATCCCGCTAGCTGAGGAATCTGGAAGTTGTGACCCACAGATTCTTCCCAGTTTAGTGCCTCTGATAATGAATGTATACACATATGAATTTATCTTGTTGGGCAGACTGGATGGACCATGCAGGTCTTTTTCTGCCGTCATCTACTATGTTACTATGAAGTTCCCTAGCAGCATGACCTTTCTGTTTTGAACTGTTTTGTCTGTCCTTTGAGTTACCATCTTTGACTCTGGCTTCACCTCAATTCTGATTTCTTGAGTATCATCATTTTCTAATGCTTCAGAAGAATTAGGTCAGGGAAATAATTGGAAGGGAGGATATCTCTGTGCCATATGTCATAATATACCAGTGCCTACTGTAGCCCATCTATTTTGGGTTTGTTTTATTCTCCGTGGCAGTGGGGATAAATTGGTTATGTGCTATATAGTCCTGGAATCTGTTATAAAGGCAGCTAATTCTTGTTTGAGTTTGCTGATGGAGAGTTGTAGTCAGATGGGGCAAGCTCTAATCATGAGCATGGTTTGCCTTAGGACACAATCCAGCTTATAATCAAAAGAGAAAAACGCCTATAATTTGACCCAAATTGGGAGATGGGCGTTTTTCTCGCAAAGGCGCCCAAATCGGTATAATCGAAAGCCGATTTTGGGTGTTTCCAACTGCACTCCGTCATGGAAACGAATAAAGTTGACAGGGGTGTGTCGGAGGCGGGACTGAGGCGTGGTTATCAGCCGAGGAGAGATGGGCATCTGTAGCTGATAATAAAAAAAAAAAAAAAAAAAAAGGCGTTTTTACCGTGATTTTGGGTCACTTTTTTTGGACCCTTTTTTTTTCACGAACAAGTCCCAATAAAGTGCCCCAACTGCCCAGATGACCACTGGAGGGAATCGGGGATGATGTCCCCAGACTCCCCCAGTGGTCACTAACCCCCTCCCACCAAAAAAACCCCCACTTTAAAAACTTTTTTCCCAGCCTGTATGCCAGCCTCAAATGCCGTACCCACCTCCATGACAGCAGAATGTGTTTGATCCTCTCACAGCCTTTCCCTGGGTCAGATGTGGCTCTCGGGTGCACTACAGGGTCACATCAGCATTGCATTGTGGGCTCCATGATTTCATTAGCTTGTGTTACAGTCTCATGATGTTGGTAGTTGGTAAGCTCTTCTCCCATGGTGCTTTTCCCCCTGCCTACTGGATCAGAGTGTGCCCTGTTGTGTTTCCTGTTGTAGTCCATGCGGTAGTGGCCATTTTTGTAAGCAAGTTTTAGTTCCCTTTTCGTGTGTTAGCCACATTAGACAACTTAGTTCTTACCTTGAATGTGGCTAAAAGAGGGCATTGTACAGCATTCTGCCAGCTCTGACCTACTGCTAATCTTAGTACCAGGGAGACTCGTTGCCAGTGAGGCACAACCTCTGCGGTTAACTGTGAGTAAACGTGCTTATTCCAATAAAGGACGTTTTCGGAGAGATTAGTCTTCAGGTGTCAACTGGTGTGCCAATGTTATACAGCAGCAACAAGTCCTAGAGGCCTGCGTGTATGCAGGTCCCTGGAGCACTTTTAGTGGGTACCGCAGTGCACTTCAGCCAGGTGGACCCAGGCCCATCCCCCCTACCTGTAACAATTGTGCTGGTAAATGGGAGGCCTCCAAAACCCACTGTACCCACATGTAGGTGCCCCCTTCACCCCTAAGAGCTATGGTAGTGTTGTACATTTGTGGGTAGTGGGTTTTGGGGGAGGGGGGTTGGGAGCTCAGCACCCGTGGTAAGGGAGCTATGCATGTGGGAGCTTTTTCTGAAGTCCACCGCACTGACCTAGGGTGCCCAGTTGGTGTCCTGGCATATCAGGGGGACCAGTGTACTACCAATCCTGGCCCCTCCCACGACCAAATGGCTTGGATTAGGATGTTTTTGAGCTGGGCGTTTTTAGTTTCCATTATCGCTAAAAAAAACAAACGCCCAGCTCAAAAACGTCCATTTTTTCGAAAATACGGTTTGGCCCGCCCCTTCACGTACCCGTTCTCGGAGATAAACGCCCATGGAGATAGGCGTTTGCGTTCGATTACGCTCCTCTATATAACATAACCTAAAATTGTTTGCATACCATTTCATCACATAGCTCAGAATAGTTTACAGAACTAAGGGGCCCTTTTACTAAAGGGTTGCCGTGCGGCAACCCGGATCTACTGTCAGCCTAACGCGGGTGCCGGCGGTAGTTCCACCCCTAGCATGCACCATTTCTGGTGCTTTCAGATATATTTTAAAAAAAAAAAAAAACATTTTCGCAGGGGGGTTACCTGGTGGCAACTGAGCAGCATCGCGTAAGTGCTCATTTTCTGAAATGACAACATGGCATTTGTGAACTTAGTGCATGGACATCTGGGGTTTTTTTTGGCCTTTTTACCTGCTGCAGTAACTATCTGTTAAACAATAATAATATAAGAATTCAGCAAATTTTTGAAAAGTCAGGACTTTGATAACATTCAGAATCTTAAGGGGCTGTGGTAAGTACTAATGCATGCTTACCACAGCTTAAAATGACATACTGCATGGCACGCTGAGGCATGCTGTGATAAGGTGCACGCATGTGCTAAAAATAAATTTTATGTTTTGGCCAAGGAGGCATGTCTGGGGGGTGGAGAATGGGTGTGTCTATTCTAATCAGGGTAGCCACATTGCTGCATGCTAACTGATAAGCATGTGATTAGCTCATGAGCCCTTACCACCTGCAAAATATTATTTATTTATTTATTTATTTGTGGCATTTATACCCCGCTCTTTCCCACTCAATAGCAGGTTCAGTGCGGCTTACATGTATGGTACAAAGTAAGGGACAGAGTGTCGCATAGATGATAGAGTTACATAGAGTAGGACGAAAGTGATAGGTGTGGGGAGAAAATTGGAGTGTGGGTGGTGCTAGTGGTGTGATTTAGGATTGGGTTTAGGATTTGTCATTTGGGTAGGCTTGTTTGAAGAGGTAAGTCTTCAGCAGTTTTTGGAAGGGTAGGTATTCATTGGTTTTTCGGATATGTCGAGGTATGGCGTTCCAGAGTTGGCTTCCTATAACAGAGAAGTTGGATGCCTAGTAGGTTTTGTATTTGAGGCCTTTGCAGTTGGGAAGATTGAAATATGTTTGAGAAGACTTGGACCAATTCCTGGCTGGAAGATCGATCAGGTTGGACATGCAGCTTGGAGATTCTCCATTGAGGATCTTGTGGATCATTGTGTGGGCTTTGAAGTTTATACATTCATTAATGGGGAGCCAGTGAAGTTTTTCTCGAAGTGGTGTTGCGCTTTCGAATCGTGATTTGCCAAAAATGAGTCTAGCTGCTGTATTTTGGGCGGTCTGGAGTTTTCTCGATTTGGGCTTTGCAGCCGATGAAGATGCTGTTGCAGTAATCAGCATGGGTGAGCACTGTGGATTGTAATAGATTGCGGAAAGTTTTCTGTGGGAGGAATGGTTTCACTCTTTTCAATACCCACATCATGTTGAACATCTTCTTTGTCGTGGCTTTTGCATGAGTTTCTAAAGTTACTCCTAAGATTTTTAGATTGTCAGATATTGGGATTGTAACATTGGGGGTGGTCAGGGTGGTTGGGAGCTGAGTAGCGTATTGTGATGAAAGGATTAGACATTGAGTTTTTTTCTTTGTCCATTTTCATCTTGAAAGCGTTGGCCCAGGATGCTAGGATGTTCATGGCAGTTATAATTTTCTCAGAAATTTCTGTAAGGGTGGATTGGAAAGAGATAAATATTGTGACGTCCTCGGCATAGATGAAGGGATTTAGGCCAGATTTGGATAGGGTCTTGGCCAGGGGAATCATCATAAGGTTGAAGAGGATTGGGGATAGGGGTGAGCCTTGGGGGACTCCGCATTTTGACGACCATGCTGGCGAAATTGATGAGGTTGATTTGACCTGATAAGATCTGGTGGTGATTAAACTTTTTATCCATTTAATGATGTTTCCGCCGATCCCTAGTTTGTCCAGTAATTTTGCGAGGATATCATGGTCTACCATGTCAAATGCGCTGGACAAGTCGAATTGCAGAAGAAGTATTTTGTTGCCAATTGAAATTTCTTGTTTGAGCTTGGATACCAGGGTGAGTAATACTGTTTTGTGCTGTGTGCAGGTCGAAATCCCGATTGCAATTCATGTAGTATGGAGAATTTTTGTATGAATTCGTTAAGTTGGGAGGTCACTCTATTTTCCAATATGTGGTGATATGGGCTCACATGCTAATTTTTTGGTAATTAGCTGAGAACTGATGGCAACATTAGCATATGACCATTAATTCAGAAAAATGGAAAATCAGCCATTTTCCGGCTGCAGTACAAATGATCTTAGTGTACAGGAAACGCTCGCGTACAGGTGGGCTAAGATATCTTTGCCACAGCTTTGTAAAAGGGCCTCTAAGTCTGTTCCAGTCTAATTTCTGTTGTAAGTTAATTCCACAGTATTGCAATTGCAAAGCTAAACGATTTCTTACATGAATATTGGAGCCTTGAAGATGGAGCGTATCCATATGAATCAATCGACTATAACAATGCCCTGTCTTCAAATGCAGTAATGCAGACATGTACGATGAGCCATATATCCATATATGGTTTTGAATTCAATTTTTGCACCTACAGGGAGCCAATGTAAAGATCTTTATAATATGTGACTGCAAATTTAGGCTTATAGAGAAATACTTTTGCAGCTGTATTTTGTGAAAGCTGTATCCTAGATAGGAGGACCAAGTCACCACAGCTGTTGCATTGAATGAAAGGGAAAGGGGATAGGATTTGATATACCGCCTTTCTGTGGTTACAATCAAAGCAGTTTAAATATTATATGCAGGTATATTTTGTACCTGGGGTAATTGAGGGTTAAGTGACTTGCCCAGAGTCACAAGGAGCTGCATTGGGAATTGAACCCAGTTCCTTTTGTTCTCAGGCTACTGCACAAACCACCAACAGGTGTTCTAGGATAAGGGATACCAACCAATAAGATTACCGGATCAGTGAACCTTTTGTAAAATAAGCTGAAAATTGTGAACCTCCAGACTGGGACATCTGTTTTCCTTCTTACATAACATAATACTGAAGACTGTAGTCTCTCTCTGGATTAACCTTCACTTTTACATTGTTAAGAATGCTCTGTGCTTTTCACGTGGTTATGTACATTCTGGTTACCAATTTTGCCCTTTTACATGGAACCATAAATTATCATGGTTTCTAATTTTGTTCACAGTTTTATTTTGCTTCAGTTCATAAAAGCAATGTCCAGTGTATCATATTTGTGATGAATGCATCACTGGCGGTTTTGCCTGGATATAGTATGCAATGAATTATTAAATTAATTTGTGCTGCGGTTGCCCTAATTGTGCTAACACAAAAGGAAAGAGGCCCTTGAGATGTTCCCAGGTTGTAACTAAGAATATAAGGAGCCTGGGGTGAAATTTACTATCCTAATTCTTTAATCATTATGTCATTTGGAAATCTGTTGGTAAGTCAAGTGTGAAGCTAGAGAAATGCACATTGAAACGGGACCCTTAAGTATAAAAAGCATGCCAGTAAGTTATCAGAAAAGAAGCAGCAAGAGTACATCATTACTTCCATTTTTATTTTCAGCATTTAGAGCTATCTTTTTCTCTCAAAATAATCTCAAAATTGATCTTGTTCTTAATGTAATACAGTAATTTGCCCAGTCCATCTTATGAGTAATAATAGAATATATGCTTTCAGAGGCCCAGTTTAAAGTATTCCTCCCATCTTGTGCATATCAAAACCCCTGATACACTAAGGCCCAGCAGTGTGAATCAAGTTTTAAGAATTAACTGCTAGCAATATTATTCAAAGTTGTTAAATCATGGGAGGATTGTGAAAAATTACCTTATGAGACTGGGAGACTGGGCATTTAAATGGCAGATGACGTTTAATGCAGGAGCGTAGCTACGTGGGGCCATGGGGGCATGGGCCCCCGTAGATTTGGCCCAGTCCCCTGCCGCCGCTGACCCTCTCGACACCCCCCACCGCCAAACCTCCCCCACCATCACCATCGGGTACCTTTGCAGGCGGGGGTCCCCAACCCCCACCAGCCGAAGTCCTCTTCTCCGGCGCAGCCGCGTTGCTGATCTGCAAGCAAGGCTTCTGTTTCTGTGAGTCTGACGTCCTGCATATAAATATAAAAAATGACTTATCTTATGAGCCCCGCGTCCTGAACAACCAGACACCAAGGGCTCATTGAATGTTCTCACAGGAAATTCTTATAAAGGACTGCTCTCCCCTTTAATCGCCCAACACCGCGGGTGTCAATCAGCTTTCTTCAGGGACTCAGGTTAAAACTGTCTCTATCGCAAAACCACTGCCAGCCTCATTGTTGTTTCACTGTTGTAGTACTTATAAAGGCTCCAATTGCAATGTGGTCAGTTTGGATGTAGATACATCTGTGATGCCACTGCAAAAAAAACCTTTTTTAAACATGCCATGCAGCAAAGAACAATCACTTATAGAATTATCTTCTTATAATCCTTGTAGAGAAGATAAGTTAAATAGAAATATAACAGGCTCTCATTAAATCTATCTAGCTGCCAAGCTGCCCAAATATTTAAAAAGGCATGTGTTATTAAAATGTTTATATAAAGGAGTTCCATTCAATATTTTCATTAAGTCCTGTGGGAGTAACTGTAATTTGAAAATCCAAAATTGTTCATGTCGGGTGAGAGTGACACTGGTATATGATCTATAATAAACAAGTTGAGATCTTCAAAAACATATTGAAATTGTATACAATGTGCCACTAAAGGTGCTGTTAAAGTTCTAGTTGCTAACTGACTTTTATGTTCAGTCAAGCGAACCTTAACCATTCATATTGTACATCCTACAAGGCATAGATGACAAGGACAGCTGATGATGTATACTACAAAAGAAGACTGACATGTTCTAAATTTCAATTTATATTTTTCCTGCGTAATGGGATGAATCCATTCACTTAATTCAGTTGTTTGTGAACAAAACTGACATTCCTCACAGAACTTTTGTATTTCCTCATTAGTTATCTGATTGTCATAATCCAATGCTGAATGTACCAGACTGTCCTTTAAATTACATCCACGTGTATAAGCAATTGTGGGCGTTGTTGAAGTATTTGATGGAACGCCAATACCTGCCAATGTTTATACAACAACTGGGCTACTTGTAGAGCAAGCATAGAAAACCCCAATACACATGAGTTTGTCCATATATTCTCTGGGTTTGTCCAATAACAACAATGATCTTTGAGCATACCAAGCTCTTTTATAAGCTTGTCGAATGCATCTGTTTGAATCAGGGGCATATCTGGACTTCAGCAGTAGGGGGGGCCAGAGCCGAGGTGAGGGGCACATTTTAGCCCCCTCTCCGGCTGCGCTGACTCCCCCGCCATTGCTGACACCCCCCCTGCCACCATCGCTGACACCCCCTGCCGCCGCCATTACCACCTCCAACAAGTTTGACCCCCCCCCCCTTCGACCCGCCCGCCATCTGTCGCCGTTACCTTTGCTGGCGGGGAACCCAACCCCCGCCAGCCGAAGTCTTTTTCCTGCATTTGGTTTCTTCTGAGTCTGATGTCCTGCTGCATGTACGACATGCAGGACATCAGACTCACAGAAACAGAACGAAGCCTTCGACTGGCAGGGGTTGGGGTCCCCCACCAGCAAAGGTACAGATGACGTTGGCGGGGAGGGGGGGGTTGAGAGGGGCGTTGGCAGGGGGGTCCAGGCCCCTGTGGCTCCATGGCAGCTATGCCCCTGGTTTGAATAACCCCGTTCCTTCACTTTATTGGTCAAAAGAGCAGCCTGGAGTTTGAATATATCATCTATAGTGCAAATTCTGCAGAAGCTTAGAAATTGTCCAATGGGGAGGGAATGTTTTCATCTCCATGAATGGTGACTCGTAAATTGCAATAAGGTATTTCGATCTGTAAGTTTATGATAAACTGACGTATGTAACTCCCCTTGTGCCTTGTAGATCCACGTGTCCAAAAAGGAGATGTTAGTAAGATTTCACATACTGAATTTCAAATAAGGGTCTAGAGTATTCAACCATGCCAAAAATTGTATCAAATGTTGCTCAGTGGATTGCCAAATGAAAAAAAATATTGTCTAACGATACCAAGTAAGAATATGTTGCGACCACTCAATATTGTACAAGTGCTGTTCCTCAGAAGTGCTAACATATAAATTGGCTACACTAGGAGCCGCTGCAGTGCTCATAGCCACTCCTTGAATTTGTAAAAAAAATATTGTGAATCAAAAACAAAATAATTATGGCACAGTACCAGTCGTGCTAGTGACATCAAAAAAGAAGATGGAATCCGTTCCATATTGGATCTTCTGGATAGATTGTCTTCTACAAGTTCCAGTGCCGCTTCTTGGGGAATATTAGAATATAATGACTCAATATCAAGAGTAACAAGCTGGATACAACATAGTACTATGAACTTTTTATGTTATGTTATTATGTTATATGGGATTTATAACCCGCGAAATCTTCAATTACAGAATTCAAGGCGAGGTGACATAAAAGATACTGTTGCATTTCATCAGGATGTAACAGCAAATTTTAAAAAGTAAAACCAGTACAGGTGCAAAACTAATTAATTAGAAAATAAATGTATTTTTAAAACCTTTCTAAAATAAATTTTGTAGAGAATACAAATGGAAAAGCCAGTACTGACCAGTTGCATGATCTTGATGATATTGTACTTTTTAGTTGCTTAAAGCTGTTTACAAGATCAGCCGAACAAAAACAGTAGAGACATTTAAATACAAGACATAACACCTTAAATGTAACTCGTTTCAAAATTGGAAGCCAAATGTCACAAATGGTCTAGGAGAGTTGCATACCAAAAAAATCTTGTACAAAGTGATGTCTTTTCAACAGTTCCTCAAACTGCAAAATATTTGCATACAAATGTAAATATCCCCGTAGCTTATTCCATAAGAGTAGACCAGCCACAGAAAAGGCAGCTGCCCTACTCTCTACGTATTGCATATTTCTTAGCATTGAAACAGAGAGCTCCTTCATGCTTTCCGACTTCAACTGACTTAAACAAGATCAGCTGAACAAAAACCGTAGAAACATTTAAATACAAGACACAACACTTTAAATTTAACTCTTTTCAAAACTGGAAGCCAAATGACGGAAATGATCTAGGAGACTTGCATACCAGAAAAACCTTGTACAAAGAGATGTCTTTAATAGTTACTTAAACTGCAAAATATTTGCACACAAATGTAAATATCCCCGTTGCTTATTCCATAAGAGTAGACCAGCCACAGAAAAGGCAGCTGCCCTATTCTCTTCATATGCATATTGTTCAGCATTGAAACAGAGAGCTGCTTCACGGTTTCTGACTTCAACTGACGTATGGGGTAATACAACGTCAAAGCTTGTAACAAGTTCAAAGGAACGGATTATTAAACAGTCTGATAAATAAGAGTTAGAACTTTATATTACTGGCAACCAATAGAGCTGTTTCAATATTGGTGTCACATGTTCAAATTTAGAACTTCCCGTCATCAATCTAGCCGCTGAATTGAATCACCTATAAAACTCTGCAACACAACTTTGATTATTTCATTGCATTGAATTTGGGTATTGCAGTCTTTGTAAGGGTCAAATTCTGATCAACCATCCTAAAATCTTAAATTCAGAACATCAGTTTCAGCTCACAAAAAAAAAAATCATCTCACCACATGCCCTATCCGATTCTGTATTCACAGTCATTGATCCAACAATACACCCAAACACTTCACCTGTTTCTTCACAGGGAGGGACATATAACCAAAATAAAAGACAATAGTAACAGATGAATCTACCTGACAATCTCACCAACATAATCTCAGTGTTTAACAAATTTAAAGCGAGCTTTTTTCCTCATCCATCCACCCAATGTCTCCAAACACATCTCCAGCTTTCCAGAAAAATCGCCACTTCTGCTATTGGGAAGAAAATCTGAATATCACCAGCATACATCCTGTAACTCACCTTTTCACATACATCTGAACTTTCCCTAACTCTGAAAAAATATTCCTTTTCATTTTCTCCTACTTTTAATAGTGTGTTTTTGTGTTCTATAAAGCTGAGTTATGACAGAATATATACCATATTGGGATGGAATGCCATGGAAAGATGTTAGAAGTGGAGAAAGATCCTTAGCAGAGGCAGATTATTTCTCAGTTGAAAAAGCAAAGGTTGGAATTATAGATCCTAGTAGACTATAGATGACTGAATAGGAGTGGGGGACAAGGAGGGGGTTAGGGTATTCTCTTTATGATAAGAGTGATTCTGATGGGGTCAAAACAAATCAATTCATCAGAAAAAGATGAGCGAGAGAGAGAACTCACTCCACAGCATGGGAAATTTAATTTAAATTAACATGATTTAAATCAATAATCAGAAA
Organism: Microcaecilia unicolor; assembly: GCF_901765095.1. Lineage (NCBI taxonomy): Eukaryota > Metazoa > Chordata > Amphibia > Gymnophiona > Siphonopidae > Microcaecilia > Microcaecilia unicolor. Next base: position 101,522,546 of record NC_044032.1, on the reverse strand, counting down.
GATTGTGGATTAATGAGATTGAAATTTTAAAGTAATCATCTCCATGTTTGTTAACTACATTAAAAGCAATGGTACCATAAACTAATAACTATGGCCCTGATTTCAGATGAACATACTTGCCAGCTTCTGGTGAAAGTAAGTCCACTGTGTATGGATTTTCAAAAGCTATAGGGCAGAATGCGAATTTTAGATAGAACACAGATAGCAAAATTGAGACATCCAGGTTGGGGCATCTCAAATATCACTGCTGACGTGAAGTTGTTTTTCTAAAATGCAAGCAGAAATGGACATGTATGTGCTGGCTACATGCAATGGTAGCATCCAATTTGCAAATGTCATTGTCCACAATATTAACTGAGGCACCACGCATTGACAATCCCTTGCACAGACAATAACTTACCTACAACACACAAACCTTACAAACTACACTTAAACAACACACCTGTCCAAAAGAACAACAACCAATTAAAAGGAAAACCTACTTCACACGGGCACAAACAACAGAAAGGAAAGAAAGGAGACAACAAACCCAGATACCAAGAAGATAGACAACTAATAAAAATTAATACATCTTTGTCCCTAACCGAACCCTACCAATTGATCCAACTGGGATATATAAATGCCAGATCAGTAGTTAACAAAACAGTGACAATAACAGACTGGATCATAACAGACAACCTAGATCTTTTATTCATAACTGAAACCTGAATTCATGACCTTAAAGACCCCTTAATTCTAGATCTATGCCCCCCAGGGCACAAAATTACCCACTGGACAAGGAATGGGAAAAAAGGAGGCGGAATAGCTATAATCCATAAATCCCAATTCATTGTTACAATGATAACCGAATCCATACTTCCCCAACTTGAAATTGCCTCAGTTAGAATAAATCATCTAACCCTACATGACCACCTAAACATAGTGTTGTTCTATAGACCACCAGGTAACTGGCAGGATTGCCAAACATATTTTATGGACTTTATATCGAATACATGTGTTTCTACCTCCAACCTTATAGTGAGAGATATCAACCTCCATCTTGAGGATCTGAACTCATCAAACGTGTGCGAATGCAGGGATCTCTTCCAACTGTGGGATCTTCACTGACCAAACATGCAATCAACTCACACTAAAGGACACACACTAGACATCATTACACACAAATTCTCCTCATACCTAAACCTTGTGTTAATAAACACAAAGTGGACAGCTATACCATGGTCCGACCACTACAAAGCAAACCTCTCCATTCAATGGCGTATAAAAGATCTACACCACAAACAAGAACATGAAAGATTAACTTATATCACGAGAGGCAAAAAAGATCCATCAGCATTCTGGTAACAATTCTATAATAATGAATGGACAGCACTAATGGAGTTACATCAATTTCTTCAAGAATGGGACAACAGATGCAAAAGCATATTAGACAACATAGCACCAAACCAGAACCTCATATAGAAAGAACTCAATACCTTGGTTCAGTGAAGAACTGAAAAAACTAAAAACACAAGTTAGGAGCTTAGAACGAGCATGGAACAAAAGGAAAGATGACTCCTCACTCAATGCCTGGAAACAACTACAAAGAAAATACAAATACACCATTAGACAAACTAAAAGATCATATTACAAAACTAAAATTGGATCAGACTACAAGGATACACATAAAATTTTCCAACTCATCAACAAACTAATAAATACTACACCGGTTACTTCTAACAGCATAGACACCTCATCAGCAGACAATCTCGCGATATACTTCAAAGAGAAAATCAAAAAGTTACAACTCACGATACCCATCAATACCATCTTGGAGGATATCACCTCCCAATCGATCAAAAGATTCACCAAGTCTCACTGCAATCTAGACACATGCCCTAACAACCTTATAAAATCCGCCCCTCAACAACTCACATCAGACCTTACAATGCATCTGAACTATATCTTCCAAAATGGACTCTTCCCAAAGGACAAAGGTAATATTCTACTTACCTCTATACCTAAAGATGCAAAAAAAAAGTGCTAGTGACGTAACCAACTATTGCCCAGTAGCATCAATCCCGCTGACCATCAAACTAATGGAAAACATGGTTACCAAGCAGCTTAACAGCTACCTACACAAATTCTCAATTCTTCATGACTCCCAATCAGGATTCAGGGCCAATCATAGCACCAAACAGTACTAGTCACTCTCCTGACTAAATTTAAACAAATAATCGCAACCGGCAACAACATACTTCTCTTACAATTTGACATGTCCAGCGCTTTCAACATGGTTAACCATGAAATATTGCTACACATCCTAGAATACTTCGGAGTTGGAGGCAACGTTCTTAGTTGGTTTAGAGGCTTCCTGACCATGAGATCATATCAAGTGACATCTAACTCGATTACGTCAGCCCATGGATACCTGAATGCGGAGTCTCTCAAGGTTCCCCCCTCTCACCGACCCTCTTTAACCTAATGATGACACCCTTTGCCAAACTACTATCCAATCAGAACCTCACTCCATACACATATGCAGATGACGTCACGATCTACATCCCGTTCAAACAGGATCTAATGGAAATCACCAACGACATCAACAAAAGCTTCCAAATTATGCATTCATGGGCGGATGCATTTCAATTGAAACTTTATGCAGAAAAAACACACTGTCTCATACTTACTTTACAACACAACAAAAATACATTCACCACTATAACCACACCAAACTTCTCCCTTCCAGTATCAAACACATTGAAAATTCTTCGAGTTACCATCGATCGAAATCTTACACTTGAAAGTCATGTGAAGAATACAACTAAGAAGATGTTCCATTCAATGTGGAAACTTAAAAGAGTAAAACCATTCTTCCCAAGAGCCATTTTTCGCAACCTGGTACAGTCAGTGGTGCTAAGTCACCTCGACTACTGCAATGCACTCTATGCTGGCTGCAAAGAACAAATCATCAAAAAACTTCAAACAGCCCAGAACACCGCAGCCAGACTCATATTTGGAAAAACAAAATATGAAAGTGCAAAATCACTAAGAGAAAAGCTCCACTGGCTGCCACTTAAAGAACGTATCACGTTCAAGATCTGCACATTAGTTCATAAAATAATTCACGGAGATGCCCCGGCCTACATGTCAGACCTTGTCGATTTACCACCCAGAAATGCAAAAAGATCAGCCCGCACATTTCTTAATCTACACTTCCCCAGCTGCAAAGAACTGAAATACAGACAAATACATGCGTCCAGCTTTTCATACACGGGCACACAGTTGTGGAATGCCTTACTACGTAACTTAAAAACAATTTACGAAATAACCAACTTTCGCAAATCTCTGAAGACATATCTCTTCAACAAGGCATATCACGACATCGATCAACTATTGTAAATGCAACACATCACCACTTCACCTTATAGTCTAACTGGCCTCTTTCTATGCCTAATATCCTATTCTCTATGCAACTCCAAATGTAAGTTTCTACTCTGGAATGGCGAATACCATAACCGAACATTGTAAGTACTACTACTACTATTTAACATTTCTAGAGCGCGACTAGGGTTAAGCAGCGCTGTACAAGAACAAAGGACAGTCCCTGCTCAAAGGAGCTTACAATCTAAAGGACAAGAAGGACAAAGGACAAGGAGTGCAGACAATCAAAAATTGGAACAGTCTAGATTACCTGGGAAGAGGTACAATGGTTAGGTTCCAAAAGCGACATTGAAGAGGTGGGCTTTGAGTAAGGATTTGAAGATGGATAGGGAGGGTGCTTGGCGTATGGGCTCGGGGAGTTTATTCCAGGCATAGGGTGAGGCGAGGCAGAAAGGGCGGAGCCTGGAGTTGGCGGTGGTAGAGAAGGGTAGTGAGAGGAGAGATTTGCCCTGTGATCGGAGGTTACGGGTAGGGGCGTAAGGGGAGATGAGGTTAGAGAGGTAGTGAGGGGCTGCAGATTGAGAGCATTTGTAGGTTAGTAGGAGAAGCTTGAATTGTAAGCGGTACCTGATCGGAAGCCAGTGAAGTGATTTGAGGAGAGGGGTGATATGAGCATATCTGTTTTGGCAGAAGATAAGACGCGCAGCCAAGTTCTGAACGGATTGAAGGGGGGATAGATGGTTAAGTGGGAGGCCAGTAAGGAGTAGGTTGCAGTAGTCAAGGCTAGAGGTAATGAGAGCATGGATGAGAGTTCGGGCGGTGTGTTCAGAGAGGAAAGGGTGAATTTTGCTGATGTTGTAGAGAAAGAAGCGACAGGTCTTGACTGTCTGCTGGATATGGGTAGAGAAGGAGAGGGAGGAGTCGAAGATGACTCCAAGGTTGCGGGCAGATGAGACGAGGAGGATGAGGGTGCCATTGACTGAGGTAGAGAGTGGAGGGAGAGGAGAGGTAGGTTTGGGTGGAAAGACATTGAGCTCAGTCTTGGTCATGTTCAGTTTCAGGTGGCGTTTGAACATCCAGGCAGCAATGTCGGATAAGCAGGCCGAAACTTTGGCCTGGGTTTCCGCGGTGATGTCTGGTGTGGAGAGAGAAAGCTGAGTGTCGTCGGCATAGAGATGATATTGGAAACCATGAGATGAGATCAGTGAGCCCAGGGAGGAGGTGTAGATTAAGAAAAGAAGGGGGTCCAAGGACCGATCCTTGAGGAACCCCAACAGAGAGCGGATGGGGGTGGAGGAAAATTCATGAGAGTGTACTCTAAAGGTATGGTAGGAGAGATAAGAGGAGAACCAGGAGAGGACAGAGCCCTGGAATCCAAATGAGGATAGTGTATCAAGAAGTAGATTATGATTAACAGTATCAAGCCACATTGAGCCTGCAAAAAGGTGGGAAAATGTGGGATACAAATGCAACAAATAAATAAATACATATGTGTAAGCTGATATTTTGGAACATGCACACATATGTGCTGGTACATGGATATGTATGTCTGCCATTTTAGAAACCTATATGTATTTCCCCAAGCTGTCACAGAGCCCAATACCAGTTGCCAGTATCACTGTTGGGAGGAGGGTGACCATAACAGCACACAATATTCGAGGTGCAGTCACACCGTGGAGCGATACAAAGGCATTATGACATCCTCATTTTTGTTTTCCATTCCTTTCCTAATAATACCTAACATTCTATTTGTTTTCTTAGCTGGCGCCATAAACTGAGCAGGGGTTTTCAACATATCCTCAACGATGACACCTAGATCCCTTTCCTGGTCGGTGACTCCTAATGTGGAACCTTGCATTACGTAGCTATAGTTCAGGTTCCTCTTTTCCACATGCATCACGTTGCACTAGCTTACATTAAACATCATCTGCCATTTGGATGACCAGTCTCCCAGTCTTGTGAGGGCCTCTTGTAATTTTTCACAATCCTTTTGCGATTTAACAACTTTGAATAATTTTGTGTCATCAGCACAGACCCCTGGGGAACCCCACTATCATTATCTACCCTTCTCCATTGAGAATACTGACCATTTAACCCTACGCTCTGTTTTTCTATCCTTTAACTAGTTTTTATTCCACAATAGGACACTACCTCCTATCCCATGACTCTCCAATTTCCACTGGAGTCGTTCATGAGGTACTTTGTCAAATGCCTTTTGAAAATCCAGATACACAATATCGACCAGCTCACATTTATCCACATGTTTATTCACCCCTTCAAAGAAATGTAATAGATTGGTGAGGCAAGATTTCCCTTCACTAAATCCATGTTAGTTTTGACTCATTAATCCATGCTTTTGAATATGCTCTCTAATTTTGTTCTTTATAATAGTCTCTACCATTTTGCCCATCACCGACGTCAGGCTCACTAGTCTATAATTTCCTGGATCATCTCTGGAACCTTTTTAAAAAAATCGGCATTACATTGGCCACCTTCCAATCTTTCGGCACCATTCTTGATTTTAAAGATAAATTACATATTACTAACAATAGTTCCGCAAGTTCATTTTTCAATTCTATCAGTATTCTGGGATGAATACCATCCGGTCCAGGCAATTTGCTATTCTTCAATTAGTCAAGTTGCGCCATTACATCTTCCAGGTTTATAGAGATTTCATTCAGTTTCTCTGACTCGCCAGCTTTGAATATCTTTTCTGACACCGGTATCTCTTCCAAATATTCCGTGGTGAAGACCACCGTTATCTCTTCCAAATCTTCTGTGGTGAGGTCCTAAACAAAGAATTCATTTAATCTCTCCACTATGGCTTTGTCTTTCCTGAATGCCCCTTTTACCCCTCGGTCATCTAGCTTTCCAACTGATTCTTTTGCCTGCTTCTTGCTTTTAATATACCTAAAAAAAAAGTTATTATGTGTTTGTGCCTCCAATGCAACCTTTTTTTCAAAGTCACTCTTTGCTTTCCTTATCAGCACTTTGCATTTGGCTTGCCATTCCTTATGCTATTTCTTATTATTTTCAGTCAGATCCTTCTTCCATTTTATGAAGGATTTTCTTTTAGCTCTAATAGCTTTCTTCACCTCATTTTTTAACCATGCTGGCTGTGTTTGGTCATCTTTCCTCCTTTTTTAATACACAAAATATATTTGTCCTGGGCTTCCAGGATGGATCTTTGGCTCCCCCCGCCCGACTAGTTTTTGAGCTTTTTTTTTAACCCTTTTCTTTTCCTCATCTTGTAAATACATTTTTTCATCCATGTTAAAAAACTTTTTAATGCATGCCAATTGACTTTGCACCTGTTAATTTCACATTGCATGTGAAATTGATTTGGTATGCACTAAATTTTGAATGGCTTGTTAACAAACTGATTGAGTGCTAACAAATTGCACATCCTTACTAGGCAAACTGTGGGCCTGGAGAAGTACAGGAGCAGAAGCCAAAGAAGGAGAATCTATTTGAAAAGAATAGGAAAGGCTCTGGGAAGGGAATAGATTCATGGGAAGTGGGCTGAGAGTGGAACCGAGAGGAGGAACCTGAGCAGCAGATCAGAGATGGTATTAGGATGTTTGAGAAAACAGTCTAGAAGGCCCAGAAGGCTGTATGTAGGGGTTTAAAAAAAAAACTTCTATCTTGACTGATTCATGCCATAAATCACACTCTCTTTTAAGCAGAATTATAACTATTTTCATTCCATGCCTCTGGGATAAATTGTTATTGAATGAGGTACTTTGTTAACTGTGGAACAATATCATTTAGATCGCATAAGCCATGCTTTTATTTGATGAATTTATTTTTGAGCTAAGGGCGCTTTCAGAGTCACCTTGAATGTTTACCCTGTTTTCAAAAGAACTGATGACAGAGAGTACATTTACTTTCAACTCATGAAAATAAAGCAGTTGTGCAATCGGGTTTTATGCAATGATCTCTTTATATGCCTTGTTTAATATGTCACTTTGGATTAAGGTATAAATAGGATTTTGATAAGAATCTTAGTCCAATTACTTCAGTAGTTAAAAAAAAGACCAGCAATAAAAAATATATACATTAAAAAAATTGATGTTACTAAAGGATGATATAATTAGAGAACAGCACTATTTCTTACCATTGTTGATTCGGTAGGGTTGAAGATAAGGCTCCAGTTATTAGTTAGAAGGTGGAAAATAGAGTCCTTGGAGTCTGCAGATGCTGTTGAAAGGCCTATGAACTGTTTCCTGTTGAGTATTTTCTTTTTATCTATTTTTAATCTGGTGTATAGTGGAAAGCAGTGACCCCTTTGTTATGCTGATTCATTGCTGCATAAAAAGAAAATGTTGTCACAAAATGGCAAAGCAAGATGTGGTTGATGAACTAGAAATAATGTCTGATGTATTTCACGATTCTTGCCTTCAGCTGATGAAGGGAAAAAAACCCCCATCAAACAGCTAAACATAAAATTACAGGTGTGGAAGAAATTGTATTTATTTAAGATAAAGCTAGATCTAGGCTCAGATGTATGCTTTTAGTCCAGTGGATGAGCAATTAAACAGTGCTGACTCTATTAATCAGTTATTGCCTTTTTCTTACCAAGAAGTAGTCCTTCACATTTATCACAAAATTTGCTTTGATAGAAGAAAATATGTCAACAGGAATATTTTGATAATTTTACAAATAGAAACGTTGTGCCTAGTGTGCCCTCCTCTCAGTAAATTGAGATCTTGAAGTACTGAGTATGTCATGACTTAAGGTAAAAGAGGTAGAAAGGAGCATGCTCTCTAAGGATTTTTGAACACAGAGTATGGTTTTAACAGAGAGAGAGAGAGAGAGAAAGAGAGAATTGGTAGGAATGCAAAAGTGTACAAGCTAACAGCATTCTAACCAAACTGACATAAAAAGTAAATTTGAATTTCAAAGATAAGATTATTAAAAGTGTGAGGAGATTATTAACTGTATGAGGAATTTTTTTGTTGAAGTCTGATCCTTACACTTTTATTTTTTTTCAATTCTTATTTAATTAAACTTTTTAACAAACAAATTTACAATTATGAGTGATAATACACTACTTGGAAATTATACATAATATAACAATAGAAATTCTTAAATTCAAGTTTCACTGACTATTGACCACAAATTAAAGAAATAATCTAAAAGAAATTTTTTAAGGTAATACAAATAAATGATGCGCCAAAAATATATCCCGGGTGTTCCCTCCATGTTAAACAGTGAACATATGGGGCTATACCACTACATTTACTTCTTCCCTACTTAGTAAAAATTCCTCCAGTTGTTTCGGGTCAAAGAATTGAAACTGTTTAGATTGAAATACAATTCTACAAATACAAGGAAATTTCAATAGGAAGTTAGCTCCTATTGCCAAAGTTCTTGTGTGCAAAGCCAAAAAGACTTTACGCCTTTTTTGAGTCTCTCTAGATAAATCGGGGTAAATTCTTATTCTAGACCCCAAAAAATTTGAATCCAAGTGTCTTAATGAGAGCCTCAATACTGCATCTCTGTCCATTTCCAAAGCAAATGTGACCAATAAAGTTGCCCGCTTTGTTACAACCTCAAGAGACGACTCCAAAAAGGAAGTCAGATTCAACTCCCTACCATGCTGGAGAGGTTCCCCTGATTCCTTACTTGGATCAGTTTGTAGATAGAAAGCACGAGTTATTGGTGGTAGGGAGGTATCTGACATACCCAGTATTTCAATAAGATATTTCTTAACCATCTGAACAGGTGCAATCAAAGGTGAACTGGGAAAGTTTATCAGTCTTAAATTTAATCTTTTAGACTGATTCTCGAGATATTCCAGCCGTCTAGAGGTAAAGTTCTTATCTTTAATTAGTGTTTGACCCACAAGTTCCAATTTTAAAGCTTTTTCGGTAAGAGCTTTAACTTCCCTGGCTTGAGAATCAGTCTTTTTCATTTGAGAGAGTGCAGTTTCTGATAAAGACTTTATAGTTACCGCATTTTTAACCACCAAAGATTGTAGGGAAGGCTTTTCCATTTTCCCAAACGTCAACACAGGAAGCGGTGCTCTAGCAGCCTGCTCCAGAATACTCACTGTCTGAGACAACAGCACAGGAGAAGATGACATTTCTGGGGCTTCTAGGCTGACAGCACCATGATCTTCACTTGGCTCCAACAGGCTCCCTCCCTGGACACTCCGATTTCCACTCTGGGCTGGAGTGCAAGGGCTCTGAGGAAAGCCTCCACTTCCTGGTTGTGGGAGGGCCGCACGTTCGACGGGGCTCAGGGAAGCCCCGTCTGCACTGTCGGCCAACGCCAAAGCGCCAGCCTCCTCAGACGGAGTAGAAACTCTCCCGGGTCCCAGCGGGACTCCAAAGTCCTCCAGTCGCGCTTGACGAAGCTGGCTAGACCCGCCAGGGAGAGAGGGAATCTCCCTGACTTTACCTCTCCGTTTCCCCATAATGATTAGGTAAGGAGCCAGCCGCTACAGCGTTGTATGGAGGATAGTGAGACGCGTCTGGTAGCGCATCTCAGACCGTCGCCATCTTGGACCTATATCCTGATCCTTACACTTTTAATAACCCTACTGGTCTTTCTAATTCAGATTTTTTTTAAAATTAATCAGCCTTATTCACAAAGATTTCTAGAGTTTATCCACTTTTTATCTTTTACACTGAAGAGGCGGCATTAAGTGCAGCCACGCTACTGGAACTCCAGTAGCCTGACCACAGACACACTGTTTTGGGTCCTTACCCCCCTTACCATATCCATAGACATCCTAACCCTGCCAACACACCCAATGACAACCCTCAACCACCCTATGGATACTGTTGTGCAATAAGCCCCTCACTGAACCCAAGCCTTACTTATTTATTAGTGTAACCCACCCTCCCTTGGTACAGCTACCATCTCCAGGACTTGGAGGTGCACCCTGGTTGTATAGTTTTGTTTTTTTTTATTACATTTGTACCCCGCACTTTCCCACTCATGGCAGGCTCAATGCGGCAGGCAATGGAGAGTTAAGTGACTTGCCCAGAGTCACAAGGAGCTGCCTGTGCCGGGAATCGAACTCAGTTCCTCAGCTCCCCAGGACCAAAGTCCACCACCCTAACCACTAGGCCTCGGATGGAAATGATACCATTCTGCTCCCACCCCATCTGGCTCCAGAGATCAAAATACCTGCCATGACCCCTAGAAGTAACATAATAGGTGACAGCAGATAAAGACTTGTATGGTCCATCCAGTCTGCCCAACAAGATATACTCATAGCATAAAGTATGCTGCAATACTACATATGCATACTCGATCTTCTTGATTTGTCCTTGCCATTTTCAGGGCACAGACTGTAGAAGTCTACCCGGCACTGGCATTGTTCTCCAACCATTGAAGCTGTCATTGAAACCCCACTCCAGTCGATCCAAATCTGTCCAGCCACAATCAGGGCATAGACCGTAGAAGTCCGTCCAGTACTGGTTTTGCTTTCTAATTACTGAAGTTGCCATCTAATCACCACTAAATTTGTTTGGTTCCATTCTTTTCATACAGGATTCCTTTGTGTTTATGCCACTTATTTTTGAATTTGATTACTGTTTTCATCTCCATCACCTCCTGTAGGAGAGCATTCCAGGTATTGACCACCCTCTGCATGAAAAAGTACTTCCTAAATTTTCCAGAAGCGAGAAAGGGGTAGAACCTCTAGTTCTACCTCCTTCTCACATCTGGAAAAGGTTTTTGTTTATACTTTTCAAATATTTGAATGTCTGTATCATATCAGCCTTGTCTCTCCTTTTCTCCAGGGTATACATCTTCAGGTCATCAAGTAATCTTCTCATACGTTTTGTGGCACAAACGCCATACTGTTTTTGTCGCTTTTCTCTAAACTGCTTCAGTCTTTTTACGTCCTTGGCAAGATATGGCCTCCAAAACAGAACACAATATTCTAAGTGGGGCCTCGCCAACAACTTGTACGGGGCATGAACACCTCCTTTCTTTTGCTGGTTATTATACCTCTCTCTATGCAGCCTAACATCCTTCTGGTCATGGCTACCACCTTGTCACATTGTTTTGTCACCTTGACATACTTCGACACAATCACCTCCAAGGTCCCTCTCCTGAACTGTGAGATTTCTCACCTATTTCATATACTTCCTTTGGATTTCTACACCCCAAGCGCATCACTTTGCACTTCTTCACACTAAATTTTAAGCGCCAGAACTTGTTGCCAATAGTGTCTGAATAAGTGGTGATGAATACTTTGGCTGAGATTAAGGATGACATTATTAGAGCTACATTATTAGTTCCATATGTTTTCCCTCAGGACTTTACTTTTTTGAATGTATGGCTTCATATATTGGTTTTCCTGACATGTGAAAAGATATGAGAACTAAGAATATTGGATGCCTTTCAAATGTTTCTAATTTATGCAGGGGTAGCAGTACTACAAGACTACTGGTAGGGATTAATGGCACCATTTTGGATCCTGGCGCAATCCTAGGTGGAAATTGAGAGGGAGTCTTTTGCAGAAGCCCACTAATTGCAACCCCTGGGTAAGTCCTGGGGGTGGATGCCAGCATCGTATTCTCAGAGGAGGTGCATATGGCCATGGGGTGGAGTTTTTGGTTTCAGGGGTGTGGTTTAGGAGTTGAAGATAATAGGGGTATTAGAGTTTGACATCTGAGAGGGGGATCAGATGAGGGGATATTTATTGGAATTCAACATTTGGAGGGATCGGATCTAGGGGAGATAGAGGAATGGGATTTTTACATCTGGGAGGATTGGGTTAGGGGGAGAGATTTGGGCTGGTGAATCACTGTGGATCTTGTTTGTACAGCAGGTGGCAGTAAATGCAGTTGTGACAGCGCACAGTACCAGCCTGTGCACCAGCTGTTACAGTCAGCCGGCCACCCCTTCTACCTGCCCATGTCACACCCAGCCCCTGCACACTCCCCATGTTAGGTAGCTAATGTGGGATTTTCACCTTGGTGGCTGCTTTTTTTTTTGCACAGGTCTATCTGCAGGCTGTAATAGGAGGTCCCAGTGGCATACCAAGGTGGGGGTGGTCCGCCCCGGGTGCACGCCGCTGGGGGGTGCCGCGGCGTGCGCCTGTCGGCTCCGATTTCGCTAATTTCGCTCGTTCGCTGCAGCTCCCTCTGCCCCGGAACAGGTTACTTCCTGTTCTGGGGCAGAGGGAGCTGCATGCGAACGAGGGAAGTTAGCGAACTCGGAGCCGACAGGCGCGCACCGCGGCACCAGTGGCATGCACCCGGAAGGGGGGTGTCATTTTGCTGGGGGGGAGGTGTCATATCGCGGGGAGGGGTGCATCAGTGATCCGCCCCGGGTGCCATCCAGGCTAGGAACTCCACTGGGAGGTCCCTTAAAAAATATTATGTAATGTCAATATACGCTAGTGCTTATGTTTTGGAAGATATTGTCTGTCTCTATTTTTCAGTCATCTGACCATTTCTGCCCTGCCTGGTGGTTCTGTTATCATTGAATCAAGGTGTAGGGGGTTAGTCTTTCCTCAGGGTCACAAGACTCAGTAGTGAAGGAAAATCAAAATCATCTCGGTTTGTTTTGTGACTCATAATTCAAGGCTGTAACCAACAGACCATAAATCCTTTCTCCCGGAAACAGTTGAATGCATTTATTCAAGCATAGTTTATAACACTTCAGTATGCAGTTTAAAACAAATGCAGGGATTAACAAAAAGGTTAAATGTAGCTCTATTAGCTCTGTGTTCTGCTGGGATAACAATAATTGAGCTTCTAGCATATGCTTATGTAAACAATATGTTTAAAGGATCAGTTTTCCTTCTGATGAACTTGCTATTAGTGCATGAGTGCATTATGTGGCTTTTAAGTGCACTTTTACTGGCTACAGGTTGTCAGCAAATAAGAATGTAATTGGGAGTTGACCGTGAATGTACGTTTCTCAATGCTAAATCGGGTTAGAAATCCTTAGCTGGTCACAAATTGTGGTGCAGTCGACCATGGCCAATGTGCAGATAGCTTCACTGAAGTCAACCCGATTTCCATGACTGTCAGATGGTTTTTGCACATGGAACATCACCATCTTTACTTGGCGTATGGTTAGGTAGCCAACAAGTTCTGTCATGTTTTTACCTGCTGCAACCTTGAACGTGTGGTCCTGTTTTTGTTTTGTGTTTGTTTTTTTAAAGAGAAACTGGACATAGTAGTCCACAGATAGATTAAGGCGGTCCTAGCTGTATCATATTCAGTGATCCTAATTCTGAACCATAGGTCCCCTAGTAGGCTCGGTTTTCATTACAGTGCCTACAATGAATATCCATGAGAAGTATTAACTCTTTGAAATCATCTCCCAAAGTGGTATAGCCAGACAGCCAGTTCTGGTTGGGCCTTAACCCAAGGTGGATGGGCATGCTATCCTGAGTCCCCAGATTTTGTTATAGAAAATAGCATAAGTCCGCATTTGCATGTCAACACTTATGCCATGTAAAAAGCAGGCGTAAATGTGAGTGTATAAACGTTGCAGTTTAGCGTATAACTTACAGCTTGCATGTGAGTGTGGGATCTAGAGAATGACCAGGGATCAAAGTTTCTCTTCTCTGTCCCTGTGGGCTCTGTTCTCATCTAAACATGCCTTGAACACTTATGATTTTATATTTAAATCTTTTTATTAAGTATAAAATGGAACAATATTCTGTACAACCATAGGCGCCCGGTATAAGAGGCTTGGGGAGGCTAAGCCTCCCCAGCCAGAAGTGCAGCAAGGGCAGGGTGGGGCGGACCGCCCCGGGTGCAGCTCCCGCTGCCTTGAACATCTCCCTCCCTCCCCCCCCGACTGGTGCGTGGACCGTACGATCTTCACCCCCCCCCCCCCGACTACTGCGGTATCGCTCTCCCCCTCCGCTCCTGTCACGTCGTCTTTGAACTTCGAGGTTTCCTTCCGGTAGCAACAGCAGCATCAGCAATGATGTAAGCACTGCTTTCATCCTGCCCCGGAAGCCTTCTTTGGACAGCGTCCTTCCTATGTGGGAAACTGTACAGAGAGTGTTTCCGGGGCAGGCTGAAAGCAGCGCTTACATCATTGCCGATGCTGCTGCTGCTACAGGAAGGAAGCCTCGAAGTTCAAAGACATGACAGGAGCGGAGGGGGAGAGCGATACCGAACTAGTCCGGGGGGGGGGGGCGAGGGGGGGAGTGATGCATCATGTCAGCCAGCTGCCAGACCAAAGGGAAAGGGGGTGGAGAGAGGAGGATGTGAGGTGCCACATCTAAGGGGAAGAGGGAGGAAGGAAAGCAATGGCAGGGAATGGGAAAAGAGGGGGTGGAGAAAGGAGTGAGAGTGATGGAAGCAAGAAGGGGAGGGAAGAGAAAGGTGGGATGCATGAGGGAGAGGAGAGATGCATGAGGACGCTAGAGGAGATAGAGAGAAAGTGGAAAAGTGCAGGGGAGAGCCAGGGACATGCAAAAGAGCAGGGGAGAGCCAGAGAGAGATGGGGAGAGAAAGAGGGGACATGGAAGAGAGCAGGGGAGAGCCAGAGAGAGATGGGGAGAGAAAGAGGGGACATGGAAGAGAGCAGGGGAGAGCCAGAGAGAGATGGGGAGAGAAAGAGGGGACATGGAAGAGAGCAGGGGAGAGCCAGAGAGAGATGGGGAGAGAAAGAGGGGACATGGAAGAGAGCAGGGGAGAGCCAGAGAGAGATGGGGAGAGAAAGAGGGGACATGGAAGAGAGCAGGGGACAGCCAGAGAGAGATGGGGAGCGAAAGAGGGGACATGGAAGAGAGCATGGGAGAACCAGAGAGAAGATGCTGGATAAAAAAGAGGAGAGAGAGAGAGAGAGAGAGAGAGAGAGAGAGATTAGTGGAAAGATGGGCAGAGAAAGAGGGGGCATGGGCAGGAGAGAGAGAGAGAAGCTGCTTGGGAGAAACTGGGGGAGACCCTAGCTGTCAGACAGAGAAATGCTGAATGAAAGGAGGGAGAAAGAGGGAAAATGCTGGAAGGAGGGGGCAGAAAGGGGGAAGACACTGGACGTAAGGATAGGGAGGGAAAGAGGAAAAACACTGGAAGGATGGTGATAGAGAGGACATGCTGAATGGAAAAGGGTCGAGAGAGAGAACTGTTTAGAAGGAAGGGGAGATAGAGGGAGACAATGGATGGAAGGAGAGGGAGACAATAGACGGAAGGATTGGGAGAGGGTAATGGGTAGAAGGATGGAGAGAGAAAGAGGGATGGCACTGGATGGAAGGGTAGAAGAGAAAGACCCCCCCCCCCTCCATTCTTGTCCAACATTTCTCCTCTCTTCCCTCCCCTCCATCCATCCTTGATGGAGGGAAGGAAAGACAAAGGAAGGAGATGCACACGGATGGAGTGGAAGGGAGAGAGGAGAAATGCTGGACATGGATGGAGGGGAGGGAAGACAGAGGAAGTTCATGCACATGGATGGAGGGGAGGGGAGAAATGCTGGATATGGATGGAGGGCAAATTGCTGAATTTAAGGGCTGGATTGGAACACTTTGAGGGCAGATGCTGAAACTGGAGAAAGGATAGGGACAGGGCTACAGATGGTAGACAGGACGTAGAAGGATGGTGGACATGTTGAGAGAAAAAATATCAAATGGAAAGAAGACACTGGGACCAAAGTGAATAGAAAAACTAAATGATCAGACAACAAAGGTAGAAAAAAGTATTTTATTCAGAATTTATTAACTGGAATATGTCAGCTTTTGGAAACGTGGATCTGTGATACTTTGCATGCAAGTTTCAATTTTTCTAGTATTGCTGCATGCTGAGTCTGACTTCTTGAGGTAACGTTCCAGTTTTGCCTTCAAATCTGTTGTCATGTGTTTTTCATGTGTAATCAAGGTGCAGTATTCTACTAGTGTGTAGTAATTACAGCCCTTTTTGGGGTTTTTTTTGTTTCACTAGGTTGTGTACTGGTGTTTTAGAGCCCGGTGTAATTACAGTGCTGCTTTTCCATGCATAAGGTTGTAGCTCGTCCTGTCCTTGCAATTAGTGCTGTTATGGTTTGCTAAGGTTATGAGTGTGTTTTTGCACAAGTTTGTGTAGTGTTTTGCAGCGGAGAGGTTGTGTATTGGCCTTACTGAGGTGGCACCAAAACATCAGAAAGGGTTTTAGAGCCTAAATCATGACACACTACCTCTTGAAGGATCTACATATAGTTGTTAATAAAAGGATATCATTGTGAACACTATCCACCCTAAAAGGGTGTTTTGTGGCTCTACATGAGAATTGTGATATTATGATCCCTTGTTTCATATTGTTGACGGTCTGCATTTTCCATATGGGTGGTATATTGGTGTATTAGGGTCTGCCTAGTGTTATGGTACAATAAGGTTCTGAGTGTGTTTTTGCACAAATTTGTGCATAGTGTTTTGCAGTTGAGCGATTGTGGTTAGTATATGCTTTGAGCAACCACTTTATTCTTTGACATATGATACATATCTAATATCTAAATTTAATAAAAGGTATTAATTGTGACTATTTTATTTGTACTTATTTTTTTTCTGTGTTAATTGTGGCTATAAGCTCCCACCCTGGCTCCACCCCTAACCCCACCCCCTTTAGCCTCCCCAAACAGTTGGGCCACTGAACGCCTATGTGTACAACTGTTTATGAATCACAAATAGAAAACAATAACAAGCAACTGAAATAATACCCTACCTCTCCCTCCCCCCCGCCACCTTCTACCCTTCCAATGCCAACAGTATCTGACTGAACATGTCTACATGTGGGCCAAACAGAAGTACTTGCCTTCATATCACCATGTTTAGTGAATTCATGTGGAACTTCTTCACAGGTGACATTACATACTACAAACCACAGATAAGCTGTTTTTTTGTGCATTAAATTTGAAATCATATCTAGGCAGACAAAAGAGAATGTATTGGACATTGGAGGACACACACATCTATATCTATCTATCTATCTATCTATCTATCTATCTATCTATCTATCTATCTATCTATCTATCTATCTATCTATCTATCTATCCTCTTTCTTCTGGGATTGAAATCCATGGTAGCAACCTCCACTGTGTTCAGCTAAAAATCATCCCCACCTTTGACTCACTCTTTCACAATATGGTACATGCCCTGGTTGGTATCACATGAGACTCTGATAAGCAGTAGTCATCGTTTCCTACTGTATCCAAGTGGACCCTTCTGCTCCTGTTGCCCCCTTCATACTGGCCTGCTGCATCAGGGAGAGGACTTCGCTCTATTCATCACCCCCCCCCCCCCATCCCCGCATGCGCCTCCTTCACCTGGCTCCAGCTGCACCAACTCAATGGAATTCCTGTTTCCTTGTGCAGCTCAAGCTTGTAAGGTAGCTGAGTCATGGCAGGTGAAGCAGGAATCCTGCTGAGCTTCTGAGGGCCAAATAAAAGCACTTGGTGGGCTGGGTTCTGGCTCGCGTGCCATAGGTTGGACAAGCCTATCTTAAGTTTTTATATATTGATAGTAGCATTTTATAGATGCTGTTCTATCTAGTTGGAACAGCCTGTTTGAGGCTAGTCTCAAGCTTTTAGAGGATGATACAGGAACAAAGTTTGTCCTCGTCCCTGCAGTTAACCACGTGTCCGCATACCTGTGTCATTTTCTAGACCTGCCTGTGCGCCACCCGTGTGTATACCCCCTTGTGGTTGCATGCTCTGCAGGTTGTGTGCTAAATTTGCAGAATACTACTTAGCACCCTATCGCCATTTGTATGTGTGACTAACATTCATTAGCATAAGTGCTAGGTATTCTATAATCTTAGCGTACAAATGGTGCTTACATTTAGGCACTAAGGGGTCTTTTACAAAGGCGTGCTAGCGTTTTTAGCTCGTGCTACAAATTCATGTGTGCCGAATGCTAAGATGCCCATAGGAATATAATGGACATCTTAACATTTAGCGCTCGTTACTTTTTAGCGTGTACAGTTCACTAAATGTATTCTGTAACGATGTGCGCCGAACTTCTAACATGCGGAGGCAAAAAGGGATGTGGTTATGGGTGGGAAAATGGGTGTTTCGTGGTTGTTCCAAAATTTAGGCACCTAGTTATAGAATATGGCCCAGTGTACCTAAATCTACATGCTGACATTTACACCAGGTTTTCATTGGATATGGATATTGGTGCTGAAATATCAACTAAGCATGTTCAATAATCGGCACCTAAATCTAGGTGTTGATTATAGAATACGCTTAGTCGGCACTGATTTTTTTTTAGGCACCATATGTAGAATCTCCTCCTTAGGGACTCTTATACTAAAGTGCATTAGGCATTAGCCCCGGGATTCTATATTGCACCTTAATTTCCGCATGAAAATCGAAGCGTATTCTACAACAGTGCATGTAACTTAATTGGTTAACTAATTAATCAGCACTGTTAATTGGATGTTAAGCAATTATCACTAATTGGCATTATGATATAGACGCACAACTCACTAAGTATATTCTGCAACATGATGTGCTTAAATTCTAAGTTGCATAGTTTAAAAGGGGGTGTGTCCATGGGCAGGGCATGGGCATTTCTAAAATCTATGCACTTTGTTATAGAATAGCTCTATATAATGTGCCTAGAGATCTGCGCCGAAATCCAGGCAGATTCTATACCAATGTGCATAACTTAATTGGCTTAAGTTAATTAGTGTTAATAACAGCTCTTTACAAGCAATAATGAGCACTTAATGGCAATAAGTAGAATTTACGTGCACAACTCGCTAAGCTTATTCTGAATGCACTGTGCCTAACTTCTAACGTGCAGAATAAAAGGGGCATGGTTATGAGCGGGAAAATGGGCATTTCTTAGACGTTCTGAAATTTACATTCATAGTGTTAGAATATGGACCTCTGTGTCTAAATCTATACACTGGAATTTACGCCATGTTTTCGTTGGTGTAAATGGATACACATAGTTATAGGCGGGATAGCACCTAAGTACCGCTTATAGAATACACTTGGGTGAAAATGTTTTGCATGCGGATTTTTTTAGGTACCATAAATAAAATGTCCCCCTCTGTGCCTAATTTAGGCGTTCGGACTTATACCAAGTAAAACATGGCATAAATGGCCATAGCTAAATTTGTCCATGTGGAGATGCAATCGACGTATTATATATATACTGTGCAGAAGTTTAAGCCTATTCTATGATTACACGTGCTTAGCGAATACACCTAGGGGTACTTTTTTTTCCACGTGGAATTTTCGGGGGGGGGGGGGGATTCTATATATGGCGCCTAAAAAAAATCCTCATGGAAAACATTTCTGCCTAAGCCTATTCTATAAGCAGCGTGTATAGTTAGGCACAGTATATAGAATACGCTTAGTTGACACCCTAGAGCAGTGGTTCTCAAACCTGGTCCTGGAGGCACCCCAGCCAGTCAGGTTTTCAAGATACCCACAATGAATATTCAGAAGAGAGATTTACATGCTCTGCCTTCACTGCTTGCAAATCTCTCTCATGAATATTCATTGTAGATAGCCTGAAAACCTGACTGGCTAATTGGGAACCACTGCCTTAGAACCGAAATGTATGCGTCTCCGTTTACACCAGTGAAAACATGGTGTAAATCCCAGCATTTAGATTTAGGCACAGAGGGCCATATTCTATAATAGTGCATGTAAATTTTGGAACACCCATAACCATGCCCCTGCGTGCATTAAAATTTAGGCGCTGTGCATTACAGAATATACTTAGCAATTTGCACATATAAATTCTAATTATTGGCAATTAGTGCTCATTATTGCTTAAGTGCTGTTAATAATGCTGATTGAATTGTTAACCAATCAAGTTACCCACATTGTTATAGAATACGCTTGGATTTCGGCACGGTACACTATGCACACTATATAGAATCTGGGGCTGTGTACAGAATAACCTTTACAGAATACTTTTCTTAGAGTGCATGTTCCCCGGATTCTATATAGTGCGCCTAGAGTTATGCGCAATTCCATACATAAATCTACACGTATTCTATAACTACAAACATAGATTATTTGTTCTAACAAGCTGTTAAATGTTGTGAACAGCTCTTAACAAGCAATAATGAGTACTAATTGGCAAAAATCAGAATTTATGCACGTACATTGCTAAGTGTATTCTGTAATATACGCCTAAATTCTAACGCACGCAGGCAAAAATGGGCATGGAAATGGGCATTCCAAAATCTAAAATATCAGTCAGTGCATGTAAATCTACGCACATGGATTTATACCAGCCTTTCGGTGGTGTAAGTGAATGCTCATAGATTTAGTCATATGAACTACACCTAAGCATATGCTAAATACTACGCACAATATTTAGAATACATTTAGCGTAATTGCCTAACGTGCATTAATTTTAGTCACTTTAAATAGAATTTGGTCCTTCGCGCCTAACGTTGGGCATGAGCATTTATTCCTGCCAAAGGCTTGTGGACATTCTCGAGCCCAAGTAATGACAGATGCACAAATGCAGGTATTCTGTAACATCACTCGTAAACTCTGGGAATGCTCCTGACCTGACCATGTCCCCTCCTTGTCACGCCCATTTTGGAGTTGTGCGATTTGAAATTTAGGCACGCATGTTACAGAATAGGGTGTAGGGCAGATCCGTGCATAACTCCTAATTACTGCAAATCAAATGCTTGCTAACACTGATTATTGATAAATGCCTAATCAGTTTACAAGCAGATCTGTGATCCACGCTCAAACTTGTGCATCCATCTTTGGGTGACCTATATAGAATCTAGTGGTAAATGCATGAATTGACATGTGGTAACTACCTCACAAACACTGGAATAGCATTTGCATTATTTATACCATTACCCCTTCTATAAAAGTCGTCAACAATTGTACGTGCGAATTTGGGTGCATGCCTAATTTGCACACGCAATTTTATTGAATAATGAGCCAGGTAGTGCCAATAATTGGGTTTTTTTTGCAAGCAATTATTGACACTAATTGAAATCAATTAATATGGATGCACCTAAATTTTACACAGAAAAGGGGGGCAGAAATGAGCGTTTTGTGGCAGGATGTGGATTCCAGTTATGTGCGCACTTACAGAATAAGGGGGTTCTGTGTGTAAACTTAGGTGGGGGCATTTGTACCACATTTATGTTGGTGCATATGGACACACCTAAATTTAAGACAAACCCCTGCGCTTAAGCTCTATTTTATAAGCCGTGCCTAACTTTAGGCACGGCTTATAGAGAAGCACTTAAGTGTTCTTTTTCTAGTGCCAATTTTTTTTTTTTTTTAGACACGATTTATAGAATTCACTCTTCGCTGTGTGCTAATTCGTGACGTAAGGGCATTTTGTGTTAATAACTAGGTGGGGCATGTGTGAAGAATGGGCACGGAGAGTATATTGCGGTTAGCACATGGCAAATACTGTGCTCTGACTTACAGTTTTGCAGTTAGCACTAGGTTTATCCATGCCAACTGCAACCAGGGTACTATGTGTTAATGGACATTTTAACATGCCCTAATAGATGTTAAATCTGCACCTACTGCACGTTAATGTCTTGTGTTAAGTACAGTAACTGCAAAATTTAAGGGTTCTTTTATGAAGCTGTGGCAAAAGGGGGTCAGCACTGGTGTTGTGCATATTTTACGCGCACCAAGGCCCCCTTTTACAGCAACGTGTGGCAAGTGAAGCACTTGCCATGTGCCCGTTTTGGGTGGGAGCACTTACCACCAGCCATTGAGGTGGCAGTAAGACATAAATGCCCTTATGTCACTTATGTCAGACCAAAACTCTGCTGCGCAACTCATTTTCCGTCAAAGTCGCTATGCTCACGTTAGCCCCCTCCTTAAGTCACTTCACTGGCTCCCTATTCATTTCCATATTCATTTCAAGCTTCTCTTATTGACCTATAAGTGCATTCACTCTGCTGCTCCCCAGTACCTCTCCACTCTCGTCTCTCCCTACGCTCCCCCTCGTGTACTCCGTTCTGTAGATAAATCTCTCTTATCCGTCCCCTTCTCCTCTACTGCTAATTCTAGACTCAGTTCCTTTTGTCTTGCTGCACCCCACGCCTGGAATAGACTTCCCAAGCCTGTGCGTCTGGCCTCGTCTTTGGCCGTTTTCAAGTCCAAACTTAAAGCCCACCTCTTTACCACTGCTTTTGACTCCTAACCACTTCTCACTTGCCCTGTCCTTAACCTCACCTATTATTCCCTTACCTTTAATTGTTATGTCTATTTACCTGTCTTATCTGGATTGTAAGCTCTTTGAGCAGGGACTGTCTTTTTGTGTTTGGTGTACAGCGCTGCGTATGCCTTATAGCACTATAGAAAAGATAAATAGTAGTAGTAGTAAGGGCTCTCAAGCTACCCAGGCAGAAATGGCACACGCTGGAGTTGGGAACTACCGGGTTGCTGCAGTAGCCTGGCAGTACTTCCCTTTTAACAAGCGGTAGGCCTGCATTGGGCTTACCATCGCTTTGTAAAAGGGCCCCTAAATGCACTTAGGGGGTCTTTTACAAAGGCATGCTAGCATTTTTAGGAATAAATGGGCATCTCTAGCATTTAGTGCATGCTTATTTTTAGCATGCACTAGAAACGCTAGCGTGCCTTTGTAAAAGGACCCCTTAATAAAATGCCCCTTAGCTAGCACAGTTGGCTAAATAACAAAACTGTTGGAGGGCAAATACTTTAGTTGAGAATCACAAAAGTCCGATATAGAGTTAATTAGCAATCCCAGTATACACCCTAATTTATTTTCCCAGTACTAAACTCTAATAAGCAGCAGTTGTGTATTTTGTTCCTTACTATGCACACTTCACAATGGCATTTATCTAGGTAGCAAAGAGATTAGCACTGATAAAATACTCATTTGGTAGCAGTACTTTTAGATTTATATATTCCATTTTGAAATAAACAAAATTTCACCCCTTTCCGATGTGCAATTATTTGAGCTTACAGTAGTTATTTAATGTACAGTGCAATAATAAGGAAATTGCATTCTAGGTTAAATAATGAAAAAAGGAAAAAAAGCTTCATTTTAGCTGCTGTCTATGAGTCAGAAACCAATTGAAGGAGCCTATTCATGATCAATTATTTAGACAGACATTATGTGACATTTTCATAGAGCTACTATAGTACACGAGAGCCGGGGGAGGCTTGATTTCTAAGTAGGCAAAACATCATTGTTATGACTTTACATAAGGGCAAACAGGTGGAGTTTTAGGTATGTGCAAGTTTTATACTTGCATCAGGAAATAACCTTTTTTTGCATTTAGAAACAGAGAAAAATGAAGGCAATTAAAGACCATATAACCTGTCCAGTCGGGCTATCCATGCCATCTACTATCCCTTCCTGTCCTTTAGAGATCCTATGTACTTGTCCCAAGCTTTCTTGAGTTTGAATATAGTTTTCATCTGCATTGCCTCCACTGGAAGGCCGTTCAAGGAATTCACCACTCTTTCCGTGAAGAAGTGTTCCCTCAGGTTACTTCTGAGTCTTTCCCCTTTCACCTTCATCCTATGCCCCCTCATTCCAGAGCCTCCTTTCAGTTGAAAGAGACTCACCTCCTGTGCATTTATGCCATGGAGGTTTTTCATGAAAACCGTTTTCTTAATTCTCTTTATTTTCAAGATGTTTGGTAGGCGCTAATCACATTGCCCACATTGGCCACAAATCCCGTAGGTTGATTTTACTCACTGATAACCAATGCAAAACTAAATAGTATTGCTTTGATTATTGCCCCAAGAGAAAGTACCCTCAGGTATTTGTGGCTGATTTGTTAATCTTTATGGACCCTTATTCCAGGCAAAACAGTGCACATAATTTTAAAAATTCAAAACTATGAACGTTATTGCCCTACCCTACTCTGTCACCCAAGAAAAGTCTCCAAACATTGTGGAAGACATTAGACTCGTTGGCCTTTGTTAAAGAGACATCTCCATGTGTAAATAGCAACACATATACATGTAGGTTGAAGTACATGTTTTCACTTTTTTATAAAACTGGGCAACCACATTTGCATGTATGTTTATAGAAAGTGATCTGTGCGTAGGTATTTCCAGGTAGTTTGGGCAGAATGTAGGTAAGGTTGTGATGTATGCACATTTGTCATAAAATATATTTATGAAGGAGATCTCGCGATGCTGTGAGCTGGACGGACGCTTCGCGCTACAGCTCTGGGACCTCGGCTCCTAAACGTCCCCAAAACAAAAGAAAACAGCTGATTTGCTCCCCTCCCGCGACTATACGCAACAGAGAATGTTATGGACAGATATCTACGCTGCTCACCCGGTCAGATGGCGCATAAAACGGTGAAAAAAGAGAAAAATAAAATCGGGAATGAAACCAAAATGGCGGACAACGAGAACGAGTTGAGAACGGAGTTCTCAGAAGCCCAACTAGCGCAGATTACAGCAGCGATTATGAAGGCACTAGCCCCGCAATGGGACTCCTTGTCCGAAAAACTGGACAGTTATGCAGCTGGCTTTGATGGCTTGCAAACCCGAGTGGGAGATGTGGAGACCCGAGTAATGGCACTGGAGGACGATGTGAGAACACATGGGCCTGAGATCTCCAGTTTGAAGCAACAATTGAAAGACCTGACTGATAAGTTTGAAGATCTCGAGAATCGCTCGCGGAGAAACAATATAAGGTTAGTTGGCCTACCTGAAAGCATACCGGAGGCTAATATGGCAGAGTGGCTGGAACAATGGCTGAGCAGGGAACTGGCTCTGACCGATTCAAGAGGGCCATTGGTAGTAGAAAGAGCCCACAGAGTAGGCCGAAAAAGCGAAGACGCTAACCGGCCCCGAGTGGTAATAGCAAAAGTATTGAACTATAAACATAAGCAAGAAATTTTGCAAGGTTTAAAATTGAAGAGAGACACTCTGACCTATAATTCTAAACGAGTATTAATCTTCCAAGACTTTTCCCGGATGGTACAAGAAAAGAGGAAACAATTTCACCCCCTCTGCACAACGTTGATTAAGAAAAAAATCAAATTCATGCTAACATATCCAGCTCGGTTGCGAATCTTTCACCAAGATAGGTGGCAGCACTTTGATGCAGTACAACCTGCAAGAGCATTTCTGAATGGCCACGGATTGCTGGCGGGAGACTGAGAGCGGCTGAGCAGGCGCGGGAGCCTGGTCATGAGGCATAAGCAATTTGCAAGGTGAGGGGAAGCACGAGGAATGGGGGGGCAGGCGTGAGTCGGGGCTCCTTAGCGTCACAAGGGATCCCCACTTTCAGCTAGCGCTGGAAGGTTACACAGGGTTTTGGCAGAGGGTGAGGGGGGGAGGGGAGGGAGGGAGGGGTAGGAAGAACGGACAATTAATAATGTGTGAAGAAGAAGCTTCTGGGCAGGAAAGACAACGATTAATAAGGGAGGACAGGTGCCATCGATGGACAGGGGGGGAAGGAATGGACAAAGAATTAGACATAATATATAGGACTAGGACTCATACAAAACAGCATCATGCGACGCAAACATGCCAATTAGGCTAGCTACATGGAACGTAGGGGGAATAACTTCCCCCATAAAAAGAACAAAAATCTTGGCTGCCCTAAAGAGATAAAATAGACATCGCTTGTTTACAAGAAACGAGGCTGTCAGACCAAGAGCATAAAAAACTGAAAAAGCAGTGGGTCGAAGAGGTTTATGCGGTTTTGGCCCAGGGGCGGAGGGGAGGAGTGGCTGTCCTAGTAAG
The DNA here is from genome assembly GCF_901765095.1 of Microcaecilia unicolor. Taxonomy (NCBI): domain Eukaryota; kingdom Metazoa; phylum Chordata; class Amphibia; order Gymnophiona; family Siphonopidae; genus Microcaecilia; species Microcaecilia unicolor. The sequence continues at coordinate 101,496,578 of NC_044032.1, read as the reverse complement.
GAGAGGAGTGCCCTGTAAATTGACAACAATAGAACGAGGAGAACAAGGGAATTACATACTGCTCCAGGGGTGGGCGCAAGGAATAAAATTCCACTTACTAGTAATATACGGTCCCAACATACCGGATAAAAAATTTTTCCAACGCCTGATGGCTAGATGTTTGGCAATCCGGGAGGGGGAACTGATGGTTGTGGGAGATTTTAACTTAATTTCTGACCCCACCTTAGACTGTTCAGCGACCGCGTCCCCATATTATCGAGGGTATAGATCTCAGATGTGGCAGACTTTTACCAACACACTGGGACTGGTGGACACTTGGAGGTCCCTCCACATAGGAGAAAGGGACTATACTCACCGTTCCCGGGCCCATAATACGCAGGCTCGCCTAGACTACATATTAACAGATCGGTCTCTGTTCTCCCGGATACAGGCAGTCCACATAGGCCCTGAAGAGATCTCGGACCATGCCCCGGTGTGGGCGGACATTGAATTTGCTCTGGAGAAAGAGGGGGGTGGCCCAGGCTGGCGTTACCCAATTTACTTAGCTAGAGACCCCCACTTCAACCAATATATACATACTAAATGGGCCGAATTTAAAGAGTATAACGCACAACACAAGGACCGGCCCAAGATATACTGGGCAACCTCGAAAGCAGTGCTGAGAGGTGATATAATTGCCTATGTATGCAGAAGGAAAAAACAGCTGGCAAACAGTATACTACAATTAGAAAAACAAACCCAAATAGCTAAACGGAAATATATTCAAAATCCTAATGCACACACAATGGAGGCCCTGAGGGCGACACAGGTGGCCCTTAACACTCTTATACATGAGAAAACTACTCACTCCATGAATTACCAAAAATATAGGCTCAAGCGATTTGGGAACAGATCAGGGAAATTGATGGCCAGAATAATTAAGGGGTGGGGGGGTTCCAGAATTATAGAAGCGATTAAAGGCCCTAATGGACAGATAATAAATGACCATCAAACCTATAAATGGCAAGTGACCGACTCACCTGCAAATGCGCAGTAGAGACTTCCCTCTCTGTCCCGCCCCCGCGTCAAGACGTGATGACGGGGGAAGGGGGGCGGGACAGAGAGGGAAACTGCGCTGAAGGGGAGGGAGGGAACCGCTGATGTCGCTACCGCTCCCCCCCCCCCAAGGTAGCCGCTACCGCCCCCCCACCCCCGGAGTCACCACCACCCCCCTTTCACCCGGCCCGGGCCCTCTCTTCGTTATTGAACTTACAGCAGCGCCGAAACAGCAGCAAGCAGCTCAGCTTCAGCTCCCGTCGGCCTTCCTTCCCTGCCTGTGCCCCGCCCTCGCCGACGTGACGTCACACGAGGGCGAGGCACAGGCAGTGAAGGAAGGCCAACGGGAGCTGCTGCTTGCTGCTGTTTCGGCGCTGCTGTAAGTTGAATAACGAAGAGAGGGCCCGGGCCGGGTGAAGGGGGGGGGTGGTGGCGGCGACTCCGGCGTGGGGGGGGGGGGCGGTAGCGGCTACCTTGGGGGGGGAGGGGACATGGGACGTCTCAGAAGGAGGGGGGCCTTGGAGCTGGGAGGGAGGGAGGGAAGGGGGCCTTGGGAGCTGGGGGGGCCTGGGGCCTTGGAACTGGGAGGGAGGGAGGGCGGGGGGCCTTGCAGCTGGGAAGGGGGGAGGACTGGAGCCTTGGAGCTGGGAGGGAGGGCAGGGGGGCCCTTACAGTTGTGAGGGAGAGCAGGGGGCCTTGGAACTGGGAGGGAGGGAGCTGGGGGGGCCTTGGGAGCTGGGGGGGCCTGGGGCCTTGGAACTGGGAGGGAGGGAGGGCGGGGGGCCTTGCAGCTGGGAAGGGGGGAGGACTGGAGCCTTGGAGCTGGAGGGCAGGGGGGCTGTTACAGTTGTGAGGGAGAGCAGGGGGCCTTGGAACTGGGAGGGCGGGAGGGAAGGGGGCCTTGGGAGCTGGGGGGGAGGGCCTGGGGCCTTGGAACTGGGAGGGAGGGAGGGCAGGGGGCCTTGGGAGCTGGGGGGAGGGCCTGGGGCCTTGGAACTGGGAGGGAGGGCGGGCAGGCAGGGGGCCTTGCAGTTGGGAAGGGGGGGAGGACTGGAGCCTTGGAGCTGGGAGGGAGGGCAGGGGGGCCCTTACAGTTGTGAGGGAATGGGGCCCCTTACAGTTGTGAGGGAGAGCAGGGGGCCTTGGAGCTGGGAGGGAGGGAAGGGGGGGCCTTGGGAGCTGGGGGGGAGAGCCTGGGGCCTTGGAACTGAGAGGGAGGGAGGGCAGGGGGCCTTGCAGCTGGGAAGGGGGGAGGACTGGAGCCTTGGAGCTGGGAGGGAGGGACAGAGGGGGCCTTGGAGCTGGCAGGGAAGGAGGATGGCAGGGGCTTTGCAGCTGCAACGGGAGGGGGGCCTTGGGGAAAAAAACATTCCAATACCCGCCCGTTTTTACGGGCTTAACGGCTAGTAAAACAATAGTCGACCAGTTCACGAAATATTTTGCCTCCTTATATGGAGCAGATGAGGGGGGGCGGGGGGCACCCTCGGAGATCCAACACTATCTAGAGCAGGCGAGGGTCCCCAAGCTGACAGAGCTAGAGCTAGAAGCCCTAAATGCACCTTTGCAACTTACTGAACTACAGGCAGCGATAAAGACTCTAAAGACATGCTCAGCCCCGGGACCTGATGGATACCCTGGAGAATACTATAAAAACCTGCCGATGGAAGTAGTGGGAGATCTGTTAGCTTATTTTGAAGAGGTAATTGGGACAGGTTCATTTCCCTTGCATGAAAATACAGCACTAATCACCCTGATCCCGAAACCAGAGAAGCCCAGAGAACAGGTGACGTCTTACCGACCTATCTCTCATAAATGTAGAAGTAAAACTGCTAGCTAAGATATTGGCAGAGAGGATGGCCGTACCCCTTGCTAGGATGGTGACCCCAGAACAGGTGGGTTTTGTCAGAGGGAGGCAGTCCTCATTTAATGTCCGGCGACTACTGCTGGCGATGGCTCGCTGCCGGGCGGGAGGAGATCCCGCCCTGGTGGTGAGCCTCGACGCAGAGAAGGCTTTTGACAGGGTCGCCTGGCCATATCTTTTCCAAACGCTAGAATACATGGGCTTTGATGGATGGTGTTTAGAGGTGATACGGGCACTTTACAAGGACCCACGGGCAGGACTATTGGTGAATGGAGTACAGGGCCCACGATTCTCGATAATGAAGGGGACGAGGCAGGGTTGTCCCTTGTCGCCACTCCTCTTTACTATAGCCTTGGAGCCTCTGCTCTGAACTGTGATGTTAGCGGAGGAGGTGAGGGGGGTTGTTCTGGGGCGTGAGCAAGTCAAACTCTTAGCTTATGCTGATGACCTACTCCTGGTGCTACAAGAGCCAGCACGCTCTCTCCGGGGCATGTTAACCTGTCTGGAGACTTATGGACGCTACTCTGGATTTAAATTGAACTATGACAAATCCTGGGCGCTCCCATTGATGCCCTCGGTGAGGGGCGCCTGGCGTGGACCTTTCCCTCTCAGATGGGCAGAAGATTCCCTCAAATATTTGGGGATACAGATACCAGCAGACTTGAAGAAGCTACATGAACTTAATGTGACTGTTTTAATGTCAGATACTCAAAGCTGGAGGGGTGGGAGAACCTTCCAATATCCCTATTTGGGCGAGTGGCACTGTATAATATGTTTATTATCCCAAAATGGCTTTATGTCTTTCAAACAGTGCCTCTTTATCTTTCCAAAACGGATGAACGACAACAGAATAGACTTTTAAATAAATTTCTGTGGAAAGGGAGGAAGCCACGGCTCCCGTTAAGGATGATGTGCACCCCAGTGGAACATGGGGGGGTGGGCCTCATTAGCTTACGTCACGTGACTGTCGCCTGCGAAATGCGCCACATCAATGACTGGCATAGACGAACCTCAGATTTTTCAAACACCCCCCTGGAGAGGCGGATGTCCCCGGTTGCGGACTTGGGATGCCTCCTGCATTTGCCAGATAGGGAGACCCCTATGGAGCTACACCAGTCAGGCATAATGCCAGCGGCGCGGGCCACGTGGCGCTGGGTGTGCCGACTACATCATTTCTCACCAAGGGTAACACCATTCCTACCTATATGTGGCAACCCGAGGTTTCCCGCGGGTAATTTGTATCCAACATTTGAACGCTGGGAGAGACAGGGACTCAAATATTTGCTACAAGCAGTGACCGACGAAGGAAAAATTAAATCCTTTACGGAGCTACAAAGGGAGTACAATATCCCCAACAAAGACTATTGGCACTATTATCAACTGGCACATTATATTCGGGGTCTTCCTTGGACGGACCTGACTGAAGATGTCAGGGAGGAACTATCGACGGCATTCTCCTTTGAAGCACAACAGCGAGTGCCACTGACCTTCTATCACAGACATATCAAAGACTCAGCCTCAGAATTGGATTATAAAAAATTGGCGGAGGCCTGGACCACAGACCTCGGAACCCCTATTAAAGTAGAGCACCTCAAGTCCTTTATTCCGGGCATTCGTAAGAGGTCCAGATTCACTGAACACTGGGAGACATGGTATAAATTTGCGCTCCGAATGTACATTTCACCGCGTAGAGCATTCCACATGGGGGCCTCCGCCTGGGGAGAGTGCCCGAGATGTGGTACAGAGGGCGTACTGATTGGACACATGTTCTGGGGATGTAGGAGAGTTGAGAAGTTGTGGAGAGAGGTACTGTTGCAGGTCTCTACTTGGTGGGGATCTAGGTGGTACTATGATGTATTATTACTGTTTGGCAGACCCCGCCTAGGACTACCAGCGCCTAAAGGCTATAAATCTTTTGCCAATAAGGTGACCTTAACAGTACTGCAGTCACTCCTGGCAGGATGGACAACCGGGCAGTGCCCGGGAATTCAACAATGGCGTGTCAAGTTGATTGAACTGATGAGACTTGAAAGGCTGGATATACAGGACTGGAACTCGGAAAGAGGTGTGGAATTCCAGGACTGTTGGAACCCCTTCTGGAGATCGTTGTCACCTGGAGTTAGAAGCAGACTGTTAAATGTTTAAATGCTTGCCTGTTCTTCTGGGAAGGGAGGGGGGAAGGGAGGGGACAGGGAGTTAACATTGGGAGGGGGAGGAGAAAAATAAAATGTTCGGTGACGCAGTTAGAGATGATGTTATGACATAATTTTGTTTTATGTTCGTGTTGGAGCATTGTATAAGTTGTGTTACCAATAAACAGAATTAAACATAAAATATATTTATAAAGGGGGAGGGGGGCTCAGATCTTCAGTGATCCATCAACCGATTCACACCCCAGGGTCCCACAGTACATTTATTTGCTCCTGGTTCTCTTCTTTCTTCACTCAGTGCATGCACACACTTCTCTAAGGGGCTGTTCTGTCTAGGGGAATGGATTTGTTTTCAAGGCCCTGGTATAGAGGTCCGCTCAAATGATCATTTATGCATGTAGGTGTTTACATATGTCTGTAAATTACTAGAACAGGATTTGTGTGTGTCAATTACTCCCACAATGATGCTAACTACCAAAGACAGCATGTGGTAAGTACCATGTGCTAACTTCAGTGTGCTGTTCACACACATCCGCTACTCCAGGGGTGTGCAACCTCGGTCCTCAAGGGCTGCGACCCATTTGGGTTTGGGGGATTTCCCCAATGAATATGCATGAGATCTTTTTGTATACAATGGATGCAGTACATGCAAATAGATCTCATGCATATTCATTGGGGAAATCCTGAAAACCCAACTAGGTTGAGGACGGAGGTTGTCCTGCCCTGCTCATTTTCTGCCTAGTTCCTGCCCCCAACAGCATGCCTTTAATGTGAATTACTATGTACTAGCTGTCATGCCATCATGGTAACAGTTATCATGCTTGTTCTAACAGCATGTGCTAATTCATGTGTTAATCAGCTTAGCACTCCTAGTACTACTACTACTACTTATCCTTTCTATATCGCTACAAGGCATACGCAGCGCTGTACACCATACACAAAAGACAGTCCCTGCTCAAAGAGCTTACAATCTAGATAAGACAGGTAAACAGACAGAACAATTAAGGGTAAGGGAATAAAGAGGATAAAGGACAGGACAAGTGAGTTAGGAGTCAAAAGCAGTGGTAAAGAGGTGGGTTTTGAGTTTGGACTTGAAAACGGTTAAAGACGGGGCTAGACGTACAGGCTCAGGAAGTCTATTTCAGGCGTGAGGTGCAGCGAGATAAAAGGAACGGAGTCTTGAATTAGCAGTGGAGGAGAAAGGGACAGATAGGAGAGATTTATCTACAGAACGGAGTACTCGAGGGGGGACGTAGGGGGAGACAAGAGTGGAGAGGTATTGGGGAGTGGCAGAGTGAATGCACTTATAGGTCAATAGGAGAAGTTTGAATTGAATACAGAAACGGATAGGGAGCCAGTGAAGTGACTTAAGGAGAGGGCTAATGTGGGCATAGCGACTTTGGCGGAAGATGAGAGACCCAGTGCTTTTCATTGTGCTGAAAATGTCTACAAAACTTTCTCAAATAAATCCAAGTTATTAGGAATACCAACCTGGTATGGGACGTTTGTTTGCAGTGTCTTGAGTTCCCTGTCATTACGAATTCAACCTCTTCATGATCTCTCTACCTCTGAAACTGGGAAAGAGGCTGGATGCTATTGAATTGCAAGTCTGCTCTGAACATCATCCAGCTCTGCCAGGAGTAATTGATTGGATTTCCCCAGTTATTGTGGGTGAACTTTCAGGTTTCTATAGGACTTGTGTAAGGTTGAAATCTGTGTACTTCGAGTGGAACTGTGAATCATTTACTTATCTTCAGCCATGAAAGTACAGATTTTAGATGCCTGTCTCCTGTGCAGTGTGTTACAAATTTAGCCATGTACTAGCTTGCTCTAAGGGATGTATCACTAATATAAGGCTGCACTAACATTGTGAAAATGCTTTAAATTCAGTTTTAGGATCCTGTACCAGGGACCATCTTGAACCACTTCAGCACCAATCACATCCTCAGTTGGAGGGCGCAAGGTGGTGGTACGGGACAAGCTTCAAGTTGAGCTGGGTTTGGTCTAGATAGCCAGTCCTTTTTAATAGATTGTCCACACCCAGATTTGGTGATGTTGCTTTAGGTGCAGGCCCACAAAATGGATCCAGGGAAGTTCAGACTGATTCACAGAAGGGGAGTCAGTGAATGATTACCTACCTGAGTTGTGTTCAGTCAGATATGTCTCTCATGACAGTGCAGTCAAACTGGTGAGGAGTAGAACTGTGGGTGCTCAGGACGCAGGTGAACATTAAGGGGCCCTTTTACTAAAGGGTTACTGTGTGGCAACCCGGAACTACTGCTGGCCCAACGCGGCCACCGGCAGTAGTTCTGCCTCAAGCATATGCCATTTCCAGTGCAACGGAAAAGTATTCCATAATTTCTAGCATGGTGCTAACCCGGCAGCAATCGCTGCCCGGTTACCACGGGAGCCCTTACCGCCACCTCAATGGGTGGTGGTAAGTGCCCCCCCCCCCCCCCCCCCCCCCCCCGCCCACATGGCTATGTGGTAATAATCTTGCCACATGACTATGTCTTTTTCAGGAGATTTTTACCCGCTGCGGTAAAAAGGACCCTGGCACGCAGCAAAAATGCCCCTGCCGCTACTGCAGGGTTCTTTTTACTGCAGCTTGGTAAAAGGACTACTGAGTTAGCTTCCTGCCTGTTAGTGGTGCACCTAGACACATAACACCTGCTAGGTTTCAAGTTCCCAGGCTAGTACTGACTTTCCCACGGGCTTTTTGCTTCTAAACCATCTGTAAAAGATTGCTGTAGGAGCAAAAGCTCATAATTAAACTTCTTTTCACTTTTTCTTTGCCTTTGTTTTTATTTTTCTATCAGTGCTTTGCATCTAACATGCCAGTACTCATGCTGCTTCCTGTTTTGTTCATTTGGATTCTTTTTCCATTTTTTGAAAGATGTTCTTTTGGCTAGAATAGTCTTTTACCCCATCTTTTAATCATACTGGCTGTCATGTGGTTTTTCTTCCATTTTTTTAAAACAGGTTGACTACGTCTGATCTGGGTTTACAAGATGGTATTTTTAAACAATATCCACACTTCATTTGAACTCTTAACCTTTGAAGCTGCTCCTTTTATTCTTTCTTTCTTAAAAATGTCATCATTTTATCATAATTGCCCTTTTGAAAGTTACATGTTAATGTGGTCAATTTCCTTAGAGCCCTGTTTATTAAGCCACGCTAGCATGTTTAGCGTGTGCTTATCGTTAGAATGTGCTAAAAATGCTAATGCGCCCTTAGCGCTGCTTAGTAAACAAGGCCCTGTATGTTTTCACTCCAGTTAGTAAGTCAAATTTATCATGTTATGATCACTATTGTCTAGTGGCCCGATATTGTTACCTCTTGCACTAAGTCCTGCGTTCCATTTACGAGAACGCATTCATCTCAGAACTTAACCTCCTTAGCATTTCCTGATGTGACATTTTATCCAGTCAATGCTGGGGATAATTGAAGTCACAAAGAGATAGCAATGTTTCTTTTTATTGTTAACTGCCTTGATCTGTTTGCCAAAAAAGACAGTATAGCAAGTTTTAAATAAACATAAATAAGGAAAGAAATATAACCAAATAATCCAAACAGAATTTGCAAAGAATCCTGGTGCTGAAAGGCTATAAATTACGAACAGAAAATGAATAAATTTAGTATAAAAATAGGAGCCTCAAAACCCTAAGGTCCACTCAATAAACATTGGGGCCCTTTTACTAAGGCACACCTAAAAGTAGCCTGCGCTGGTGTAGGTTTGTATTTTGGACGCACGTAGGTCATTTTTTTTAGCGTGCCTGGAAAAAAGGTGTTTGTTTTTTTTGTGGCTGAAAATGGACGTGTTTCAAAATTAAAACCAGCGTGCATCCATTTTCGGCCTGAGACCTTACCGCCACCCATTGACTTAGCAGTAAGATCTGGTGCACTAACCAGGCGGTAAGTGGCCACTGCACATTAACTGCCGAGTAAGCACCACATGGTAGAAAATAGAACATATTTTCTACCGCATGTTTTGGATGTGTGTCAAAAATGAAATTACCGCCTGGGGCACATGGTAGCCGGGCGGTAGTTTCAATTTGGCGCACATTGGTGGACGTGCATAGGCGCCTGTGCATCTTAGTAAAAAGGCCCTATAGGTCTTCCACAGGGCAAGGTTTCCTATCATTGGCTTCATCAATAATGTCAAAAAGGCCCAAAACATCAAAAATCTGGTAGCCCCTCAAGCAAAAAATTTTATATGGAGAAAAAGACCACAGTGAAAACCAAAAGCCGCTGGCCAGAAAACTCCATGAAAAATAGCCAAATCAGCAGCAGTGTTCAGATAGAGTCCAGATCAAAAAAATATGAAAAGCACTTAGCTGTATTAAATCCAATACATATCTGTCTTCAAGGCCGCTCTTCATCACAATCACCATTAGGTAATTTCATCAGAAATTAAACAATTACGGTCAACCCTTACCACTCTTATTGCCACTAGCTGCGTACACTAATGAATATAGTTCATAGTCAGATGTGGAAACAATCTACAAAACCAATATAGTAGCAAAATATTACTGTCTCTTCAAATATCAAATCCCAACAAGGACCATCAGCGATATAATTTCATGCCAAACAGTTGTTTTGCGGAACTCTCTTCCTCTTGAACTCAGTAATTAGAAATTACCTAGGGCCCTGTTTACTAAGCTGCGTTGTAGGTGCACAAACTTTTTAGCGCGCACTAAAAATTAGTGTGCGCTAACAATAGAGACACCCATTATATTCCTATGTGTGTCTCTATTGTTAGCGCATGCTAAAAAGTTTGCGTGCCTACAGCGCAGCTTAATAAACAGGACCCCAATGTTTCGGAAGCTACTGAAGACTGTTCTAGTTAGAAAATTTATCTGCTGTGATTTTTAATAAGATCTTTACAAATGTTTGTTAAATGAATTGTAGTTTATTATGACTTATTATGCATATTATGTAATGTTGAATGGTTGGTTCAATTCTTTTACTTATTGTTACCTGCAGTGAACTATAAAATGGTATTTAGTGTTTATAAGACCTGTGTAATGTAATATAATAATTTGTACTCTGGTATCACTTCTTCATTTACAGGTCCTTTTACTAAGACATTCTAAAAAGTGACCAGCACTGTAGTTAACATGTGGGTTTGACGTGTGCTTTGGCCACTTTCTAGCAAGGCAGAAAAATAGCTGTGTTTGGCTTTTTGTTTTTAAAAGGGCACATGCTGATTTTCCCATTTGTGCGTGGCTATTACTGCTGGAAGCCCTTGCTGCCACCAATAGTAAGGGCTCTCGTGTTACTCATGCACTAATCAGGTAGCATGCAGTAATGTGCCTTCGCTACCTGATTAGTGCATGTCCCCAGACATGTCTCCCATGGCAAAAAATTAAAAAAATATTTTTTTGCTAAGGGAGTAGCACGTGCTGCTGCCCAGACTACTGCGATGCCTCAGCGTGTCCCATGGCAGTGCCCTTTTACCACACAATAGGCCTGCAGTAATTTAGTAAAAGGACTCATAAGTCTATATACTACATCTGTATACAAACATTTCAGTATGTGTGTGTGCTTTTTTAAAAGGTATCTACATCGTGCTTATCGGTTAACAGGGATAATTTACAATCTTTAATCTCTGCTCTTCCTTCAAAGGCACCTGGCTTATTTTTGCCTTTATTTATTTTCATTATCAGTTCATGAAACTTTACATAAGAACATAAGCATAGCCATACATGGTCCATCTAACCCAGTATCCTGCTTCCAGCAGTGGCCAATCCATGTCACAAGTAGCTGGCAAAATCCCAAGATTTCATACTACCAATCCTTGGGACTGTAGTGGCTTTCTCCATTTCTGTCTCAATAGCAGACTATTGACTTTTCCTCCAGGAACTTGTCCAAACCTCTTAAACCCAGATTCATTAACCACTGTTATCATATTCTCTGGTAATGAGTTCCAAAGCTTAATGATTTGTTGAGTGAGAAAATATTTCTTCCTATTTGTTTTAAAAGTTTTTCCATATAACTTCATTGAGCGTTCCCTAGTATTAATACTTTTCAAAAGAATAAAGAGTCTGTTCTCGTTTAACCATTCTACACCACCAAGGATGTTGTAGACTTCTATCAAGATAACTCCTGCATAAGAAAAATGGTTTCTTATATTACAAATAACAAAGTCAAAAAGGAAACCAATAATATAGGGCTTCTTTTACAAAGCCACAATAGCAATTCCCGTGTGGCAAATGAGAGGAAGCCCATAGGAATTGAATGGGCTTCCTCTTGTTTGCTGCACTAGGAATCAGTAGCGCAACTTTGTAAAAGAAGCCCATAGTGAAATAAAAGATAAAGTATCAGGAAAGCCTCTTTAGTACACAAAGAGAGATGGGGTAGAAAGGAAAACAGTAGGGAGACCAATAAGAAAAGAAGGCAAAATTAAGTAAAGGTTGGCAGAAATCTAGGTTCTTACATAATACAGCCAACACTATTTAAATCTTAGGTACTCCCAGCAATGATTTCTAGTTTCTTAAAATCCAAAAGAGATAGTAACAATTGAGGCACAAAGAAAATATCAGTCAGGAAACATTTTATAATAGATTTACAGTCAAACACAGAATACATATTGCACCAAGATCTCTAGCTTCGTTGCATATAATAAGAAATTGCTTGAGCCTCTCCTGAGTAACTTTGGACAAGTCTGGGAAAATCCATATCTTTTGGCATTCAAATAACATAGATGCTCTTCTAAAATGTAACCTTGTAATGAAATTCAAGTCCTGCTCAAACACAAAAGTCACCAACAATGCTGCTCTTTTCAGCAGTCTCAACACACCAGAAGAATCCAAACCATTAAAAGAAGTAGCTGCTTCTACTTCATGTTCAGTCTGTTGAACTTTTTCATTTCAGAAAAACAGAATGCCTAATAGGAGGTAGAGATTCATTAGACAGTCCTAATACCTCAATTAAATATTGTTTAAACATATTCAAAGGTGAAACCCTCCATGGTTTAGAAAATGCAACACTCTCAAATTTTAAATGTCTTGAAAAGATCTCCAATTACTCAATTTTCCTACGTAGAATCTCTTTATCTAGGATCAACATGGATTGGGTATCTTTACTTTTCATAGTATCTCCCTCCAAGGAAATAAATTTATTTTTAAATTCTTTAGCATTTGACTTCTGAGTCTGAGCCAAGATTTGTACTCATATAGTCATGTCATTAGACCATAACTACAAGAGAAGTCTGCAACTGTTTAAGAGACTCCCAAGTATTTTCAATAGAAATCCCTGGCAATCTTTAAGGGTTAACTCTCAGCAATCCTCCACTGACCTCATGGGCCAACAGAGGGATCGGTATTCCCTTCTCTGCTCCCTTCGTTCACATGGACATCCAGCGTCGGGACCAGTAGAGCAGCTTTTCCCTTTAGGCTCACCAAGGGCAAAGACCGATTTCAGTGGGAACAATGATGTTTCATACAAAATTACTGGAACTCTCTTTACCTTCAAAACAGCCAGGCTTTTTTTCACTCAGGTGCCATTGCAAAACAGAATCAAGGAAACAAGATTTATTTTTGCATTTTATCTTTCAAAGCTACCTAACTCCAAACCATGCACTCCATGCACTCTTTCCTCCAGGTTCTAGTTTAAAAGGCTGCACTGTCTCTATATTAAAATTCAGCACCAGTAGTCTGACTCCATCCCAGTTTAGGTGGAGCCCATTGTTTTGAAATAGGCTCCTCCTTCCCCAGAAGGTTGCTTACTTCCTAACAAATATAAATCTCTCTTCCCTTCATCATCGTCATATCCAAGCACCGACATTCTGGAACTCCACCCACCTTTCTATTCCTCTGCATGGAAAAGGGAAGACATCAGAAAATGCTACTCGAAGTTCTGAATTTCAAATTTCTACTTAAGAACCTAAGGAGTCCTTTTACCAAGTTGCGGTAAAAAGGGCCCTGTAGTGATGGCGGGGGCCATTTTTGCTGTATGCCAGGGCCCTTTTTACTGCAGCAGGTCAAAAACCCTTAAAAAAGACATGGCCATGCAGTTAGATTATTCTTACTGTGTGGCCATGTGGGGGGGGGGGGGGGAGGGAGGAGCATTTACCATCACCCATTGAGGTAGTGGTAAGGGCTCCTTTGGTAACCCGCGGTAGTGTGTGGTGCCGCTTGATTACTGCCGGGTTAGCACCGCGCTAGAAATAACAGAATTATTTTCTGTTGCACCGGAAATGGTGCACGCTTGAAGCGGAACTACTGCTTGCAGCCTTTTTTGGGCCTGAGGTAGTTCCATGGCAACCCTTTAATAAAAGTGGCCTCTTAATTTGGTTTCCTGTGTCATTGATATATGTAGCAAGATAACTGGTTCCATTCCTGCACTGTCTAAAATCTTATCTATGTGATGTATAAGGTCTGCCACTTTTGCATCAAGCAGACAGGTAACCAAACAATCCTCACGCTTAGCAGCCATCCAGCTACCTACAAGAAAGCTAACAGTTTAAACAGGTATTTGAGAGACATGAGAAAAAATGACTTGCCCAAGTTTACAAGGAGTGTCTATAGCAGAAGCAGGATTTGAACTCTGGCTTCCCTGGTTCTCAGCCAATTGTTCTAACTACTAAGCCACATTCTCTAACCATATTTTATATCCCTTCCAATCACTGTAGCAGTGGTTCTATGCTTGGGAATAGGCAACAGGCTTTTATCCTAAACTGTGCCATCATAAGACTTAAATCTGGCCTAATGTGCAGTGTTATAGAATTTAAGGGATCCGTGTCCAGTTTGCACGCTGGGATTTAGACCTGGTTTTAGTTGGTGTAATGTCTCACGCCCAGTGGTATGCTGGAGCCGGCTTGCTCCGGCTCGCAAGAGCCGCTTGTTAAATTTTGACAGCTCTTGCGAGCCGGTTGTTCTTCGGGGCAAGCCAGCTCCATTACACGAGGTAAGCATGACAGGAGGGCGCCATCACAGGCCATGCTTACCTCCCCTCCCACTCCCAAACATGTCCAGCGATTGTCCTTCACCCCCACCCTCCCCTCCCGCTCCATCCATCTTTTTTTATTACCTCCGTTGAAGTGCCGCATTATTTAAAGCCCTGCTGCCCGTCTCTAGCCTTCCCTGTTTGCTTCTGATGAGTTTGTGCCCTTAGTCCCGCCTTCTGACATATGACATCAGAAGGCGGGACTAAGGGCACAAACTCATCAGAAGCAAACAGGGAAGGCTAGAGATGGGCAGCAGGGCTTTAAATAACGCAGCACTTCAACGGAGGTAATAAAATAAGATGGATGGGAGCGGGAGGGGAGGGTGGGGGTGAAGGACAATCGCTGGACATGTTTGGGAGGGGAGAATGGGGGCAATGGAAAATCGTTGGACATGGATGGTAGGGAGAGGGCAGGGGAGGGAGGAGAATTGCTGGGCATTGATGGGTAGAGGGGGGCCGGGGAGAGAAGACAATTGCTGGGCATTGATGGGTAGAGGGGGGCAGGGGAGAGAAGAGAACTGCTGGGCATGGATGGGTAGAGGGGGGCAGGGGAGAAAAGATAATTGCTGGGCATGGATGGGTAGAGAGGGGCAGGGGAGAGAAGACAATTGCTGGGCATGGAGGATAGGGGAGAGAAGAGAATTGCTGGGCATGAATGGATAGAGGGGGGGCAGGGGAGAGAAGAGAATTGCTGGGCATGGATGGGTAGGGGGGCAGGGGAGAGAAGAGAATTGCTGGGTATGGATGGATAGAGGGGGGGAAGGGGAGAGAAGAGAGTTTCAGGACATGGATGGAGGGGAGGGCAAGAGAAATTCTGGACATGGATGGAGGGGAGGGAAGGGAGAGAGAAGAAATGCTGGACATGGAGGGAAGATAGAGGAAGAAGATTAGATGAGGGAAAAGGAAGTGAGGAGAGAAACTGCACGTGGATGGAGAAAATAGGCAGAAGCTGGATCCACTGTACAGTCAAGTCTGCGGAGGACCAGAAATGAAGAAGAAAGGAGGAAAGAAAAGAAATAAATGGAAAGGAAGCCCTAGAAACGGAGTCAAGGGAACAGATAGAGAGCAGCAGAATCAGATACTGGGCCAGCATGATCAGAGAAACAAAGTCACTAGACAACAAAGGTAGAAAAAAATAATTTTATTTTCATTATAGTGTTTGGAATATGTCCACTTTGAGAATCAGGTGCTGAACGTTAAAAGTTTATATTTATTTACTTATTTATGGCATTTTATTCCATATTAAACATGAATTAGATTGGAACCTGGGATAATTTATTTTTTTTTTCCTGGAGAGAGTAATGCATTGCCCCCCCCCCCCCGGCTATAGCCAGCTCTGCAATGATGGGGGGGGGGGGGGGCGCCGAGGTGGACCTGGGAGAGAGCCTGTTGTTAAAAATTTACCAGCACACCACTGTTCACACCCAACATTGAGTGCAAATCCCAGTGCTACATACTATTGTATCAAGGGTGCCAATCCCAGAACATCAGTTATAGAATATTGTTCAGTGCTGATTTTTTTTTCAGCGTTGAATTTTGAGCGCAGTTTATAGAATTTCCCCTGTAGTGGGTGCATAAATGTTGGCACCTGTGTTGTAGAATTGCCTCCCCCCCCCCCCCCCCCCAGTGTGTCATTACTGTGTGGTGACTATTGCTCACTCCCTTCTAAGAGCTTGGAAAGTTTCACTGAATCTGAGGCACAGAAGACATCAACTGGGAGTCACACTCGGGTCTCGTTACAAGGTAATGCACAGCACTGCTGCCAAGCCACTGTGTTAGCTCAGTTGATCATTTTATTTAATTATGATTATGGGGCTCATTTTCAAAGCACTTAGCACTTAGAAACCACTTAGAAACCTATGGAACTTTGGTAGCCAAGTGCTTTGAAAATTTGCCTCCTTGGGTCCTGTTTTGCCTATTTTGCAAGAAATGTTATCAACACTATATAGTTGAGGCCATTTTCAAATAACATTGAAAATAGATCCCAACTATACTGATTTAAAAAAAAAGAGTCAACTATTCATCAAAATAATTTGATAAACTGAATATAATCATTTTTAGGCAAAACAAAGGGTCATGAAGCTCCCAGATATGTCAGTATAGAGATGTATACAAAGAGAACTTAATTTGTGTGTGTGTGTGGGGGGGGGGGGGGGGGTTGTTGAATAACTGAGCATTATATGCTGCACAGAGGCACTTGAACTTCAAATGTAGATGGTTCTCAAGGGGCATGTAAGTAGGCTACAGATTCCCTGAAATGATTTCAGATTCCATATGCATAAATCATTACTGTAGATGTGTGATAGGAATGCAAAACTTATTTCACTGATGTGGAACAGGAGAAAGGAGAGCATCAATGTTAATGTGGACAGTTTACAGTACATGTATTTGGTAGCATGCTTATAAATTAGAAAATATCTTACTGGTCTTTATATATGATTCATTAAGACATTTTGGTCTTTGTTCAATAGAGAGGTTTTATCCATTGACATAGGGAAAAAGACTATTTGGAATAAAGCCTTCTGGTTGTTGTATTAAGATGGATTTGGCCCAGAAGAGAGAGTAGAGTATTAGAAAAAGATTTTGCTTTTGAAAGTAGTCCAAAAAGACATTAAATTAATGTTCTCTTCAAGTCCATCACTTATGGACATATTCACTGGGGATCTTACTGAAAACGTTTGTGCTACAGTAGTTACAAAATGGTAGGAAACCATTAAGACAATACTTCAGTGACACTGATGCAGTTAAGGTTTGCCAACTTGTTCCAGCTGCTTCAGCTGAGAGGTTTCCATCTGTGCACTGGCCTGATGTTGGATCCTCCCCTTCTCTAATGATGTCATCTCGGGGATCCATAAAGGCCACCGTTGCAGTGAGGGTGGATTGCTCCCAGGTGGTTTGTACCCAAAGTGGCCAGGGAATGTGGGAACTGGATTAGGTTATCAGGGAAAGCAGTATAAAAAAGTTATATAATTATGGGGTCTTCTGCTAAAAGGTGGTAAGTTTTGGACTTAGGGGTCCTTGTTACTAAGCCCCGGTAAAAAGTGACCTATGGTAGTGTGAGTATGTGTTATTTTTTAAAATGGGAGCAGTAAATGGCTTTTCCTAAGCCCTTACTGCCAGCCTTTGACCTAGCTCTACTCGAGCGGTAATCATGCAGCATGTGCCAATGTGAGCGTGCTGCTAATTACTGCTGGGAATGCCCCCTGCGGTAGAAAACTATTTTCTACCCTGGGAACCAGTGTGTGGCAACTTCGAAATTATCACCAGGTGCATGTTTTACCCCAGCGTGTAGTACCGATTTGGCGCATGCTACCCATGCATGCTTTGTAAAAGGGTCCCTTAATGTGCTATAATGCAGGATTTTAAAGTGCAGCAAGCCGAAAACTAATGCTGCATTAGGAAGGGACATTCCTTTTTTTGAATTGCAGGTCATGCATTAACATTTGAATTAACATATGATACTTGCTCCTGGTTAATTTGGAAGCACTTTCTGTATATGGTCCTGCGTCAACTCTGTATTATTTATTTATTAAATATGTTTGATTATACCGTATACTCCAAAACTGGCCTCTAAGCAGTTCACGTAATTCAAAGATTAGCTGCCAAAAAGGAGAAGAGGGAGAGTTCAGGGGTGAGCAGAGTATGCAAAGCTAAAAAGGTGAGTTTTTAGAGCTGCTTTAGACTTAACATAAGAGGGTTCAAGCCAGAGGAGAGCAGGTATTGAATTCCAATGCTTAGGCCCAGCATAGCTAATGCCGATGGTACAAGTAGTGTCGAGGTGGACAGCAGATGGAGGGGGAAGCCAGAGAAGACCAGAAGTGGAGGAGCGAAGTGAACAGGGAGGCATGTAGGGATGAAGAGACGAGATAAATAGTCTGGTGTTGAGGGATGGTGAGACTTGATAACAAGAATTAAGACTTTGAACTGGATACAGGCAGAGAGGAGTAACCAGTATTCCAGATGGAGAAGTGGAGTGACATGATCAAACGGTTTAGAGTGATAAAGAAAATGTACCATAATAGATTGGACCAGATAAAGGCTTTTGAGAGAGTAGAGGGGAAGGCCAACATACAAGGAATTACAGTAATCAAGATTTGTAATTATTTAATAATTAATAATAAATAAAGATGTGTAATTAGTAGACAATGAAGGAGAGAATGGATAGCGGTGAGTGAGAATAGGGCAGGTGGCGCAGATCCGATCAAGAGCCTAGGAAGAAACTTTCTGAAAACAATGGTTAAGGTCATTCAGATCTGATTGGGAGGAATGAACACAGTAGAGAATCTAGATATCATCTGCATAGCAAAATTTGAGACGGTGATTAGACTGGATTAGAGTGAGAAGTGGGGCAAGAAAGATATTAAACAGTATAGATGCAAGTATTGAACCATGAGGAACACCAGATTCAACAGACAAAGTGCAAGAATAAGTGTGATGATGTGCTATTTGACATGTACGATTAGAAAGATAACTTTGAAACCAATGCAGGATGGTACCTGAGATGCCAATGAACTGCAGGAGTAGAAAGGAGTGATCAACAAGATCAAAGGCAGGAGACAAATCAAGTGAGGTTGCTACCATCGAGAAACTATTAAAGCTTGAAAGTGAATGTTTTATGACAAACAATAAATTTTTGAATAATTGAAGAGTGTATGTGAAAATTAGAGAGAGAGAAAAAAGGAAGATTCAAAATTCTAGATTGATACTGAGGAATACAATTTTCTGTGAGAAAAAGCTGATGTTTAGTATAGCTTGATAATATTGAGAGGGAGTTAAAAAATAAGAGGAATATTTTATGAAAAACGTGAATTCTTTCATATCTGACAGCTCAAAAGAGTAATTTTCTGTCAGAAAGTCACCTGATGGAGACTCTAAGTGCCTCTTTTACTAAACCGTGTGGCAAATGCGAGGCAGCCCAGAAAGGGCTGTCGCATTAGCCATGCTTGGAATCACTAACATGGTTTAGTAAAAGAGGCCTTAAATTGTGAAGTAAAGTTTCATCCATGAGAAAACCTTTAAGCTCAGTTAGAGAAATCTAATATTTTGACTAAAAATTAATTTGCTCTTTAGAATAAAAAATTTAAAGGTACAGAAATTTTTAGTAATAACTTTAATAATGAATATTTATTCCTAAATATTATTGAGAACTATTTATTTCCAAGTTTCTCAAATTATTAAAATTTTCCTCAGAGATTAAAAAGCGTGCATGTTGTATGAGGACTAAGGGGGTCCTTTTACCAAGCTGCGGTAAAAAAAAAAAAAGGCCCTATGCTAGCAGTGGGGGGCTGTTTTTGCCACATGCTGAGGTCCTTTTTACCGCAGCGGGTAAAAAAGGCTGAAAATAGCCATGGCCATGTGGTAAGATTGCGCTTACTGCGTGGCCATGCGAGGTGCTTACCACTACCCATTGAGGTGGCGGTAAGGGCTCCCACGCTAATCCGACAATAACTTTACTGACACCTATTTAGGAAGTGGCACCTGTGCTAACCCAGCAGTAACCCCCCAAAAGAATTCCAATGTGCCAGAAATGGCGTGCAGTCTTGGTATCATTTTCAAAAATATAAATCTTTTTCTCACCTCTTCTACAATATTGTATAGAAAATTATTGGTCAGCATTGGATCCCTAAGGCAATAAATCTGCTTACATTTTTCTCTGTTTCTATGTTTAACCTCTGTTGTCTTATCACTCAGTTTCTAACCTTGTACAGTACCTTCAGACTAATCCCTAAGCTTCCTGTGTAGAGCAATGTCAAAAGTCATAATGAAATTTAAAAGCCAATATTTACAAAATCTTGACTTCCATTTACCCACTTTGGCCTTCCTTTGTTGCCATCTGAAGTCCACAAAGGCATCAGTGATAAAATTAAGTGGATTATAAAATTGTCTATGGATACTATACTATGGACCCTGTTTACAAAGCTGCGCTATAGGTGCATCAACGTTTTTAGTGCATGCTAAAAATTAGCACGCACTAATGTTAGAGACACCCATAAAAATATATGGGTGTCTCTAGTGTTTAGCGCATTCTAAAAACGCTAATGCACCTTAGAAAACAGAACCCTTTATTGTTTATTATATTCCAGAAATTTCTTCATAGAGTCAAAGCAGATTACAATTAAAATAACATTAATACCAAGTAAAATACAATTAATTATATCCTTGAACAGATAACTTTCTAGGGTCTTACAAAATAAGTAATAGGAGCCTATTTGCCTACTTTAGCTCCCTGATAGGCAAAAGTAGGTTCTAATAATTGCCCATGACAAACATGTTGAACCGACAAGAAATTCAGTTTAAAACACTGCAAATTCAGAGCAGGGATAAATGACTGTAATATTCAAAGAATGTACTAATCTGTAAGAATCAATACCATATGTAGAATTATAAACCAAACAGACAGTCTTAAGTTGTATCCTCAGCCTAACTGGGAGTCTGTGCAATTTGACTAGCAATTGAGTAGCTCTTTCAAGCTTCCCTAGCTGGAAAATGAGCCTCATTGCAGTCCTGTGCAACATTTGCAACTTATTGTGTAGTTTATTAGTTAACCCACTATAATGAGAATTGCAGTAATTCAAATATGGAAGTAAAATGGCTTGAGCTACACACCTAAAATTGTAGTTTATTACAGTTACCTGAGTTGAGCGAATTGCCCTCAATTGTCTCAATCTGAAAAATGTTTTTCTTCGCTAAAGCATTAATCTGAAGTTCAAAAGTAAGCTTAAAATCAACAATGACCCCCAAAAGTTTAGAATTATTTTCTATTCAAAATTTCACCAGAAGTAACTCTTTGTCTTTATCTTGTTTATTTTTAAAAAGTTGCCACAAGCTCACAGACCCAATTCTTCAACAAGACCCTTCAAAACATGAACAGTATCATCAAAAACATCCATAGCTGGACATAATTAAAAAAAAATGTCATCTGCATAAGAAAAAATTGAGATATCTAGGTGAGAGAACCTACTACCTAATGCTCTCAAATAAACATTGAACAAAGTGACAATGGAGAGCCTTGAGGCACCCCACAAGATGATTGCCTTACTTCATAAATTCTCCTCCGCAAAAAAATCTTCAGTTTTTGAACTGAACTTAAGTGCGCTGCCATGCATTCCAAGATTACTCTATCTGTATAATAGTGAGTGATCCACAGCATTATAAGCAGTGGATACATCAAACTGTAATAATATTGATTGACTTCTCCTACTTAAATAAACCTTAACTTCTGTGATCAATTTCAATGGTAAATATTCTGTACTATGCACCATTCTGAATCTATGCATGTGAAATAGAAACCTTCAGAAAAATAAAGAAATTCCACAAACTGAATAATATCACAGAAAACTCTAAACGTTTAGCAAGCCATGATATTCTGGCAACAGACCTATAATTCTACAACTAGATCAAATTTTCATTTGAAAGGTTATTCATAATGCTAGTACTAGGGTTTGCAGCTAGTCATTTCCCATGTCGCAGTTAAGCGTGTTCCCTCTTTTGGAAGAGCACATGCTATTTCCAAAGTGTATGTACTCTATCAGACACTTTTGTGTCATTTCAAATCAATGTTCATCCATTCCTAGCACTCCACATTCTGCTTTTGATGCTTATAAGTACATAAGTATGTAAGTATTGCCATACTGGGACAGACCAAAGGTCCATCAAGCCCAGCATCCTGTTTCCAACAGTGGCCAATCCAGGTCACAAATACCTAGCAAGTTCCCAAAAAAGTACAAAACATTTTATACTGCTTATTCCAGAAATAGTGGATTTTTCCCAAGTCCAATTTAATAATGGTCTATGGACTTTTCCTTTAGGAAGCCGTCCAAACCTTTTTAAAACTCTGCTAAGCTAACCGCCTTTACCACATTCTCTGGAAACGAATTCCAGAGTTTAATTACATGTTGAGTGAAGAAAGATTTTCTCCAATTCGTTTTAAATTTACTACTTTGTAGCTTCATCACATGCCCCCTAATCCTAGTATTTTTGGAAAGTGTAAACAGGATGTCAGACTAGAACGAAGCCTTGCACGGGATTGGGAAGAAGAGGACCTCGGCTCGGCTGGCGGGGGTTGGGGTCCCCCACCAGCAAAGGTAGACGACGGCGGGTTGGCGGCGGGGTGGGTTGGTGGCAGGGGGATCCAGGGGCAAATCTATGGGGGCACAGGCCCCCATGGCCCCACACCCCCGTGGCCCCACACTGGCTACGCCACTGAGTTACAGTATGCATATTTGCAAAGAAGGCACCCATTGCACATGCACAACCATTGTACATGCATGCGTAGTGCACACTTTAAGAAAAGAGTGCAGACTATTTCTGTGCTGAAAAAATGGGCAAAATGAATAAAGCTAGCATTCATGAAACTAACACCTTTCACTGTTGCTTTTGGCTCCTAGCCACTACTCATTTGCCTCCCCCTTGTTCCTTCTCACCCAGTACTTTCCTTGCCCTTATTGTCTTGTCTGTCTGTATTTTTAGATTGTAAGCTCTATTGAGCAGGGACTGTCTCTCTGTGTCAGGTGTTCAGCGCTGCGTGCATCTGGTAGCACTATACAAATGCTAATAATAATAATAACAACACAGGAAATGATGCAAAACAAAAATTGTCTGGCTGCCCATCCCTATTAATAACTGTGCACTTCGCATAGCACTTTGGGTGTTGATGCACGATAGGGAAAATATTATTGCTATATTAAAAAAAAAATACAGCAGCTGTTGCTAACCACCTGCTTAAATTTTGTGTAAGGTTTTCATTTGCCAACAAAATCTTAATTCTACTGAAATGGAATATGAGGACGTTAGTAATGATCACTGTCTTTTCCTATCTAGTCACTAGATTTTTCCAGTTCTTTTCACTTTCATCAGAGAACCCGTCAGTAATCACTAGTCTGTAGTTGCCCTTAGTTGGTTCTTACTGTGTTACTGGTGAAGGAGGGGTCTCTGAGCAGGAATGAGGGCTAGAAAGGGATATAAGATACAGTAATTAGGAAGTATATTTTTGCAGTAGTAGACAGAAGCCTCCAGAGTATGAACAACACAGTATGAAAAGGAGATGAGTTTGAGCTGAAACTGTGATCCTGATGTAAGAGAGTAGAATAATGAAAAATATATAATAGAGATGGGATGATGACATGAAAGACAGTCTTTTGTAAAGTGCTAAGAGATAGGAAACTGAATAAATGATGGGCAGTCAAGAAAGGAGTATAGGATGAAACAAATGATGAGCAACCCTGGGAATGAGGTCTTCTAATTTTTATTGAAAGCACCAATACATGGGCAGTCAAAGGTTTACATTTCATTTGTTTTATTTGTTAGCTGGGGAGAGTTGAAAAAAAAAAATAAGCAGCTCAGGAACTGCAGTACTTAAGCTATAATCCTTACTTTATGATTCCAATTTGTTTATGAAAGGTAAAATGTGTGCATACCCACTCCAGACACATTTTGCTTATTTGCAGATTTTGTGCTGAGGAAAGAGATAAACGCACAGCAATTTGCATTCTAAAAATACACATCAAATCTGGGGCTTACGTTGACAGTACAATTGATTTGTGCCTAAATATAATATGAATTTGATAACTGATTTCCCTGTAGTCATTTTACATTCATTTCAAGAGGCTAAAGCAATTTGGCTGACTGTTTGTAAGATAGGAGATTTGCTGAAAAGGAGTTTATGGTGTCGTGTATGGTTTTATATGAAGTGCCAATTAAAAAGTGACGGGGGAAAAATAAGAAAAGATGAGCTGATACACGTTGTTTGAGAGAATGTGTATCAGCCATGCACTTGATGTCACGTAGGGGGCCTTTTACAAAGCCCGCACAAACATTTTTAGCTTGTAGAAAAAATTAGCTGGCAGTAAGTTCTGAGATGCCCATAGGAATATAATGGGCATCTCAGCGTTTACTGCCAGCTGATTTTTATTGCGAGCTTAAAATGCTAGTCGGCTTTGTAAAAACTGTCAAATCGGCTAAATCAAATTAAAGGAAACATAGGAATATAATGGGCATCTCAGCGTTTACTGCCAGCTGATTTTTATTGCGAGCTTAAAATGCTAGTCGGCTTTGTAAAAACTGTCAAATCGGCTAAATCAAATTAAAGGAAACATAGGAATATAATGGGCATCTCAGCGTTTACTGCCAGCTGATTTTTATTGCGAGCTTAAAATGCTAGTCGGCTTTGTAAAAACTGTCAAATCGGCTAAATCAAATTAAAGGAAACAACAATGTAATTTTTACCTGTTCAGGTTAAACTAATTTGGTACTGGAGAACATTTGTTCTACTGTTCAACAGCAGGGCCATCGAGAGACTGAACCAGGCCCAGGGCAGGGCCACTGCCACCTCACCAAATCATCATCTGCTACCACCCTCCCTACGGTTGCTGCTACCCCCCCCCCCCCCCCAATCCCTGTTGTTGCTGAAATACCTTGGGTGGCGGGGATCCCAGGCCCCGCCAGCAGAAGACGTCTTCTTCCTCCAGCGCTGACTGCCTGCCCCTGTGGCTGCTTTTCCTCTCAAGGCATGCTCGGTTTCAAAACCGAGCATGCGCACCTGAGAGGAAAAGCAGCCACTCAGCAATGGACAGAAGAGCAACACATGAGGAAGCTCCAGGATCTTCCCAGCCTCCAAGGGGGGCCAGGTGCTGGAGTTTTCTCTCTCCTGCTCCTGACGGAACGGGATCACTCAGTCCCTTCAGGAGCAGGAGAGAGAGAGAGACCCCAGTGCCAGGCCCTCCTTGGAGGCCCAGGAAATTTTGCCCCCCCCCCCCGCCTTCTCCCTCTCAGTGGCCCTGTTCAACACTTCTAAGCTATGTGTTGTAGAACAAGTTATATGTCTAACGGTGCTTATATAATATTATTAGGCTGGATTTAACACTGGGCTCAATTCATCCAGTTCAGGGGACACACCAAGCCAGTAAAGTTTTTAGGATATCAACAATAAATATGTATGAGAGAGATTTGCATACAGAGGAGCCATTGCATGACATTTCTCATGCATATTCATTGTGGGTATCCTGAAAACCTGACTGGCTTGGTGTGTCCCGAGGACTGGGTTGAGAATCTCTGATCCAGTTCATGGCCAGAAGGCTGCATTTCATGGTTCCTATTTGGGAAGGATGGGTTACTGTTGTAGACCAGTGTTTCCCAAGTCCAGTCCTGGAGTACCCCTTGCCAGTCAGGTTTTCAGGATATCCACAATGAATATGCATGAAAGAGATTTGTAAATAATGGAGGCAATGTATGCAAATTAAGTCCATGCATACTTATTGTGGATATCCTGAAATCCTGACTGGCAAGGGATACTCCATGACTGGACTTGGGAAACACTGTTGTAGAGAATATTCTAAAAACCAAAGATTTGGCTTTCGGTGGCTAAATAGAACTGAATAGTTAATATGCAGTGTTATCTGTTGGAGTCAGTCCCTCTTGAGGCACAGAATACGTTATCAGGCACATAACAATATGCATGTGACTACTTATGCCTGTCAAGGCATTCAGAATCACTCTGATGATAGGCCTCTCTAGAAAAGGTCAGAGAAGTAAATGGAGAATGCTTGCATTGTGATATCAAATGTGTTATAACATCGAGAACCTAAAAATCACTTGTCCACACATCAGTCACAAGACTGTCCCATTTGTATATTGTCTTTACACATATTGGAGTAGAGGAGTAGCCTTGTGCAGTGGCATCTGTATACTGAAATATTTGGGGTGGCGACAGGTGGGCAAGCTAAGTATGGTGGGGGGGAGGGGTAAGACAAAGCAACATTTCTGAACATCATACCCCTCCAACCACTTTTAATTTAGCATTATTCTTGATAGCATTCAAACAAATTCTTCTGTATGAGAGTGAAGTCTGGATTGTCACAAGTTTGTCAGAATCTCAATGTAAACTCTGAAGATCTGTATCACAAGCTTCATATTCCCCAAATGGAGCTATCCCTCTTACAACTCACCTTATAAAGAAAATATTCAGACTATAATTATCACCTCATGAACAGCACATGCTCCTCCCACTTCCAGATACCTTTTATATTGCAGGCAGGTTTTTGTTTCTGTGCTGACACTACAGGATGTGAAGGCCACTAGCCCTGGGTATTTTTATTTTAGGTGACAACGCCCCAGAGCCTGCTTTCAAACAGACCACACACTTTGCAAAATATCACAAAACTCTGGAAAAAGACATGCAAAGTCTATACATGAATAACTTCTCAAACCATAACAGTCCTCACCCATCTATGAAAAGACAGTGTTTAAATATTACACTGGGCCCTAGACAACCTATATAAACCTGTTGTTAGGACTAAATTCCTACACAGATACAACATGCTAGTGGAATCTTTCACTTCAGTCGCACATGCAGAACACAAGCAGACCCTCACCTGGTACAGAATAAGGAACCACAAAAAGCATCCAGACAAAAAGCTGAAATTGAGACCCCCCCTTCTCCTCCCCTAAAAAAAAATCCAGACTCTTTAAGCAGTGAACATATTGGTAAAAAGTAGTCATGCATTTTCTCCTGTACTCTGCTAAATACAAAAATAGAAAAGTAGTCACATATTAAATACAGGGCTTTTTTGTGCGGATTGTGAAAAATTGCAGTAGACTGTGTGCACCACAATGGAAGAGGAAACTTAATGTAGACAGGTGCAAAATGGTGCACATAGGGAAGAATAACCCATATTATCTTCTGGAGACTGCACCTTTAAAACGATATAAACAGGATGGAGTCTATCCTGAGGGCAGCTACTAAATTGATCAGTGGTCTTCATCATAAAGCATATGAGGACAGACTTAAAGATCTCAATATGTATACTCTGAGAGATGAATAGAGACATTTAAATTTCTCCATGGCATAAATGCACAGGGGGCGTGTCTCTTTCAATAGAAAGGAAGCTCTGGAATGAGGGGGCTTAGGATGACGATGAAAGTGGATAGATTGAAGACTAATCTAAGAAAATATTTCTTTATAGAAAGTGTGTTAACATATGGAATGGCCTCCAAGGAGAGGTAGCAGAGTCAATGACTGCATCTGAATTCAAGAAAGCATGGGAAAAGCACATAAGATCTCTAGAGAGAAAGGGATAATAGATAGTAAGGATGGGCAGGCTAGATACATCTTTATCTGCCATCATTTTCTATAGCTACACAATGCTAGGCAGTGGCTCCACATTAGGAGTCAGCACCTAGGCAAAGGATCTAGGTGTTATCATGGACAACACATTAAAATCTTCTGCTCAGTGTGCAGCAGTGGTTAAAAAAAAACAAACAATGCTAGGAATCAAGAACAGAATAGTGAATAACAAAAAATATCAGAATGCCTTTGCATCTATGGTGCAACCAAACCTTGAGTATTGTGTGCCATTCTGGTTGCAATATCTCAAAAAAAGATATAGCAAAATTAGAAAAGGTACAGAGAAGAGTGACCAAAATGAGAAAAGACTAGAGAGTTTGGGGATATTTAGCTTGGAAAAGAAACAGAGGGAGATATGGTAGAGGCCTATTAAAATCCTGACTCTAGTGGAATTGGTAAAAGCAAATTGATTGTTTACTACTTCAGAAAGTGCAAAGGCTAGGGGATGCTTCATGAAGTTTAAAACAAATCAAAGAAAATATTTGTTTTCACTCAAAGCATAATTAAGCTCTGCAACTTGTGCCATAGTATCTGGTTAAAGTAGTTAGTGTAGTTGGGTTTAAAAAAGGTTTGGACAAATTCTTGGAAGAAAAATATGTCAACTATTATTAAGGCAGATCCAGGGATAAGCAATACTTTTCCCTGGATCTGCCTTAATACTGGTAGGGAGCATGGAATCTTGCTACTTTGGAAATTCTGCCAGGTGTTTGTGACCTGGATTGGCCACTGCTCAAAACAGGATGCTGAACTAGATAGCAATTCTGATGATCTTATGTTAGGAGATTATGTTCCAGGTTGCTCTCTGTTCCCAGAATGAAAATTTATTGTGGGTCCCTGGAGGGAAGAAAATTCATTCATTTCAACACCATGAGAGATGATTCTCTGTCAAAGCACCACAGTTGTGGAATGCTTTTCCAAGGGCACTGCAATGTGAAAATGATTTTAGCAGGTTAAAAAGAGGCTGAAGACCTATTTATGTCGGTGTGCTTGTGATTGAGGGTTTGAGTTTGCTTGTGCTGGTGAGTCATGGATTAATCTCTTATTGTATGATGTGATTTTATTTATTGCTTTGAGTTTGCTGTATATCATAGGGGGCTGTATTTTTAATCTGCTGAATAAATAAAATAAAAATTATATTGTGCAGTATTCAGGTTATTGGTTGAAGGTTCAGCTTTGTATAGGTCTACCTACTGTGTCCTTAATCATGCAAAAAGTATTTTCAGTACTAACCAAACAAAAAAAGAAGGGAAAACTCCTACAGATCAAGACCCAGAGCAAAAATAAAAGCAGGGGAGGACCAATACAATTCCAACTCAAGGGTAAAAAGCAATTTTATTAGACATGATGCAGATCTTTGTTTTGGCACAGGGTCACCTGATAACCATACAAGCAACACTCCTCCCCCCCTGTTTACAAAGCTGCGCGGCAATGCTGACAGCCCAGTCAAAGTAAATGGGCTGTGTCGGCATTAGCACACCTGCAGCTGCTTGTGCAGCTTTATAAATGGAGGGCGGATGGAATTAATAAATATGCAAAATAGATACATGCATGTGTAAAGAAATCAACCAATATGCAAAATTGATTCATGTATGTGTAAAGAAATTAACCAATATGCATATAATCAACTACAAAAACAGAGAAAAATACATAAAAAGATAACCAAGAAATAAATGCACCAGAAATTTCAATGGTTCGACAAAACTTTTAGGACAAAAACTATTAAAATATTGAATATGAATTAATGATGGATGGGCTCATTTTCGAAACAGAAAAATGTCCAAGAAGTGTCACAAAGTGGCAGATGTCCAAATTGCTCTTTTCGAAACACATTTTTAAACCTTTTTCTATGGAGTTTATCTGCTGTGCATCTAAATCACAAGCAGGCGTGTTGGGGGTGGGATTTGGGTGTTCCCACAACTTGAACATTTTTCAGCTATAATGGAACAAATCAAAAATATCTAGGGCTAAAGCTTAGTTGTTTTTATCAGAACCCTGTTTCAATCATGACTAAGACATAAAAAGGTGCCCTCACATGACCAGGTTACCACTGGAGGGATTAAGGTGTGACCCCCTTACTCCCCCAATGGTCATTGACAACTCCCTCTCACCTCCCAAAAATGTGATAGAAAGTTCATTCTAGCTTCTAGGACAGTGTCAGATATTATGGCAATAACTATTAGAATAGCAAGCAGGTCCCTGGTATAGCCTAGTGGTGGGTGCAGTGCAGTGTACTGTATAGAAGGGGAACCCACGCTCCTATCCCACTTAACTTGTACACTTGTGGTGAAAAGTGTGAACCCTCCAAAACCCACCCAAAACCTACTATATCCACATATAGGTGACACCTGCAGGCATAAGGGCTATTGTAGTGGTGTATAGTTGGGAACAGTAGGTTTTAGGTGGGTTTTAGAAGGCTCACCATACAATATAAGGGGGTAAGGGTGAGATGTACCTTGGGATATTTTATGTGAAGTACACTGCAGTGCCCATTAGGGGTGCCCCACTGCTTTGCTGGGATGTCTGGGATGTCTGTTGCCAGTGTACTAAGAATGCTGGCTCCCCCTACATTCCAATGGCTTGATTTTGTGCGTTTTTCACTTGTGCCCTTTTTTTTTCTTTCAAAAATGGTCACCAGAAAAATGAACTAAGCACAAAACATCTAAAAAGGTCTAGGAAATGGCCATTTTTGAAACAAAAAGATGTTTTCCAGTTTCGGAAATGACCGTGTTCACCCTTGATTTTTGTACATTTTTAGCAAAACATCCAAAATCAGATTTAGAATTTATATCAGAAATGCTCTTCTTAATATCAGAAACATTAAAAAGGATGTATAAAATGATCATGTTAAAAAATGATAAAACATACCAATCAAGATGAGTGTGGTTATCAGTGTACACAAATTCATACAGACACTTTACAAGGCTCACAAAATCAGTGTTTCCGTGAGAAGCCTGATGACCAGGGAGCAAATTCAAAACAATGTAGACTCCAACAAACTCCAGTAGAAGATTGTCACCAAAAATTAAATCATTGCCCCCTGGAAGGAGATAAAATAGGTCGAAGCCCAGGAGCTCTTCGCATACACAACTTGGCAACGTGTGACCCAATCCACATTTGTTCATTTTAATCCATTAAGGATAGAAATTATGACGCTGCATTTAAATATGGCATTTTACCACAGCTTAGTTTACTGCAGTTGTCACTAACCAATGGTAATACAGTACTGCACATTAGTGACTCCCGTAGTAAAGGAATGATGCAACTTATGATCGGCCTAACAAGCTGCATTATTCTGCTCCACAGGAGTATTGAGCCTTTAATATGTAGCCTGTTAAAATTAAATCTTTGCCCCATGGAAGGAGATAAAATAGGTTGAAGCCCAGGAGCTCGTCTCGCACACATTTTGGGTCTAGAACTGTCCCACAGATACATGTTCAGAGTTCCCCCATCCCACTTCTCCCAGGCAAGGCCTCTGAAAAATGATAACCCCAGTCCTGCAACTCTTGTAGGTCTCTCAGGCCTACCTTCAGTAAGCATTTGTGGTCCAGGGGTCATGGGACGGGAATGATCCCCCAGTCACTTCTGTTTCTTCTGGCACTAGATTCAAAATGGTACCCACGACCCCTAGTGGTTATCTTGTACTATTGCTTGTGGTAGGCTGCCATATAAGGGCCTGTTTGACAGTTCCAGCACCTTTAATAGAGATTCCCTGGGGGCATTGAGCCATGTGTTATTTTTCCTATAATGCAACTTGGAAAGTTCAATGCAAGATGTACTATTCAATTTACATAATAAGGAAGTATTTTGCATGCTTTGTATCTCATTATGTAGTCCATAATACTTTAAAAAAATAAATAAAATAATTTTGCTGTTTAATGTGCATTAAGGGCAAAAATTGTGTGTTATTTCCTCACTAGCCCCTAAATCACTTATTTTGCATTATTGCTCTCACTTTTTTCTCTTGTTCTTCCAAGCTGTCCTTTGCCTTCTTTCTTTCTCGGTTGCTGCAGGAAGAGGCCATCAGTGTTGCATCTTGGAAGCAGCCTGTATGTTGGACCTTGATCTCCTAGTAGTGATTCCAGAGGTAATAAGGAATTCCATAGGAAGAGCTGGATTTTTCATATCTTCCAGCAGCTGCTGATTCATGGGAGACTGGGGTCCCTGGTGACACAAGTCTGAACTTGGGCAAGCAAGCCGTTTGTTCAGTTTCAGTTTAGCAAAGCTGTAATCTCAGCCCTTGCAGCCTGCCAGTTTGAAGCTGGCTACAGCCTTTTTGCCATAATGCTAAATCTAATGCTTTATAAATTATAGATACAATGACAATCATTGCTTCTTGGGTGCAATTTGCTTTGTCACAGGCAGGATATAAAGCTAAATTTAGTGTCGTGCTCATTTTTAAACTTAATCAAGGAATAAAAGTGATTTTTATATGCAATTAGGCACCATTAGTGAAAAGTACAAAGATTACATCGATGATTCACTGTACATATTTCTCTGTTCATCAAATGTGGTTAAATCCTCATTAGGCCAAGTTGTTCATTTATCAGATAACTATAGGATTCTCTTCATTAACTCTTTATTTCACTGGTTTCCAGTTCAGTTTCAATTATTATTTACAATATTGATTATCTATACCCTTACTTTGTTTCTCCAGTCCCAAATGGGTAATTGGTTAGTCCTTCCAGGTGGTCATGATTTCAATTTAAATTAATGTAAATTATTTCTATTTGCTTAACGTAAGAAGTGGAGAAATCATACAGAGTATGGCTAATGACATTTTTTTCAACCCTTCTACATGTGTGCGTGTATGCATATTTGTGTGTGTCCTATGTATATATGTTTGTATTTGGTGGGTGTGTATGTGTACACATTCGTATGTGTGTGCTTTTTGTATACCTGATGGGGGAAGGCGGTTTGAATGGTGCAGTTCCTTATCGCTGTGTTACAGTGAATCGTGTATGTATACTGCAGCTGTTGGAACTCCTTTTCCCGTTTTTTGGAGGAGGGTTAATTTCTCTTTTACAGCTCCCCATAGGCAGAAAACTCACTTCTACAGCACAGAAACTTCCTTCAGATCATGTTTCAAGTTTATTAGGGGTGTATACCCTACCTATTGAATAATATCTGACTGGCTTAAAATATAATAATAAAAAAGGAAGGAGTTTAATTAACAACAAAACCGTGAAGATACCATTCTCTCTCCTTCCTTTTTTGAGGGGGTAAGCAAACATGTGGACAATGGGGAGCCGGTTGATATTGTATATCTGGATTTTCAGAAGGCGTTTGACAAAGTGCCGCACGAAAGACTCCTGAAGAAATTGCAGAGTCATGGAATCGGAGGTAGGGTATTATTATGGATTAAGAACTGGTTGAAAGATAGGAAGCAGAGAGTAGGATTGCGTGGCCAGTATTCTCAGTGGAGGAGGGTAGTTAGTGGGGTCCCGCAGGGGTCTGTGCTGGGTCCCTAGAGATGGGAATAACTAGTGAGGTAATTAAATTCGCCGATGACACAAAATTATTCAGGGTCGTCAAGTCGCAGGAGGAATGTGAACGATTACAGGAGGACCTTGCGAGACTGGGAGAATGGGCGTGCAAGTGGCAGATGAAGTTCAATGTTGACAAGTGCAAAGTGATGCATGTGGGTAAGAGGAACCCGAATTATAGCTACGTCTTGCAAGGTTCCGCGTTAGGAGTTACGGATCAAGAAAGGGATCTGGGTGTCGTCGTCGATGATACGCTGAAACCTTCTGCTCAGTGTGCTGCTGCGGCTAGGAAAGCGAATAGAATGTTGGGTGTTATTAAGAAGGGTATGGAGTCCAGGTGTGCGGATGTTATAATGCCGTTGTATCGCTCCATGGTGCGACCGCACCTGGAGTATTGTGTTCAGTACTGGTCTCCGTATCTCAAAAAAGATATAGTAGAATTGGAAAAGGTACAGCGAAGGGCGACGAAAATGATAGTGGGGATGGGACGACTTTCCTATGAAGAGAGGCTGAGAAGGCTAGGGCTTTTCAGCTTGGAGAAGAGACGGCTGAGGGGAGATATGATAGAAGTGTATAAAATAATGAGTGGAATGGATCGGGTGGATGTGAAGCGACTGTTCACGCTATCCAAAAATACTAGGACTAGAGGGCATGAGTTGAAGCTACAGTGTGGTAAATTTAAAACAAATCGGAGAAAATTTTTCTTCACCCAACGTGTAATTAGACTCTGGAATTCATTGCCGGAGAACGTGGTACGGGCGGTTAGCTTGACGGAGTTTAAAAAGGGGTTAGATAGATTCCTAAAGGACAAGTCCATAGACCGCTATTAAATGGACTGGAAAAATTCCTCATTTTTAGGTATAACTTGTCTGGAATGTTTTTACGTTTGGGGAGCGTGCCAGGTGCCCTTGACCTGGATTGGCCACTGTCGGTGACAGGATGCTGGGCTAGATGGACCTTTGGTCTTTCCCAGTATGGCACTACTTATGTACTTATGTACTTATGAACTTCGACCTCTCACAAGGTGCAAGCCAAGAGGTTTCATGATAACCGGAGACAAAGGATGTACCCGTAAAAAGTACTTCGATGGGCATATCTTCGTGCCAAATAAACTGTTTGAGAGTATGCATAAATGCTGATTAGCCTTTGTATTAAGCTTTACCAGATGAAATTTAGACAAAACATAAGATTTCAGACCAACAAAAGGAAGAACCACATCATCTGGCAGGCTGTGGATGTATGAGCTCCACAGGTAGCACTCTCCTGCCTTGAGGACTCAGTATTCTGAAAAGACTTTGACAGGATTTCCTTGAAAGATGGGAGCATAATTAATGTTTAGTATTTAGTTATTTTTACTGGATATTCAGTTTCTATGATGATGCACTTTGGATTTAAATATAGAGGAAAAACATCAAAGCCATATCTGTGAATAGAGCAGTGTTTTTCATACAGAAATGGGCTTTTTCAAAATTGACCTACCAAGTACAGGTATAAGCCTGTGTGTGTATAACTTTACTCAGACTGTGTGAAGGTTCACCAGGAGAGGGATTAGGTTGGGGGTTTCACATATGTACATATTTTTAAAAATTGAAGTGCATATGTTTAAATTGACCCTAAAACATGTGTGCCCTAAAGAGTCAGTGCAAATGGAAGCACGTACCCCCTGATGTTCAAAACCATTTGACTGGCCAGTTAAATGGCACTGAACCGGCTATCCGGTGATGCTTAGTGAGGGATAACCGGTTATCTCCTGCTGAATATTCTCGGTTAGTGCCTAGGAGATAACCAGCTGTATTACGTGATATAGCCGGCTATCCCCGAATATTCAATTCATATCTGGTTATTGTAAGCGGCTATATCGGGCCACTTAAATAGCTGGTACATCTTTAACTGGCTTAAAGTTAACTATTTTTGAATATTGACACAGCTGGTTAACTTTAAACTGGCTAAAAGTAAACCAGATATTCAATGCCTGTTTCCAGAAGTGGGCCTGACTTTGAATATCCAGGTTGATCGCTGACCATGGGAGTTAGCTGGGCACTCTGCCATGTTCTGAATATTCTGAATATCAGCCCCAGTGTTTCCCTGGGTCAGTTTTCAAACCAGAAGTGTGTGCAGTGGTTTAGCCAGACCTGCTGTATTGGGTGGGTCCAGAGTTAACTTGGATGTGCCCTTTTCACCCCCCCCCCCCCCTCAAAGCTCAAAATGTCTCCTGCCCTTCCCAACACTTCCTCCCTATAGATATATAAAGTACAGTTCTTTTTTTTACCTTCCCCTCTGCCTCCACATCTATCTCCCTCTCTCTTCCCTCCCTGGTGTACCTCTAAGGTGTTGTTGCCAATGGCAGCAGCAACTCATACTCATTGCCTGCGATGGCCCTGTAGGGCTTCCCTTTTCCCACTCCTGCCCTTATTAGTGTCACTTTTTGTTTCCTTACTGGTGGGATAAGGCAGAGAGAAGCCTGCAGGGCTGTTACAGGCAACAAATATGAATTGCTACTGCTCCTGGAGATGCCTTGGAAGTAGACCAGGGAAGGACCGGGGGAGGGGGGTCTGAGAAAGGGGCAGATACTGGGCCGCTGGTGAAGTACGAGAGAGAAGAATGAGTGAGGCACCACCACTGGATGGACTTGAACCAAGAATAAGTGGCCTGTGCCCACCCAGGTCCACCCACAGCTACGGCACTAGTGAGCATATATCCTGTTTGAAAATCTTGCAGAATCCACAAAATTATGTCTGTATTTTTTAACCTGTGCACATAGTTATAAAATTAGCATCTTAAGAATTATGGAGGCAATTCTATAAGTGGATGTCTCCATTTAGGTGCCCCCGATGCTATGCAACCAGAGCCTTTTCTAACAGCATTTGGACACCTATTGTAGAATACTGGCAGAACTCAGCATATGCAGTTCTAACATTTATGCGCCTGCAGTTACACCAGCCAATCTTCAGTTGTGTAAATGCTGAAAAGCTGTGTGAGTGGAGGAGTGGCCTAGTGGTTAAGGTGGTGGACTCTGGTCCTGGGGAACTGAGTTCGATTCCCACTTCAGGCACGGGCAGCTCCTTGTGACTCTGGCTGGGCAAGTCACTTAAACCTCCATTGCCCCAGGTACAAATAAGTACCTATATAAGTAAGCCGCATTGAGCCTGCCATGAGTGGGAAAGCATGGGGTACAAATGTAACAAAAAAAAAGTATGCCTAGCAGGGGCATTTTCGAAAGAGTAGGGCGCCCATCTTCTGACACAAATCGGGAGATGGACGTCCTTCTCTCAGGGTCGCCCAAATCGGTATAATCGAAAGCCGATTTTGGGCACCTCAACTGCAGTCTGTCGTGGGGACGACTAAAGTTCATGGGGGCATGTCGGAGGCGTAGCGAAGGCGGGACTGGGGCGTGCTTAAGAGATGGGCATACTCGGCCGATAATGGGAAAAGAAGGGTGTCCCTGACTAGCATTTGGTCGACTTTATTTGGTCCATTTTTTTTTCACGACCAAGCCTCAAGGTGCCTGAACTGACCAGATGACCACCGGAGAGAATCGGGGATGACCTCCCCTTACTCCCCCAGTGGTCACCAACCCCCTCCCACCCTAAAATTTTTTTTTTTTTTTTGCCAGCCTCAAATGTCAGCAGTATGCAGGTCCCATGAGCAGTTTTAGTGAGTCCAGTGCACTTTAGGGAGGCGGACCCAGGCCCACTCCCCCCCAACCTGTTACACTTGTGCTGGTATATGTGAGCCCTTCAAAACCCACCTGAAACCCACTGTACCTACATCTAGGTGCCCCCCTTCACCCCTTAGGGCTATGGTAGTGGTGTACAGTTGTGGGGTTTGGGGGCTCAGCACAGAAGGTAAGGGAGCTATGCACCTGGGAGCAATTTCTGAAGTCCACTGCAGTGCCCCCTAGGGTGCCCAGTTGGTGTCCTGGCATGTGAGGGGGACCAGTGCACTATGAATGCTGGCTCCTCCCACGACCAAATTGCATGGATTTGGTCGTTTTTGAGATGGGCATCCTTGGTTTCCATTATGGCCAAAAACTGGGGACGACCATCTCTAAGGTCGACCTAAATGTTGAGATTTGGGCGTTCCCGACCGTATTATCAAAACGAAAGATGGACGACCATCTTGTTTCGATAATAGTGGTTTCCCCGCCCCTTCATGGGGTCATCCCGCAGGGACACCCTCAGGAAAATTTGGGCGCCCCGTTCGATTAGGCCCCTCCACGCCACTTATGCACACTGTTACGGAATAACACATATGTACACTCACCCACAAAAGTGCTAGCATTCTGCAAGTGGCACTTAAATATAGACCAGTTTTAGAATTGCCCTTTGTCTGCTAGATTTGAGTGATAGACATAAAAGCAGAATTTCTTTTTCAATTCTTAACCACCCAGAACTCTGTTTTTATATATGTTGATATATAGCCACATTATCTGTTCTCACTGTAACTATTCGTGGGTGGCTGTGACATCTCCTTTTCTTCTGCTTAGCCTTAAATATTCCCTTTTTGATCCTCATCCTGCTCCTCAGTTGGCTGTTCAGCCATTAAATCATGACATTTCTGTAAGACTAGATTTGTTGGTTTAGGTCCTGACTGGTTAACATTTTTCTACTATTCCATGTCCATGGATCAAAAAGAGCTTAGAAAATCTGGCCTGTAAGGTCAGTTCATCTATCTTTTGATCAATTGTGGAGAAAAAAGTTAAGTCTACAGTTTTAGAGGTTGCTGCTTGATTAGAAGCAATCAGTATTCCAAAGGTCAAGATCCTATTAGGACTTGATTAGTATAATTGCATTCAGCAAGCATACCTATCAAATCTCCAAGCAAAGCTCTAGCAAACCAATTTCTAGGTTAGCTGAACAGTTAAAAAAAAAAAAAAAAAAAAAAAAAAAAAGAAGAAGAAGATATTTAAGTACAACGTTGTCTTGGGATGGCTGAGTAAAATGGTTCAATAAAATCATATAGCAATATAAAAGAACTCATAAACCAGACTGATGTGAAAATAAACTGAAAACACATACACATTAGAAATAATAGACCAAAGATGAAATACTGAATTGTGTAAAATACATCTATATGATAAAAAAAAAATAATAAAAACAAAATGTATGTGCAGACATTAAACTGTTGTGGATGTCATCCCAGTGTAGTATAAAAATACAAAAGGCAGCTCCAGCAGATCTTGGGGGGGGGGGGGGGGTGTTGCTCTCTCCCTCTATTTCCCCCTGCCCACAGTGATGCCTTCCCCATTCTTTTTGTTGTTGTGTATGTTTTCGCAGTTTTATTTCTCATTCATTTCTTACCTCCCCCTCATTAATTCCTTTGTAAATATATTGCCCTGCCTGGTTTTTATTTTCGTGGTTTTAGAATGTTATGCAATAAATAGATTATTTAAATATAAAAGTTTTATGCTTAAAGTTTATATGGATGTCATTTGTTTTCATCTTGATACCCATGGCTGCCCCATCTGGCATCAAGGTTTTGCGGCTAATACAAAGATTTCCTGACAACTATGAAGAGCGGAAGGGAGAGAGGGATAAGGAGTGCTATCACAATGTCCTGTCAGATGCAAGTCAATGTCAATATTCTTATTAATACCTATTTCCCCTAAAATTAAGGTTCAATGTAATGTACAAATAAAAATAATACTAAATTAAACATAGCACTATTGACATAATAGAAGATTAATAATACATGTAGTAAATTAATAACAACATTCAAAAAGATGAGTTTTCAACTGTCTACAAAATTTTAAATAGTTCTTCTCTGTTTTAATAGTTAATGGGAGAGAATTCCATAGTGGTATTATAACAACAGCAAAAATATTATTAAGTATCCTAAGAAACCATATTTTACCATAAGACAAAGGGCATAAAATAAGCTGTTTAAGCAGCCTAGTAGAGTGATCAAAAAGGGATTTTGAAATCAAGCTAATCAATAAAAGTGCATTAGAACCATAAATAATCTGATGTAATAAACAGAATGCTTTAAATAAAACACATTCAGCTACTGGAAGCCAATGTAACATCTTCACATAACTCGAAACACTTGCAAATCTAATCACATTAAAAATGAATCTTTCTGCAGTTTTTGTTATAAGTTGATTAAGTTAATAAGTTAGATATTTAGAACCGAACCGAAAGTACAGCACATTAGTTATCAAGATGGGGCAATATCATCATCTGAACCAAAAGAGCAAATGCTTCCCTAGTAAAAGAAAAAGCTTGTATCAAACTTAGGGCCCTGTATACTAAGCTGCATCATAGATGAGTTAATTTTTTAAATGCGCGGTAACCATGTATGTGTGTTAACCGTGTACATGCCTACAATATCCCCATAGGCACCTACACGGTTAGTGCGTGTGCTAATTGTAGGCACATTAAAAGTGCTAATGTGCCTAAGTAAACAGGGCCCTTAATTTCCTCAACTCAATAAAGGTCTTTTTCCATAAATGATTCACCTGAGAGCCTTAAGACAATGAAGAATCCAGAATCACTCGCAATACCCAAGTGAATCTGGATTCTTCATTGTCTTACGGTTCTCAGGTGAGTCATTTATTGAAAAAAGATCTTTTTTTAAGCTCAAGCAATTAAGGTTGATACAAGCTTTAAAAAAATTTTTTTTTTAATACTAGGGAGGCATTTGCTTTTTTGGTTCAGATGATGTGTCCACCTGTAAGACTTGCAGATATAATAACAGCAAACATTAACAAAGATCATCCAACACTTGTACTAGAATATCAGGTGAGCTGCATACATAAAGGTAGGAAGAACACATCACCTTCTATAAGGGTGCTTAGCACTGGAAATCCTAGACAGTAGTACTATTGGTAGCAATGTAGTAAGAGTCTAAGAGTGTCTAAGTCTTTAAGGAGGACTGATGGTTGTGCTGTTTGACAGCCAGAGCAGCTTCATATTTTCTGATTACACAAATGTGGCCCCACCATTCTGTAAAATTCAACTTTAAATTGTCCTTCTGGCTACATATGGTAAGGTGCACAGCATTTGCAATACATGCTTTTCCGAGGTATGGTTTTGAACTCACATCATGTATGAGCTGCAATACCTGATCACAATAGGCCCAGGCTCTCCTATAGCATATTACTACAAAATGATAGAATGAGTAAGAAGTAGTGAGCCCTTTATTGGCCTTCCACAATAATAGAACATGCACTGATACAGACAGTGTCAGTGCATCTCAGAAAATGGTATAAGGCAGATAACAATTCAGCCCAGCTGGTGCAGTAACACAGAATCCTGCTTGAGAACAGAACAGTGATGCTCCCAGGCCGCTGCCCTAACTGTGAGACCACAGTTACAGGGAGAGCTCCAAACATTTACTGTGAGGGACCCTGAGCAATGCATAGACTTGATATGCAACATCTGTGGCTAACTACAACCCACCCTGGTATGAGATGTGAATTGCAATACAGGCTCCAACACTGTTGTTACACCAGGGCTCCATTCCATATTGCATCAGAATGAGTGTGGCAAAAATCCTGGTCACAGATCTCCCTCTTGAAACAGAACCATGAAAACTCTGTTACTGCCTCAATTTGGCATTTGTTATGCTGTGCACCTTACTTGGTTACTGTAACAGCACTTCTGGGAGCCTCTGGACCCATACCTACACACCCCCTCCCCACAATTGTAAGCGTGTTTCTAAACTATGAACCTAACATAGTAACATAGTAAGTGATGGCAGAAAAAGACCTGTATGGTCCATCCAGTCTGCCCAACAAGATAAACTCATATGTGCTACTTTATATGTGTACCTGACCTTGATTTGTATCTGCCATTTTCAGAACACAGACTGTAGAAGTCTGCTCAGCACTAGCCCCTCTTCCCAACCACCGGTGCTGCCACCCAATTTCTGCTAAGCTTCTGAGGATCCATTTCTTCTGAACAGGATTCCTTTATGTTTATCCCACGCTTTTTTGAATTCCGTTACCGTTTTCATCTCCACCATCTCCCTCTGGAGGGCATTTCAAGTATCCACCACTCTCTCCATGAAAAAATACTTCCTGACATTTTTCTTGAGTCTGCCCCCCTTCAACCTCATTTCATGTCCTCTAGTTCTACTGCCTTCCTGTCTCCAGAAAAGGTTCATTTGTAGATTAATACCGTTCAAATATTTGAACGTCTGTATCATATCACCCCTGTCAACCTCTGCCATAAAAGATGAGGACATGTGGTACAGTCAACAGAAAGCCACTGAAAGGAGGACGAACAGAGCACTACACCTGGAACAACATGGTAAGCCAAGTTCTGAGATAGCATTAGCAAGAGGGAACAGGCTGTGTTGAAGGTCCCTCATATAAGCTTGTGATGGTCCACCCTACATCTTTGAGGAAACTCCCACCTGCAATAAAGATTCTCTAACAAGTGCCTGTGCTTGATTGTTCTAATCAAGTGACAGATATGGCTTTCAAATGAGGAAAGAGCTCACAGGGTAGGTGTCTTGTTCAACAGTAGCAGCAATTGGGAGAAAATATCACCAATACCATTATTGTGCAGGATGCAGATTCAATGCTGAAAAAAGTATAAAAGCATGAAGCATGCAATTTTTAACATTTGCAGGGCTATTCTTCAGATAGTACACACCGGCACAGACTCCTTTTATCTAGTCTCAAAACATCTCTTTTCAACACCTAGCTATTCAAATCAACCTAGACAAATGTTTGTGTTTGTTTATTTTGACTAATTGAAAGGCATGGTTTCAATTATATCATATTGATTATATCATAAACCTAAGCTACAACAACAACAAATAACTCCACAAGAAAGATATCCTATTCAACAGTGGGACATAAAGTCATAGGTGCCATATACAGAATAGCGCCTATGCTGGGATCTGCGTTGTCCTGTTAGGCGTGACGATTTACACCAGGTTTCAGCAGGTGTACTTTGTTGTGCCTGATTTAGGCATGGTTGTACCAATTTCTATACATCTTTTGTTCTTGCCCATGACCCACCCATTTTCCTGCCATGGTTGTGCACCTTTTTCTGAGGTGCGTGATAAATGTGAGTGTAAATTCTAATTAGTTCCACTAATTGCTTGTTATCACCCAATTATTGGTACTGATTGGCTTGTTAATCAAGTTGCATGTACAATTTGGCATGTGGCCAAATGTGTGCATGCAACTCAATGCCATATATAGAATCCGGATTAAGGGTATAATTCTCAATAGTTTGCCTAAACTTATGTGCTGGGAGATGTGCCCTAAGCATGACATCTGTAACAGCAATTGAATGCGCAGTTGTCATTATAGAACACTAGCATACGTCCACAGTTGGATGCTTAATTTTAGAAGCGAGCACCTATGCTAGCTCAATGGCTGGTGTAAATGATCACACCAAATTGTAGGCAGTTAGGCACATACATTCAAGTATTACATAAGTACATAAATATTGCCATACTGAGAAAGACCAAAGGTCCATCAAGCCCAGCATCCTGTTTCCAACAGTGGCCAATCCAGGTCACAAATACCTGGCAAGATTCCCAAAAAGTACAAAACATTTTATACTGTTTATCCCAGAAATAATGGATTTTCCCCAAGTCCATTTAATAATGGTCTATGGACTTTTCCTTTAGGAAGCCGTCCAAACCTTTTTTAAACTCTGCTAAGCTAACCGCCTTTACCACATTCTCTGGCAACAAATTCCAGAGTTTAATTACACATTGAGTGAAGAAATATTTTCTCCAATTCGTTTTATATTTATTACATTGTAGCTTCATCGCATGCCCTCTAGTCCTAGTGTTTTTGGAAAGCGTAAACAGACGCTTCACATGTACCTGTTCCACTCCACTTATTAGTTTATAGACCTCTATCATATCTCTTTTCAGCATCCTTTTCTCCAAGCTGAAGAGCCCTAGCCTCTTTAGCCATTCCTCATAGGGAAGTCGTCCCATCCCCTTTATCATTTTTGTCGCCCTTCTCTGCACCTTTTAATTCCACTATATCTTTTTTGAGATGCAGCTACCAGAATTGAACACAATATTCGAGGTGCGGTCTCACCATGGAGTGATACAAAGGCATAATAACATCCTCATTTTTGTTTTCCATTCCTTTCCTAATAATACCTAACATTCTATTTGCTTTCTTAGCTGCAGCAGCACACTGAGCAGAAGGTTTCAACATATCATCAATGATGACATCTAGATCCCTTTCTTGGTCTGTGACTCCTAACATGGAACCTTGCATGACGTAGCTATAATTCGGGTTCCTCTTTCCCACATGCATCACTTTGGACTTGCTCACATTAAACATCATCTGCCATTTAGATGCCCAGTCTCATAAGGTCCTCTTGTCATTTTTCACAATCCTCCCGCGATTTAACGACTTTGAATAAATTTGTGTCATCAGCAAATTTAATTACCTCACTATTTACTTCCATCTCTAGTTCATTTATAAATATGTTAAAAAGCAGCGGTCCCAGCAGTGTCCCCTGGGAAACCCCACTAACTACCCTATTATTCTCTAGCCCACACACGTAAGTGATACGCACGCCATTGACCCACCCAAGCCCTTCCCAATCCACGCTAGAGCCCATGAATGATGCACTCGATGGGGGGTCAAGTTAGGTGTGTCATCTGCTGGGGGGTTGGCACCAGCCTTCCTCCTTACATCATGCTTCAGCCGGCGCCACTTCCGTTTGCAGTCTTCCACATCCCTGCCACAGTGGAAGACCGCATTGATCCAGTCCCTTACTGCCTCCCATTCTCGCTGCTTCGTTGTAGCAGCCAGCCTCTGGCCCGTGGGAGCAAAGAGATGCATGTGCCTCCTCTGGATTTCCTGAACAAGCAGTTCAATTTCAGGGTCGCTGAAATTACCCTTGCGGGTGGGTGTTTGCTTTGGTACCATTGTATCAATGCGATGTAAAGAATCGAAAATACAGAGATGGGCGTCCTAATTTTGATTATTGACAAAATTCCTAAACGTCCCCAGCTGCTCTGGCGATTTGGGACCCCAACCCCCGCCAGCCGAGGTCCTCTTCTTCTCACAAAAGGCTTCCTTCCGTTTCTGACGTCCTGCACGTACAACATGCAGGACGTCGGACTCACAGAACAAAGCCTTGCATATCAGTTGATCAGAAACAGAAGGAAGCCTTTTGCGAGAAGAAGAGGACCTCAGCTGGCGGGGATTGAGGTCCCCCGCCAGCAAAGGTAGGTGACAGCAGGTTGGCAGCTGGAGGGGGGGTCGAGAGGGTCATCGGCAGGGGGTGGGCAAAGTTGGTGGTGGCGTGGTTGGCAATGGTGGGGGGGGGGGCGTCGGCGGCACTGGGGGGAGGGCTAGAATGTGCCCCCTCACCTCGGGCTCTGGACCCCTCTCCCACCGAAGTCTGGCTACGCCCCTGATCAGTATATAGATCTAAAGAATCTTCCTTAAGTTTAGGGGCTCTTTTACTAAAGCTTAGCTCACACTAACAGACATTAGCTATGTGCCATGTAGCCGATAGGTATAAAATAGGACATGTAAGAGCTCATTTTCAAAAGAAAAGCAAGTATAAAAAGTGGCTCAAAGGGCAGATGGACACGTTTCTAACACGAAAACTTTTAAACCATAATAAAAAAAAATATAAAATATTAAAACATTTAATTCTAATTTGCCGAAAAAAAAAGGTCTTGAGAGTGGGCAAGGTATTCATGGCCTGTTGAATGCTGCACATCTTAGTACTGCAATGGACGCCTTTGCCAGAGGACATTCAGCAGCAGCAGGCAAAGAGGAAAGAGGATGATGACTACCCCTCCCCTCCCCTTGCTCACAGACCTGACCAGAGACTGCACCAGCTGGGGGGTCTGTGCCAAAGACCCAAACAGACCAATTTCCAGTAAAGGTCAGTGCTGTAAATAAATTAAAAAAAAATAACATGAATAAATATCATTAATCAACTTCAGTCAGACCCAAATAAGACACAAATCAGCTTTTTCTGCCTATGCATTTGTAATACAAATTAAAAGCTAAACACATGGAATAGCATTCATCTGAATCAGTGC
Organism: Microcaecilia unicolor; assembly: GCF_901765095.1. Taxonomy (NCBI): domain Eukaryota; kingdom Metazoa; phylum Chordata; class Amphibia; order Gymnophiona; family Siphonopidae; genus Microcaecilia; species Microcaecilia unicolor. The sequence goes on along the minus strand of NC_044032.1, from coordinate 101,451,986 downwards.
AAAAATGTGGTACACCTTGGAATTACCCCAAATGATACACTTTCCTTTAAGATCCACATTAAAAAAAGAGAAATAATGTCAGTGAAAGAGCTTGCAGACTCACCATTTGTTCTCTGTTGGAGTGGAAGAATAGCTAGAACAGCAGGCTGAGAACCAGAGAAAACTGGTTCATATTCCATTGTTAGCCCTTATGATTTGGGGCAAGTCGCATAATCCCCCATTGCCTCAGGTATAAATTTAGATTGTAAGCCCTCCAATGACAGGAAAATACCTAGTGTACCTTAATGTAACTTGTCCTGAGCTTCAACTAAAAAAAAAGAAATGAGCTAAATCCAAGCCCCATATTATTCCAAAACTGCATATGCTTGAGTCTTGGGCAGCAAACAGAGGACATGAGATTCCTTCTTTACAGAGACCCACTGTGGCAAAAAAAAAAAAAAAATGCCTGAAGTCATACAGAAATCTCGGAACAACAGAAATAATACCACACCTGTGAATGACCATGAAGAAATGTGACAGGTGTAACTTGACAATCTTGCCACTGAGTACAGAAACCAGCATAACCAAACAACTTCCTACAGGTCAGAAGAAGAATGGACCACTTGGAAGGCCATAAACCATATCCTTAAGCTGGCAGGTCAAGAATCAACAAAGCACAATAATAACTCTCCACTAGACCTGATATTTATGATTGTAATGAGAGATAAATCATAAAACCCCTTTTGATGTGCGAAATATAATAGTCTCTGTATAGTGCAGGATCTTGAGAGGACAACTCATGAATTGTGCTTGTTAGTTTCATTTATTCACTTAAATTCCACCCATCTTATTTCCTGAGTGGTTCATAATAAACATATCAAATAGTATAAAACAAAATCAACTTAAAAAATGAAAACACATAAGAACATAAATAACAATTTAAAACAACAGCGGTCAAATAAAACATAAGTCTGGTAAAACAACTGTAATCAGTTAAAATATGGAAAAAGAAATTTAAAATGATTTGGGTCTAACTGAATATTAGAAGGTATCCATTTCATTGTCTTGACCCTGCAACTGAAAAAGAATGCCATTGAGACATGTATTTAATGGCAGCTTTACCAAAGCGAACCTTCAATAGACATTGAAAGATGAACGAAGACTGTGCAAGGGCTAGTAGGAGTGTAAATCCAAGAAACATGACCTTGATGAATGGTCACAAGAAGATTCAATAAAGTTTTTTATGAATATTCTCACAGAAAAAAATCATCTTTGAATAAGATTTATGGCAGCTTGATTTACTTAGGGTTGGAAAAATGTGCTTACTTGCATACATTGCTTCTAAAAGTAGGGCTTTCTGTTTCCACAGCAGATTGGTAATTGGCTGTGGTCCATGCACACTGACGTAATATCAAAAATTAGCATACAAATTGCTGCTAATGCTTCTGTGGCTACTGCTCCATGTCTTTATCTTTTCAGCATTGTTGCACAAATCAAAATACTTGAATGATGAAAACAAATGATGTGAAAACTGCTGTCAGATCCTTTGGCCCTTTTGTGGCAGGTGTACAAAGGGATTAGCATTTTAAATGTATGAGCAGCCATCATGCTATGCTTGTATGTCTTTCTCAGATAGTTTACTGCTACTAATCCCCACATCACTTAAACTTGCAATTCTAATTTTAACACTTTTTTTGGCTACATAGCCCAGCACAATTATTTGATATAGTTACTCTTAGCAGTGCTGAACTGTTCTTGTTTTTATTCTACTAAGTGCAGTGCACTAACATGTCCCAGTTTGATTACATTGTTGTGTATTATTAACTGTACTGCAGTGGTTGGGCTGTAGTTTTTCACTGGTCGGGGACCAATAAGTACATTGTTCAGTACTTACTGTGGTCTGTTGAGCTTATCTCAGTAGTTTTACCATGTTTGCTTTTGTAATCTTTTGCTTTAGAGGACAGTAAATCCTGATTGCCTAAGCAAAATTGTAGTATGGATACAATGCAAAACAAATCATTTGCAAAAAAACCCTGCACTACCTGTCAACAAGGATGAAAATAAGTACATGACATTTTAAATTTATCTTTGTAACATGCTTTCGTATTCATACCTGAGCCCAGTAATAGGTTCTATTTGATAAATTATTACTTTCTGGTCTTAAAAATAACCCAAACACATTTTGGGCTGGATTCTACATATGGTGCTTGAAAATTCCATGTTGAAAAAATGTATGCCTAGGCGTATTCTCTAAAGCATGCCTATATTTTTTAGAATAGGCTCTCCATGCGACCAAATTTACCCCGTTTACTAAGTTATGCTAGCAGCTGTGGTGCGCTAATGCCGACACTCTTTGAATGAGCTGTGTCGGCATTGCTGTACGACAGCCGCTAGCTCAGCTTAGTAAACAGGGGAGATAGTCTCGGCCATTTACACCATGTTTTACTTGGTGTAAAATCCTGATGCCTAATTTAGATTTTAGGATTTACGCGCATAGATTTTAGAAATGCCCATGCCCCGCCCTGCCCCCTCTTCAACTATATGACTTAGAATTTCAGCGCACCACATTACAGGATACGCTTAGCAAGTTGTGCACGTAAATCTTAATGCCAGTTAGTGCTGATAATTGCTTATTAATATCCAATTGAGAGCACTGATTAGCTAGTTAACCAATTAAGTTAACATGCACTGTTATAGAATACGCTTTTATTTTCACATAGAAATTAAGGTGTAATATACAGAATCTTAGGGTTTTGTAGGTGTGATTGTTTAGGACACTTTAGTGAAATTTTAATTTATTTGGAAGAATTAAAGTTATTTTGTCATTCCAAGTTTAAACTCTGTAAAGGAGAACTGCTTTCTGCTCATGATCTGGTCTTGTAGGGCATTCATGTCAAATGAGCAAGGTTAGAATTGCTAAGATGGAAGTTGCAGTTTTATGCCTTTAAATTTTGGATATCAGCCCTGGACAAATTGGGTATCGATTTTACTGACCGTGGGGCTATGTGGTTGTAGTGGAATTTAGTGGCCTCATCTGCTGTGGACGAGGTGGCTCCTCTAGTTAGTAAATCTAAATTTGGTAATCATTGTAATCGTTGGTATAGCAATCAGTTGTTTCATGAAACAGAAACATTGGTATTAAGAGAAGAAATGGTGTAAAAGTAGGGATTCTGGCATTAGGGCAGCTTGGATGTATGCTTGTAATAATCATGAGTGAGGTGGTTTTTTTGTAGACAAAAGTATTATTCTGCCTTGGTGGGCTCTAATATGTTGAATTCTGGTAAGTTCAGATTTGTGACATGAGAACTTTGTCTACCTCAGTGGTGGCATCATTTCCTATTGGATGCCTTAGCTGTTTATTTTCAACAGAAAAATACAGATGACTAGATAAAATGGATGTGGGGGATTTAATGGGTTGGAAAAGTATGTTGCTCCCATCGGTTGGGGATTCAGCTGTTGTGGCTGATAGGTTTTGGGATACTTCCATTATTCCTCAACCTTCTGATGTGCATGATCTGTTGTTGAAGTTCTCTTTTTCTCATTGCACTTTGGACATTTCTCCCACTCATTTACTGAAGAACCATTTGTCAGTGGCCTGGTTATGAGATTTTATTTAAAACGGGAGTATTTCCCACCTTAGTTGGAGAGATATTGCTTACTCACATTTTGAAGAACCCCTTTCTTGATGCCAGTCGGGCCTCAAATTGTAGAGTTATTGCTAGCATTTCATTACTGGTGAAATTGGCAGAGGGCTGGGTTGTGGAATGCTTATCTGCTTATTTAGATGATCCGTTTGGTTTTCGCAGAGTTCAGCACTGAGACACTTTTGGGCTCCCTTCAGGCAGAACTTATACACCTTTTCTCCCAGGGGCAGCAGATATTACTGTTGCAACTGGATCTTGCATCTGCATTTGATTTGGTAGATCATGATCAGTTGCTGTTTACATTGATTAAATTGGAATCTCAGGAAGGGTTCTTAATTGGTTTTGTGAGTTTTTAACCAGTCATGTTAATAAGGTGAAAATGTTGAGTGAGGTCTCTGCTTCCTGGCAGGTTAATTGCGGGGTTCTTCAAGGGTCCCTGTTATCCCCAGTTCTTTTTAATTTGATGATGTGTACTTTGGGTTGTGACCTTTCAGATTTACATATGCAGATATCATCACCCTCCTGATCCTTGGTTCCTCTACTTGGGAGAATGCATTAGACATGGTTTGATTAGACATGGTTTGACACTCTTTCTTGGTGGTGGAGCATTGGGTGCAGTCACATTGTTTTGCATTGAATGTGGAGAAAACCAAGTTGCTTTTATTGAAGCCTCCTGTGATGAGTAATATGGGTAACTGTTTTACATTTCAGAATATAACTCTTTATTTTGAAGCTTCTTTACATTAGGGGTGATTTTTGACCCAGGTTTGTCTATCAAAGCCCAAGTGAATTCATTGGTACAGAAGGTTTTTATACTTTAAGTCAGCTCAGGAATGTTCAGAATTGTTTTTTTTTTTTTTACCTGATTATTTCAGGTTGATTGTGCAGGCATTGTGTATGCCTGCTTTCCATTTTTGTAATCTGGTTTTGACCGGCTATTCAACTAAGTTAGAGAGGTGGCTCCAAACACTTCAAAATAGTGTGGCCAGGTTGATTTTTCTTGCAAAGAAGTGTGATAAGGGTACCCCTCTTTTAAAGAAACTGTATTGGCTCTGATTATATGCACGTGCTTATTTTAAAGTTTTGTTCTTTAGTTTTTCAGTCTGTTTTGACAAGCTTCTTGGTATGTTCCTCATCTGATTTTCTTCTCTGAGGTGAATAGATGAGCGTGGCTACTAATCAGCTGATTTTACACTTTCCTTATGTTCTGTGTTAAGTATAAATGGTTTGCTTCTTTGAGATTTTCTTATCAAGCAGCTTTTATGTGGAATTCTTTACCCTTTAATGTTAAATCGAAAAGATGAAGCAAACATATTCCAGACCTATATATAGATAAACTGTCACAGTAATAGAAATAAAAATTGAAACACAAGATATCAGAGATGCACGTTTTCCAAAGCTGACATATTTACAATTAATAAATTTTAGGGGAAAAAAAAAACTTTTTTCAACCTTTGATGTCTGGTCATTGCTTTGGTCTCTTTTCTCTGTTTTCTCTTAGCCCTTTTTCTAGGTTCTCTTGTCCTTTTGACATTTCTATATCCGCTATCCATTTTTCTTGTGTATCCCTATCCATCCAGTCCAGCTTCTCTCATCTGTGCCCCATCCCTGTCTTCCCTTGATGTTCAGCAACTGTTCTCTGTGTCCATTTCCTCCCTCTATATTCAGTATCTCTCCTCTGTATTCCTTTCCTTACGCTCCCTCCATGGTCTCAATTTCCTATCTGTGTCCACCCCTATGTCCAGCTTCTCCTTTCTATCTTCCCTTCCTTCTGCACCTTCACCCCTTGTCCAGCCTCTCTCTCTCTCTCTCCCCTCCCCACCCCATTGGTTCAGCATCTCTTCCCTCCACCAGCTCCCCATTCCAGTATTTCTCTCTCTCCCTCTCTCCTTTTCTTCAGCTCTCTCTTTCTTTCTCTCTCTATCCCCTTTCCCTCTGCTTCCTTCCCCCAGGTCTCTTTTTCCTTTTATTCCCCCCTCAGTTCCAGCATCTGTGCCCTTCTCTGGGGGTGCAAGTAATATAACAATCAGTAGTGCAGTGCTATAACTCTTAAAACATGTTAAAACATACAAACAACAACTCCTTAATTTTCTTCAGAAACCTCAGTGGTGACTCTTTTCACAGGTGGGATCACTACCCAGTGATTCACCGTAATCTTCATTGTTTTCACAATGACAATAATTTTTTATTTCTAGTAACTATTTGGAATGAATTTAAAAAAAAAAAAACTTTTTTACTTAGCTTTAAAAGGACCATTGCCGACATGGGCCATGATTCACTCCAATGGTAAGCTGCATCAGGGCTGGTCCTATAAAACTAATGTTCATGAAATACTTGCATTGTGTTCAAAATGGCATCTCTGGGGAGAAGCATCACTCTAACTCCCCTCCCCATGTGCAGGCTCAACATCTCGGTGCCCTTTTCCCTCCCCTCACGGGACATGCATCACTCTACCGCCTCCCCCTCCCCTCACAGGGCATACATCACTCTACCCCCCCCCCCCCCCCCCCCCCAACATGCAAGGGCTCGGTATCTCTCTGCTACCCCTTTGCAGTCCTGAAAACATGCACAGATCACCGCCAGAGGCAGCGATTGAAACAGGATGCTTCTGCCTGAATCCACCTTGGTCTTTACTGTGTTGCATCCTGCTCATAGGATGTTACATCATAGAGGCAGGACATGGCGCACCAAAGGCCTAGATGGGGCTGGGAAGAAGGAGGTTCACCACTTCAGACAGCCCCTACCATTGGACTGTTAGAATGTGTGTTGTTTTGCATTTTACTGTACTTCCTAGTTACGGCTAGTTCTTTTTATGATGGGATCTATCTAGCACCACTATTGATATAGTTCAGAATATAAGAATAAAGATTGTATTTTATTACAGTTAGGGAGGCACAGAAGCAAAGTTATTTGTGGAAGATACCACCGGGACTGCCTGACTTGCTGGTCTGCCTGTCAGTGTCTGCATAGATTTGAAGCTTTATTAAAGGAATTTATTAGTTTTACTATCGCTGCCTTGGGCTACTCTTTTTTTTTTTTTTTTTAATGCTGTGACTTATATGCATACTTTTCTCTTTTTTTACTGTCTCTGCTCCTGCAGCCAGAAGAATATATGGAGACTGTGTGAATGCTTAGAATGTCTTGGCTTTTGAGTAATTTATGGGGAATTTTTATGTTTTACTTTGTAGAAGTGGGCATTAAATTGAATGTTTTAGACCTTTGAATTCTGTTACCCGCTTCGAGCTTATTTGGTAAGATAAAATGATCTGGTCTAAAGCATGAATGAGCATAGTCTTACTGTATGAATTAGAAGTCTGTCTCACTGGATGGCAAGCTCTGAATGGAAGCTGGTCCCGTTATTTTCAAGGCCTTGGTCTTTGGAAGGAACATTGCTAAGTCACTTTGGTGGCTCAAGTATGTAGAAGGACAAGAGGACAGTTTGAGGATAAGATGCGATGCCATTCAAATTCTTCTCAGTGATGGCATGCAAGGCAGGGTGTTATGATTGAGGTCAGAACCCCTCTCAAACTTACCTCTTTCCTGGGGGTCAGCTTCTTAGCTGGCTTCTGTTTCTTTTGTCTGTCCTGTCTGAGCTGGCTCTGTCTCTCTGTGCTGGCAGCTTCCAGCAGCATGGGGTTAATTGTTTCACTTTACTACAGCTGTGTGGGTGGACTGAGTTAGCTCTACCTCTCTTTGGGTGTACTGGCTTCAAGTGCTTCACGGTGTTGCATTGGTGTGGGTTGGGCCTCTCTGGGTCAGTGTGCTTTTGCCTAGGTCTAGGGAGTGTGACATCATCAGGGAGGGCCTTGATAAGGAAGTGGTGTTGTTTCCTTCAGAGACTTTGCATCGGTGGTGTTTGCTTCTGGCTACTTGCTTTAGGTCCAGGTTAGTTTAGTGCAGTCAGTGTGCACTTGTGACTTGTGTGTGTGCCTTCCCTGTCATCCCTTTTAGTGCTAGGAGCTCTTTTGGTTGTTTGGTGCATAGGAGCACCTTAGTTTAGAGTTGTAGAGCACTGCTTGTAGCTTGGTGCTTAGTAGCACCTGTGTTAGCTTGTGTATTTAGTTCCCTGCTCTGTTAGTTTAGGGCTTAGGAAGTCCCTTTGTTGAGCAGGGCTTAGGAGCTCCTGTTTAGTATAGGGCTTAGGAAGTCCTTTTGTCAGTTTTCTGTTAGGAACACTCCTGCTGGGATAGGGCTTGGGAGCACGTAGATCAGTTTAGGTTTAGGAGTACTTCTGTTTCCAGTCCTGGTCCCTGTGTCATCCGGTATCCAGTAAGTCCTGCCGGCTACTCGAACCCAGGAGCTCAACTCCTGGGGGGCTTAGTAGCTAAGTGCAGGTGAAGCTGTGTGGACCAGTCCGGTGTGCTTCAGTCCGGTGTTCCAGTCCTGTGTCCTCCGGTCCGGGGAATTGCAGTCCAGTGTTCCAGTCATGTGTACTCCGGTCCAGGGGATTCCAGTCCATGTGTTCCGGTTCGCTGGACAGTGCCTGCAGTCCCTGCCGGTGTGCTTGCCCAGTGTTGGTTGGTGGGTTTTGCCTGCTGCTGTCGCTCCTCGGCAGCAGCCCAAGGGCTCACGTTTGCTCCAGAGCCCGGCCCCAAGGGCTCTGAACCTGAGAACCTGACACAGGGTTTGCACTAGAAGCTCATTGACAGCAGCAGCAAAGATAAAAGTAAGAGTAAAAATTCAGAGTGGAGATACGCCTGCTGGTTGAGAGCCTATTGATACTGAGGTATGAGCGAGTCTTCGGCCCAGGACACCAACAATGGAGTTGGACTTGAAGACTGGGCATTTTGGGATAGAGCAAATGCCACAGTCCCTCAGGCACTATTCCCTGTGTAAATCAATCCTTGATGCAGCACTGGCCATGTACTTGGATACCTGTGGTTCAAGCGATAATTGTAGATCAATTGTTCCTCCTAGGATTTTCATAACGGACTCTACTGTGTAAGTTATGTTATCAGTAATGACGTTTTTGGTTTGTTTGGGATGATAAGGATTTGTTAGTGTTAGGAACTTAGTTTTTTCTCTATTAAGTTTCAATTTGAAATTGTTGGCCCAGGTTTCCATTAAATCTAGTCCTGATTTGATTTTTGTTTTAATTTCTTTGATGTCTTTGACAAAAGGGATATAAATGATAATATCATCAGCATACATGAAAGAGTGAAATCCATTGGATTCAAGTATGTTGCCTTATGGTGCCATCATTATATTGGGTAGGATGGGGAGAAGAGGGGAACCCTGTAGTACAAGGAGAGGAGATTAGGCCCGACTGTTTACTTGGTAATATCTTGATATGAGAAAGCCCCTGAAACAATGAAGTATATTGCCACATATCCCAAAGTGGTCTAGCTTCTCATGGTCAACTGTATCAATAGCATTGGACATTACACTAAGCACATAACTATGTTAACACAGATTAAAGTGAGTCTAAAAGACTATAGGGGGAAGGGAAGTGGAAGGAATTAGATACCACCTTTCTGTGGTTACAGTCAAAGCAGTTTACATATTATATACATGTACGTTTTAGACCATTTGGAGATAGGGAAATATCTACTGTGTACCTGAATCTGACTTGCCTTGCGCTACCAATGAAAAGGGTGAGCTAAATATAAATAAAGAACTGTTCTGGTGCTTCAAGAAATCTTCCAGCTGACAAAAAGCACTCTTCTCAATTAACTTTGCCGAAGAAGGCATATTAAAAACCAGATGATAATTAACAGACTTGGAGTCAAAGGAGATGATTTATTTAAAATTGGCTGAATCACAGCCCTCTTAAATAAATTAGTAAAACCACTCTCAACCAATGAGACATTAATTTTGATAAGCACAGAAGACTTCATGTTCTTCAGAGAATGTATAAGCCAAAAAAAAGGGTCTAAAGACAAACTAGCCATGCAAGAAGGTGACATCTTCAGAGGATACAGGTCAAAATTCAAACCATAAAATATCAATGGAAATAAAAGGGGAATCATTGACCTCAAAAAGAGATGGAATCAAAATGAACAACCAGTAGCAATTTTATGAGAAAAATAAGATACAGTTACCAACTAGGTTCTTAAGTTATTTTAAAGTTCTTTAAAAGATGGGCTAGACCCTTTGAATTATTTAAAGAATCTGCAATGCTAGAGATAAAATAAGCCATATTAATTCCAAAAACAATAGGTTTGTGAAATGGGGCAGCGGTCCATGGTATCACATACAACTGGACATGCTAGCATGTCTACATGGAAGCTGCCACTTTGTGCTGTTCATTTTTCCAACATGCATATTTGTAAGATGGCTGCTCCCAGTGCACATACTACCAAATGCTTGTGCAGGCCAACAGGTACTTTATAAAAGGCTCTACGTTAATAATGGAGTGAAAGAGTAGCCTAATGATTAGTGCAGTGGACTAAGAACCTGGGGAACTGAGTTAGATTTCCACTGTGACTTCTTGTGATCCTGGGCAAGTCATTTTATCCTCCATTGCCCCAGGTATAAAAACTTAGGGGCCTTTTACAAACTGTAGTAAAAAGTGGCCTTAGCATGTGCTTAGATGGGTCATTCCCACATGCTAAGGCCATTTTTGCTGCATGGGTTAAATGGCTGAGTTTTCTATTTTTTGAATAGCCAAGTGCTAATTTTCCTGTTATTGTATGGCAATTAGTGCATGAGCCCCTACCACCACTTATTTTGTGGATGATGAGGGCTAACACACTAGCCACATGCTAATTGGTTAGTGTATTTTGATATAGCTGTGCTAACTGGTTAGCTCAGCACACCCCTACCCTCCATCCCCTTGATCTGCCCCCAGCGCTAAGAAATAATCTACTTTATAGTGTGTGGGAAGTGTGCACAGAGGCCAAAATTACTGCAGGACACAGAGCGCGCCTTGCAATAAGGCATTTTAAGCTGCAGTAAGTACATATTAGTGCTTACTGCAGCTTAGTAAAAGGACAGCTTAGATTGTAAGCCCATTAGAAACAGTGAAAGTACCAACTGCATATAATAAATTAAACCACTTTGGTTGTACCTCAGAAAGGTGGTATATTAAGTCTATTATGCTTTACCCTTTATAGGAGCATTCTAAAATCACCATTTATATGTATATACAATCTGTACATGTAGATGCTGGTATATACCCATGGATATGTTTCTAAAATAAAGGCCTTAAAATAAGAAAAACCCAAAGGTAATATTACAGTCAAAATAACATCCACCTGTATGGTTCTCAGCATGAAGATTAAAGTCGTCCAAGATGATGACATTACCATCTAGAGAGAAGCAATAATTTCCAAGAGGAAAGAGGGAGCAATAGATTGTGAGTTGGGGATGGATGAAAAATGAGGCCTTAAAATGTACCAACAAGCGTTCATTGAGGAAGATATGAGGGAGATACTCATAGTAACATGGTACACCTGTACCTATAGCATACAATATGAGTGTGGTATAGAATACTCATTCTTGATCCTGATCCATCCTTGCCATTTTCAGGGCATAGACTGTAAAAGTCTGCTCTACCCTGGCCTACTGCCCTACTTCTCAACTTCTGGAGTTGCCATCGAATCCAACTCCAGCCCATCCTAATTGATCTTGCCATATACAAGACACAGACAGAAGTCTATCCAGTAATATTTAATGAGCTGAAACAAATCTCTGTAAACTTGGAAGATGTACTAGAGTAATTTGACAAGCTAAAATCACCTGAACTGGATGGTATATATCCCAGAATACTGATAGAAGTAAAAAAATGAATTTGCAGATCCATTATTATTACTATATAATTTATCCTTAAAATCAAGTATGGTATCAGAAGATTGGAGGGTGGCCAAGGTAATGCTCATTTTTAAAAACAGTTCTAGGGTGCCAGAGATGACCCTGGAAATTATAGACTGACGATCCTAATGTTTGTGCTGGGCAGAATAAGAGAGACTACGATAAAGAACAAAACTACTGAACAATTACATAGACATAGATTAATGGGACAAAGCCAACATAGATTTAGTCAAAGGAAAGTTTTGCTTCACCAATCTGCTACGTCATGCAAGGTTCCACGTTAGGAGTCATGGACCAAGAAAGGGATCTAAGTGTCGTCGATGATACGTTGAAACCTTCTGCTCAGTGTGCTGCTGCGGCTAAGAAAGCGAATAGAATGTTAGGTATTATTAGGAAAGGAATGGAAAACAAAAGAGGATGTTATAATACCTTTGTATCGCTCCATGGTGTGACGACACCTGAATATTGTGTTCAATTCTGGTCACCGGATCTCAAAAAAGATATAATGGAATTAGAAAAGGTGCAGAGAAGGGCGACGAAAATGATAAAGGGGATGGGACGACTTTCCTATGAGGAAAGGCTAAAGTGGCTAGGGCTCTTCAGCATGGAAAAAAGGCGGCTGAGAGGAGATATGATAGAGGTCTATAAAATGATGAGTGGAGTGGAACGGGTAGATGTCAAGCGTCTGGTAACGCTTTCCAAAAATACTAGGACTAGGGGGCAAGCGATGAAGCTACAATGTAGTAAATTTAAAATGAATCTGAGAACATTTTTCTTCACTCAACGTGTAATTAAACTCTGGAATTTGTTGCCAGAGAATGTGGTAAAGGTGGTTAGCTTAGCGGAGTTTAAAAAAGGTTTGGACGGCTTCCTAAAGGAAAAGTCCACAGACCATTATTAAATGGACTTGGGGAAAATCCATTATTTCTTGGATAAGCAGTATAAAATGTTTTGTACTTTTTTGGGATCTTGCCAGGTATCTGTGACTGGATTGGCCACTGTTGGAAACAGGATGCTGGGCTTGATGGACCTTTGGTCTTTCCCAGTATGGCAATACTTATGTGCTTATACTACATTTCTTTGAAGGGGGTAATACCTTGTTTTGTTTAAATGCAGTTTACTGAAGACAGTAGTGCATGCTCTAATCATTAGCAGGCTGGACTATTTCAACTCTCTTTTCAATGGTACAAGTAAAACAAGTCTGTGCAGATTTCAGTTAATACAAAATACTGTGGCTAAGATAATAACTAGTATGGTCACATTACAACTATTATACATCCATGATCTGCTATGGATTTACAGCCTGTCTCACTAACACAGACTACACAATAATTACCGTGGATTCTTTTGGATTCGCAATGAGTAAATGAAACCTTTATTAGAGGAAGCTAGATTCTACAATTGGTTAATATATATATTGGAGCAGGTTTAATTGAATAAATGAATGGTCTGTTGAAACAACAAATACGTAAAATAGGGGGTTCATCTGTGAGCAACGTACGGGCTGCGCAGAAATCTATTCCTTTTCCAAAAAGCTCCTAGCTCTCTCGCTGTGTAACGGACCTCCCAGCTGATGAATAAGAGCTTGGATGATGGAGATCAGTGATGATTGTATGTATGTAATTATTGTTTCTTTCCTGGTCAAAGAACTCTTTGCATTGCTTAGATGTAGAGACCAGTGATGTCATGATTGTTTATACAGCTAACCATTGTGTTTCTAGAGCTAATTGTTGTATATGTGCTAACCAGTATATATGTGTTTATATTAACCAATTGTTGAATCTAGCTTCCTCTAATAAAGGTTTCATCTACTCATTACGAATCCAAAAGAATCCACGGCAATCATTGTGTAGTCTGTGTTAGTGAGACAGGCTGTAAATCCATAGCAGATCAATCAACTGCATTGGTTTCCTGTAGCTGCTCACAATATCTTTAAAACATTGTGGGGTCCTTTTACTAAGGTGCACTAGCAGATTTAGTGTACACTAACAATTAGCGCACACTAAATGATAAGACACTGATAGGAATATAATGGGCTTCTTATTTAGTGCACGCTAATCATTAGCGTGTGCTAAATCTATTAGTACACCTTAGTAAAAGGACCCCAATGTTTGGTGTTCATATCGCTATGTTTGGGTCACATAAGTTGATTAAAGTATACATGGCCATTGCATGAGTGGAGGAGTGGCCTAGTGGTTAGGGTGGTGGACTTTGGTCCTGGGGAACTGAGTTCAAGTCCCACTTCAAGCACAGGCAGCTCCTTGTCACTCTGGGCAAGTCACTTAACCCTCCATTGCCCCATGTAAGCTGCATTGAGCCTGCCATGAGTGGGAAAGCGCGGGGTACAAATGTAACTTAAAAAAAAACCCAAAGAGACTGTCTTCAGCTACCAAGTTTCAATGTCATCAGGCTTTCAACGAGGAGGAAGAAAGAGTTATTGTACATGGGCCTGTTACTTTGGAACTCCTTTCCAGACAAATTGCATAACATGCCTTCATATTTTATCTTTCACAAGCTTTTAAAAATGTGGCTGTTTCAGCAATGTTTATAATTAATCATTTGTACTGCTTTGATTGTATTTTTTGGATGGTAGGTTACATTATATTAGATTGAATTTGTTTTGACTGATTGTTCAACATAAATCACTTTGTACAAAGCGGTATATAAAATTAATAAATCCAATCCAAACATGTGGATAAAGGTGAGCCAGTTGATCTTTTGTATCAGGATTTTCAAAAGGCATTTGACAAAGCACGTCATGAATGACTCCTGAGGAAATTAGAAACTCATGGAACAGGAGGCAGTGCCCTATTGTGGATTAAGAACTGGTTAAAAGAAAACAGAGTAGGGTTAAATGGTTAATGTTTTCAATGGAGAAGGGTTAAACAGTGAAGTCCCCCAAGGGTCTGTTCAGGTGCGACTGCTTTTTAACATATTTATAAATGATCTGAAAACAGGAATAACAAGTGAGGTGATCAAATTTGCTATCGACACAAAGCTTTCAGTTAAATCAAAGAGGATTGTGAAAATTTGTAAGAATAATCTGAATCATAGTTACCTGATGCTAGGGCACACCTTAGGAGTCAACACTTAAGAAAATGATCTCGGTGTCATTGTTGACAATACGCTGAAATCTTCTGTTCACTGTGCGGTGTGTGAGGAACCCCTGAGGGTCAGGGAAGAAGGGATCTGGGAGAGGAGCAAGATGGGTAGGTTTCATACCCGGGATTCTAACTAAAAGTCCCAGGATCCTAGGGGCTGGGAAGCCATGCCCCCATGGAGGCATACGTTTCCCAAAAGCTAGAGAAGGGAGGAGAACTACAGTTCCCAAGAACCCTTGCAAAGCCCTGGGGGCAAGCAAAGGGAGCAGCAAGGGAACTACAAGTCCCAGGATCCCGAAGGAGAGGAGGGGGATTGGCTGAGGAGGAATAATCAGGAGAGAGAGGACCAGCTGGGGACCATAAAGGGAGAGGAGCCCATGGAATGGGAGGTGAAGAAAGAGGTCAGAGAGGAGATCCATGCCCAAGATGACTGGAGAAGTGAGTCCATGGAGATTGCTGCTCTAGCTCAGGTACAAGGCAAGAAGTTGAAAGGCTTCATAACAAACCTTCTTCAAGGCTGGGGAAAGCTTGGAGGAAATGTTAAGCAGCTGTTCCACTTAAGGGGGAGAGAGGTGCCGTGCTGTAAAGCAGTGAATGATTTCAGCTGTGGCCAGAAGTCAGACCCGGCTGGAGAAACAGGTAGTGACTTGAACTGTGTCCAGGAACCTGGTCATGCTGGGGAAGCAGTGAGTGATTTGAACTGTGTTCAGAAGTTATGCCTGGCTGGGGAAGCAGTGAGTGATTTAAACTGTATCCAGAAACTGTGGCCAGTAGGGGGAAGGAACAAGGGGTGATATGTGCTGTAACCAAGGACTATGTCTGGAAGAGGAAATGTCTTGGCCTTGCTGATGTAATAAAGCGGTTTTAAGCATATTTTTGGAGTCTGCTTCTGGGAGTGCTGTGTCCAGGGAAGGGCCCTTCCAGGGTCAGCTGAGTTCATGCCTGCAGGAAGGCTTGAAGGTGGTGGCCTGCTGACAGGTGGCAGCCAAGAAAGCTAACAGGATGCTAGGAATTATTAGGAAAGGGATGCAAAGTAAGATCAATAATAATACTTTGTATCACTACATGGTGCAACTTCACCTTGAGCGTTCATTTCTCGTCGCCGTATCTCAGAGATATAGCAGAATTAGGTTCAAAGAAGGAATTCCTCCCATGTGAGGAAAGGCTAAACAGGTTAGGGATATTCAGTTTGGAAAAGAGACAGCTGAGAAGGAGTATTAATGAGGTCTACAAAATTCTGAGTGGTGTAGAATGTATGAAAGTGAATTGATTTTTCACTCTTTCAAAAAGTATAAAGACCAGGGGACACTCAATGAAACTACATGGAAATACTTTTAAAACAAATAGGAGGAAATATTTGTTTTTCACTCAAAGAATAGTTAAGCTCTGCAATTCATTGCTGGAGGATGTGGTAACAGCGGTTAGTATATCTGGGTTTAAAAAAGGTCTGAACAAGTTCCTGGAGGAAAAGTCTGTTATTGAGATGGACATGGAGGAAGCCACTGCTTGCCCCTGGATTAGTAGCATGGAACATTGCTACTAATTGGGTTTCTGACAGGTACTTGTGACCTGGATTGGCTACAGCTGGAAGCAGGATACTGGGCTAGTTGGACCATTGGTCTGACCCAGTATGGCTATTCTTAAGACTGGGAGACTGGGCATTCAAATGGCAAGGGACATTTAATGTAAGTGCAAAGTTGATACATTTAGGAAAGAGAAACCCAAACTTATAGCTACGTGATGCAAGGTTCTACATTAGGAATCACCACCCAGGAAAAGGATCTAGGTATCATCATTGATGATATGTTGAAGCTCCCGCTCAGTGTACAGCAGCAGCTAAGACAGCAAATAAAATGTTAGAAAATTATTAGGAAAGGAATGCAGAACTAAACTGAGAATATTATAATGCCCTTGTATTGCTCCATGGTGTTACTGTACCTTGAATATTGTGTGCAATTCTGGTCACTGTCTCTCAAATGAAAAGAAAAAGATAAAACAGAATTAGAAGGGTGATCAAAATGATAAAGGGGATGAGACAATTCCCTTATGAGAAAAGGCTAAAGGAGCTAGGATTCTTCAGCTTGAAGAAGAGACAGCTGAGGGGAGATACAATAGTGATCTATAAGAGGTAGAGATTTCTTCTTGAGTGGCGTGGAATTGGTAGACATGAATCACTTGTTAATTATTTCCAAAAGTACAAAACCTAGGGGCCGGACAATGAAACTACAAAGTAGAACATTGAAAACAAATCAGAGAAAATATTTCTTCATTCATCATGTAATTAAGCTCTGGAATTCGTTTACATAGAATGTAGTAAAAGCAGTTACTTTAGCAGGGTTTAAAAAAAGGTTTGATCAAGTTATAAAAGAAAAGTCCATAAACAATTATTAAAGTGGGGAAAATCGTCCGCATATTCCTGGAGTAAGCTGCGTAAATCTGTTTTACTCTTTTGGGATTTTGCCAGGTACTTTTACCTGGATTGGCCACTATTGGAAACAGGATACAGGGCTTGATGGACATTTGTTCTGCTCCAGTGTGGCGATGCTTATGCTTATACCCTAGTGATTCTGTGAAACACTAGTTTAAAAATCATTGCAGCACCTCCCCCAACCCATTTCTGTAGCCTGGCGTATGCTTGTTTCTTTAACCCAAAGAGCACACTTGATCCAAAAGTAACAAGTCAGCATGAGCAGTGCAATAGATGTCAGAGTGAAAATTAAAAATCAAGTCATGGGTCAGCGTACATTTGTTCTTAAGCGAACACAGAACTAAATAAATGATGTCCACCCAAGTGAAACTATCCTCATTTATTTAAAAAGGACAATGTGAAGGGTATACAACTAGCTGAGGTCACAGTTGAAGTGTATAGAACAATTTAAATCTTCCATCTATACCACAGCCTATTTTCCCAGACTACTAACTGGAATAATCTCTACCTCCTTTTCAACATAATAACCCCAACATATGTTTAGCTTCAAAAATAGTTGAATCAGATTAACAGAAATTCCCAATAGCATCCAAGCATAAGCCACACTTTGATCATGCTATGGGGCACGCCAGATTCAGTATATGGCGCCTAATAAAATCTACGCAGAATTAAGCTTATTCTATAATATTTAAGGTACGGTGTATAGAATAAGCTTAGACGCTGAGGAACTGAGTTCGATTCCCACTTCAGGCACAGGCAGCTCCTTGTGACTCTGGGCAAATCATTTAACCCTCCATTGCCCCAGGTACAAATAAGTACCTGTATACAATATGTAAGCCGCATTGAGCCTGCCATGAGTGGGAAAGCGCAGGGTACAAATGTAATAAAAAATAAATACTGTAGCTCCGAAGTTTGTGCCCTTTTTATGCCAATAAAAACTTGGTGGAAATCCCTGCACGTAGATTTAGATGCACTGACCCATATTCTGTAATTACACGTGGAAATTGCAACACCCATGAAACGCCCATAAACATGCTCCTTTTAAGCTATGTGTGTTTATTTTGGACTGCACGCGTTTCAATTTAGGCACAGTTCTTTATAGAATACAATTACTTATTTCTGTGCATAAATTGTGATAATTGCCAATTAATGCTCATTATTGCTTGTTTAATGCTGTTAAAAATGCTGATTACCTTGTTATGCCAATTAAGTTATGCGCGTACCTCCGCTTGGAATCTAGGTGCCATATATAGAATCTGGGGGCAAATGGCAGACCTCCTTTTGTCTTTAACCCCTTCAGCACTGAACCTTAGATTAGTCAGTGTTAATGCAAATCTGGCCTAGAAGTAACTTTACAGAGAGAACAAGCAACAGAGCATTCAGGTGAGCAGTGAGACTAAAAGGTAACAAGTCCAGGAAGCACACCCCTGAAGGGATAGAGCAGCTCAACTCTCTTCCCTCAGCATGAATCAAACAAAGACTAATAAAAGAAAAACTAGAAACTTAAATGGACAGATGACATTGAGGATGGGCCTTACTTTGAACCAATACAAACAAATTTTCTTTATGCTGATCATTTGGCTCTTGAGTACTGAAATCTGTGGAACAAAGGAAAACAGAATGGATCAGATTGTTTAGAATGTTGTAAATTGTTATTCAGAAAAAATGCAGTAAAATGGAGCGAAGACCTCTTTTGGATTTCCTACAGCCTTTTAGTATGTTTAAGGAATGAAAAAATAATCTTTCTGCATTCAGGATGCACTAACATTTTTAGCACACGCTAATGCTAGAGACACTCAGAAATATATAGGTGTCTCTAGCGTTAACGTGCACTAATTTTTAGCATGTGCTAAAATTGCTAGCGCACCTTAGTAAACAGGTCCCTTAGTTTGCGGTTTTGTAACAATGAGATTAATTTGGAAAACATTTATTCATGCATGTTCCTTCCTGCTGCAAGTAAGAATTTCTAAAAGGGTTGGCCAATTTTGCTGATGCCACTAGTTCTCACACTGTAAAATAATGTATGCTATTGCAACGTGGAGCCCTATGCTATTGCACATTCCAGTTTATATGAAAAAGACTGGATTGAAAAAAAAAATAAAAGGCCATCCCATGTGGGCTAGGTAAAGGTTGTAGTCTTAAATGGCACTCTGAGGATGGATGAGTTGATTTGGAGCTGTTTTATAGTTATTTTGTTTGGCATCTGTTTGTAGTTTTCATTGTATTAAGTTTTATGTAAATATTTGTGTGTATTTTGAAATATTCTGTTGCATATTTTGATTGTTTTTGTTTATGTATCAACTACATTGGCTTGGATTCATTTTATTTGAAAGTGGAATATAGTTTTTAATTTAAATTTGGTAGCTCAGTGACAATACTTTGGATGCCACATAGCAAACCAGATTTAAAATCTTGGGGGTTGGCTTCCTGTTCTCAGGGCGTCTGGGGCTATGTGAATACTGTGATATCAGTGTTCGTAGTGCCTGTGTGGTTCAGAATCTGATCATTGCTTAATGCAGATCTACTTATTTTCAGAGGATATCATGTTCTGAGGCTCCCAATTAAGAGCTGTCAATGCAATAACTTGGCTAGGGAAGGTTATAAAAAAAAATAGGGAGGATGCTATTGTCTAATAGATTCTGGTTCTGACTGAGACGAAAGTCCAAAAGGAAGAGGAAGAATCTGCCAGTCCCAAACTACAAAAATTATAAAACAAAACCAAAATGCTCAAAAGAGTACAATTGTCCTAATATTATGTAACACTGGCTTGCCTCTCAGCCGGGGCCACTGGCTGTGCTTCTCCGGTCAGGTATCTGGGACCAGGGCTCACAAAAACAAATTGTACTTCAGATGAACTGAGCGCAAGCTGAGGCCAGGCTAAATCACGGTAGGCCAAAGGGTAGTTTCTTTCTGGGATGGGTCACAGCACACTCTCACAAGAACAACCAGGAGTCTTCAGAGTGAACTGTGGCAGGGGTCTCATTCAATGCGCACTGCAAATTTCTCCTCTGCAGTTCCGAGACTTTCCTCTCGGGGCTTGGATCTCGATGGGGGTGACAACCAAAAGACCACGTTCTTCCAAAGTAAACCTCTTTTATTATCTCCTGGCCTTGCCCACTAGGGCTTGCCCTTGCCATGTCCACCCACCAGGCTGGCAACCCCAGCCCCTGTTGTCTTAGTGACCCCCAGAAAATCCTCTCCCACCTTCTGCCTGTAGCAGAAGCACTTTTCAGGGGGAGGGAGTCACAGTTATAAATTAATAATATCATTATACTAAGAAAGATGTTTATTAAGTATTAAAAGCCTGTGCAGTAAATTTTGGGGGTGTGGCTATCATTTGCCCATCATTTATTGCACACAATAGATGCTTACCACATAGTCCCATGTTACATGTCTTGGCAGATAGCGCACCTGTTCCCACTGCTGCTGCTCCTCCTTGTGACCTTGGACAAGTCACATAGCCCTCCATTATCCCAGGTACAAAATAACAAAACAAAGAAAACAGATTTTGAGCCCTCTAAGGACAGTGCCCTCTAGGCCTCCGGAATATAATGTGTACAGTGCTGCGTATGTCTAGTAGTTCTATAGAAATGATTACTAGTAGTGGTAGTCATCAGAAAGCAGGTTTAGGGCTTGACTGATTTCTTTTTTTCCCCAAGCCTTCCTTGGTTAGTTTCTATGTACTTTTAGAATTAATTTGTTTTTAATTCCAGTTTAATTTATCCTTTCCCATCTTTTGTTTTAACCTTCCTTATGTTCAGATATTTTATTTGATTGCCGTTTTATTTTCTGGATAATTAATTATATTGTGCTGTTCGTCCCCCCACCCTCCTCCTAGTTTTCTGTTTTTATTTTTTATTTTTTGTTTTGCTACAGTTTGATTTTTTCCCTAATTATGTTCTGTTTATTCTGGTGCTTTGTAAACCACCATGAAGATTTTGACGAATGATGATAATAACAAATGCTAAAATAAATATATATTTTAAAAAAGACTAAGTACCAAGGGTTTAATCACCTATACATGAACACAAATGTTATTCTTTTTCAATTTGAAGAATATTTTATGCTAGTCATGTATTTAATTTCATAGATTGTGTATTTTAATTATCTTCCAAGAATTGAGGATTGTTGGGCTAAAAATAGTTTAAATAAACATATAGAAATACATTATCAAATGTGTTTATTCCTGTCCAGGAAAGGAATAATTTTCAGACTACACCATGGAGGTAATTCTGTACAGGTTGTCTAAAATTAGGTGCTTAAAGTATTATCACTGAGCACGAATTCTATAACATATATAATTGCCATTATAAAGTACTAGCATAAGTACACATTAATGTGCTTAATTTTACGTGTGACCACTCATACAATGTCAAAGGCTGGTGTAAATGCTCACACCTAAATGCTGTCAGTTACATGCATAGTATTCTATAAACTTAGCATGTCAGAGCTGGGCATGACTCTGGCCCACCCATTCCCCCCAAATGGAAGTGTGGAAAAATTAAAATGAGTGCACGTCCATTTTTAGCCTGAGACCTTACTGCCACCCATTGTCTTAGCAGTAAGGTCTTACACATTAACCAGGCGGTAATTGTCAGTGCGCAAACACTGCTGATTACTGCCCGGTTAGCACCAGGCGGTAGAAAATAGAAAATATTTTCAGCTGTGTGTTTGGTACGCACATCAAAAGTAGAATTACTGACAGGGGCACGCAGTAGCAGGGTGGTAGTTCTGATTTGATGCACGTTGGACTTGCGTAGGCACCTGAAAATTCCACATGGAAAAAGAATACACCTAGGCGTATTCTCTAAATATGCCTGAGTTTTATAAATAAGTACATAAGTATTGCCATACTGGGAAAGACCAAAGGTCCATCAAGCCCAGCATCCTGTTTCCAACAGTGGCCAATCCAGTCACAAATACCTGGCAAGATACAAAAAAGGACAAAAACATTCTATACTGCTTATCCCAGAAATAGTGGATTTTCCCCAAGTCCATTTAATAATGGTCTATGGACTTTTCCTTTAGGAAGCCATCCAAACCTTTTTTAAACTCCGCTAAGCTAACCGCCTTTACCACATTCTCTGGCAACGAATTCCAGAGTTAAGTACACGTTGAGGCTTAAATTTCTGTGCGGTATATAGAATACGCTGAGCACCGGTCCATGTGACAAAATTTAGTCAAGTGAATTACACCAACTAAAACCTGGTGTAAATCCTGACACTTAAATTAGGTGCAGAGTGGGTGCATTCTATAACAATGCGCATTGATTTAAGAAATGCCCATGACCTGCCCATTCCATGCCCATAACCATGCCCACTTTTCAACTATGCAACGTAGAATGTATGCACACCATGTTATAGAATACGCTTTGTAGTGTGTGTAAATTCTAATTCATGCCTATTAATGCTCATAATTACTTGTTAACATTCACTTAGCGCTGATTAGCTTGTTAACTAGTTGTTATATACATTGTTATGGAATACACTTTCATTTCCGTGTATAGAATCCTGGCATAACTCTAATTCTGTGAAAGTTGCCAAAAATTGCACACAGAAATATGGTCACGTGCCCAATTTGTATGTGCAATTTAATTGAATGAGTTAATTAGTGCCAGTAATTGGCTGTTTAACAAGCAATTATTGGCACAAAGTAGATTTAATTTGAACTTATGTGCATAAATTTAGGTGCAGGATCCGTGTCAAAATTTTACACAAGTAAAAAATAAAGGCGTGCATAAATAGGAGGGTTATGGGTAGAATGGGGGTGTTTCTAGCATTTACACACATTATAGAATACAGAGGATACACACCCAATTTAGACATATAAATTTGCATTACATTTCAGTTGGTGCAAATAGCCACACCTAAAATTAGGCGTGAGTCCCAAGTATAAGCAATATTCTGTAAATCACATCTAACTTTAAGCATTGCTTATAGAATAACACTTTTTTTCAGCACCATATATAATGTAATCCTAAGGGGTTAAAATAATCTTAACTGGGCTCCTCCAGAGGAAAAAATAAGGGTTCTATAGTGACATCACTATGGGACAACAGCTGAGCAAGCTGAGACCTGGTTGCCTTGGCAACGACTTGCTGGTCAGTTGAGAGTTGGAGAGAAGGAGCTGAAGACAAGAGAGTGAGAGGTTGTGTGCTGAGGTATGTCAGTACTGTTTGCTTGATTAGTTACACTAATAGGAGTTGGGGAGTGATTGAAGTGAAGGGGAGTGGACTCTGAGTGTGGGTAACTGTAGGAGAAGTGCTATCTTCTTGCAGGGTTTGAAAAATAAATATAATCTGATGGTTGGTTGGTAAAGGCAGAATAGGATCTAGGAATGGATGTGTGAACCTTAAGGGCACTTTGGTATTGTAAAGCTAAGGTTCTGTAACTAGGGTAATCAAGGAGGAGTGTCTAATAGGGTGAGAAGGGGGTAATATGTTGAAAAATAGGATGTACTGAGAAAGAGAATGTTAAGGGAGGCACTGCATGGAAGATAGTGTGATTGAGTTCCTTAGCTGCTCCTGTTAGAACAGGGTAATGAAGTGAGGTTAGGACTGAAAAGAGAGGGTACTTTTATTTAAATTTCATTTTGATTAGCAAGAGGCCACAGTTTTGATTGAATAAATTTAATATCACACACAGAGAAGTACCACCAAGGAATAGGGAGAGAGGGTTTTGCCTCCTGTTTATTTTATTAAGGAAAGGTGTAGGAAGAAGAAAAGAGTCCTGTAAAGCTGGTGTTTGGAGAGGTTCTGGGCCCCCACGCAAGAAAGGCTTCTACCTTCATCATTGAAGAGACTGAGTTAAGAGTGTTCCACAGCTAAGTGACATTTGTACTACTACTAAAAAGAGAGAAAAAGAAAAATAGGTACTTACCTGGTTGTCTAGCTGGGAAATACATTTTGGATGCATGGAGAGGAAGGTCCTGCAAAACAAAATTGGTTGCCAAATAATCAAATTCCGTATGCATTTATATAAAAAACAATTACAGAGTTCACAGATAGTAAAGGTTCACAAATTTTAAAAGGTTGTAAAAGGGAAAAAATACGTATCTGACGTCCGGTGCGTAGTTCAGCTGGTAAAGTTACCTTGTGAAGAAAATAGAGGAACAAATGATAATGGTCACATTTGTTAATCTCATATAGTTACAAATTGTCAATAGAAACTAACTGAATTGGAGATAAAGAAACATAGTTACTCAAGTGCAGTTAAGTTGTCAGTGTATAAGAGTTACTGTTGTGAGCATAGAAAACAAGCAGTAACTGAAAAAAAGGTAGTACTACTGTTAAATGTGTATTTTTATGAACTATTAAATTGTTGGGGTTTTTTTTAATTGCCTTAAAATAAGAAAAGAAAACTTGAAATTAGTTCTTTCTCTAGTTTTTTTTGTACCTTCTCTCTCCTTCTGGGTAATATGTTTGTGGTACCCGGTCCAGACTACTTCTATCAACTGAACCAGAACACAGTGGTGTGTCAGCTTAACCCTGGAGTGGGAGAGGGGCTTACAATACAATCGACCCTAAATGATTTAAATACCAGACTTATAGAATTGTGACTAAGTGCAGTTGTACACATAACTGTAAATTATGGCAGTTAGCACCAATTAACTCTAATTATAGCCAATTATTGGTAGATAATTCCAATTAGTGCCAAATTTTTCATTTAAGTTACATGTGTAACTAGCACTCTTCTATATAACCTTCATGCCCAGTTTTGTGTGCTAAGGATAATATTGTGCACACATGATTATAGAAAGAGAGGTCGTGTTATGGCTCCACATTTCCACTGGAGTGTATGGGAATGATACCTTCCCCCCATTCAAACTTGCCTATTCTATCTATAAGAAACCAGATCATTTTGCTTTATAACACGAGAAGAAAATATAGAAAAACGTACCCTGCTCTATATTAAAGTTCACTTATCAACAGGGCTGGTGCAAGAATAGTGGGTTGCCTTGCGCCTGCTCTATTAACCCCTACCCCCTCCATTGCCCCCTCTTCCATCTCTTCCATGTGGACAGCACCACAAGCCCATTCAACACAGGGGCGTAGCTAGACACCCAATTTTGGGTGGGCCTGGGCCCAGGATGGGTGGGCAGAATAACTTTGCCCTGTCCCACAAGTGATTTGGTCTCTCCCTCTCTCACCTGCATGCCATATGATCTGTTAAACATCCCCCTCCCCTGAATACCTTTTAAATAGCAGATTTTCACTGGCAGCGAGCAGAAACTAATACACACTGCTCATGTTGGCCCCACAGTCTTCCCTCTGATGCAACTTCCTGTTTCTGCATAGGTGGGAATACATCAGAGGGAAGGCTGTGGGGCTGGTGTGAATAGTATGTATCTGTTTCTCCTCGCTGCAGGCGAAGATCTGCTGTTTACAAGTTATGCAGGAGGGACAGTTGTTGGGAGCTTTTGGCTGGTGAGGCTTAGGGATCCCTGCCAGCCACATCATAGGTGTGCTGCTACTGGGTGGGCTTGATTCAACATAGGTGATAGTGGGGCCAGAAATCCCTGATGCTGACACATGGGTATCTGAAAGGAATTTCTAATGCTCAAGCATTAAGGGGCACTTTTACAGAGCAGTAGTAAGCCCAATGTGGCCACCAGAGGTCGTCCCGCCCTGAGCATGCGCTGTTTCTGGGGGGAAAAGAAAACCCCCGGAAATGGCTTGTGTGTGATAACCTGGTGGAAATCGGGCATCGCTGTTCACTGCCTGGTTACTGCCAGGTTAGCATGGGAGCCCTTATCGCCACCTCAGTGGGTGAGGGTAAGGGCTCCCCACCACATGGCTACGTGGTAAGAGTTCTGTTACCGCATGGCCATGTGTATCTGGGGGCTTTTTTACCCGCTTTGGTAACAAGGGCCTCCGCCTCTAGCGCAGGGCCCTTTTTCCCGCAGCTTGGTAAAAGGACCCTTAAAATAGAGAGTAAGTAAATGAGGAGAATGATTCCATTTTAACTTTTTTTTGTACAACATGTAGCAATACAATTGTACACTAATTTAGAATTCTGGATGTCTGTTTTGGGCCTAGTGGAATTTAGAATCTAACCAGAAAATCAATAAGATGCTATTTTTAAACTATTTGTATATTCTGCTAAGTCCTCTAGGAGTTTAATAGTATGAGTGGAAGATGCACAGATATTACAGTAGAACCCTATCTTGTCAGTTTTGCTCATAGTAGTCCACAATAGTGAACTGCTGGATGTAAAATTAATAAAACAATGGAAAACGTCACTTGGAGAAAGGGTAAAATGTGCTTCATTTGAGTTTGCAAAGTAGGAAAGGTAAAGTGAAGGAGAAAGGGTAGCAATAACAGAAAAACCTGTATGGGTCCAATTTATATAGTTAAATAAGTAGATGATGGCAGTTAAGGACCAAAATGGCTCATCCAGTTCTCTTGGTAAGGGATTTAGGGTTGTAATTGTTGCAGCATGCAGGTTACCACCACTCCCTTCCTGAAAGACAGTAGAATCATTCCAGTGCTCTTGTGAGATAAACTGCCACTTCATGCAGGTTAACCACTGCAACTGTCCCGGACACCTTCAAGCATGCTGTGGTCACACCACTCCTCAAAAAACCATCTCTTGACCCTACCTGTCCCTCCAACTACCGCCCCATTTCCCTCCTACCCTTCCTCTCCAAGATACTTGAACGCGCCGTTCACAGCCGCTGCATTGATTTTCTCTCCTCTCATGCCATCCTCGATCCGCTTCAATCCGGCTTTCGCCCCCTACACTCGACAGAAGCGGCACTATCTAAAGTCTGCAATGACCTATTCCTCACCAGTTCCAAGGGTCACTACTCCATCCTCATCCTCCTCGATCTATCCGCCGCTTTTGACACTGTCAATCACAACCTACTTCTTGACACAGTGTCCTCCTTTGGGTTCCAGGGCTCTGTCCTCTCCTGGTTCTCCTCTTATCTCTCCCATCGTACCTTCAGAGTACACTCTCATGGTTCGTCCTCTTATCTCTCTCATCGTACCTTCAGAGTACACTCTCACGGTTCATCCTCCTCCCCTATCCTGCTCTCTGTTGGAGTTCCTCAGGGATCTGTCCTTGGGCCCCTCCTTTTTTCAATCTACACCTCTTCCTTAGGCTCCCTGATCTCATCTCATGATTTCCACTATCATCTTTATGCTGACGACACCCAGCTGTATCTCTCCACACCACACATCACTGCGGAAACCCAGGCCAAAGTATCGGCCTGCTTATCCGACATTGCTGCCTGGATGTCCAACCGCCACCTGAAACTGAACATGGCCAAGACAATAAGTTCAGTTTTCCACCCAAACCCACTTCTCCTCTCCCCTCACTTTCTATCTCAGTTGATAACACCCTCATCATCCCCGTCTCATCTGCCCGCAACCTCGGTGTTATCTTCGACTCCTCCCTCTCCTTCTCTGCGCATATCCAGCAGATAGCCAAGACCTGCCACTTCTTCCTCTACAACATTAGCAAAATTCACCCCTTCCTCTCTGAGCACACCACCCAAACTCTCATCCACTCTCTCATTACTTCTCGCCTTGACTACTGCAACCTACTCCTCACCGGCCTCCCACTTAGCCACCTATCCCCCCTTCAGTCCATCCAGAACTCTGCCGCACGTCTTATCTTCCGCTTTGACCGAGATACTCATATCACCCCTTCTCCTTAAGTCACTTCACTGGCTTCCGATCAGATACCGCATACAGTTCAAGCTTCTTCTACTAACCTACAAATGCACTCGATCTGCAGCCCCTCCTTACCTCTCTACCCTCATCTCCCCTTACGTCCCTATCCGTAACCTCCGCTCTCAAGACAAATCCCTCCTTTCAGCACCCTTCTCCACCACCGCCAACTCTAGGCTCCGCCCTTTCTGCCTCGCCTCACCCCATGCTTGGAACAAACTCCCTGAGCACATACGCCAGGCCCCCTCCCTACCCATCTTCAAATCATTGCTCAAATCCCACCTCTTCAATGTCGCTTTCAGCACCTAATCACAACACGTCTACTCAGGAAATCTAGACTACCCCAACTTGACATTTCGTCCTTTAGATTGTAAGCTCTTCTGAAAAGGGACCGTCCTTAGTTATTAATTTGAACAGCGCTGCGTAACCCTAGTAGCGCTCTAGAAATGTTAAGTAGTAGTAGTAATGTTTCCGTTCTCTAGCCATTGAGAAATCTGTATTGATCCCACATTTTGTAATGTTTCCGTTCTGTAGCCATTGAGAAATCTGTATTGATCCCACATTTTTTTGAATCCTGCAGCTTCCTTTCCAGTTTGGAGAAGATCTATTTCTTATGCATAAATACTTTTTTAGTATTTGTATCCTATCTCTCCTATCCCTCCTCTCCTTGAGTGTACATATATTTAGGTCCGCAAGTCTCATCTCATATGTATTTTGACCATTCTGGTTGCCTTTCTCTAAATCACCTCTAGCCTCTGTCTATCCACAACTGAGATACAGCCTCCAAAACTGAACAAGGTGTTCTAAGTGAGAAGTTGGTTACAACTTGTAATGGGGCATGTGAATCTGCTTCTTCTGGCTATGCGTCTCTTTATAACAGCTCAGCTTCCTTCTGCTTTAGCTACCTTAAGATACATAAAGAATAGCCATACTGGGTCAGACTAATGGTCCATCTAGCCCAGTACCTTGTTTCCAACAGTGGGCCAATCCAGGTCACAAATACCTGGCAGAAACCCAAATAGTAGCAACATTCCATGCCACCAATCCCAGGTCAAGCAGTAGCTTTCCCAAGTCTGTCTCAATAGCAGACTATGAACTTTTCCTCCAGGAACTTGGCCAAACCTTTTTTTAACCCCAGAAACACCAACTGCTGTTAATACATCCTCCTGCAATGAGTTCCAGAGCTTAACTGTTTCATTGAGTGATTTCCTCGTGTTTATTTGAAAAGTATTTCCATATAACTTCATTGAGGGGCTCTTTTACTAAAGGGTCTTGCCGCGTGCCAATCCGGAACTACCGCAGGAGCCTGGTGATAGTTCCCATCCCTAGTATTCGCCATTTATGGAGCTACAAAAGTATTTCTATATTTGTTATGCCGGTGCTTACCTGGTAGTAATTGATGCACAGTTACTGCTGGATTAGCGTGGAAGCCCTTGCCACCACCTCCATGGGTGGCAGTAAGTGCTCCCCCCCCCCCCCAAAAAAAAATAGCCGTGTGGCAAGTGGTTCACTTACCGCATGGCCAGTTCTTTTACAGCGAAAAAGGCAGCCTTTTACCTGCTGTGGTAAAAGGGGTCCTCAGCACATGTCAAAAACACATGCTGAGACTAGCGCAGGCCGCCTTTTACTATAGCTTGGTAAAAGGACCCCTGAGGGTCCTCTATCTACTTTTTGAAAGAGTAAAAAATTGATTCACTTCTACTCATTCTACATCACTCAGGATTTTGTGCACTTCATTCATATCCCCCCTCAGCCATCTCTTTTCCAAGCTGAAAAGCCCTGACCTGTTTAGCCTTTCCTAATATGAGAGGAGTTCATCCCCTTTATCATTTTGGTCATTCTTCTTTGAACTTTTTCTAATTCCACTATATCTTGTTTGAGATACAGTGACCAGAACTAAACACAAGGAGGTCGCACCATGCAGTGATACAAAGGCATTATAGTATTCTCAGTCTCATTTACCATCCCTTTCCTGATAACTCCTAGCATCCTGATTACTCTTTTGGCCACTATCACATACTGGGCAGAAGATTTCAGCATGTCTACAAAAACACCTAGATCTTGTTCTTGGGTGCTAACCCCCAAAGTGGAGCCTAGCATTAGGTAACTATGATTTGGGTTATTCTTCCCAATATGCATTACTTTGCATTTGCCCTCATTACATCCATCTGCCATTTGGATGCACAGTCATCAGACACTGTCACCCCAAGGACTGTTTCTTGGTCAGTGTACATCAGTCTTTTCTCTCCTATCACATATAACTCCTTTGGATTTCTGCACCCCAAATGCATGGCTTCACTTTCTGCACTGAAGCTTAATTGCCAATTTATAGCAAGAATTTCTAAAGTATTTTCTGTATTTACTAAAGTAAATTTCAGTTATGTTTAACTAATGCACAATTAGTCATCTTATGTGCTTGACAGCTCTGTTGAATAAATGATGGTGGTAAGATGTTTAGGAGTCATGTTACTCAGTCTAGGTTTTGAGTACGAGAGAACTAGCATTTATACAGAAATATAATTGTAAGGACTCACTGGTACCTTCCTTTTTTGAGGGGGGGGGGTCTTTTATTAAAGTGCATCAAGCAGTTAACAGACAAATTAGCACACAGCTGATACTGCTCAAGCATGCCAACTGTTGCTGGGGTGGTGTAGCAGTTAACATACATGTTAATTCATGCATTAACCCCCGGATTCTATATAGCGTGCTTAGAGATCTACGCTAAAACTCAGGCACATTCTATAACAACGTGCATAACTTAATTGGCTTAACAAGCTAATTAGCATTGATAACAGCACTCAACAAGCAATAATGAGCACTAATTGTCAATAATTAGAATTTACACACACAACTCAGTAAGCATATTCTGTAACACACTGCGCCTACCTTGTAATGCATGCAGACAAAAAGGGGCGTGGTTATGGGTGGGGGAATGGGCATTCCATGGGTTCTCCAAAATTTACATGCATAGTTATAGAATATGGCCCACTGCGCCTAAAACTACATGCCAAAATGTATGCTATGTTTTTGTTTGTGTAAATGGATGCGTGTAGTTTTGGGCCCTGGGATATCAACTAAGAGTTATTCTATATACCATGTCTAAATGTAGGCGCCACTTATAGAATACACTTAGACAAAAATGTTTTCCACGTGGATTTTTTAGACACCATATATGGACCCCCCCAAAGGGTAATTCTACATAGCACATTATTTAGGCTCAAAAGCAGAAGATAATGGTAGTTAAGTGGAAAAATGGAAACAAAATGGCAGGTGCGAAAGTGTGCTTAGGCACTCTGTTATAGAACCGGAGTGGCCTAGTGGTTAGGGTGGTGGGCTCTGGTCCTGGGGAACTAAGGAACTGAGTTCGATTCCCACTTCAGGCACAGGCAGCTCCTTGTGACTCTGGGCAAGTCACTTAACCCTCCATTGCCCCATGTAAGCCGCATTGAGCCTGCCATGAGTGGGAAAGCGTGGGGTACAAATATAACTAAATAAATAAATAACACCTAAGTGTTCTTGTGCGTAACTGCAAAGGGGGTGTTGACCTTTGAGGTGGATGGTTGGGTCATGGCCATTCCAACTTTAGAGAATTCCTGTATTTATGTGCTTAACTGCCGCATTTAGACGTGACCATTTACACCAGCCATAGACGTGGTATAAGTGGTAATGCCTAGAATGTGGCACGTAGCTGAATACATACACTAGTATTCTATAACAGATTTGGAATGCCAATATGCCATTGTACAATACAAACTTAATCCTGGATTCTATATAGTGCGCATAGAGATCCATGTTGAAATCCAGGCGTATTCTATAACAATGCGCATAACTTAATTGGCTTACAAGCTATTTAGCATTGATAACTGCACTTAACAAAAAATAATGAGCACTAATTGGCGAGGACATTTGAGGTGTTTTCCTCCTCTCCAGCAGAAGGTTAAAAAGGATATTGTTTGGCCATTCAAGGGCAGAGGCACGATCATCAAGTTGATTTTCAGCTTATTGAGTCATGAAAAGTAGAAAAGCCAGGGTTTGTGGTTTGAGGGGTTTATTTTGGGACTCTTTGCAAAGTGTGAAGAAGACTGGAGGGAACAAACTTACCTCAGAACTGTGAAAAAGGAAAAGAGGGTAAGGGGAGAACGAGGTCCTTTGGTGGGGTCAGGCTTGGTGGCCTGGGGCTTGCCTAAAGAAGAGGAAGCCCAGAGGAAAGACTGTGCAAACTGACTTGTACCCACGTCAGTTGGGATACTGCAGGGATAGTTGGACAGTCGAAGCTAAGGATGTGTTTATATGTTTGAAGCCCTAATAAAAGCCTGGTTACTCATGATATGGAGTGGCTCTCGAGAACTGTGTTTTATAGAAGGATGAAGGATGTTGAAGAGGTGGTCAGTGGTGAAAGGCAGCTAATCAGCATCAGAAGCACCCTGCCCCTGGCAATACATATTGTAGATACCCTGAATACTTCACCGGCTTGTGGCACTTCAGTATTGGAGTTGTCTGCCCCTGACCTAGAACAGTGTCTCTCAAACATGTCCTGGGGGACGGGGACCCTCAGCCACTGGAATTTCAAGGTTATCAACAATGAATATACATGAGAGAGATTTGTTTGCACTGCCACCATCATATGCAAATCTTTCTTAGGCATGTTCTCTTAGGTTTCCATGGCTGGCATCATGATTATTGCAGTTGTCCAGGTCTTGTAACAGAACTGAAGTGTGAGCACTGAAATATATTTGCTTTTCTATGAGGAGCAGTTTCACACGAGCCCCCATCTTGATACATAAACAGCCAATGTATCTACCCTAAACTGTCAGTCAGTTGGGTTTTCAGACTTCCAAACATACCTAAGACAGATTGTTGTTCAGGGTCTACCCTGAAGAAAGCCACAGCATGATGGCTGAGACATCAGTTCCACGTATTCATGCACTGCAAGACCTGGACTACTGCAAAGATCTTTCTTAGGCATGTTTGGAAGACCTGAAAACCCAACTGGCTAGCAGTTTAGGAACTACTGACCTAAAGGTTAGATACATTTGGCTGTTTGTGTATCAACAAGAGGGTGTGAAAATGTTCTTCACCGAACGAACAGCAAACTATATTTCAGTGCTCATATTTCTCTCACAGCCAAATCTGCTTATTCCATGCAAGGGATGAAAGCACATTTTCTTTCCTTTTGCCCAGCACAGTATCAGAGTACCAAAGAGAGCATGTACTTGAATCTTTTTGTGCCTGTCAAAGAGGTGCAAATAGATTTCAGAGGAAATAGCATTACATACACCCACATATCCATATGGAAATAATTTCTGTGAGCTGTTCACTAAATATTGCATAAGCTATTCATCTCTACACTATGTAGAAAATCTTTACAATGGGCAGCAAATGAAAATGGAGAAACTTATTCACAGATCCACTGGACTGCCATTGGCATTTTATATGTCCTGTTTTGATTTCTTTAAGTGACAGCAGTCCCAACATAGTGTCTGTCTATTTGTTCATTTCCTTTCCAAATAGCTTAAGGCAATGTACACAGTATATCATAAAATACAAACCGATTACATAAAATCATGAAAATACAGATAAATATTCTCTTTGTGTCAGTCAACTAATACAGTAAAAAGTTCCAGTCAAAGCCACAGAAATGCCCTTCTAAAGGTTTTAACTGTAGGACACCAGCAGAGAAACATCCACAAGAAAATTACTTAAAAGCTTAAAAGATTATTTAAAATCCAAAATGCCTAGAACTCCCTAATGTAAGTAAGTCATATCCGTAGGAGTAATCCATAGAGCTGCATTTTCTTTTTTTCCCCCAGAAAGTAAGTCGTGCATGGATATTGTATGCCTATTCCACCACCCCTGCTGACTTGCTTGTTATTTGCAAGAAGAAAGCTCTAATTCTTGTTTCTGTTGAAGAGCTGTATCCATTGAAATAGCTCTGGTCTTATGTCATTGGTAGCTTTAGGAAAAGGATAGCAAGCTCATATTTATTTATTTACTTGCACTTATCTTCCTTCCTAAACGTGTACCCTGGGGCTAAGTTTCAATAAAATAAAAGCATAGCAATATAAAGTTTAGTAAAATAACAATAACACTAAACTGTTGGACTGTCCATATAGCACGTCACTAACAATAACATAGAAAACCACACAAACACTCCAGTCACAATATGAACAAACAGACAAAAAAATGAAAGGCCCCACAATTAGATCATACTTAATTACGACCAAGCAGAGGCGTATCTGAACTTCGGCGGTAAGGGGGGGCCAGAGTGAGGGGGCACATTATAGCCCCCCCCCCCGCTGCCGCCGCCATTGCCGACCCCCCCCCCCCCGGCCACCACTGCCAATCCCCCCCCCCCCCCGCCGCCGTCACCTACCTTTGCTGGCGGGGGACCCCAACCCCCGCCAGCCGAGGTCCGCTTCCTCCTGCCGCTGCCTTTAAAAATATTCCTTCAGCTGGCGGGGGACCCCAACCCCCGCCAGCCAAGCCAAGGTCTTTTAAGTTCTTCTTCGTCCTCCGTGCTGTTCAAATCCAGTTTCGGAGTCTGACGTCGCAGCACGTTGTACGTGCAGGACGTCAGACTCACAGAAACAGAGTCTGTGAGTCTGACGTCCTGCAAGTACAACCTGCAGCGACGTCAGACTCTGAAACTGGATTCAGCAGCTTTGAACAGCACGGACGGAGGACGAAGAAGAACTTTAAAAGACCTCGGCTCTTCTGGCGGGGGTTGGGGTCCCCTGCCAGCTGAAGGAATATTTTTAAAGGCAGCGGCAGGAGGAAGCGGACCTCGGCTGGTGGGGGTTGGGGTCCCCCACCAGCAAAGGTAGCCCATGGCGACGGCGGGAGGGGGGTCCAGGGTGAAATCTGTGGGGGCCCAGGCCCCCGTGGCCCCACGTAGATACGCCCCTGCTGCCAAGTCTAATCTAATCCAAAAGGCCCATCACTTTTCTGGTCACAAATACAGTCAACTGCAACATTGAATAAATATGTGTAAAATTGTTGCTAACTTCCCAATCCACCAGAATGCTGAGAGTGGACTTTTAAACCAACTACAAAGCTACAGGTATATATTTTAGAGTGACCCACTAGGAAAGTGTTTCAGTAATCTGAATGATTATCTTTGTATTCATCATTTCAAGAGATCCAATAACTTGAAAGCCAAACAGAGTGGAGAATTTGCCTTAAATAGAGAAAACAGACATGAACAGGTTCTCAAATTTTGAAGTTTCATAATGCAGTGTCAAAATTGTGTGCATAATAAAGGAAAATAGACCAACCATCTCAGGTGAGCTAAAGATAGCTTTAACTAATATTATGCTCAAATATAAATACACATCATTCACAAAAAAAATGGAATTAATATTGTGTATCAGTACTAAGATTCTACCTCCAATACAAATAAGTACCTGGTGTACAGCGCTGCGTATGCCTTGTAGCGCTATAGAAATGATAAATAGTAGTATATAATATGTAAGCCGCATTGAACCTGCTATGAGTGGGAAAGCGCGGGGTACAAATGTAACAAAAAAAATGTAGCTTAGAGTCATACTGCACCTTTGGAAACATTGGATAGCATGGAACTAGTTTCTCCAAACTAGTTCCATGCTATCAAATTAGGACAATTCCATAAACTTACACCTACAGTTACATACTGCTTATGTACTTCAAAGGTGCCTTTAATTGGTGTTTTTTGCCCAAACCTGCTCCAAGCATTACACTATGAATTCACACCTAAGTACTGTGGAAGGGCACTTTTGATATGATGTCCGAGTCCTAATTTGGATGTTCTACTCAAAACATCCAGAATCTGAATAGCAAATATAGCCATTTTCGAAACAGCAAAACATTTCTTTTTTTCCAAAAATGGCAATTTGCTAGATGTGTTTGTGCTCTTTGCATTTACCTTTGTGGTCCATTCTCAACCTCCCCCCCCCCCCCAAAAAAAAAAAAACCTAAGTGAAAAACGCACAAAAGGAAGCCATTGGGATGTAGGAGGAGTCGTCATTCTTAGTAGACTGGCCACACAGTCATCCCAGCAGAGTAGTGGGGTGGACTTCATATAAAAGCTTCCAGGTACACATCTTACCATTGGTACCTTATATTCAGTGGTGTGCTGGAAAATTTTTAACAGGCTCTCTCCGGGCATAGCCAGCCGTACAGTGTGTGTGTGGGGGGGTGGGGGGGGGGGAGGCCGAGGTGGATTGGAGGGCAACGCACTCCTCACTCTCCCGTGCGCCCCCTATGCGAGCATGCAAGGCATACCTTTGCTGGCAGGAATGCTGACTATCTTTCTCTTTTGATCTAGGCACAGGAAAAAAAAAGATTTTAAATGCTCCCAGGTTTCAACCTAATTCATGTTTAATGTGGGAATATAAATCTCATAAATAACCTAAAATAAGTAAATAGATAGAAACTCTGGATGTTGAGCATCTGATTCTCAAAATATATCATCTGGTTTAGTGGCTCTTTCCAGGAAAAAAGAAAAATCTCTGCATGAATACAACACGTGCTAGAGTGTCCCTATAACCAGCCCCTCCTCCAAATGACACACTAATTACGATTTATAACAATTTACTACTCTACCTATGAAAAGCTGGCATGTTTGAACATATAAGTGAGATTAAATAAACATGCTACCAACATTAAAGAATGACAACATGGATGCAGCAGCTCAAAGGACTGTTTGATTTGTTTGGGATGATAGCTGCGCGGGGTAGGGAAAAGAGAAAACTTCTGAGGAATCTTGACAATATGTCTTCTTTGCGCTGCAGCCCTACATTCACTGTTACTGGCTTCCTTTCTTCTCCCGGGCCGGTACATCGGTGGCCTGAAGCAAGAACCTTGAGCTGCGATCCTCATGCTTGTGGCAGGCAAAACAAAAAAAAAAAACAGTATGAAACCTTGAGCGGGGCCGTAGCCTTGCACACGCTGCTGCCGGGCCGGCTTCCTTCCTCCTCCCTCCCCTCAGTATGTAACTTCCTGTTTTGGAGAGGGAGGAGGAACGGAGCCAGCCTGGCAGCAGCATACATAGGGCTACGACCCCGCGAATGGTTTCATACTCTTTTTTTTGTTTTGCTGCGAGTGAGGGTCGTCGGACTCGGAGTGAGAGATGTCCAGCCACAGGGCAGCTGGAGCTGACGCTACCAGGAAGGGACCTGAGCCACCCCAGCCCAGATTTTGGGAGCCGGTTGTTAAAGTTTAACAACCGGCTTCCAAAATTCTTTAAAAAATAACAAACGGCTCTGGTGAGCCGGCTCCAGCACACCACTGCTTATATTGCATAGTGAACCCTCCAAAACCCACCAAAAACCTATTGTACCTGAACATACATCACTTCAATAGACCTTAAGGCTGCAGGTGTCACCTATAAGTGGATACAGTAGGTTTTTGGTGGGTTTTGAAGGACTCACACTTTCCATCACAAGTGTTAGAGTGGATTATGGGCTTGGGTCCCCTTCTCCATAGTGCACTGCACCAACCAGGGGAGTAGCTACGTGGGGCCATGGGGGCATGGCCCCCCCTTTCCACCACCACCAACCCTCCCCCGCTGCCACCATCAGGTACCTATGCTGGCGGGGGTCCCCAACCCCCGCCAGCCGAAGTCTTCAGCACTGGTCTCCGGGCCGGCACATTGCTGCTGCAGCTGATGTGGAAGGATTCTGTTTCTGTGTGAGTCGTCCTGACGTCCTGCATGTAGACCAGAGACCAGCGCTGAAGAGGACTTCGGCTGGTGGGGGTTGGGGACCCCCGCCAGCACAGGTACCTGACGGCAGTGGCGGGGGAGGGTTGGTGGCGGTGGGAAGGGGGGTTGGTCAAAAAAGTGGTGGTGGCAGCGGCACCAGGGGGGGAGGGGGAGGGCTAAAATGTGCCCCTTGGGCTCTGGATCCCCCTCCCGCTGAAGTCTGGCTACGCCCCTGGCACTAATCACTAGGCTAATCCAGGGGCCTGCTTGCTGCTCTAATAGGACTGGCTATAACATCTGAGGCTGTCATAGAGGCTGATATGTACTGTCACCACTGGAGGAGTAAGGGGTGTCATTCTGTTATTCTTCCAGTGGTCATCTGTTCATTTTGTGCATTTTTTTTTGTGGCTTAGTTGTTA
The DNA here is from genome assembly GCF_901765095.1 of Microcaecilia unicolor. Taxonomy (NCBI): domain Eukaryota; kingdom Metazoa; phylum Chordata; class Amphibia; order Gymnophiona; family Siphonopidae; genus Microcaecilia; species Microcaecilia unicolor. Next base: position 101,414,309 of record NC_044032.1, on the reverse strand, counting down.
TTAAAACAGGTCTAGCTCAGAACATCTTAGTTTTTGCCCTGGACGTTTTCATTTTGTTCCATTATGGTTGAAATATGTTCACGGCTTAGGAATGCCAAAATCTCACACTTATTTACTTAATATATTCACAGTCTGAGGCACTACATATTTTCATTAGTATATGTTTGTCAATAAATACTAGATATTGTTTTTTTGTTTTTTGGAGGGGGTCATCAGAATAAGCTGCAACAAACACTTCTGAAGAGATATCATGAAGCAGTGAAGTGCAAATCCTCATTGATCCTCATTTTTTTCCTTTTTAACCTCAATTTCATATAAATAATTTTTTGTAGAGTTTTGCAGTGTAGTTATAAAGTATAACATCACTTTCATATTACTTAACCTGGCAGCAACTTTCAATGAAGAGAACCTTTGCTGACATGGCCAGGTTTTGAATTGTTCGTCAGGGAAGAGGTTCACTGAAAATAGACAACATTCCTTTAAAAACTAACGTTAAAAAAACCCCAACAAATCTCAATACCAACCCCCATTATGATGATAAACTCTTATAAATCATCCAAAACTCACATTGCAGTTAAGCATATCATTCTCTCATGCAAGGAAAAAATGTCCGTGTCATCTTTGTAAGACACTTGCATTTAAATCATACTCAGCTGACTGTCAAATCGAGCTCTCTGATTGGATGTCTGCAAAAGATTCTTAGCCAATCAGATAAATGACCACCAATCCAAATCTGAGTTTGGATTGGTAGGCATTGGATGAAGTGTTTTAAGGGTAAAAATCCAACATTGCTCTTTGTAATTCAGTAATTGATCAGCGTTCTCATCCTCCCACCCTAGCTGAACGCTATCTAAGATTCTCCATCTTATATCATTAAGTTGATGAGGAAAATCAAGCCATTGTTGTACTAGTGTAGATGTTAATATGCTACTTTTGATTTGTGTTCATTTGTCCTGCTATCAAATCTGGTTGTAGCTTTATTGTGATTGGAGGAGTGGCCTAGTGGTTAGAGCACTGGTCTTGCAATCCAGAGGTGACCGGTTGAAATCCCACTGCTGCTCCTTGTGATCTTGGGCAAGTCACTTAACCCTCCATTGCCTCGGGTACAAACTTAGATTGTGAGCCCTCCTGGGACAGAGAAATATCCAGTGTACCTGAATATAACTCACCTTGAGCTACTACTGAAAAAGATGTGAGCAAAATCTAAATTATTTATTGCATTTGTATCCCACTTTTTCCCACCTGTTTGCAGGCTCAAATAAATAATACAATATAAAACTGTACAAAAGTTATTCAGGACCTGTAAAGCAATTTAACCATTACATAACCATACTAACTTCTAGGAATCACACAACAAGAGCCTTCTTAGGAAAAGGTAGCACTGTCAACAATACAGTGAGCAGAAGATCTTTCAGTTGTAGCTCAGTGTGAGTTACATTCAAGTGCAGTAGGTATTTTCCTGTCTCTGGAGGGCTTGCAATCAGTTTGTACCCAATGCAATGGAGTGTTCAGTGGTTGTCCAAGATCTCAAGGAATAGCAGGGGGATTTGAGCCCTGGTTTCTCTGCTTCTAAGAATTAGGCTAATAAGATAAAACATATTCCAAACATGTTTGGTAACAATGAACTAATGACCAGCTGATCTAAAGCATGGTAGCTATTTGGCAACCCAACAAAAACAAAACTGATAGGCAAATCATTTTATTGTTGCCATTAACCACAAAATTTCTGTTAGTGTTGCTGAACATGACTGTTTACGTGGCCAACAGGAAAGGTGCAGGCCTAGGGGGCTAGGGCTGTCTGGGAACCAAGTGTTATAGTACTTGCATATATTTCCAGAATACTGAAAATATTGTTCTTTTAATATATTGCATTATTGTGGTGTTCTTTCTTTCTATAATTCCTGGAATGTTTTCAACAGTAAGGGTTTTCCCTTAGATGGATTGGTTATAAATGTTTGCAAATAAATTAATGTCACATTAGCATCAGAAATTCATTTTGACGCAATTAGATTCCAGACTTCACATCCTGGACTTGGATTCTTCTCCCTCCAGGGCTGTACGTTGCCACCTTAATGCGCACCTTGAGCTCTGGAGTCCTTGGGTTCATGCCCTAAATTGTCCTTGTCAACCCCCTCCCGCACCTAGCTGCACATTCCTGCCATTACTCCTAAGTCAACATCCTGCCTGTTTGAGCCTAGCCTTGAGCTGTGGGCTTCACCAGCGTCCTTTTGGCTATTTTGTCTACCAAGAATGGGGTCTAAAGTCACAGCATGCTGGTCCTCAGCCCTTTCTGACCAGCTCTAACTCCTCTGGTTGCATGTCCACTCTGGCAATGTCTCTCTGGTTGTAAACTGTTTGGCTCCTTTGTCACCTGCCCTGATCCAACTTTACCCAAGGATTTTTTTTCCTGTTGCAAGTATTTTTTAATCACCTATACCTCTCTTCATTCCTGGTAGTCCTTCTGAGCAGATTTGTGCCCTGTTCCTCCAGGACAACAACATCCAGAAATAAATTGTCATCAAGTGCCTTCTCCTGTCCAGTGCCATCCAAGGCTGGCGTAACAATTAAGCAAAGTAGGTGATCACCTAGGGTGACAGCTTCTTCCGGGGAGGGAGGAGGGAGGGGAGGAACAATAGATCCTGACAGCCACACAAATGTAAAGAATCTTCAACATGTACATTTCACCAGCAGAGAGGGCGGGAAGTTTTCAAATAGCCCATTTACTTATAAACGGCTTTTAGAAAATGTCCTTATGTAAATACAGACAAAACAAATTATGATGCCCATTTTGTATAGGATTGCTCTGGGAAGGGTGATTGTTTAGTTTAATTAACACAATCTCAGGAAGAGAGAGAGAGAGAGAGACCTAGGGACTTAGCATTCAGAGTTGGGGGGAGGCTGCGGCAAAGCTGAAGGTTTGTCTAGGTTTCATCTGTAGCTCTGGTTGGTGCTGCTCTTATATTCCCAGGATGTTTCAGACTGAGAGAGCTAATTTTACCACACCAGAAACTGATTTGTTGAGGTGGATCCAAGAAAGGGATCCTGCAGGTATGACTTGCACTATTGACAGCTGAGATTTATTCTTGGTGCAGCGAGTAGGTGGGGTAAGGGGAGGCAAAAGGTCAGAAAGGGTGTTCCATCTCAAATCTAACAATTAAGGGTCTCTACTACGCTAGCGATTCCCAGCACAGCAAATGAGAGGAAACCCACAGGAATTGAATGGGCTTCTTCTCATTTGTTGCACGGGAATCACTAGCTTCCTTTAGTAAAATAAGCCCTAAAGTCAAGTTAAACTTTTGTGATCAACAGCTGGGAGATACCTTCAACAAGAATAAGTGTAGCTTGAGGCAAATGGGCAGATTGAGAGGGGGAAAATGGTTTTTTTCTGTTGATATCTGCTTTGTTACTATGCAGGCTGCTCAGGCGGAAATTTGACTTAACTAGAGAGGTGTTTTTGATAATAAAGTACTGCAGGACAAAATTGCTCAGTACAATCCAGTGTTCCTGCCTTTGCTTTCAGTTAAATGATGTAAAAAAAATGAACTGCAATTCACTTTTTAATGTCTGATAAACACTGATATGACCAATTTTTTTTCAAAGAACTTATTTTAACAATGTGGCTTTTCCCCTCCTTTTGAGTAGCAAGGTATCTAATTTTACAGAGGCTGTCTGTTTAAATTGTGTTATCTGGAAAGAATTTTGTTTTAAATGAATAGAAATGCCTTTTGAATGAGTAATGTGGTTTCAATACAACTTCACTATACAGAAATGCTATGGAAAATAAGTTCTAATGAATATGTCAGTATCAGCATTTGCAATGCCTTTTTATTGCAAATAATTGAGCTGGTAGTTTAGGCTCAAAAGATAAATAGGCACAAATGATTTTTTTTAAATCAAGGTTCATGGTAGATCAAGCTTCAAATAGCAAAAAGTAATATCATTTGTTTTTAAGTAGAGAGTCTAAGACACACAGGGAATCTTTTACGTAGGCACGCTGGCGTTTTTAGCACGTGCTAAAAATAGGTGCGCGTTGTACAGAGATCTCAAAATGATATTTCAAATATAAAGGAAAATGTCCTAGTGGTCATGAAAGATAACTCAAGTATACGTCAAAAAATTGAACACATTGAAAATTATAATAGACGCTTGAACATGAGGATTTTGAACTTTCCAAAACCAATAAGAATCCTCCCCTTAGAATTATTCAAGAAATACCTTGTTGAAGTTTTGAAGATTTCCCCTCAAAATATTCCTCCAATAAACAAGGTATATTTTCTTCCTGTAAAAAAGAGTCAGGAGGAGATTCCTGAAGAATTAGAACAAATTCAGCAAGAAGAGAAGTCTGAGGAAATGAAAGATATCTCATTGATTTTAGAGGACTGAAGTAACAAATAGGGCTACACTTTTGATTTCATTTGTATTTGAGCAAGATTTCAATGCTATACTTAAGTTATACTTTACTACTACTACTGCTACTACTACTTGACATTTCTAAAGCGCTACTAGGGTTACGCAGTGCTGTACAATTTAACATAGAAGGACAGTCCCTGCTCAAAGGAGCTTACAATCTAAAGGACAAATGTACAGTCAGTCAAATAGGAGCAGTCAAATTGGGGCAGTCTAGATTTCCTGAAAGGTATAAAGGTTAGGTGCCGAAAGCAACATTGAAGAGGTGGGCTTTGAGCAAAGGTTTGAAGATGGGTAGGGAGGGGGCTTGGTGTAAGGGCTCAGGAAGTTTATTCCAAGCATAGGGTGAGGCGAGGCAGAATGAGCGGAGCCTGGAGTTGGTGGTGGTGAAGAAGGGTACTGAGAGGAGGGATTTGTCCTGTGAGCGGAGGTTACTTTAAAAATATGCATCAAAAGTTTTGTGGTCAACAACTATGGATCTTTCCTGATGTTACTAAAGTTACACAAGAAAAAAGAAAATAATTTTTAGAAATGAGAGAAGAGACGAGGGCAACTTTTTTGCTAGCATACCCACGTAAATGTTTAGTGAGATATCTGGGAGTTAAGTATGTTTTCTTTATACAAGATCAATTAAGAACTTTCATAGACCTGAAAAGGGTGTCAGAGCTATAACATCAGTAAGGCTTAAGAAATTATAGGTGGGTGGGCAATAAAGCCTGTTTTTCCTTTTTCCTTGTTCTTATTATGATCTCCCTGATCTATCTCCCACTCCCCTCTATGGTTGTGGTCTAAGGAAGGGACAAAAGTGAAATATTTTATTTTGTCGATTAATCTTTGTGTGAGAGTATATACTGGTTTACATATCTGATCTCTTTTGATTCCTGAATTGCATGTAACAAGTTTATTGCTTGTGTAAAAATAGGTGCACGTTAAACGCTAATTCCGCCAATGTATTCTTATGGGTATCTTTAGCGTTTAGCGCAGGCCTATTTTTAGCACACGCTAAAAATGCCAACGTGCCAAAGTAAAAGATTTCCACAGAATAGCATGGTCCCTCTTGTGTATTAAAAGATGAGATTTTTTTCCCCAAAAAACTTCTATCTGTAGCACATTAGCAGGAGGTCCAGGTAAAAAAAAGATAATGTTTGAGAGTTGTCTTTCTTGATACTGAATGTGTACACATAGGAAGAACCAATGTCATTTATACATTAAAATTGCACACTTCAGAAAGTATGATTCATTTGATGTGTGTGTTTTTTTTTAATCATATACCATGCCATTTGTGCTGCTATTCTTAGCAAGAATTTATCATTTCTATGGGACGTCAAATGACCCCTTTTCTGCACATGTAAATGCTGAAAGTAGAGAGTACCTTTTGGAATAATTCACCCACAATCAGTTTAGAAACAAGTGCACCTACATTGTTGATATCTATTTAGGATTTGGATTTTAGACTGAATTACTCATCTTTCCGAATCTGAACTCAAGGTGAGTTATGTTTAAGTACGGTAGGTGGTTCTGTGCTCAAGAGGGATTAAAAGCTATAGTTTATTCTTGATGCAATGGAAGATAAAGGGATCCTGTCACGAAAAGGTTGCCACGTGGCAACCTGGAACCACCGCCAGCCCAATTTGGGTGCTGGTGGTAGTTCCACCCCCAGACCGTGCCATTTCCAGTGCTAGTGCAAATATTTGAAAAGTATTTCCATGGGAGGGTTACCCAGCTGTAATCGGGCAACATCTCACACTGTCCGGTTATCGTTGGGTTAGTGTGGGAGCCCTTACCGCCACCTCAATGAGTGGTAGTAAGTGCCCCCCCCCCCCCCCCCGAAGTGGCCGTACAGCCATTTAATGTTTTGGCTTTTTTTTTCACTTGCCGTGGTAAAAGGGGCCATGGCGCACTGTAAAAATATCTGCCACTGCTAGCACAGAGCCCCTTTTTATCACAGTTTGTAAGAGGAACCCAAAGTGACTTTCCCAAGGTCACAAGGCCTGGCAGTAGGAGAATTAGGATATGAACTTTGATTTCCTTGGTTCTTAGTGAGCTCTAACCAATAGGCTACTCCTCCACTCCTACTATGCTAGTCTGTACATAAATACATAAGTATTGTCATACTGGGAAAGACCAAAGGTCCATCAAGCCCAGCATCCTATTTCCAACAGTGGCCAATCCAGATCACAAATACCCAGCAAGATCCCAAAAATATACAAAACATTTTATACTGCTTATCCCAGAAATAGTGGATTTTCCCCAAGTCCATTTAATAACGGTCTATGGACTTTTCCTTTAGGAAGCCGTCCAAACCTTTTCAAACCTCAGCTAACCGCTAAGCTAACCACCTTTAAAACATTACTGCTTTCTTCTGCTTTGTAGATGTAGACATATGTACGCTAGTGCCCTTCAGAGTTTGATTCACCCAGACTTATGACTTGGAAACATTCCAGAGAGAAAGATGTATGCCAAGGCTGATGAATAAAAATAACTGTATCCTCTAAGAGAAATACATTTCAGAGGCCCTGCATACCTTGGAAATGTTTAATAAATCTTTCTTATATGAGTATTTAGACTGGCTTCTGCTTTCAAATTTACAAGATATCAGTTTTAATATAATAATTATGAGCCTTATCCTTTTTTAGACATTCAGTTAGTTTGAAGGCATGGGTTACATCTAGGCCTAGACAGAAGACATGCACTCTGATAGCTAGATTAAGATGCTCAAAATGCTTGCCTACACTGTAGACATATCACTGTCTGATTTAAATATCTTCAACACACACATGCCTATTCTATAGGAATCAACAAGGAACAGAAACAAAAAATACAAATAGAAGCATTAGAAATATACTCCCATTTAAAAGAAAATTAAACAATGATAATCATGACTTTAGAAAGCCAAAATAACTACAAGGCAATGCTGTTTTTGGGACAAAGTATCATCTTTTCTCTGTACTAAAGAATCTTCATGCTACCCTTAAAATGACAACATGCCCTAATAGTTCACAAGAGTAGGAACATGGCAAAAAGGGGAAAGAAGAGCACCTCTGTTTCATACAACCCATCTTTTCTCAGACACAGCAAAGGCATTGTGGCTGTGCACCAAGAGCTATTAAGTGTGGGCACCAAGAGCTGTTAAGTGTGGGACAATCAAGAGTCCTTTATTAATAGACCGAACATGGGTCGTGTTTTGGCATAAATATGCAGAGATGCTGTTTTGCAGATGGTTTACTGTATTACTCTGTGCTTTATACTGGAAACTATTGGTTACTGGCCTAAGTGAGCTGCGGCTTTATGTTTTTATTTTTTGGAATATTTCTCAGGAGTCTGTTTAGCTTGACCCTTGACTTAGGTGTATTTACGCCGAAACACGATCAGTGTGGGTCTGTTAAAAAAAGGACTCTTCATTGTCCCAGAATAGTGCTTAGGAAAGAATATTGGCATATATTCACATACGTTCATGCCTATGAGCATATATGCTAGTACTCTAAACATTTAACACATACAGTAAGCATGAATATATTAGTGCCTCACTTATGCAAATTGTCCCACACAAATGTCAAACCACGATAGTAACTGTTACCACAGCTATGTGCTAATGAGTGCTAATCCATGTATTAACTGTTTACCACACTAGTAAGAGGTCCCTTTATTTTTTGGCCCCTAAGGCCCTCATGATCAAAAGCAAATGCCGGCGCTAGAGGCTGTTAGCGCCATACTAGCACCAGCGTTTGCTACTGCCCCATGATTAGAGCCCTCAAGCGCGTGAAACAATGTGCTCGAGGGCTCTTTGCGCAAGTAGCATGCAAATGCATGCTAAACAGGGCTCAGCGCATTCATCCCCAATGATCAGTGACCAGCACGCCAAAGATTGGGTCGCTGGCCGCGGCAAACCCTACGCTAGCTCTGAGCTGGGGTTAGGGTTTGTTGATCATTGGGGAGGAATGGTGAGCCCTGTCCAGCATGCAGTTGCATACTGGCAAGCCCCTGTTCCCCCCCCCCCAAAGCAAACCTGCCAGGCTGCCAACAGGGGGCTGGAGGTCCAGTGGACCTCCAGTCCCCCCCCCCCCGACAATCTCACCCCCCCCAGGTTCAGGGAGGCCTGGAGATCCGGTGGGTCTCCAGCCCCCCCAAACCCCCAGAAAGTGTCAAGTGGTCGCCGGCCAAACCCTCTCCCACCCTCCCACCCACCAAACGACGACGGGGGGGGGGGGGGGGCTGGAGATCCGGTGGACCTCCAGCCCACCCCAACTCCCCCCCAGCGTTGTCCGACCGATCCCTGGTGGTCCAGCGTTAGGAGAAGTAGTAGTAGTAGAAAGGACAACCCCCCTCCTGGCCCCCCTACCTTTAGTTGGAGGAGGGACGCAGCCTGCCTCCCTCCTCTTCCTTCTGTTGACGACACCGTAAAATGGCAGTGCACAGCCCCGCCCAGCACATCCCAGGATGCAATGGGCGGGGCTGGGCGCCGCCATTTTACGCCGTCATTCCACTGGACCTCCAGCCCCCCCCCCCTCCCATCGCTCGGTGGGTGGGAGAGGGTTTGGCCGGCGACCACTTGACAATTTCTGGGGGTTTTGGGGGGGCTGGAGACCCACCGGATCTCCAGGCCTCCCTGAACCTGTGGGGGGGGGGGGGGGACCGGAGGTCCGCTGGACCTCCAGCCCCCGTTGCTCGGGGCAGGGGTAGACAGGGCCTGGTGGTCCCATGGACCTCCAGCCCTGTTGATCATGATGGTTTGACAGGTTTGGGTTTTTGACAGCCCCGACCTGTCAAACAAGTGCGGGAGGATGAGCTCTGCACAATTCGCCCGCACTTCTACCCCATGATCAGAGATAATTGCGCTGCTTAAATTTGCATGCATTATCTCTGATCATCGGTGCGGTAAAGCCCCGCACTGTTCCAGCGCTATTTTTAGAGCGCTGTTTGGAACACTGCGGGGCTTTTGATCATGAGTGCCTAAGTTAGTATTTTTATTCAGAAACTCAGGACTCTAACTTGAGCTCCGTTTTCAAAGAATATTTAGGACCTAAATTTGAAGGGAAAATGTGAGAAGAAGTTCATTTTATGTATGAGATCCATTTGAGAGAGTGAATAAGACTGGTCTTGCATGTAGGAGAGCAAGAGACTGGCTGAGAGCTTTCTGTTTTGCAACTCGATGCAACAAATATCTTAGAACTTGGAAAGAATTGGTCCATTTTGTATATACTGAGTGCAGTTTTATAACTGGGCGCCTTCATTAGGTGCTCAAAGGATACATATTGAGTGCATATTCTGTAACCACATCTGGATACCCAGATTCCATTACAGAATATTAACATAACCCGGTATCGGCGTGCCTTACAGTTACGGGTCTGCAGTTACACTAGCCATAGACCTGGCATTAAGTGTGAGTATCTAAATGCAACAGGAATACACCTAACTTACAGTATTCTGTAAATTATGCACATGAGTGCCCTACTCATGCCCTAACCATGTCCATGCCCCTTGCATTTACAAGCCATTTTAGTGCCTCATCACAGAATTGTTTAAGCAGTTTCTCACGGATGATCATAATTAATTTCAGGGGCATAGCCAGACCTCGGCGGGAGGGGGGGCCAGAGCTCGAGGTGGGGGGGCACTATATAGCCACCTCCCCCCCTCGCCACTGCCGACCCCCCGGCCACTTTGGACCGCAACCCCCCCCCCCCCACCACCACTTTGGACTGCAACCGCAACCTCCCCTCCTGCTGCCGCCTGCCCCGCCGCCGCATCAGGTACCTTGTTTGTTGGCAGGGGTCCCCAATCCCTGCCAGCCGAAGAGACTTCTTCAGCGTCAGTCGACTCTGGCGCCTTGGTTGTGGGATCATCTGTTCTGATGCCTTACGTCCTGCACGGGGATACATGCACAGTGCAGGACGTAAGGCGTCAGAAACAGATGATCCCACAACGAAGGCGCTGGAGTCGACCGGCGCTGAGGAGGACAATTCGGCTGGCAGGGGTTGTGGACCCCTGCCAGCAAACAAGGTATCTGATGCGGCGGGGTGGGCGGCGACAGCGGGAGGGGGTCAAATGTAGAGGGGGCTAGGGCGTAATCTGTTGAGGCCCATGGCCCCGTGGCCCCACGTAGCTACGCCCCTGATTAATTTAACCCCCTAATTGTACAATTATTCAATTTTTCAGTTCCATTCAAATTGTTATTATACATGGCTGACTATAAATTGTTACCGTTTTTCATCTGCTCCTAGCATTTGTTTCCATATTGTAATTACTCAATCCTCATTTACTTAGTTATTACTACTTAATATATACTATCCCACATCACTTTTTTTTTTTTACTGTTAATCACAATAAGTTGTTGGCCACATCGAACCTGATCTATTGGGATAATGTGGGATATAAATGAAATAAATAAATACAAATAGTGCTTAGGTGCCATGCTAGCACTTTCACATGCAACTGCAGTCACCCACACGCAGGCCCTTCAATGCCAGGTTATGATAGTATTCTATAATAGCATCCGGGTGCTGAGATGCCATTCTAGAATAGTCTCTTACCACGCAGCAATGGGGTGCCTAAAACAAAGCACCCTGCAATTGCATTTCCCCCAGAATGTCTTGTCTGTTCCCTCTCATGGCAATGAAGCACAGGAATAATACTCTTCAGGCAAAAGGATTTCCTCTGTCAACTCTTCATTTCCCACTAAGCCACCATGCCCCCTTCCCGGCAAATACGCAGCTGTTATCACCAATGATGTCCTGGAGGGTCCTTCCCAAGAGCCCTTTGTTAAATACTTTTTTTTTTATGAAAAGAGGCTGTCATTAAGTGGATCAGAGGAAGGGACTGGCCAGAACTCCTGGACTGTAAATTAATAGCACATTACTGTGTGTGTGTGTGTGTGTGTGTGTGTCTCTCTCTCTCTCTTTGCACAGCAGCATAAATGTTGTTGATTGGCTGTATGAAAAGATCTTGTTTACCTCCAGCTCTGCCTACTCCAATTTTCCCATCATTTTCTCTGCCACTTAGAGATTACATTATTGGTTCACTCTATTCCACCTTGATGGAAAAGACATGAAAAAAAACCCCAATTCCTGTACTGATTACATAATTGGGATTCACATCTGAACAGAAATACTTCCACTCTGCTCTGAAAGATGTTCAAATTCCCTGGGCAATCATTATGTCATTTCCTACCAATTGTGTTTATAGTTGTAACATCTTGGGCAGAATAAGGAAACATATACATTTCCATTATTTCTATTTTTTTTTGTATATGTTATTTTCACTCATTCATATTAGCGCACTCTTAGAGTAGCAAAGAAAATGTATCTTCTATTGCAGCACAAAAACAGGACAATGGATTCTATAAGCGGCACCCAAATTTGGGCATGAACCTGAGATCCGCGTGCAAATAAATAGGGGGTCTTTTACTATGCTTCGGTAACATTTTTAGCTCACAGTAGAAATCAACTGGTGGTAAAAGCTGAGACACCCATAGGAATAATAATGGGCATCTCAGCGTTTACCACCAGATGATTTCCACTGTGAACTAAAAACGCTACCGCGGCTTAGTAAAAGACCTCCTTAATGAGCTATTAGCAGTCAATTATTGTTGATTGGCTTTAATTTGGATTTGCCTGTGGACCTGGCTGCATGTAATTGTATAAAGACCTGCACCCAAAAATTCTTGAGCATAACCCAAAAGAGGGAGTAGCTATGGGAGGGGCATGGGCGGGTCAGGGCATTCCAAAGAGTTACTCAGTGTTAGAGAATTTTGGGGCTGCACGCCAGGATTTATACCAGGTTTGTTGGTGTAGGTCCTCATGCTCAATATTGGGCATCAGAATATGTGCTAAGTGTGCAATTCTGTAAAGAGCGCTCAACCTCGATCACCCTTTATTGCAGGGGTGTCCAACCTCAGTCCTCGAGGACCGCAGTCTAGTCGGGTTTTTAGGATTTTCCCAATGAATTTGCATGAGATCTATTTGCATGCACTGCTTCCTTTGTATGCAATTACAATCCATCCTATCTGTGGCCACATTCACTCTGACAGGTAGTGGTAAGTATAGCTGTGCTATCAGCAGTCATCAATCCAGACCTGTGTGCTAGCTGTCACCCGCCCATATTATGCCCAACTCCTGCCCCTCCCACTGTAGGAAGCTAGTGCAGGGTATTTACTGCACTGCTGGTTTTAACACGTGGACATTAGCACATGAGTCTTTGCTAATGTCTACAGCATGCACTAGTTGGTTAATACAATTTTAGTAAAAGGCCCCTTAATCTGAGAGATTTAGAATAATTTGGAAAGAAATAGAATTTACTACTGGGGATTATTTGCATATGTACTTATTCTAGTATTAAGAATTACTTTATTATTGAGTGTTTAAAAGAAATCAGATTACCAAACCATTGTTCTTCACTACAGTCTTTTCTAAATGGGGTTGCATGACTTATATTCCTTCAGTGCTGATATAACCACAACCCCCCCCCCCCCCCTTCTCAAGTCGCTAAATTTGCTCCCCATCTGCTTCTGCATACAGTTCAAGCTACAAATGCATTCACTGTGCAGCTGCTCATTACCGATCTTCCCTCTCTCTACAGCATTCCTCTTGAACTGCATTCGTCAGGCATGTGTCCTTCATCACAAGTACCACGCGTTCCATCTTAGTGCACCATATGCCCGGAACAGACTTCCTGAGTCAGTGTGTCATGATCCCTCTCTGGCCAGATTCAAATCCAATCTGAAAATGCACCTTCTCGAGGCTGTTTTTAAATCTTTACCACCTCTCTTTAATAAATACATTTCCTCTAGAATCTTGTTAATAAGGGTAGGGATATTTTTCAGGGGGTCTTTGCCTGCAGGAAAATAGATGCTTGCTTTTTTGAAGATTATTCTCAATGTGCAATTTATAGAGGCAATATATAGAAGTGCACTTGGAGATTCTTCTAAATAGAACTGATGGTATCCAGACTAGTTGGTACAATCTCTCTAACTCTGCCTTATTTTCTTGGTCATGCTTCCTTTCAGACTTGATCATTTTCTGTCTCTCCACAAAGAATGGTCACCTTAAGTAGGGACTGTCTCTTACATATGTCTGTACAATGCTGTATACATCTAGTAACACCATAGAGATGATTAGTAGTAATAGTAGTAGTAGTAGTAGTAGTAGTTCCTGATTAACAATTCAAGAGTTTCCCCTCTTTATTCCAGTGGAAGTCTTATCTTTAATTGGAAAAGTGCCGTATCAAATATTTCCCTAACATTTACCTCTCACCATTCCAATTAGATGACAGGGTATAAGCTACAGATAATTATAGTTGCTCTTTAACTGGGACGTCAGTCTCTCATTTTTGAAGATACAATTATCTATCACTAAGAGCAATAGCATATTTTTATTATTCTCATTAGCAATTTTTACAAAAGAAGTATGATTTGTTAACATGCTTTGTACTATAGTTTATAAGACAGGCAATGCAGAAGGCAAAGGTGAAAATACTTTATTTATGTAAGCTTTTAGGTTGTAAATAGCAAGAGTGAGACAGAGAAAGAAAGACACATAAGGGTTAAGATCAAGTAACCTTACCTTTAGCATTTAGTATTGTAGACAGGGCTTTTTGTGAGGGGGTACTTGGGGGTGCTGAGTACCGGCACCTTTTCCATTGTCTGCAAAAATTGACCCATGGACCCCATGTTTTAATGAAAGAGCTCAGGCTCTACACACAAATTCTGTCTTGTCATAGATTCTGTGACTGGTTGCGGGGGGGCCTGGCTATTGTGGGGTGGGTCCAGTGGTGTGCTGGTAAAATTTTAACAACAGGCTCTCTCCCCGGTCCACCTCGGCGCCCCCCGTCCACCACTGCACCCCCCCCCCAATCCACCTCTGCACCCCCCATCCACCTCTGCGCCCCCCCCCCAAAAAAAATTGCAGAGCTGGCTATAGCCAGGGGGGGGGGGCAATGTATTACTCTCTCCAGGAAAAAAAAATTTAAATGATCCCAGGTTCCAATCTAATTCATGTTTAATATGGGATAAAATGCCATAAATAAGTAAATAAATATAAACTTTTAATGTTCAGCACCTGATTCTCAAAGTGGACATATTCCAAACACTATAATGAAAATAAAATTATTTTTTTCTACCTTTGTTGTCTGGTGACTTTGTTTCTCTGATCATGCTGGCCCAGTATCTGATTCTGCTGCTTGTTCCCTTGACTCCGTTTCCAGGGCTTCCTTTCCATTTATTTCTTTTCTTTCCTCCTTTCTTCTTCATTTCTGGTCCTCTGCACACTTGACTGTACAGTGGATCCAGCTTCTGCCTATTTTCTCCATCCATGTGCAGTTTCTCTCCTCACTTCCTTTTCCCTCATCTAATCTCCTTCCTCTATCTTCTCTCCATGTCCAGCATTTCTTCTCTCTCCCTTCCCTCCCCTCCATCCATGTCCTGAAACTCTCCTCTCTCCCCTGTCCTCCTCTATCCATCCATACCCAGCCATTCTCTTCTCTCCCCTGCCCCCCTACCCATCCATGCCCAGCAATTGTCTTCTCTCCTCTGCCCCCCTCTATCCATCCATGCCCAGCAATTGTTTTCTCTCCCCTGCCCCCCTCTATCCATCCATGCCCAGCGATTCTCCTCCCTCCCCTGCCCTTCCCTCCCATCCATGTCCAGCGATTCTCCTCCCTCCCCGCCCTTCCCTCCTGCTCCCAGCCATGTCCAGCGATTCTCCTCCCTCCCTGCCCTTCCCTCCTGCTCCCAGCCATGTCCAGCGATTCTCCTCCCTCCCCTGCCCTTCCCTCCCGCTCCCATCCATGTCCAGCGATTCTCCTCCCTCCCCTGCCCTTCCCCCCTGCTCCCAGCCATGTCCAGCGGTTCTCCTCCCTCCCCTGCCCTTCCCTCCTGCTCCCATCTCATGTCCAGCGGTTCTCCTCCCTCCCCTGCCCTTCCCTCCTGCTCCCATCTCATGTCCAGCGATTCTCCTCCCTCCCCTGCCCTTCCCTCCTGCTCCCAGCCATGTCCAGCGGTTCTCCTCCCTCCCCTGCCCTTCCCTCCTGCTCCCATCCATGTCCAGCAATTCTCCTCCCTCCCCTGCCCTTCCCTCCTGCTCCCATCCATGTCCAGCGATTCTCCTCCCTTCCCTCCTGCTCCCATCCATGTCCAGCGATTCTCCTCCCTCCCCTGCCCTTCCCTCCCGCTCCCATCTCATGTTCAGCGATTCTCCTCCCTCCCCTGCCCTTCCCTCCCGCTCCCATCCATGTCCCGCGATTCTCCTCCCTCCCCTGCCCTTCCCTCCTGCTCCCAGCCATGTCCAGCGATTCTCCTCCCTCCCCTGCCCTTCCCTCCTGCTCCCATCCATGTCCAGCAATTCTCCTCCCTCCCCTGCCCCCATCCATGTCCAGCGATTCTCCTCCCTCCTCTGCCCTTCCCTCCCGCTCCCATCTCAAGTCCAGCGATTTTCCTCCCTCCCCTGCCCTCCCCTATCCATGTCCAATGATTTTCCTCCCTCCCCTCCCGCTCCCATCTCATGTCCAGCGATTCTCCTCCCTCCCCTCCCGCTCCCAAACATGCCCAGTGATTGCCCTTCGCCCCCACCGTCCCCTCCCGCTCCCATCCATCTTTTTTAAATACCTCCTCGCCGTTGAAGCGCCACGTTAAAGTCCTGCTGCCCGTCTCTAGCTTTCCCTCCCTGTTTGCTGCAGTTCGCGAGAACTTCGTGCCCTTAGTCCCACCTTCTGACGTATGACGTTATACGTCAGAAGGCGGGACTAAGGGCACGAAGTTCACGCGAAGAACTACAGCAAACGGAGGAAAAGCTTGGGCAGCAGCAGCAGGGCTTTAATGCGGCGCTTCAACGGCGAGGAGATATTTAAAAAAGATGGATGGGAGCGGGAGGGCACGGTGGGGGCGAAGGGAAATTGCTGGGCATGTTTGGGAGCGGGAGGGGAGGTAAGCATGGTGCCCTCCTGCCATGCTTACCTCCTGCAATGGAGCCGGCTCGCCCCGAACAACAACCGGCTCGCAAGAACTGTCAAAATTTAACAAGCGGCTCTTGCGAGCCGGAGCGAGCCGGCTCCAGCACACCACTGGGTGGGTCCCTCAGTGATCACCCCACCCCTGAAGGGTAGCCTGGCATTTGAGTACCGGCACCTTTTTTGCTAGAACACGCACTGACTGTAGAACTACATTTGATGAGGCAATGTGTTTTTAATAAAACCAGAAATGCACAGGTGATCTCCAAGCAATTTTCTGTGGCAAGTATCTGCTCTTTCTTTCGAAGCATGAGTCAGGCAGGTCTAGAAATCTATGCAATGCTCTGTGTAGACTCTTATGTGGGAGGATGGGGAAGGGCAGCTCTTCTTACACTGTGAAAGCTTTTTCTATAGTTTTGTTTAAAATACGTCATTAGGCCTTCTCATTTTGAGCAACAAAATGAAACGCTGGAATGCAGGGCGACAAAAGATCCAGTTTCTGTTAGAAGTACTTCCTGTTCATGCCTTTTGGGTAAATGATATTTTTCTGCCTCCTCTGTGCAGCATTTTCACAATAGTGAAGAGCCTATTATACTACTAGAACTGTAGAGGCTATGCAGAAATTAGGAGCGTGCATTCGATTTGTTAGTGCTCTTTAAAAAAATGTAATGTCTACTAAGTTGTTTTAACCTATGAATAAACATGTGTTAAGTCAATAGGGTAATTTTGTAAGAAGCCACAGAGATTTGGGCAGCATGTATGCATGTAATTCCTGGATTTCTAATCATTTATGTCTGTATGCGCTATCCTGAAAGTACACATCTGTTGATGGTGTGCATTTTTGCAGGTGCGTGTTCACGTTGGCAGAATGTGGGTGGAACATTGGCAGGGTGCACACTTATATGCAAAAATATTAGAATAGAAACAGAGAAAATGTAGGCAGATAAAGACCATGTGGCCTATCCAGTCTGCCCATCCATGCCATCTCCTCTTCTTATCACTCTCTTAGATATCCTATGCATTTGTCCCAAACTGTCTTGAATTCGGATGCTATTTTCGTCTCCACCATTTCCACTGGGAGTACATTCCATGAATTCACCACCCTTTCTATGAAGAAGTATTTCCTCAGGTTACTTCTGAGTCTATCCCCTTTCACTTTCATCCTATGCCCCCTCATTCCAGACTACCTTTCATTTGAAAGATACAGGCCTTCTGTGCACTTATGTCACATACATGTTTAAATGTTCTATCATATCTCCCCTCTCCCACTTTTCTTCCAAAGTATACATATTGAGATCTTTGTCTGTCCCATACACTTTATGATGAAGACCACTAACCATTTTAGTAGCCGCCTTTGGACCAACTCCATCCTGTTTATAACTTTTTGAAGGTTTGTTCTCCAGAATTGTACACAATATTCTAAATGAGGCCTCACCAGAGTCTTATACAGGCACATCATCACCTCCTTTTTCCCAATGACCATTCTTCTCCCTGTGCAACCAAGCATCCTTCTAGCTTTTTGCCATTGTCTTTTCTACCTGTTTGGCCACCTTAAGATCATCACATATGATCATACCCAAGTCCTGCTCCTCTTTTGTACTGTTCCCTTGGGTTTTTGCAGCCCAAATGCACGACCTTGTATTTTTTAGCATTAAATCTTAGCTAAATTCCAGACCATTCTTTAAGCTTTCTTAAGTCCTTCCTAATGTAATCCACACCATCAGGGGTATCTACCCTATTGCAGATTTTGGTATCATCCGCAAAGAGGCAAATCTTACTAGACAGCCCTTCAGCAATGTAGTTTACAAAAGTGTTAAAATACTATACTATGTTTTATTCATATACCTCTGCAATCTAGACCTGTCAGTTTATACCACCAACTCTTGTGCTAAAAAATATATGCACATATATATGCCTGGTTATGGGGGTCCTTTTACAAAGCTGTGGGAAAAGGTGGCCTCAGTATGCTCTTGTCCCATGCACCAAGGCCACTGTCTATCACAGCAGTAAAATGGCCAGTTTACAATTTTCTTTATTAATGCTCATGCATTAATGTGGCCATTAGTGTGCAACCATTAAAAGAAGTTAATGCATGAGCATTTAGTGACACTCATTTTTTTTTATTTATAAGAATTCAAATTTACAAGCAATAAAATAACTTGCCAGAAATACAGAGAAAGTAGTACACAAGAATTATTTCAATCAGGTAATTCTATACTCTTTGTTAGACCACAAAATAGGGAGAGTGAAACAAGACAAGGAGATCAATTAAACAACAGTAAACAGAAAAAATGAGGTATTAACCTGATTATCCCGTTATTATTTATCTGAATCATTATTCCACATTGATCATCTGGTTGGCTTCTTCAAACCCAAAATGGTGTATATTCAATTTATTTCATTGGAAACATACTTATTGTCCAATATTAGTAAAAATAATACACCTAATTTCATTTTTTTCTCTTTTAAAACCAGAAATTATTTAACAATGCAAACACTTGAGTCTCTAATCCAATTCCCACTGATTAAGGCAGTGGCGTAGCCAGACTGCCAGTTTTGGGTGGGCCTGAACACAAAGTGGGTGGGCACAAAATTTTCTCTCTACCCCCCTCCCCCAGCAAAATTTAGTCACACTAATCAGATGCATTTGTCACACTGGGTAAAGTGCTGCTTTTCAGTGCATCAGATTTCAGACAATTTATTTAATAGCCTAACACCCTTTTCAATGAGCTTTCAGAGGCCAAAACCTCCTGCCTAAGGTCAGTATAATGCTGTTATGGTATCCTCTCCTGACCTAAGGAAGGAAGTATTGGTCTCTGAAACTTTATTAACAAAGGTACCATATTACTTTATCCTAAATTAAAAATAAATTTATTTTCTTTACCTTTGTTGTATGGCCGTTTACTTTTTCTCATTGTGTTGCTCCCAGTCTCTAGATTCTGCTTTCCTTCGTTTTCGCTTAACTCTTCTGCCATGGTTTCCTGGCCATTTCTCATTTTTCTGTCCTTTTTCTTTGCTTTCTTCAATATTTTTCTGCCTCTCTCTCTCTCTCTCTCTCTGTCCAGATTTAATTCATTCTTACTATCCATTCTTTAATTTCCTTCATCTACTTATGGCATTTCATCTTTTTCTCACCCTTGTTCTCCCCATGCCCCTTCCTCTTATTCTCCACTCTTTCACTATTCTCCTTTTCCATCCAGCAGCTCTCTTCTTTCTCTCCCCATCCTTCCATCTGCTTTTTCCCTCTTTCTCTCCCCATTCTTCCATCTGTTTTTTCCCTCTTTCTCTCCCCATCTTTCCATCTGTTTTTTCCTTCTTTCTCTCCCCATCCTTCCATCTGCTTTTTCCCTCTTTCTCTCCCCATCCTTCCAATCTTCTTTTTCCCTCTTTCTCTCCCCATCCTTCCATCTGCTTTTTCCCTCTCCCAATTCAGGCCTGCCAGCGCCAGCCCTAGCTCCCATTACCAGCCACTGCTGCTTTTCCTATTGAGCAGCAGGGCCGGTGCTACAAAAAGAAGAAGCGCTCAGCTGACTGAGCTGAGCGCTAACAACAAAAAATATTGAAAAAAAAAGCGCGGCACCTCCGCAGGCAGCCTTGAGGCATTGGCTGCTGGCTCTGCAGGCTCCTCCCGTCTCTTACATCACTGCCCCTGCGTCGCTCCATGCGTCCAAAGTAGCATGCACAAGTTAAGGAGCCATGTATAGAATTTGGGTGTTAGAGCACAGCAAGCTAAGAGATCGGTGCTAGCACACCCCTGACATGCCCACTATGCCATAAAATAGAAAATATTTTTAGCATGCAGTTGATGCACACTAATCTCAGACTTATCCACACTCTTATCACCTCTCGCTTAGACTATTGCAACTTGCTTCTCACAGGTCTCCCACTTAGCCATCTCTCTCCTCTTCAATCTGTTCAAAATTCTGCTGCACGACTAATATTCCGCCAGTGTCGTTATGCTCATATTAGCCCTCTCCACAAGTCACTTCACTGGCTTCCTATCCGTTTCCGCATACAGTTCAAACTCCTCTTATTGACCTAAAAGTGCATTCACTCTGCAGCTCCTCAGTACTTCTCCACTCTCATCTCTCCCTACATTCCTCCCTGGGAACTCCGTTCACTGGGTAAATCTCTCTTATCTGCACCATTCTCCTCCACCGCTAACTCCAGACTCCATTTTTTTTATTTTGCTGCACCATATGCCTGGAATAGACTTCCTGAGCCGGTACATCAAGCTCCATCTCTGGCCGTCTTCAAATCTAAGCTAAAAGCCCACCTTTGTGATGCTGCTTTTAACTCCTAACCCTTCTTCACTTGTTCAGAACCCTTATTTTATCATCCTCACTTTAATATTCTCTTATCTCTTGTTCTGTTTGTCTGTCCTAATGAGATTGTAAGCTCTGTCGAGCAGGGACTGTCTCTTCATGTTCAAGTGTACAGCACTGCGTACATCTAGTAGCGCTTTAGAAATAAGTAGTAGTAGTAGTACTTATCACGGGATCTCATGCAATAAGCCCTTTCCACAGCTTAGCAAAAGGACCCTAAAGCTAGCGTTCTATAAAGAAAAGTAGACGCCTACCTTTATTTATAGAATGGACTCCAAAGTGTTACCTTCATGGTGCTTAAAAAATAGGTGGCCCTTTACAGAATTTCCCCCTTAATGCTTGATAACAAGTTCTAGAATGTATTAAATATTTTTTTTATTATACAAATGTATGGAACAAACTGCAAAGGTTACCATACTGGGACATACCAAAGGTCCATGATGCCCAGTATCCTGTTTCTAGCAGTGGCCAATCCAGGTAACAAGTACTTGGCAAGATCCCAAAAGAGTAAAGCAGAGAAAATCAGGGGGAAAAGCCCAAACAAAATTCACATTAAAAAAAAAGCTGTGTGTGTGTAATTTTCATACAAAAAGCTGCATTTGGTATTTTTGCCCTGTGCATGTCCCTAACAGAAATGAGTTTCAATAAATGAGCTCTGTCATTATTAGGCTAGTTGGTCTATGAACCTCCAAATTAGAAGGTAGATTTATTCATAATAGTCACATTTATTGTTTTTAGAAAGTTTTAGCACATCTTGAAGTTGTAACAACACCCGCAGTTAAGAGCTAAAGGATGACAATTTCTGGACATAGTTTTAATTGAGTATGATAGCTTTGTTGTTAGAGAATAGCTCTGGATTCAGTTCTGTGACCTTTAGAAATCTCTCAATGACATTATTAAAAGGTTTTAAAATGGTGAAAGCATCCGGCGTAGAGATGAATACTGCTTTCTTTTCTACATGCAGCAATAAGAAAATTAAATTACAGTTGCAGCTTTGGCATGAAAATTGCAAACTCATTTTTAGTTTGTATTTTTCTTTGATGTCAGAGGATTTCATATACCCAAAATGCAGAGGATGTTTCTGGAAAATGAAACAAAAATGATTCTATATTTTTAAAAAAGAAATAATTATCCTGTCTAGCTTTTACAATAATGTTCTGAAGGAGGAAATATCAAATTCACTATGTGGAACTTTGATTTCACTTAATGTAGTCAATACATTTTAGTTGGGCATTGCTCCTGATCTGTGACTGTAATGAGATGCTAGAATTTCTTGCTATCATGAATGGCCTTCAAAGCCACCATGACATAAACTGCATAGAAGGCATTAACAAAGGACATTGTCAATGTTAAATTAGTGTATCATTGGAATTAGTTTACAAAATTAGTATTACATGTATCAGGCTGGATTGGTAACACAGGGATCAATAAATCAACCAACATGAAATAAACTGTTAATGCGTTCTAGTGGATGATTCAGCCATAGGTGTTATTTCCAACAAAACACTGTGTCGATTGTCTACAGTACAAAAATCTGTTAAACTCAGTGTCTTGTGAGAGATAATGTACCTAATACATTGCTTGAAATTGGATAAGTATCTCCATCCTTGATAGAAAAAGAAATGTCCTCCAATCTTCCTCCCGACCCTTGAAACACCCCATTCATCTACTCCATCTGATGGCATGCAATAAATGAGAGGGGCTCCCTTGTGCACCACCATCCTCTGGAAGACTCAGAAATATTTTATGGCATCAGAAGTCATAGGTATGTGTCCCTTCAAATGGAGGAGAACTTTAATATGTCTTTGGCCTGGAGGAATGGACCTTGGGTTGCTTATATTGGCCCTCTGGGGTCCTTTTTCTACTATTCGGTGGTGGGTGACAGGATTCATTAGGCCACACCTTCAGCCTTATGTTAGTCCCTGGAGGCCAATGCAAAACTTTTACTTCATCTCAGGGAGGTGTAATTATGCTTTGTCATTACTGAGGGCTAGCATCAATGCTCTACTCAATTTGCATTATGCCTTGCATGCATTTGCATATGATTCAACTCCTAAATGTTTGTATCATGTTAGATCTACATAGCTGTTAACATGAAATAATGGTAAATTGTGTTTGATTTCATGCCCTGTAATGCGTTGGCCCCAAATACATTTAACAGGCAATTTGAACTTACATTTAAGCAGTAATCACAAAAATAAGCAAGTTCACTTTTGGTACTTTTGCCATATGTCTTTGATTTAAGAATATTGAGGATGTGCATTTGTTATTGCAGGTTTGCTTCATTGCTGTGCCTTAAACATTTTAGTGTATGAAAATTGATTGAGACCATCATTTTTTAAACATATCCATGTTTAAATACTGGCATTTACATATGTATATTGCATAACACACTCCAGCATACCAAGGGTCGGGCGGAGGGGGCAGTCCGCCCTGAGTGCAGGCAGCAACGGAATACATAGAGCTAGGCGCACGGATGTCGGCTCTGCTGTTCCCCTGCTCCCTATAATGTCAATGTCCTATTCCGCGGCAGGGGACCGTCAGACCCAACAACTATGCGCGTGCTCCGCGCACCCCCTTGCTGTGCCCCAGGTGGCATCTGTGATAGGTACACCTCTGCATACACGTATAAATACCAAGTTCAGAAAGGTGCTATTTAAATGTAGAGATTTCAAAGAGGTATGGTTTGGGCAATGTTTGGATGTGGCTTTATAAAGGGAAATACATATGTATGGGGGGGGAATTTAAGTCTGCTCAAATGCATGTATAAAAAATGCTTGATTTGCTCGTAGTTTTAAATGAGGGACCTTAATTTCATGGAGTTTTTGTCTTTGAAATGAAATCATGTTAAAATTACAGCCTCACTACCTAATCAGTGTAGGTTTGTAATATGCTAGATGTAGAAGTGGTACGCAGATGCTGAGTTATGCTTGTATTATATAATGGAATGTGGCTGCCCTGATGCGGTTATAGAATACACTGTCACCGTGAACAATCAGGGTGCCTGAAAGCAGGTAACCACATATACAATTGCCTCCATTATGTGTAAGAGTTGAACATTGCTATGAGTCATGCATGTTCCGTTCTATTAGGAACTCTTTTGTTGAGAAGCATACAGTGACACAATTGCTTCCTTTCCTTGCCCCTGAGATGCCGGTTACACATGATGTGTTTTTTTGTGCTTATAATCTCTCTCTAATTTATTTAAAGACTCTGTAGGCCGGATTCAGTAAATGGCACGGAG
Source organism: Microcaecilia unicolor (assembly GCF_901765095.1). Lineage (NCBI taxonomy): Eukaryota > Metazoa > Chordata > Amphibia > Gymnophiona > Siphonopidae > Microcaecilia > Microcaecilia unicolor. The sequence continues at coordinate 101,390,399 of NC_044032.1, read as the reverse complement.
AGGTAGGTGCCGGGGAAAAATTCATGCTCAGCCGCCAGTCTATAAAAGGATGCTCCAAGCAGCGCATTCTTTATGGATTTTCTCTTGCTTTACACTTCTGGGATCTTGCCAAGTACTTTTTACCTGGATTGGCCACTGCTAGAAACAGTATACTGGGCATCATGGATCTTTGGTCTGTCCCAGTATGGCAACCTTTGCAGTTTGTTCCATACATTTGGGTGGGAGGACTTATACCAACTGGAACCTGGTGAAAATCCTGGCACCCAAATTCTATAACACTGCGCATAATTCTTTGAAATGCTCCTCCCATAGCCAAGCCCCCCTTTGGGGGTTCTAGGTCAGTTCCCACCTACCAATTTCCTAAATAAATAGAAACATACAAACTGCAGTCATGTGGGAAGGGGGCAATCCCCCCATCCCCACCCCCACCCCAAACTAGGTTTCAACCTAATTCAGCCTCTCAAAATGACACATCGATTATAATTTATAATAAATTACTACTCTACCTATGCCCTCCCCACACACCCCTCTCAAACTAGGTTTCAATCTAATTTATGTTTAATCCAGGATCAAATGTCATAAATAAGTAAATAAATAACTAGATAAATACAAACTGCAGTTCATGTGGGGTGTCATTGCCCCCCCCCCCCCCACACACACTCCCCCAAACTAGTGTGTCATTTTAAGGGGATCAATTAGGTTGAAGTCTGATTATGATTTATAACAAATTACTACGCTCCCTATGAAAAGTGATTCCATTATTATACGTCCTCTGTGTACATCCATATGCTGCTCTAACTTCCTTGTTCCAGATGCCGTAAAAAAAAAAATAAAATCACCGCTGGGACTTATGGGACCTGATACAAGAAGGAAGCTATGGTCGGTAGAAATAAAATAGGCTAGGGAGGGTGGGAAATAATGGCGTAGCTACAGGGGACCACAGGGGCTTGCCCCCTCTAAATTGGATCTGGGGCCCCCAGTTTGGCTTGAGGGTGTCCCCAACCCCTACCAGCTAAAGCGTTTGTCCTGCGCTGTTCTCATACTGCCTGGCCCCCTCTCCTGTTTTCAGTTGCTGTGCATGCTCGTTGTACTGAAACTGAGCATGCTCGCGTATACTCTGTTTCATTAAAACGAGCGTTCATAGCGACAGAAAACAGAATGGGGCGCCAGGCAATGTGGGACAAATGCTTTAGCTGGCAGGGGTTGGGGACTCCCACCAGCCAAGGTACCTTCGCAGTGGCGGTGGGGAGGAGGAGCGGCAATGGGAGGGCAGAAGCGGCAGCAGGAGGGCGGCGGTGGGGAGGCAGCAGCCATGGTGGGAGGGCAGAAGTGGCAGGAGGGCGATGGTGAGGATGAGGATGCAGTAGCAGCCGTGGGGGGCCGGAAGTGGCGGCGGGATATGGGCCAAAATGTACACCCCCCTCCCACCTTGGGCTCTGGCCCCTCTCCCTACGAGGTCTGGCAATGCCCCTGCTGGGAAATGACTAGGGGGGTGGAGGAATCCGTGTTGGAAATTGTCTCCTTCAAGTGGGAATTGGTAGGTGGGAACTCGCCTGATACCCTTTTGGGTTGTGTGTGAGAGGATTTGGGCGTGTATCTTTATAGAATTGCATGCAGCCAGATCTGTAAGCAAATCCAAATTAGAGCCAATTGACACCAATAATTAACATCCAATTATTGATTATCGGCTGATTAATTCATTTGCACATGGATCTCAGGATTACGCACAATTTTCGGTGCTCAAATTTGGGTGACATTTTATAGAATCTGGGAAGTTTATGTAAAAAGTGGTATATCATCTTGGAGGGGGAGTAAGGTGTGTACAGAATGCACTACCCTATTCTGCTGAGCCTGATGTACTGCATATCCAACCATATTTTTTGCTGTGAAGAGTTTGATTTGTAAGGTGCTATGGGGATCTACAGTCATAGGCATAAGATAAATTTAAATTTGATTCATTGGGATAGGAGTGCAAGTTGTCATTTTAATATCTCTCAAGTCAAGGAAAATGAGGATCAGTTGGTGAAAAGAGTATGACTTTTTTTTCCTGTTGAGTGTGTTCTTTTTTCACCTTATTTGCTCTGTAAATCAGTTTGCTGTGGCAACGCTAAGAATGGTATAATAAGTCCTAAAAAAATATTAAGTATCTTTCTACTAATTTTTAAATATTCTCTCTCTCTCTATGTGTGTGTGTGTGTCTATATATATATAGACACATATATATATATAGACACACACACACACACACATAGAGAGAGAGAGTATATTTAAAAATTAGTAGAAAGATACTTAATATTTTTTTAGGACTTATTATACCATTCTTAGCGTTGCCACAGCAAACTGATTTACAGAGCAAATAAGGTGAAAAAAGAACACACTCAACAGGAAAAAAAAGTCATACTCTTTTCACCAACTGATTCTCATTTTCCTTGACTTGAGAGATATTAAAATATATATATATATACACACACACACACACGTAACAGAAGGGTCCTTTTACTAAGGTGCGCTGAAAAATGGCCTGCACTGGTATAGACACGTGTAGGTCCATTTTCAGTGCACCTGCAAAAAAGGCCTTTTTTTTAATCCGAAAATGGGCGTGCGACAAAATAAAAATTGGCGTGCGTCCATTTTGGGATTAAGACCTTTCCTCCACCCATTGACTTAGCGGTAAGGTCTCATGAGTTAACCGGGTAGTAATCATGAACACGCGTACACTGCCAATTACCACCCAGTTAGCACTGCGTGCCAAAAAATTTCTGGTGCACTTAGTGGACACGTACAAAAAATGAAATTACCGCCCGGACCACACAGTCACCGGGTGGTAGTTCCGAATTGGCATGCATTGGGCACACGTAGACGCCTATGTGGCTTAGTAAAAAAGTCCCCTCAATAAAGAGAGTGCCAGCATTTAGATGCCAAGAACATTCAGAAACAACCAGAATACTGGCATACGTGTGCGTAAATGTCAGTATTCCAGCTACAAGCAATTCTATGAAATGGAACCTAAATATGATGGTGCATAGTTTGAAGGTGGGTGTACATATGGCCAGGGCACATCATTACGCAGACTACTATAATTTATGCTAATTTTTTAGGAATCTAGGCATGAGCATTATGCCAGATCCATGGCCAGTATAAATGGTTATATTTGCAGCACTACGCTATGTTAGTGTGAGGGTGTCTACATTTCCTTATGTAAAGGAACACAGAAATATGAGATAAAAGCAGTGACAAAAACCCAAGAATAAGTTCAAGACGCAATAGGAAGTTACAGAATAGGCTTGGTCTGTGCACCACAGAGTCAATCTCTGAGGAATTAGCTAAGAAAGAGTATTCACCTGAGCCTTAAAGACCAGGCCCTCCATCTCCTCCAATAGGAGCAACAGGCAGGTATTCCTCTCCAATCCAGTCTCAGGGTGATGCTTGGGAGAGGAGTCTACTACCCTATAAGAGGCAGAAGTTTGGAGCAGAGCTCATTCTCGCAGTTGGGTGGCCACGTTGAAGGATGCTGGAGCCTAGTCTGAAGCCTGCAACCCTTATGGAAGATATCCGTGCTTTCTTCATTTTTTACTGTGGGTTTTGTTTTCTTTGTGTATTTACCTACAGGATACCCATTTTGAGTATATTTTAAATAAGCCTATATTACAGTATTTTCTTGCCTGCAGAGGTTGTAGCTGAAAGCAGAGCTACACAGGTAGTGGTAGTAGTAGTAGGACAGTCTAGGATAGATAAAACAACAAGGCAGACATTGTAAAAATCAGTTTTTATTAATAGATTAAAAACTCCCAGAAATTTAACATTAAATGCCCAACTTTATCTGTACCTGTCATGTTTGCTGATGTGATAATGTTCAGTATGTGCGTAGAATTTGACTGCAAATACTGTGGGGCCCTTTTACTAAGGCGCATAAGCACCTACACGTGTCCAACGTGCCAAATTGGAACTACCGCCCGTCTACCATGTGGTAGAAAATCTTTTCTATTTTCTACCGTGTGGCGCTTACCTGGCGGTAATTGGCAGTTTTACACACAATGGCCACTTACTACCCAGTTAGCACATGAGACCTTACTGCTAAGTCAATGGGTGGCAGTAAGATCCCAGTCCAAAAATGGACGTGTGCTGGTTTTAATTTTGCCGCACATTCACTTTCGGCCACAAAAAAAATGCCTTTTTTTTTCCAGGTGCATTGAAAAATTGACCTGCATGTGTCCAAAACACATGCCTATACCAGTTCAGGCCACTTTTAGGTGCGTCTTAGTAGGCGTGTCTTAGTAAAAGGGCCCTGTGTTAGGTGTGCATAGGACATACAAGATGTGTAGAGAAAACTGATTAAAACGTGTTAAAATGAGCCAAAAAATACTACCAAAAAGGTGAGCAGTGAAAATATAACACATCATAAGAGAAGTAAAGTGTAAAATATGTGAGATAAGAGAGACCAGATGAAATAAACACATGGAAACATTACTACTACTACCACTAATCATTTCTATAGTGCTATATACAGGTACTTTCTCTGTCCCTAGAGGGCTCACAATCAAAGTTTTTGTACCTTGGGCAATGGAGGGTTAAGTGGCTTGTCCAAGATCACAAGGAGCTGCAGTAGGAATTTAACCCAGGTCACCAGGATCAAAGTCTGCTGCATTAACCATTAGGCTACTCCAGGGCTGCCGAGAGACTAGGCCAGGCCCGGGGGAAGGCCGCCCCGCCTCCGTCCCCTGCTGCTGCCACCCCCGTCGTTCCCCCTGCCACTGCCGCCCCCTGCCACTGCATTCCACGGTCTCACCTGCCTGCCTCCACGGCTCCGGGCCCCCTGCATTCAAGGCGGCAGTCGCAGATCGCCTCTCTTCTGGCCTTCCCTCCCTGTGTCCTGCCCTCGTCTGATGTAACTTCCGGTTTCCGCGAGGGCGGGACACAGGGAGGGAAGGCCCGAAGAGAGGCGATTTGTGACTGCCACTTCGAATGCAGGGGACCCGGAGCTGAGAAGGCAGGCAGGTGAGACTGGGAACTGCAGCGCCGGTGGCCTGACCCCAGCGCCGGGACCCCCTTGGAGGCCTGGGCCCGGGGAATTTTGTCCCCCCTGCCTCCCCTCTCGGCGGCCCTGGGCTCCTCCACTCTGATGGCAAGTAAAGGCCAAATGGCCCATCCAGTCTGCCCATCCTCTCTAAGTGATCCCACGTGCTTATCCCATGCCTTTTTAAAATTCTGACACAGTCCTCGACTCCAAAACCTACACCAGGAGGCCATTCCACGCTTCCACCACCTTTTCCATGAAATAATACTTTCTTAGATTACTCCTAAGCCTATTCACTCTTAACTTCATCGTATGCTCCCTCATTCCAGAGTTTTCCTTCAGTTCATCAATAGAAATCAAACAAAATAAAACATGGAAAAGAAAATAAGATGATACCTTTTTTATAGGACATAACTTAATACATTTCTTGATTAGCTTTCGAAGGTTGCCCTTCTTCGTCAGATCGGAAATAAGCAAATGTGGTAGCAAATAGTATATATAAGAGAAACATCAAAGCATTACTTTGACAGTCTGACAGAGTGATTTCATTGATATTCTAACAGGATGGGTGTTGGTAGGTGATAAACAGAGAAATACAACTTTATACAACAGAGAAATAAACAAAGAAATACAAACCTTCAGTTCATAAAACCAAAATACAATGCTGCGAGAGTGTGTGAAAACTGAAGGAATCTTAAAAGGAACCTGGAACATAAAAAAACTGTTGACACCGAGCAATGATATGAAAGAGCCAACAGTGTTTCGACTGCAGGAAAAAGGCAGCGTTTCATATGCAAATTAGAATGGCTGCATGTACATCTAGGGTTTAAATCCCCAATCTGGCGCCAAATCGGTACTGCTGTGGGGTTAAATTAAAAAAAAAAACCTGGAGGGAATGACCAGAACAGGTATATCTGACCATGAAAGAACTATAATAGTGAGTGCCTCAAGTGTGTGTAAAGAAACAACCTAAGGGGAGATAATAATAATGTAATAACAACCGAGTGAGCTGAGAGTGTAGATATAGGACACAATAAAAATAGTGCAGTGGAGGTAATCTTGGGCAAGTCACTTAACCTTCCACTGGTGCAGAATTAGATTGTGAGCCCTCCAGGGACAGATAAAGACACAGTGTACCTAAATGTAACTCACCTTGAGCTACTACTGAAAAGGTTGTGAGCAAAAATCCAAATTGTAATGTGAACAGAAAACAGTGAATGTACGGTGTAACATTTGTAACGAGCATGCTGACATCTATAGAGTGGCACTGGTGACATGAATATACAGTACCTTGGATTAATTGATTTTTTTTGTACCCCGCGCTTTCCCACTCATGGCAGGCTCAATGCGGCTTAGGTACTTATTTGTACCTGGGGCAATGGAGGGTTAAGTGACTTGCCCAGAGTCACAAGGAGCTGCCTGTGCCTGCAGTGGGAATCGAATCCAGTTCCCCAGGACCAAAGTCCACCACTCTAACCACTAGGCCACTCCTCCACAAACCCATAATTTAAATAAGTAAGCCAGCTGTGTTGTGTAAACAGTGTAACATCCATTGGGTGAGTCTGACAGCTCAAATATGTGTAGCATAAATCACCATAAAAATTGTTAATTACATGAAGAGAACCATAGATAAAAAGCAAACCTTACCTAATGAACTGTAGTGTGCAGAAAGTACAGTCATGGTGCAGTCCAAGATGAATAATTCAGTGTGACATATATGTGGTGACACTTACAGCACAAATGTGTACAGCAAAATGTCCCTAGGAGCAATTAGTAAGCCAAGCAGATGTAATATCAATGAAAGGTGTGCCAAATAAAGTGATTCAGAAAGGAAGAGCTATGACATTCTAAAGGACCCAAAACTGTGTGCATGAATAAAACATCAATCGTTTCATATACCATACATAGCTACAAATATATAAAAGCAAACATACCTACTGAATGTACGTAATTTCAGAAAAGAAGACGTGAAAGGAAGGAGCATCAGACGAACATTTGGCTGAAGTGGTGCCAAGTATGGGCAAAATAAACTTGAAAGACTACTTGCTTATCTGCCTCAGAGAAAAACATTATAATAAGTACATATAAGTACATAAGTAGTGCCATACTGGGAAAGACCAAAGGTCCATCTAGCCCAGCATCCTGTCACCGACAGTGGCCAATCCAGGTCAAGGGCACCTGGCACGCTCCCCAAACGTAAAAACATTCCAGACAAGTTATACCTAAAAATGCGGAATTTTTCCAAGTCCATTTAATAGCGGTCTATGGACTTGTCCTTTAGGAATCTATCTAACCCCTTTTTAAACTCCGTCAAGCTAACCGCCCGTACCACGTTCTCCGGCAACGAATTCCAGAGTCTAATTACACGTTGGGTGAAGAAATATTTTCTCCGATTCGTTTTAAATTTACCACACTGTAGCTTCAACTCATGCCCTCTAGTCCTAGTATTTTTGGATAGCGTGAACAGTCGCTTCACATCCACCCGATCCATTCCACTCATTATTTTATACACTTCTATCATATCTCCCCTCAGCCGTCTCTTCTCCAAGCTGAAAAGCCCTAGCCTTCTCAGCCTCTCTTCATAGGAAAGTCGTCCCATCCCCACTATCATTTTCATCGCCCTTCGCTGTACCTTTTCCAATTCTACTATATCTTTTTTGAGATACGGAGACCAGTACTGAACACAATACTCCAGGTGCGGTCGCACCATGGAGCGATACAACGGCATTATAATATCCACACACCTGGACTCCATACCCTTCCTAATAACACCCAACATTCTATTCGCTTCCTAGCCGCAGCAGCACACTGAGCAGAAGGTTTCAGCGTATCATCGACGACGACACCCAGATCCCTTTCTTGATCCGTAACTCCTAACGCGGAACCTTGGAAGACGTAGCTATAATTCGGGTTCCTCTTACCCACATGCATCACTTTGCACTTGTCAACATTGAACTTCATCTGCCACTTGCACGCCCATTCTCCCAGTCTCGCAAGGTCCTCCTGTAATCGTTCACATTCCTCCTGCGACTTGACGACCCTGAATAATTTTGTGTCATCGGCGAATTTAATTACCTCACTAGTTATTCCCATCTCTAGGTCATTTATAAATACATTAAAAAGCAACGGACCCAGCACAGACCCCTGCGGGACCCCACTAACTACCCTCCTCCACTGATAATACTGGCCACGCAATCCTACTCTCTGCTTCCTATCTTTCAACCAGTTCTTAATCCATAATAATACCCTACCACCGATTCCATGGCTCTGCAATTTCTTCAGGAGTCTTTCGTGCGGCACTTTGTCAAACGCCTTCTGAAAATCCAGATATACAATATCAACCGGCTCCCCATTGTCCACATGTTTGCTTACCCCCTCAAAAAAATGCATTAGATTGGTGAGGCAAGACTTCCCTTCACTAAATCCGTGCTGACTTTGTCTCATCAGTCCATGTTTTTGTATATGCTCTGCAATTTTATTCTTAATAATAGCCTCCACCATCTTGCCCGGCACCGACGTCAGACTCACCGGTCTATAATTTCCCGGATCTCCTCTGGAACCCTTCTTAAAAATCGGAGTAACATTGGCTACCCTCCAGTCTTCCGGTACTACACTCGATTTTAGGGACAGATTGCATATTTCTAACAGTAGCTCCGCAAGTTCATTTTTTAGTTCTATTAATACTCTGGGATGAATACCATCAGGTCCCGGTGATTTACTACTCTTCAGCTTGCTGAACTGACCCATTACATCCTCCAAGGTTACAGAGAATTGTTTAGTTTCTCCGACTCCCCCGCTTCAAATATTCTTTCCGGCACCGGTGTCCCCCCCAAATCCTCCTCGGTGAAGACCGAAGCAAAGAATTCATTTAATTTCTCCGCTACGGCTTTGTCCTCCTTGATCGCCCCTTTAACACCATTTTCGTCCAGCGGCCCAACCGACTCTTTGGCCGGTTTCCTGCTTTTAATGTATCTAAAAAAATTTTTACTATGTATTTTTGCTTCCAACGCTAATTTCTTCTCAAAGTCCTTTTTTGCCCTCCTTATCTCCGCTTTGCATTTGGCTTGGCATTCCTTATGATCTATCCTGTTACTTTCAGTTGGTTCTCTTCTCCACTTTCTGAAGGATTGTTTTTTGGCTCTAATGATTTCCTTTATCTTACTGTTTAGCCACGCCGGCTGACGTTTAGTCTTTTTTCCCTTTTTTCTAATACGTGGAATATATTTGTCCTGAACCTCCAGGATGGTGTTTTTAAACAGCATCCACGGCTGATGCAAGTTTTTTACTCTGCGAGCTGCTCCTTTCAGTCTTTTTTTCACCATTTTTCTCATTTTGTCGTAATCACCTTTTCTATCTCATCTCCATTTGTGTACTTTTGCACCCTGCTCAGATTATCTTAGTCTCTTTTTGGCTCATTGTAACACATTTTTAATCACTTTTCTGTGTAAGTCTTTTTAATAATTTACAATTGATTACTAATCACTTATTTATTCAGTGATCCATGAGGTGTCATTTACTTATATGTAATCTTTAGCGCACCTTTTTATATGTTCATTTCTTAATATTATGTATTTATGTGTGGAGATGAAAACGGTAATGGAATTCAAACATGTATAGGATAAACACAAAGGAATCCTGTTTAGAAGGAATGGGTCTGCGGAATGTTAGCGGCGATTGGGTCGCGATGCCGGTAATTGGAGAGTAAAATCGATGCTGGGTGGACTTCTACAGTCTGCGCCCTGATCGTGTCTGAAGAGATATGGATGGGCTGGAGTGTAAATTTTAAGGGCTTCAACGTTAGCTTCAGAACTTTTAGTATAGGAACAGTGCTGGGCAGACTTTTACGGTCTGTACCCTGAGAAAGGTAGGGACAAATCAAACTCGGGTATACATATAAAGTATCACATACCATGTAAAATGAGTTTATCTTGTTGGGCAGACTGGGTGGACCGTTTTGGTCTTTTATCTGCCATCATTTACTATGTGGGTAACTTCTTGTAGCTTGCATTCTCGGGATCATTTTTTTAAAAAATATTTACACGTTTTAAATTCCAGTAGACAGATTCAAAGAAATTACACCATGTCAATACCAGAATACTACAAAATTATAGTATTACAAATATAGAACCCCTTTTACCAAGCACTGGTAAAAGGTGCCCTGAGGTGGCATTGGCGCACAGGTTTGCCATGCATTGAGGCCTCCCTTTTACTGCCACCTGGAAAAGGGAAATTCTGGGCAGGGGACGGAAATGGCCATGCGGTAAGTGAAACACTTCCCGCACGGCCATTTCCCATGGTAGCCCATGCCATCACCTCTTTAGAAGGCAGTGAGGGCTCCTGCATTACTCCGGCACTGCCCTGGCACAAAAAGTTTTTAAAAATCTGACGCACTGGAAATGGCGCTCATTGGAGGCTGGCACTACCACTGAGCTCCTGCAGGAGTCTGGCAGTACTGCTGGATTGAGGCGTGGCATAGAGGTGGTATGGGTACTGCTGCTTTGTAAAAGGGGTCATAGGCAGTTAGACAAAGTATCCTACATAATGAGGAGCCCTCAGGATCATTTTAATTTAAGGGGTCTTTTGCGTAGGTGAGCTGGCATTTTTAGCATGCGTTAAAAATAGGCATGCGCTAAACGCTAAAGACGCCATAGGAATACATTGGTGTCTTTAGCGTTTAGTGCACACCTATTTTTAATGCGCAGTAAAATCACCCACGCGCCTACGTAAAAGACCCTCTCAGTGTCTCTTCAGTGCAGTTCAGAAATTCAGCACCTGGAATCAAGTGATGTCTATAGTTTTCCCATTTGGAATAAAGTGGGGAATTCTGAACAAGAAAATTACAAGTAAAATGTGCAGAATTTTTAAATATTATGCACAGACTTTTCAATTGTTTTTGCACAGAATTTCCCCAGGAGTAATATTGAGCCCATGGCGGTCAGTATTCAAAAACATTCAGATATTCGATGGCATTGTCCGGATGGTGGCTACCATTGAATATCTGGATAGAGCAGTATCAAGAAAGTGCCAGTATTCAGCTGCTATGAAGATAGCTTATTTAGATAGATTTAGGCCAGCCTTTTTTTCTGTACAAAGTCATCCAGACAGATTTTACAGGTAGTGATGCTGAGAAATGCTGCTACCCAGATAACTGGTCTCCACTCCCAGATAGTGCCAAGGCGGCCTGTAAAGATGTTCAGTGGCACTATCTAATAGCAAGTGTTTTGCGTTTTGATCATTATAAATCTTGTGGTTGAGCTGGTTATTTTGATTCAGTTCACACCTTTCTCAGTTGAAGTTCAGGTGAGTTACATTTAGGTACTGCAAGTATTTCTTTGTCCCTGGAAGGTTAAGTGTCTTGCTCAAGATCACAAGAAGCTGCAATGGGATTTGAATTGAGCTCCCCTGGTTCTCAGGCCACAGCTCTAACCATTAGATGACGACTCCACACATTAATTCCTCACTTTTTCCTCTAAGGGCTGTAGTATTTCTGAGCCTTTCTTTCCTAATGTTCTGACTGTTCATATGTACCACCTCTAGTGTTGAGTTTTGATCTGTTTGTTAAATGTTTAACATATATTATTGTCCGTTATGCATTTCTTCTAATTTATATAAGAACAGATATTAGAAAGCATGTAGAAATCAGAATTCAGGCCTCCAGGGCAGGGTATGTCATATTCTATTAGACAATGGAACCTTTTCTAAAATATATGAAAGAATGCATTGGTATGTGCTGACTACCAGGGGTAGACCAAGGCAAAATTCCGCCGCCCCACCCCTCTGGGCTGTAGTCTGGCATCTTTTCCCTTCCTACACCCCCCTCCCCAAGTTTACCTTCTTTTTCCATTTTCCAAAAGGCAGCGGCAGCAGTGATTCCCATATGCTGCTCTGCCGCCGGCACCAACTTCTTGTCTACTTCAGAGAGGTGGGCCACAGTAAAGAGAAGAGGCCGGTGCTAGCGTCAGGGCAGCATATGGGAATCACTGCCACCGCTGCCTTTTGGAAAATAGAAAAAGAAGGTAAACTCAGGGAAGGGGAGTAAGGAAGGAAGGGGGAGATGCTGCTCCAGAAACAGTGACACCTGAGGCCCCCGCCTTAGTTGGCCTAATGGTAGGGCCACCACGCCTGACCACATGCAATAGCAACGTCCATTTTTTTTTTTTTTACAATTGACAATGTCTGAAACATCAATAGAGGCAACTGAGCAACAATACACACACATCAGAACTTACTTGTGTGTTTGGTATTTCAGAACATGCACATATTTCAACATCAGTTAACTCTTCATTTGACCAATCCAAAAGGGGTATGATATAAAACAATGCCTACCAAGCTGCAAATATGTGGAATACTTTGCCTAAAGATATTAGACTGATGACTAATTGCAAGGGGTTTTTTTTTTTTTTTTTTCTTTAGAAATCTTTAACAACTTTTGAAAATATGTGTTATCTAAATCTTAAACTGTATCACTGTACTTTTGATAACAGTGTAATTCCTAGTTATACCTAGTATTGAACAGTTACATTTTATAAGTACTGTAATTTAGTGTAGTGTAATATGTCATTTTGGAAACCTAGATGACGGTGTTCCCCCAATAAGATAGAATGACCATAATCATGCGTCACTATTGATTTCATGGGGGGGGGGGGGGGGGGGGGGGGGGGGTGGAAAGTAGGAGAGAAAATGAGGCAGCCTCTCTTATTCTTTCCTGTGCAGCACTGCCCAAAATGAGCACTTGGTAGGATTAAACCCCCGACATTGATCTTGGCACTCATAGGTGTGCAATGGCCTTCTGAATGGGGAATATACTAGCATATTTTGGCCCCACTGTCAGCCTGTTCTAACCAAGCTCAAGCCATGCCCCCTTGCCATTTGTACACATTTATTTATTTATTTATTTTATTGCATTTGTATCCCACATTTTCCCACCTATTTGCGGGCTCAGTGTGGCTTACAATACATTGTGAATGATGGAAATACAATTTGTTACAGTACGATTATGGGTTTCATTGTGAAGAGTTATGGGAAGACAAAGTCAAAGTCAAAATATCATTAGGGGAATAGAACAATAGAATGTAACAATGGGAAAATGATAGGGTGATAGAACAATAGCAAGAGAACATTCAGGTATAACAATTTTATCTGTGGGTAGAGTTTTAAGTGTGGTGAATATACGGGGGAAGAAAGTGTATTGATGCATTTCTATTAGTGTGTATGGACTTCATGTGTTTTGATCCTTGCGATAAATTTTCTCAAAGAGATGAGTCTTTAATAGTTTGCGGAAGTCGGTTAATTTGTAGATCGTTTTCAGGTTGCATGGTAGGGGGAAATTCTATGAATGGTATTCAACATCGGTACTGAACAGTATTCTATAACAGACTCTCCGGGATTGACGCCCTTAATAGGGTAGTGTGTAGCACCAGGATTCATGCCGAACTTTGGGTTAGAAGGGGTATATACTTGTCGGCATGCAGTTTTGTTACGTCCTTTGAGTTTATGCTTGGTGGGAACTTTTGTTTTCAGTTTCACAGAGTGCATGCTTGGTGGCAACCTTATCTAGTTGGTGTACTCTGCGAATACTATTTGTGACCCCCTGAGGCAGGTGCTGTGTCACGCCGAAACATGGACCATATCGTGTCTTTTGTGCAAGCAATTAATAAAGCGTTTTCCAAGCACCATCTTCCGAGTTGGCTTTGTCTGTTGTCAGCCTCTACTTCTGTTGGGTTGGCCTGGGATTGGTAGCATGGGATGTTGCTACTATTTGGGTTTTTCCCAGGTACTTGTGACCTGGCTTGATCACTGCTGGAAGCAGCATACTGGGCCAGATAGACCATTGGTCTTAAGTTTCAAAATTGCCACATAGACATGTAAGTACTGGCACTTGCATATTCAAATGTTTGACTGTGCCTTTTTTGGATGTGCTGCTTTTTAAAATGGCTGTTCCCATTTTATATGCTGCAAACTACACCTGCATTTTCTTAGTCTTTGTATATGTTTTAAACAGGTTCTGCAGTCACTAGGCCTTTTGTAAAATATCGGGAAGTTGTGCACCTCCAGATTTGTATGTCCCTTTTCCTATCTAAATGACATGCAGAATTGGCCATCCATTCTGTAGTGAAATAAATCATTGATCACACTGTGACAGAAACATATTCTTTGTTTTTATTATAGGTATCAGATGAAGCTCTGAACACTAAAACAGAAGAGGAGGGGACTTTACAGGGACTGGAACCATTTTTGGTACGAAGACTTTCTTGTCGCAGTGTTCAGCTGCCTCCCCTCGCGTTCAGACAATCAGAACAAGCAGAGTGGGATAAAAAGCCAGAAATGACTGAATCTATACCACGACCCACAACTCTCCCATTAAGGATCCCTCCGTTGATCGCCATCACCTGTGCAGAATCCAGCAGGTAAGTACAGGACATTAATTTTTCTCAAGTATAATTTGATGTCCTCTAAACTGATCAAGAAAGTTGTGACTGTAATGAATCTTGTTGATGGTTCCATACTAATTAACCAATGCACTGTAAATACATACATATGCTCACAGTACCCATTGCTGTGACTCCCCAACTGGTGGTTATACATGGAGTCAAAATATCTTCTTCTTAGTATAGGCATATACTATAATGAACATGCTTCCGTTAATAGTATGACAAGAACTACATCGTGCCTATGTACAATTAAAAACGTCAGTTTGCTCTGCAATCTGTGCTAAAGTTTGCAGCTTGGATTATAGGTGCCTCAGTTGAAATTGCATAGTTCCTAATGCTAAGTAGTTAACTGAAATACATGTTTTGCCTCCTTCAAGGTGCACACTAAATTTAAGATCTCTCTCTGAAGCCAACATTCTAAGCCATGAAAAATTTTGTGAGTTAATGGCTGATGGTGCAGTATTTAGCTATAGGATATAAATAAAGCTCATAACTCATCTGCCTCTTCTAGGAGGGTATCGGTCTAAATATTGGCTGGTGCCTGTTTAACTTATGGGTGATCACACATACCTGGATATTCAATAACGGAACCCAGACTTGGCCCAACATTGAATACACAGGGTTAATTCTTCTATGGCTGTAAGTGGCTCGAAAAGCACTGTGGTCTGAACATCTTCTCCTAAGAGACCAGGTGCTGGGGCTGTAAGGGAAAGCTAATTATGAAGCTCAGTTCCCTGATAAGGGAAAGTACAGAGCCAAAGCTTTTAGTCAAGTAAAAATAAGAAATAAAAAAGGCAAGTGAAACATTACATTTTGCTGGTTTGTATTTCGCTTCAGGGGTTCTCATTCTTACTACTGAAGATGATTCTTTATCTTGCCTGAATGCAGGAGTTCAGGCAGGGTAGCTTTCTCTTATATTGTTCTGTTCCTCTGGAACTCTCTATACTTAAGTCTCACAATAGGTCAGATCAATCCTTTAAAAAAAATGGGAGACTTGGCTCTTCCAGCAAATGTTTGAATTCAAGCTCTTGGTCTTACTGGCTCCCTTTGGTTTTCATTGTTGAATTGTTAACTTCCTTCCCTTTCATATTTTTGTCTTAACTGTTATTTTAATCTGTAATTTTATAGTTTTATTATTATTGATTGTATGTAAACCATTTTGATAGGTCACAGGGAGTAGTATATCTAATACAACAAACTAAACTAAGATATTAACAGGGCTGTGAAAGGAGTCTTAAACTGGGTCTGGTTACTCTAGAGCTCCTCCTGAGGGTGTACTGTTGAAGTCCTGCTCTGGATTTTAGGAAGTTTCAAATTTATTTCAGACTTTTGTACCCTGCCCATTAGACAGGCCATCATGGCAGCTTAAATCTAAAAGGGAAAATGGTGAAAGTCAGTGTTCAAAGTACTAGGTCAAAGTACTTAAGTAAAAGTAAAAAGTACAGTGAAGAACTAAGTGAAAATAAAAAAGTTATTGCCTAATATAATACTTTTTGAGTAAAAAAGTGCCACAACTACAATGAATGCAACTATTAACATTTTTATCCTAACAACTTTATTGCTCTACAATTCAATCCACTGCTTTTTAGTAACACTAATTATTTGAAAATGACTGCCACTCATGTGAGTGTGCTTGTGAGTCATTAATCCAACAACTGCACTAGCAGAAAGTGGATTGTTCAATTTGATAAAATGTTCCTTCAAATCAGGCCAAATTGCAATATTATTGATGTCTTCTGACTGGGTCTGCAGGTTACAATCAAGGGAATCTCTGAAACACTTGATTTCCATATAGCAAAGAATACTTTATTATTATCATTGTCATTATCATCTGCATTAGAAGCCGTATGGTTGTACTTGCATCTAAATCTTTATCTTCATTCATTGTTATGCTGTCCAGTTAGAAAGAATGCTTTCATAAACTTGGAATAATTGTCTGTTGTTATTCTAACAATTTTTCATCTAATGGCAAACCGTTTGAATATCTTTGAGAATTGATATAAAAATGTCAAATGTGTGGGAACCCTTCAGTATTAAGGCCAGAGAAGAAGAAGATGGGGCAGGAGGGTGAACTATAAATGTGAATAGGATAGTGTATGTATGTGTGTGGGGGGGGGGGGGGGGGGGGGGGGGGGCAGTAGATATACATCCGTACAGTCAGAACTCACTGCTGAGCTGAAGCTTGCCAGAAAAGGCTAGCTGAAGGCATCTTTAAAAATACATGTTTTAAGGCCAGTTTTAAATGCATCCAAAGAAGGTTGCAGTCTTATTTCAGTGGGCATTTTAATCCATAATTCTGTACCTTGTACTACAGAACTAGAGCAAATATTAACCTTCTGGATAATCTCCCTATAAGTGGGTACTATCAAGCAATTTTGCTGTGCTGATCTAAGATTGTATTGTCTTTATTCGTGAATGTGGCATAGAGATAGTCCAGTCCAGCATCAGGACAGGAAGGATGTCACTCTCTGAAGCAGGTAGAGGCATTTCAAAGTGTATGGAGCAGGGCTTGAAAACATGGTGCCAGCATCATCCCTCATCAGTCCACTGATTTAAGGTAGCCAACGATATAAAGCAAGCAGTTTTCAAAGGTGAAAAGCCCACTTGCTGGAGCAGGTTAACACCTTCAAGCTGGCAAACATTGTAACTAAATAACAGTTGGTCCTGTAAGGGGCCTGTCCCAAAGAAGAAAGGTGTTGCAGGATAATAGAATATCCACCCTATAGAATAGAGTGTCTGGAGAAGTCTAGTTACAAAGGCCAGCTATAATAGGCTTTGACATTTATCAGTGATGGCTACATAGATAGTCAGTACTGGCTGGTCTGGTGACTCTCTAAGCTTGCCAAGCTTAAGACAGGGAGCAGACAGTCTTGCAGCTTGGTGCTAGTGGTGAATTTGATTATGATAGCAAAACCTTGCCATTCACTAGTTCAGATTGGAGAAAGGATTATCCCTTAGGGCTGTGCATAGGTACAGCAGTGGTGCATGAAAAGGCTAGAAGATAAGCAGCTTAGTCAAGAATTTTCATTTCCACCAGAAAAAAAGCAAATATCTAAGGTCATTGAGTGTGCTAAGGTAGTTCTGAAATCAGAATCTAGTACTTAGAGTATGGATCTCATTACTTCTTCCAATGAGCAGCAGCGGCAGGCAATCAAGGAGTAAAAGGTGCAGATCAGCAGTGCTCAGATGCACACTGTCGGCTCTGCCAATTCCCTGCCCCTCTGATTTCAACTTCCTGTTCTGGGGTAGGAGATTGGCAGATACGACAGCATGTGTCCTAGCACTGCACCTGGTACTCCTTGCTTTGCCTCCTGTTACTGCTCATTGGGAAAAGCAGCAGTGGGCTGCAGGAGAGAGGCAGGAGATGGGGGGATGAGCGGTGAAGGAAAAAAATGTGCCAGTACGAGAAAGCCCTGCTTCTGCCAGACCAGTCCAGATACAGTAAGAACCTATGGTAGCTTGACCTAGATTACTATATGTACTGTATAGCATAATAAAGTAGAGAAACATTTACCTTTACTGTAGAGGCTGTTCCTCGATGAGGATCTGTATCTGGTGGAAGGCATCACGTGATAGAGGGACAAACAGTCATTATCTTTGACACAAGAATGCTGCTGGACTCCCGGCTGCATGAGGATATAGACAGAGGCTAAATAGTTTAGTTTGGTCTCCATCTGCTGGCAGGAGGGGCATAACCAATTCATATGGCCTGGTCTGGCAACACTCCTGGAAAGAGAATTAGTACATAAGTATAATTAAACCTTACAAGTGAAAGATGACTGCAAAAGTGGTCACAAAACAGAATTCATTGTTAAAGTATATTGGTGGCCTAATTCTTATTTGTTTCTGCTCTCTCTGTCTTAATGCCGGCATCATTCTTGCCTCCTTGTTTTCTGTTCATCCACATAAGAAGATCCTTTGAAAGCCACAGAGCTGTACTGCTTGCGTACAAATGAATTTATACTTCAGGGGCCATCTCCTCTAATGCATTTTTCAATTCCTCTTTCCATAGCTGTATCATTCCTGCAGTATCTTTATCATTATATTCAGTTTACGTTGAACATTATGCTTTTACCAACTCCACAGGAATCAATTTATGCTCTGGGGGTGTCATCTTTATGTGTACATTTTTATGCTGTACCACCATCTCCTCTAATTCATTTTCAGTTCTATTCCATAGTTCTCTAGTTCCTGTAGTATCTTTATCACTATATTCAGTTGGCATTGAAGCTTATACTGTACTGTAAAATATCTTATGTTGTGCATTTTTATGTTAGGACTAAACACAGATTATAATAAAAAAAGACCTCTTTAAAATGAAGTGAATTACAGCTGAAACCAAAAAGTATACATTACTACTCCATATCATTTATAGAAAATAAATACGTTTTTAAATTTTTATGAAACATCAGGTAAGAGCTAGGTCTTTTAATTTGAATGGGCAAATTATTCCAAATTTGTGAGCTATTCCAAATTTTTGTACTTAAGTATCTAAAAGAATGTTCCAGATTTTTTTTTTTCAATCTAACCCCTCTAAAACTTGGAAAATCCAAAGTTAAATTTTGTCCAGAATGTGAGTCATTACAATTGTTAAGAAGCATGCAATAGTTTGCCATTCTGTCCAAATGTTGACCTATCAATGATATATAATCCATGCAAGCTATCTTGAAATCTATTCTGGAATTTACTGGCAACCAGTGAAGACTGCTTAGTAAAGGAGACACTTTCTCAAACTTAAGTCAACCTAAAAATCAATTTGGCTGCAGTATTTTGCAGCAATTTTAGCTTTTATAACTATTTTACAGAAATTCTCCCATATACCCACAAATTCTATTAAAGTTGCAAAAATTATGCATACAAATATATGGACACAAGCCCAATTTGCATGTGTAATGTAATTGAATAACAAGCTAATTGGTGCTGAAAATTGGCTTAAGTACTTATTGGCACTAATTAGATTAAATTGGGATATACACACGTAAATTTAGGGACAAGATCTGCACCTAAATTTTACACATGAGTTCAAAAAGGGGTTGCAGAAATGGGATGGTCATGGGAGGAATCGGGGCATTCCTAAAGTTAATGTGTGTAGTTATAGAATAAGAGAGAAACCCACCTAATTTAGTGGTCCTTTTACTAAGGTGCGCTGAAAAATGACCTACACTAGTGTAGATGTGTGTGTTTTGGGCACACACAGAATTATTTTTCAGCACACCTACAAAAAAAATGTGTTTTAAAATTTTTGCTGAAAATGGCCGTGTTGCAAAATGAAAATTGCCGCATGTCCATTTTGGGTCTGAGACCTTACTGCAAACCATTGACCTAGCAGTAAGGCCTCACACAATAACTGGGTGGTAATGGTCTACGCGCATCAGAGAATAAAAAATATTTTTCAGACGCGCATAGTGGACGTGCGCCAAAATTGAAATTACCACAGTAACTCCAATTTGGCACGTGTTGGGCACATGTAGGCGCCTACATGGCTTAGTAAAACGGCCCCTTAGGCATGAAGATTTTTACCATGTTTCAGTTGGTGCAAATGACCACGCCTAAAGTTAGGCACGATTCTTAGGTGTAAGCACTATTCTATAAACTGCCTATAGAATAGCACTTTTTTCAGCCCTGATTTTTTGGCTCCATATATAGAATTCACCCTGTAATGAATAACAGTGATCCAAATAAGGCAATAATACTGCTTGAGCAACACTTCTGAAACTCTGTGGACTTAAAAAAGATCGAACAGCCCTTAATAGTCTTAAGCGGATTTTTTTTTTTTATGAATGCATTAACTTGATCTTCTGTCATCCTAGAATCAAGAAGCACACCTAAAACATTTGATTTATTTTCTCTCTGCAAAATTTCTCCTGTATACAATATAAAATTCTGTGGAATCGAAATCCCCAAACCAAACAACTTTTGTTTTCTGTCTTTTCAGTTTTAGAAAATTAATCTTAGTCCATGAGTCTAATAAAGAAATATTTCTATTTAATTGTTCTAAGGTCTTATCAAAAGTTTGTAATACTGGACGTAGAAGAAAAATATTGTCTGTATGTGATAGCATTAAAATACCGACAAGACATTTATCAATTTTAACCAAACTATGGGCCCTGTTTACTAAGCTGCACTGAAGGCTTGCAAACTTTTTAGCACACGCTAGAAATTATTACATGCTAACGCTAGAGACACCCATAGGAATATAATGGGTGTCTCTATTGTTAGCATGCACTAAAAAGTTAGCTCGCCTACAACGCGGCTTAGTAAACAGGGCCCTATGCTTTTACCAATTCCACAGGAATCAATTTATGCTCTGGGTGTCTCATGTTGCACATTTTTGTGCTCTACCACCTGCTTACAAATTTTGGATTTTCTAGCCCATAGTTTTATAAACAATTTCCTGCACATAAACATGGAAAATGACAGTAGAAATGACCACATGGCCTATTCAGACTGCAAAACCCAGTGGATGTGCAAAAAATGGCTCTTAGAAAATTGCACAGGAGAACACATGCATAAAAGACTGTTGCTAGAGGTCCTGGCAGCCATTTTGCAATTGGTTCACAAGGGTGCCACGAGAAGTCTCAACAACCATTGCAACGGAGTAGCAGCACGGGGCAGAAACGAGTGGGGTTTGTTCCTGCCCCAAAGATACCAGTAGTCTACCAGGCCTTCCTAAGGTAGGTCTGGGGAGGGCTTATGGTTGGGATGGGGGGGAATGATCATGAGGGGGGAAGGAGTGAGTTGATCGGCCTGTAGATCGAGTTACCCTTTCACTGTACAAGCATCATTGGTTTCCAATTACATATCGTGTTGAACACAACATCTTGACTTTGATGCACAAGATTCTTCATTCTTACATACAGCCTTATCAGCATTCTCAGTAACCCCTTATCACCTTTCCTGCGTTCTTCGCTCTGCCTGTGAATGCCGCTTAAGTAGTTTGAGCCATATTAGAATCCACATGATATACTGCTTTCTTCTGCACAACCCCTTTCCTTAATTTAGAACTATCTTGAAGTCTTATCTTTTTAGCCAAATCTCCCCAGATGCAAAATCTCCCCAGATGCAAAGGAGCGGTAGTGTTTGCCTGAGTTCCAGCCTTTTCTTTTCCTCTCCTGTTGCTACAATATTTCTCCTTGGTTTTCTTTCCTATTGGATTGTAGCTTCTTTCTGATATTATTTTGTTTTTGATCATAAACCACTTTGTTTTGTGAAAGGTGGTATATCAAGCAACAATAAACATGTACGAGTAAATTAGCATATACAGTATTATAATCTATGTAAAGCATGTTTTGCACATGAAACATGGTTCTTATGAAATTGAGTACATACTTTTAAGGGCTGTAGTTATCAACGTGGGTTACAGTGAAGACATGTATTTTAACATAGGTTACATTTTATGCAACGAGACCTAGTTACTAAAATAACATGCTTTAACGGTAGCCCGCCTAAGTTGAATTATAAATTTGTTAAACCAACATTTGAATAAATCAATGAAGCAGTGTACAATAGAATAAATTATGAAATAAATAATAATGCTTGCAATCCTTCATGTAGGTGTTTCCAGGGGCATAGTTTCAGAAGAGTTGGGATAGAGTTTCACTGTGCTTATTTTATGACTAACAAGCTTAGTGTAGCTCCATGTAGAAAGGGACCTGCCAGTGTATATTGTTAGTACCTGGGTAGAGCTAAGTTTTGTGTTTTTTTTTTGTTTTGTTTTGTTTTTTGCTGTACATATTGCTTATCCCCTATTTTCTCTAATAAATTTTTCTTAAAGAAACATAAAGTTGAAAACCTTTTAATGTTTGTCCTGGATGTCCTGGGATGTTGAGGAGCCATATTCTTCCATTAAAGTTGGAAATGCAGTGATATATTTGATACTTACTCCCACCTTTGACAAAGCTAACCACGAGCTTCTGGTGAAATGGATAAGATTAGCGGGGTTTAAAAAAATGTTTGGATATCTTCCTAAAAGAAAAGGCCATAAGTCATTATTAAAATGGACTTGGGAAAGTCCACTGCTTATTTCTAGGATAAGCAGCATAAAATGTACTGTACTGTTTTGAGATCTTACCTCACTAGTTACTCCTATCTCTAGGTCATTTATAAATATGTTAAAAAGCAGTGGTCCGAGCACAGACCCCTGGGGAACCCCACTAACTACCCTTCTCCATTGAGAATACTGACCATTTAACCATACTCTCTGTTTTCTATCTTTTAACCAGTTTTTAATCCACAATAGAACACTACTACTTATACTACTACTTATCATTTCTATAGCGCTACTAGACGTACGCAGCACTGTACACTTGAACATGAAGAGACAGTCCCTGCTTGACAGAGCTTACAATATAATTAGGACAAACAGGACAAACAAGAGATAAGGGAAAATTAAGAGAAAATAAGGGTTCTGAACAAGTGAATAAGGGTTAGGAGTTAAAAGCAGCATCAAAAAGGTGGGCTTTTAGCTTAGATTTGAAGACGGCCAGAAATGGAGCTTGACGTACTGGCTCAGGAAGTCTATTCCAGGCATATGGTGCAGCAAGATAAAAGGAACGAAGTCTGGAGTTAGCGGTGGAGGAGAAGGGTACAGATAAGAGAGATTTACCCAGTGAACGGAGTTCCCGGGGAGGAATGTAGGGAGAGATGAGAGTGGAGAGTTACTGAGGAGCTGCAGAGTGAATGCACTTATAGGTCAATAAGAGGAGTTTGAACTGTATGCGGAAACGGATAGGAAGCCAGTGAAGTGACTTGAGGAGAGGGCTAATATGAGCATAACAACCCTGGCGGAATATTAGTCGTGCAGCAGAATTTTGAACAGATTGAAGAGGAGAGAGATGGCTAAGTGGGAGACCTGTGAGAAGCAAGTTACAATAGTCTAAGCGAGAGGTGATAAGGGCGTGGATGAGGGTTCTGGTAGTGTAATCAGAAAGGAAAGGGCGAATTTTGCTGATACAGAGAAAGAAATGACAGGTTTTAGCAGTCTGTTGAATATGTGCAGAGAAGGAGAGGGAGGAGTCGAAGATGACCCCAAGGTTACGAGCTGATGAGACAGGAAGGATGAGAGTGTTATCCACAGAAATAGAGAATGGGGGAGGAGGAGAGGTTGGTTTAGGGGGAAAGATAAGAAGCTCAGTCTTGGTCATGTTTAGTTTCAGATGGCGCTGAGACATCCAGGCAGCAATGTCAGACAGGCAGGCTGATACTTTGGCTGATACACTGCCTCCAATTTGCTCTGGAGTCTTTCATGAGGTACTTTGTCAAACGCCTTCTGAAAATCCAGATACACAATATCAACCGGCTCACCTTTATCCACATCTTTGTTCACCCCTTCAAATGTAGTAGATTGGTGAGGGAAGATTTCCCTTCACTAAATCCATGTTGACTTGACTTTGTCTCTTTAATCCATGCTTTTGAATATGCTCTGTAATTTTGTTCTTAATAATAGTCTCTACCATTTTGCCTGGCACCGACACCAGACTCACCGGTCTATAATTTCTTGCATCTCCTCTCGAACCTTTTTAAAAAATCGGCGTTACATTGGCCACCCTCTACTCTTCCCGTACCACGCTCGATTTTAAGGATAAATTACATATTACTAACAATAACTCCGCAAGTTCATTTTTCAGTTCTATCAGTACTCTGGGATGAATACCATCCGGTCCAGGAGATTTGCTACTCTTCAGTTTGTAGAACTGCCCCATTACATCCTCCAGGTTTACAGAGAATTTCTCTGACTCATCAGCTTCGAATACTATTTCTGGCACCGGTATCCCACCCAAGTCCCTCTTAGCCTTCCTTATCAGCACTTTGCATTTGACGACATTCCTTATGCTGTTTCTTATTATTTTCAGTCTGTTCTTTCTTCCATTTTCTGAAGGATTTTCTTTTAGCTCTAATAGCTTCCTTCACCACACTTTTTAACCATGCCGGCAGTCATTTGGTCTTCTGTCCTCCTTTCTTAATACATGGAATATATTTGGCCTGTGGGGGTGGAGGCAATTTAAACCACACCGCTATTTTACCCAGGTAAAAAAAAAATCATTTGAATTTTGTCTTTTATTGATGGCAGGAATTGTCCTGAACAAATTCACGAACTGTACATCTTTTCTTTCTTAGACCCTTCTAGGCCCACACTGCTTGCCAGTGTCAAACATGATATTAGGCTGGAAGGAACCTTTAATCTGATCCACCTTGTCCATTTTTACATTCTAAATGCCAGTGCATTAAGAATATGAGCCAAACCAGTAATTAAGTTTCTACTACTACTACTATTTATTATTTATATAGCGCTACAAGTTTCTCTGGTCAATAATTTTTACAAATCGCTAACTTTCTTTGCCTGGTAAAAAGACATAATGAATATCATAAACGGAAATATTTCACATACTTTATACATATTTTTTATGCAATGCATTTACCATGAAGATCCTATTCGTATTTTTCAATTCCCCTATGTGACATCGGTTGAAATACAGCAGAGTTAGCCGTTATAGAATTTAAAAAAAAACATGCACCTACTACAGTGTAATAAATGAATTATTGGATCAAATATAAAGAATAAAAAGTAATGTGTAAGCTAAATTGTAATAGAGAAATGCATCATTATTGTACAGCTCTAAATATGAATTTATTTACTCTAATCTTCCTGTTGTAATGGCATCTAAGCAGAGAAGTTTCATCCTTACAATTGTGTTCCTTGTTCTGAAAAAAACAGTACATGCAGGTGGTTAGTACAAGTGGAATAACGTGTTAAGTTTGCAGTTCTCAAGGGTGGGCAGCCTTGAACCTCGAGGGTTGCAACCCAGTTAGGTTTTCAGGATTTCCCCAAAGAACATGCCTAAGATCTATTTGCACACAAAGGAGGCAGTGCATGCAGATATATATCATGCATATCCAATGGAGAAATCCTGAAAACTCATCTGGGTTGTGGCCCTCGAGGATCGAGGTTGCCCACCCTGGCCTATGGAATAAAATACCCACAAAGTTTTGTGTATGAGTTTTCTCTGGGTGTTTTTCCCATTTAAAAATAGCACATGTAGTCCTGAAATATTAAAACTATGTACATTATTGCCTCCAATGCTCTAACCCTGCCTCTGGACATGACTGCCTAATCTTTGGCTAAAAGAGTGCATACTTGTTTTTCCTTGTATTTTTTGCAGGAAAGGTGGACTGTTTATCATACAACCAATTTACTTGGTTGAGTGACTTTTAAAAATTGCCCCTCCTGTGTGAATATCTTCTCTGTTATATACAATAACATAAGAACATAACAGTTGCTATACTGGGACAGACCAAAGGTCCATCAAACCCGTCATCCTGTTTCCAACAGTGGCCAATCCAGGTTACAAATACCTTGCAAGATCCCAAAACAGTGCAATGCATTTTATGTTACTTATCCTAGAAATAAGCAGTGGATTTTCCCCAAGTCCATCTTAATAATGACTAATAGACTTTTCTTTTAGGAAGTTAATCAAACTTTTTTTTAAACCCCACTTAGCTAAGCTAACTGCTTTTACCACATTCTCTGGCAATGAATTCCAGAGTTTAATTATATGTTGAGTGAAGAAATGTTTTCTCCAATTTGTTTTAAATTTACTATTGTTTTGTAGCTTCATTGCGTGCCCCCCCGTAGTTCTAGTATTTTTGGAAAGATCAAGCAACCAATTCACATCTACGCATTTCACTCCACTCATTTTATAGACCTCTATCATATCTCCCCTCAGCCATCTTTTCTCCAAGCTGAAGAGCCCTAGCTGCTTTAGCCTTTCCTCATAGGGAAGTCATCCCACCCCCTTTATCATTTTATGGAATTGAAACAGTTCTGCTGCCATATTAAATAATTTATATAAAATATGGCACTCTTTCCCATCCAGGGTGACTGAATCATGAGCATCTTAGAAATGCTGATAAGCAGCCGCAGCAGCATTGATTATTTCTAGCCTTGTTTATAAAAGGACTTCTTTTGAAAAGTCCTGTTCTAAAAATTCTTTGTATGCTTTTATAGGGCTTTGTTTTCAAACCATTTGTGGCAAGCAAGTTAGAATCTGCTCATTTGCAGCCATTTGATTTTTGCCAGTTGAAATGCAAGCAGGAATCAGGTATATATGAGTCAGTGCATCCCTTTTCGATAAGTCAAGTAGCAGGCCAGAACCAGGTCTGTGTGCACAATGAGACCAAAAAAAGTTGCTGAAATAGGAAAGAGGATCTTGTTACTCAAGCTTGAAAACAGGAAGCTAATGTTGAAGTTGAGGCTATGATTTTAAGCCCTCAGGGTAAGGCTGGCTGAGGACAGGTGCACCCCTGGCTCTAAATTAGTGAAAATTTTCAGGCCATATTAAAACCCTTGTGAAGCTCTATACTAAAGAACTGGGAAACCTGTTTGTTGTGTATTTTTTCTGCTGCTGAAATTAAGTTTTTCATATTGTTTAATTTGTATTGTGGCTCAATTGAATAAAAATATTTAGACGAGCGAGTGAGGCTGAGTCTTCCATAATTCATCCACAACAGTCTTGCTACATTGGCAAATAAGCATTCTTTAGTAAATACAAGGCAGAATCCACTTCATAAGAGATTAAATAGGTCTGGCATAAAAGCAATATATAAACATGAATGTTTTCCCAAGAGATGACATGGAAAGACTACCTGCTAAGCATTAGTTATTCTTAAATACTGCATGAAGCAGCACAGGATACTATTAATTTTGAGTCTTAAAAAGGAATAAATAAAGTTAAAAAAAAAGTATGGGCTTTATTCTATAAAGGTTATGCTCCTAAATTAAGAGCTTAATCTGTTTTGGAGTATAGATTGTGCTCGTAATTTAGGAGCATAAATTTAGGACAATAAGGCCCTATGGGGGAGATTCTATATAGGGCACCTAAATAATCCCCATGGAAAACATGAATGACTAAGAGGCATATTTTCAAAGCAGTTTGGGAGGCTAAGTTCCATAGGTTTCTATGGAACTTTGGGAGGCTAAGTGCTTTGAAAATGAGCCTCTAAGTGTATTCTACAAGCTCTGCCTAGATTTAGGCATGGTATATAAAATATGCTTGGTCAATATCCCAGTGTCTAAAACTACACGCTTCCATTTACACCAATGAAAATGTGGTGTAAATCCTGGCACGTAGATTTAGGTGCAGAGGGTTATATTCTAGAACTACGCATGTAAATTTCAGAATGCTCATAAAATTCCTATTTCCCTGCCCATACCCATGCCCATTTTTGTCTGCTCACAGTAGAAGATAGGCGCACTGTGTTATAGAATATGATTAGTGAGTTGTGCGTCTAAATTCTAATTATTGTTAAGTGCTATCAGTGCTAATTATCTTAAGCCAATTAAGTTATGTTTGATATTATAGAATCCGCCTGAAGTTTGGCGTGGATCTCTAGTCATGCTATATAGAATCCATGGGTATGTGGTTTTTATATAGCTTAATGGTTAGTTTAATTGGCTGATAACCTGGGGAACTAGGTTCAAGTCCCACTGCAGCTCCTTGTGACCATGGGCAAGTCACTTAACCTTCCTTTGCCTCAGGTACAAAAACTTAGATTGTGAGCCCACTAGGAACAGAGAAAGTACCTATGTATAATAAATCCATGACCCTTTATTCTTTGTTAGGTAAGGAAACTTTATTGATTGTGGTATGTTCTCTTTACCACTGACTTGGGTGAGAGATGCAGTGATTTTTGTGCCATTTTTTTAAAAGACCAGTTTATCTTTGTACAAAGGCATGTCTTGTTTGTACTGATATATATGACACACATAGAGGAGGCTTGTAACAGGATCAGTTGAATTTCAATGTTGTTCACGCAACCATTTATATATTTAACATTTGAGGATTCCTACATTAGCAAAAATATAGTATTTTGGTAAAGGGAGGGGGACATTACCATTAAGACAGGTTATTTTATCACTAACTCATTCTATTGTAGCACAGGTCCCATTTTATGCAATGAGACCTGTTTACTAATAACCCAGATTAACAGTACTAGCTTTATAAACCAAGTTTAATGAAGAAGAATGTGAACAAGGCTTGTCCTTAAATTCCCTGTGGCCTTCCTGATATTGCTTTATTAAAGGCAATTAATATGTACCGTTCCTTGCATACCAGGATGTGCTAGATGACAGTTGTCACTAGCAGAATCTTGATTGGTATAATTACATGTTAGTGATATGCTGTACTTTAGAAACACAAAAGCATGAGCAACTTGTGTTCTGAAATATAAAACTCACTGGCGGTAGATGAATGCTAAAGCTCCAGATGGCAAAAAAAAAAATTGCTTCATTCTCATTTTCAGTGTTATATGGACAGAGTCATATTTGTCTGGTACATTTTATGAGAAATGTATCGTATAAAATGTGGACAATCAAAAATGGAGGCAGAATCCAACAGACGGGTACAAATTGGAGAATTTTAGAGCCAGTGATTATGATCTTTATATGATGTTCACTGTACTTTGATTACAGATGCCACTTAATTCCTCTGGTACATTTCTGTGATAATTTTCTACTTTAAAATTATAACTACCCACACTTTGGAGGGTACTAGAGGACCAGCTGCAAGACGATTGCTTGAGAGAGAAACTCTGGAGTACCTTTATAAAGTATTTTTTCCCCACACTTTGAGTGATAACATTGCAGCAAAGCACAATGACCGCCCCCAAGTCCAGAAAGCTGTATTTTGGTAGTTCTACTTTACAGACTACTAGGAGACCAAAAGTGGACCCTTCATCCGCAAGCGAAACAGTGGTCACGGTGAAAGCTGAGATTACTCTGCCTGTGCTCATGTGTGATATCTTCAAGGGGAAAGCTCTGCTAACTGAAGCTTAAAAGCTTGATATTTTTACAAATAAAAGAGCATCTCCAGGTACATACTGCTAAAGTAGGCTTTCTTGAGAAGCAGCCTACAGCTGACTCGATCAATGTAACTGCTAGAAAAGAACTTGGAGTATGTTAATAACCAATCCCAGTGGAATAAGCTTTGGTTCCTGGAATTTCTATTGGGGTTAGGACCAGACCCAGTCAAATTTATAGAGCAGACCCTTCCAGAACTTCTTGGCCTTGCATTGGAATGGGTCTTTAATGCAGAGAGAGCCCATTGAGTTCTGACCCATCATACTCCTGGGGCCAAGTTCCTGCATCCAATTGTTATTTGTGTACTATAGTATCAGCACACTTTTCAAATAATGTAAATGACCCAGATAAAAGCTCCTTTGTTATACCAGGATAGGCACACATCAATACAAAATACATCAATAAAAAATATAGTAGCTCACAGGAAGAATCTGTTGGCCTGTAAAGACCAGTTGAAGCAGGCTGGATCTCATTTTTTATCTCTATTATCCAGATCAGATGCAAGTGAATTTGGGGCTCATTTTCAAGAGAGAAAAACATCTAAAAAATGTCATAAAGCACCATTTGGGTCAAAGAGGCACTCAGTGTCTTCCAGCAAAAGAGAAGAAAAACGCCAAAGCAGATACTACAAGGTCCAAAGAGTCTTTATTCAAACAGTCCCAACATGGCCATGTTTCGCCAAATAGGCTGCATCGGGGTAAAACATAAATTAACTTAGCCCTAGTAGTGTCTACTTTGGTGTTTTTCTTATAGAGCACCATTTGGACCAATTTCTTCTCAAAACATCCAAATCGGTATTTTCAAAATCTTTTTTGCATACGTCTATCTTTGCATTTCATCTGCAATGTATCCAATGTGTTGGGGTTGTTTCAAAGGGGGAGATTAGGGTGTTCCTAATACTTGGACATTTTACCGCCATAATGGAACAAAACCAAAACGTTTAGGGTGAAAACTTCAATGTTTTGGTCTAGACCTGTTTTTCTAATGACCATCTAAATGACCAGATGAGCACTGGAGAGATTCAGTGATGACCCCCCCCCCCCATTTACTCCCCCAGTAATCACTATCCCCCTCCCACCCCCCAAAATGTGACTAAAAATAGTGCTCACCAGCCTCTATGAAAGCCTCAGATGTTATAGCCAGGTTCATTAAAGCAGCATGCAGGTCCCTGGAATACTGTAGTGGTGGGTGCAGTGCACTTTAGACAGGTGGACCCAGGCCCATACCTCCTCCTCCTACTTGTTATACTTGTGGTGGAAAATGAGTCCTCCAAAACTCACCAGAAACCTGCTGTACCCACATATAGGTGCCCCTTCACCCATAAGGGCTATTGTAGTGGTATATAGTTGAGGGTAATGGGTTTTGGAGGGCTCAGCAGACAGAAGGGAGCATTGGTGAGATGTATACCTGGGAGCATTTATATAAAGTCCACAGCAGTTCACCATTGCTCTCCTGGGATGTTTGGGAGACCAGTCTACAAAAAATGCTAGCCCCTCCTACATCCCAATGGCTTGATTTTGTACATTATTAATTTTGCGGGTTTTTTTTTTTTTTAACTGGCCTAAAACGATAAACACAGAAAGCATAAAACCTTGTTCAAAATGATATTTATGAAAAAAAAGATAGGCATCTTTTTTTGAAAATGAGTATATTTCCTATTTGAATTTGGTACGTTTAGTGCAACGGGCCTTATTCTATAAAGGTTATGCTCCTAAATTTACTCTCATAAATTTAGGAGCATAATTTATGCTCCTAAATGTATGCTAAATCTATGAACGCAATAGGCCCTTAATTAGGAGCATAAATTTCAGAGCAAATCTTTATAGAATAAGGCCCAAAACGTACAAAGTGCAACTTAGATGTACTATCGAAAATGCCCCTCCATTTATATTATAATGCAATCCTTACCCCTAATATTCAGAAGCATTTAACTAGCCTTGGCCAGTTAAATGCATCATAACCAGCTATCTGGTGATATTTAGCAGGAGATAGCTACCTCTTGCTGAATATTGCCAGAGATATAACTGGCTATCTGCTAATTTTCAGTCCTACTGTAGTTGCTATATTTGGCCTCATGAATACATGGGATATCTTTGGCTGGTTTGAACATAACCAGCTAAGTCTGAATATCAACTTAGCCAGTTATGTTCATACCGGCCAAAAATAAACCTGATGTTCAATGCCGGTTACCAGAAACAGCCGAGCCTTGACTATCTGGGTTCAACATTGACCGTGAGAGTTAGCCAGGCTAACTCCCACAATCTGAAATCAGCCCCTTATTTTTTTGAAGTTCAAATTTGTATTGAAAATTTTGAAAATTTTAACATGGTACAAAGAACATAGAAAAAAAATTTAACAATAACACAAAGCATGTAGCTCTGAGGTTTAGCGTGTAGCCACGCATGCTAAACCTCCAGATGGCAAACAAAAATGGCTTCATTCTCATTTTCAATGTTATATGGAAAGTCATATTTGTCTGGTACATTTTATGAGATCTATACCATATAAAAATGTGGACAATCAAAAATGCAGACAGAATCCAACAGACAAGTACAAATTGGAGAGTGATAGAGCAGGTGATCTTTATATGATGATCAGTGTGCTTTGATAACAGGTGCCATTTAATTCTCTAGTACACATCAGTAATGATTTTCTACTTTAAAATTGAAACTACCCACACTTTGGAGGAAGCTAGAGGGCCAACTGCAAGAAGTAACAGGTAATAACGTGGAAATTAAAGAAATGGTATAAAGTAAAAGATGTATAATCAATACCCTCATTAAAGGGCCCTTTTACAAGGGTCTGGCAAGCCGGCAGTACTGCTGCTCTATCTTAGGAGTCAGAAAGCAGGGCTGCTTCCCCCCCCCCCCCCCCCCCCCGCACTGTGTACCATTTAGTGCTTTAAAATTATTAATTTCTTTTTTGGTAGCGGTGGTGCACCTGGTGGGTTAGCGCAGGAACCCTTACTGTCCCTTAAATAGTTGGAGGAAAGGGCTCCCACTGGAAATAGCCGCATGACAAGTGTTCCACTTATAGCATAGACGTTTCTTTTCAAAAAATACCTTTTACCTGCTACAGTAAAAGGGGGCCTCAGTGTGTGGCAAATCCACGTGCTGATGCCACAGCAGGCCCCCTCTTACCGCAGCTTGGTAAAATAAGGATTTAAAAAAAAATTAAACTTAAAAAAATAAGGGGCTGATATTCAGAACACTGGAGTTAGCCCGGCTAACTCCCGCGGCCAGCGCTAAACCTGGATATTCAATGCCAGGCCAGTTCTGGTGACTGGCATTGAATATCCAGCTTATTTCTGGCTGGTTTGGGCTTAACCAGCTAAGTTGATATTCAGACTTAGCTGGTTATGTTCAAACTGACAAAGATATCCCATGTATTCATGAAGCCAAATCTAAAGTGGGGCTGAAAATTGGCAGATAGGCAGTTATATCTCCAAGATAAGGATTAAAAAAATAACATGTTACAAACATTTTTTTAAAGTGATCCCAGGACTCCTTATGTTCTGCCATTAATCTTTCACATTTAACTTTATTACATAAGAAGGTCCACCAAAATTGGAAACACTCATGGCTGTGATTTTTATGCACACATCTTTATAGAATAATGCCTAGTAAGATGTGTGTATAAATTCTAATTATTGCCAATTAGTATTGATAATTGACTATTAGTGCCCAATTATCATGCTAATTAGTTCATTTTGTGCACCATATATAGAATTCAGGGGTTTATGTTTTTAAAAGTTATAAGTCTGAATTAATTTATTTTATAGCTTTACTCAGATATCATTCTTTGCTGAAAGATGCAGAGTACTGCTGGTTTTTAAAGGTACTCAAGTCATTTGGGGGCCCTTTTACAAAGACGTGTAAGGGCCTATGTGCATGCAGCGCACGTCAAATCGGCATTACTGCCTGGCTAGCGTGTGCACATGGTGGTAATTGAGTTTGATGTGCGTCGAAAACCAGTGGTAGAAAATAATTTTCTACTGTGGGGCGTTCCCGACGGTAATCGGCAGTTGGCACATGCTGAACGGTTACCATGCAGGTAAAGCGTGAGCCCTTACTGTTAAGTCAATGGATGGCATTAAGGGCTCAGGCCGTAAATAGATATGCGCTGGTTTTAATTTTGCCACACATCCATTTCCTGCCCCCCAACCCCCCCTTTTGTTCCAGATGTGGGGGAGAAATGGTCCATCACATATCCAATACACATGCCAGCACTACCGTAGGCCGCTTTTTGATGTGCTTTTATAAAAGGGCCCCTTTAAGATTCTGATTGCTATTTTCATAGTTGGCATACCTTGCGCTTAAATTGTATTACATATTTAGTTTGGATTTTAGGTATCTGATATATCTGTGTATTGGAAGCCTGAGCAGGTATATGGCACTAAGCTAATTTGTAGATGAGTGCACCCTTGTAATTTTTAGATTTTAAAAGTTTTATTAGAGTTTTTAAAGCCTCTCTTACTAATCTGTGCTAGCAATTCATGGTAAATGTGCTGCAGTCCATTCAATTTGAATGGGCTGTGTTGCATTTGCCGCACAGAAATCACTAGCGCGGTTTAGTAAAAGAGGCCCGTAGAGCTTTTTCAAAGTTGTTAAAACAATTTTTTCCTTTTACCTTCTAGTTCTGGTTTGGACTACTGTGGTGGTGCCATTTTATTCTTCCTTTTCAAAAAAGGTTTATTTGTTATTTTGTATTTACCCCTGTTCAGGCATTGTGGTGAAGCAAGGCCATGTTGAGTTTTAAATATTGTTTTCCTTTAATATATAATTATAGTATAGTTGTTTTATTAAACGTTTCTCTATTAATCGCACTCGTTTGATACATGCTGTCATTGTGACCTGTTAAAATTGAATTTTAATGATATTCCAGCAGATAAAAGCTGGTCTTCATTTGACCTTATTTCAGGTTCAGAACTAGTCCCTTATATCAATAGAATATCTCAAACTGTCCAATAGATACTTTTCCTACTTATTTACTGAAAGATATTCCTAAACAGATAGTCCTAATTGTAAATACCTTATTAAAAACTGTCTGGTTCTCTGAATACTGTATATGGGAAAAATTATACTAACTCCAATTCCAAAACAGATTAATGGAGATTTATCACAGACTTTAATTATCGACCGATTGCTAGCATTCCATTTTTGACTAAGTTAACAGAATTTGTGGTTAGTTCTCAGTTAACAACTTTTATTTACTTATTTGTTACATTTGTATCCCACATTTTCCTACCTATTTATAGGCTCAATGTGACTTACATGGTTCCAGAGTGGTGATTACAAACTCCGGTGTTAACAGATACAAGGTGAATAGTTTGTTTAGATTTAATTAGCTTGGTTCACCCACACTTGGGATCACATCTTTTTAAGTGTTGTTGTTGTTGTTTTGGTTCTGTGCGGTATGCCTTTCTAAAAAGGTGAGTTTTTAGGTTTCTTCGAAAGTTGATATGATTGATCGCGGTTTTCAATTCTTTTGGTAATGCGTTCCACAGTTGCATGCTTACGTAGGAAAAGCTAGCCACGTATGTTGATTTGTACTTCAATCCTTTGCTTCTCAGGAAGTGGAGGTTTAAGTATGTTCTTGTGGATTCGAATGAGTTTCTCCTAGGTAGGTCAATCATGTAGCCCAGAGCTAGCATGTGGATTATTTTATGAACCAGAGTGCAGATTTTGAAGGCAATATGTTCCTTGATTGGTAACCAATGTAGTTTTTTGCAAAGGGGTTTCGCACTTTCAAATTTTGTTTTTCCGTAGATAAGCCTTGCTGCTGTGTTCTGAGTGGTCTGCAGTTTCTTTAGGGGTTGTTCTTTGCATCCCACGTATATTCCATTGCAGTAATCGATGTGGGATAGTACCATTGATTGGATCTTATTGCGGAATGTTTCCCTCGGAAAGAATTGTTTCACGCGTTTGAGTTTCCACATTGTATGGAACATTTTCTTCATTGTGGCTGTGGCTTTGCTCTCTAGTGTTAGGTATCGGTCTATGGTGATGCCAAGGAGTTTCAGACTGTCTGAGATTGGGAAAGTGTAGTTCTGGATATTTATGGTTTTGGGGTGGTTTGCACTGTGTTGTGATGATAGAATGAGGCAGTGAGTTTTCTCTTTGAGTTTCAGTTTGAATGCCATTGCCCAGGACTCCATGATTCTCAGGCTGTTCGTGATTTCATTGGTGATTTCTGATGGGTTCGATTTGAAAGGGATATATATATAGTGACATCATCCGCATAGATAAATGGGTCGAGAACTTAGTTGGCTAGGGATTTAGCTAATGGGGTCACCATAAGGTTGAAAAGGATGGGTGATAAGGGTAATCCTTGTGGTACTCCACAATCTGATTTCCATGGGCGATGAGATAATCAAGTTTGATTTTGCTTGGTATGTCCTTGTAGTTAGGAACCCCTTGTTCCAGTTGAGTGTATTCCCGCCAATCCTTATCTTATCGAGTATTCTTATTAAAATATTGTGGTCTATCATGTCGAATGCATTCGACATGCCAAATTGGAGTAGGAGGATGTTTTTGCCTATTGCTATTTCATGCTTGAATTTGGCTAGGAGAGTGACTAATACTGTTTCTGTATTATGGTGGGGCCTGAAACAAGATTGTGATTTTTGCAGTATTGAAAATTTGTTAATGTATTCCATGAGTTGTTTGACTACTATGCCTTCCATTGATTTGGTTGTCAGTGCGATGGATGCTACTGGTCAGTAATTCATGATTTCGTATGTTTTTTTCTTGACTTCTTTTTGTATCAGTGTGAGTAAGATGTTGCCCTTTTCCATAGGGAATCGGCTTTGCTAGAACATGGGGTTTAGGTGAGATTGTAAGCTCTCTTGAGCAGGGACTGTCCTTCCCCATGCTAAAATTGTACAGCGCTGCGTAACCCTGGCAGCGCTATAGAAATGCTAAGTAGTAGTAGTAGTATGTGAGGTCTGTAATGAAATGGTTGGGAGCCAATTTCATTATATAGGTGGGACAGATGTCAAGTTTGCAGTGAGTAGTGGCGAACCTTCTGATCGCCTGTGCTACTGTTTCGGCAGTGAGGTAGGTGGTTTGTCCAGTTCCGGTCTGCTGGGTATTCTCCTGGGTGTGGGTCCAGTTTGTTAAGGAAAAATGTGAGGTTGGTCTCATCCTATGGTATAGTTTTTGCAAGTTCTGCTAATGGAATGTCTGCATTTGATGTGGTGACTGGGTTAGTGTCTAGAAGCTTATTCAATAGTTTATATAATTTCTTCATGTCTTTGTGGTCTGTCTTTATTTGTGCTTTGTAGTAGTTCCTTTTGGCTTGTCTTATCTCATCTCATATTTGTATTTTCTATGTGATTGTGTCCATGTGGTGAGCGTTTGTTCATTTACAGAATGGTTCAATATTTTCAATGATTCCTAGGTACAGTTTTACAACTTTTCACAGCACTGAAACTTTGTTTCATTTCTGATGTTAAAGATAATAGCAATCTTTTGAGCCAGAGGAAATATGATTCTGTTGCAGTTTGACATTTTGGCTGCATTCGAAACTGTGAATCATGTTTTATTGATAAATCTACTTTCCTTCTTAAGATTAACAAATGCTGTTAAATGATTTGAATCATTGTTTACTCAAAGATCTTATTCAGTACTAAAAGATAATTTGTTATCAAATTTTTGGCTTTCTCCTTGTGGAGGCCCTCAGGGTTGTCCCTGTCTCCTGTTTTGTACAATTTATATATGAGCACATTGGCTTGTATTTATTTAGATTCTGATACAAAACTTTGGTCATATGCAGATGATATCTTTTTACTGATTTCTATTGATATGGTGCCTTTAAAAAAAACCTCTTATATGTCTTATAATTGAATGGTCCAAACAGTTAGATTAAAACTGAATGAAGAAAAAGCAAAATTATTTGGATACAGAAAGTGAAAGTGCCTTGGTGCTTTGTAGCTTTTACTATATGAGACGCGGGGTATAATTGTGATGAATAATTAATGCTTTAATCGCAGAGTTAACTGCAATGACCTTGAAGTCCTAGTTATTTTTTCCATGTTGGTACAACCTTATTTTGGCTTTGAATTTTTCACTATCTCAGAGCAAGTGAGTTAGATATATATCAGTTTGGTCTGGAGTTCTATTCTTTATGGAAACTGGTAAGTCTTATACTTAGATCAGTGTTTTGCTACAATCACAGACACTTTGATATCTTGATTCACTGTGACTTGGATTTAAAGCAGCTTTCAGCAGCAATTCATGAGTACAAACAACAGCAAAAAAAAAAAAGCACGAGTGCCATAGACCTGCACATACTTCAGTTTTTAGACTTGTGATTCAAACATTAATCTTGTTTGATTATTGTAATCTAATGTACTTTGGTTGTGCTAAATCCTCTTTAAGATGTCTGCAGATAGTCCAGAATACGGCTGTGTGCTTGATTTCTTCTTTAAATAGTTTTGAGCCTCTATCGTCTTTTTGAAAGTATCACACATTACATCTTATAAATAGAGTATTTTAAGTGAATCTGAAAAGCTCTTAGGCACCTGTTATTGTAGGAAAGGTTTGGCCATATCACTTTAACTCCGAGTATGGAAGGGTTGAAATTAGATTGGAAATGTACCTTGATCTGTTTTCAATCAATTTTGTTTAATGTGCACATATAGGCCTATTTTATAGATAGGATGGAGGAGATTCAATATATGGTGCCTAAAAAATCGGTGCTGAAATTGCGTATCCATTTACACCAATAACATAGTAGATGACGGCAGAAAACGACCTGCACGGTCCATCCAGTCTGCCCAACAAGATAAACTCATACGTGCTACTTTATGTGTATGCCTGAACTTGATTTGTATCTGCCATTTTCAGGGCACAGACCGTAGAAGTCTGCCCAGCACAAGCACCGCCTCCCAACCACTATCCCCACCTCCCACCACCGGCTCTGCCACCCAATCTCTGCTAAGCTTCTGAGGATCCAATGAAAACATGACATAAATCCCGGCGTATAGATTTACATACACTGGGCCATATTCTCTAACTACTACTACTACTATTTAACATTTCTAACTACATGCATAAATTGCAGAACACCCACAAAACACCCATTTTCCGGCCCATAACCATGCCCTTTTTTGCCTGCGTGCATTAGAAGTTTGGCACACTTTGTTACAGAATACACTTAGCGAGTTGTGTGCGTAAATTCTACTCAGTGTCAATTAGTGCTCATTATTGCTTGTTAAGAGCTGTTATCAATGCTGTTTAACTTAAAGTCAATTAAGTTACACGTTGTTATAGAATGCACGCCAATTCAGCACGGATCTCTATGCATGCCGTATAGAATCTGGGGGTATATGTTTACTACTGCTGCTACTGGAACCATGCTACACATGTTTTTCCATGCAGACACTAAACAGGCAGTTTCCATGGCAAGGGGGCTTTACAGACGCTAATTGCTACATATGTAGGAGCAGGGCATTATGTGTTAGCTCGTGTGGAGCTGGTTTCTTTGTCATAGGCACCCTTTGAGAACATTCTGGATTACTACATTCACTATTATGGTATTTTGTGGGATCAATGTTTATCTCCTATACATTTTTCATTTTTTTTAGTCATCTTGGTGAAGGGGCTGAGATGCATCCATTTTACCATATGTTTACACATACAGCCCTGGTATCCTAAAGTATGTCATCGGTTTAGCCCCTTTTCACAAAAACATTCATATTACCATATCCACGACTTATCTAAAATGTTGCTGCATGTGAAAAGAAAGCAGTATTGTGTAAGGTTTATATACCTAATTTTTTTTTATCATTTCTTAGAGTGTTTTCATCTTTGGTAGGTAAAAGGAACTCAAACAAGCTTTAAGATTATTTTCTTATGGAAACTTGTGCTTATAAATTGGATTATCTCAAGGGTCCTTTTTCGCAGCTTGACTTTGCAGCAATACTGTGAGACTACCGCTATGTTTGCCAGTGTCATGTAGAGCCTGGTGGTGGCAAGGGGCAAGAGCGATTAGGGATCACTAGATCCCGGAATTTTTTTATGTAGGCTTGAGGAGGGGGCAGTTTTCATGATTGGGGGGTGTCTTCAGGATGGTGGGGTGTTTGTTGATTGGGGGGGTCTTTGGGATGGGGCAGAGAGGATGTGATTTGCCAGGGAAGGGGTCAGCTCCTACTTCTGAGTGTTGGCCTCTTTTAGAACTGGCTGGGAGAACTGGGCTGTAGCCTTGTGGTCTAATACTCCTGGCATGGAAATATAATGCCTGTTTTTAATCATAGATAGATTTTTTTTCACATAATAATGTAGCTGCGTTATTCAATTTATATAGCATTGAGGTGTTTTCTGTGTATTTGCGTGGTTTGGATCTCAACACTCTGTATCCTGTGGTAACAGAATTTAATGTGCCTTATCCTATACTAGTAAGAAATGGCCGTTTCTGGAAAAAATGAAACGGGCGCTAGCAGGGTAATCCCCCCCCCCCGTCCTGCCTCCCGAGTTGCAGACACCCCCTCCGTGCCTCCGTTCCGAGTTGCACACCTCTCCTCTTCCTCCCTTCGTCCCTCAGTAACGTGGTTGCGAGGGCCGCCCCGCCCTCAACGTCATCGCGTTTTGACGCGAGGGCCGCCCCGCCCTCAACATCATCGCGTTTTGACGCGAGGGCGGAGCTACAGTGATATCTCGGGCGCCTCAAGTTTCCAGCTTGAGGCTTCAAAGTGCCTTATATATATATATAGATAATAAAATGCACCTCCAACATTCTGAAGCTGAGAAAGTGAAGCCTTCAAGCCTTGAAGCATTCCTGCAACGTTCCGGAACTGCGTGTCGTCAGTTGAGGAGATGGAGCCTTACAGAGCGCATGAATGCTTCAAGGCTTGAAGGCTTCACTTTCTCACACACACAGTCACTCTCTGTTTCTCACACACACACACTGTCTCTCACACACTCTCTCTCTCTCTCTCTCTCTCTCTCTGACACAAACACACACTCTGTCTCTCTCTCACTCATTCTCTCTCACATACACACTCCATCTCTCACCCACACACTCTCTCTCTCAAACATACACACTCCGAGGAAAGGGGGGCATGGAACATGCTGGGGAGGAGAGGGAGGGAGGGGGGCATGGAACTTGGAGGGAAGGGGGGCCAAGAACTCGGAGGGGAGGAGAGAGAGGGAGAGGAGAAGGGGGGAGGGGGGCCTGCACCTCGGATGGAAGGGGGGCCTGGAACTCGGAGGAGAGGGAGGGGGGAAGGAGGGGGTCATGGAACTCGGAGCCCCACACAGACACACACACACACTCTCTCTCTCTCACACAAACACACACTCACTGTCTCTCACACACAAACACACACTCACTCTCTTTCTCACACACACACACACACACTCTCTCTCTCTCTCTCACACATACTCTCTCTCTCTCACACACACACACTATCTCACACACACACTCTCTCTGTCTCACACACACACACACTCTCTCACACACACACTCTCTCTGTCTCACACATACACACTCTCTCTCTCTCACACACACACACACACTCTCTCTCTCTCTCACACACACACACACACTCTCTCTCTCTCTCACACACACACACTTTCTGTCTCACACACACACTCTCTCTCTCACACACACACACTCTGTCTCTCTCTCACACACACACTCTCTCACACACACTCTCTCTCTCTCTCTCTCAAACATACACACTCCGAGGAAAACCTTGCTGGCGCCCGTTTCATTTGTGTCAGAAATGGGCCTATTTTACTAGTAGTATTATAATGCACGTTAGTGCCCTTTGCAAGTGTTAAGGGTCAAATAACATGAGTTAGGGCCATAACGTTTGTTAATAGCTATTACCCTCAGTGTTTTACTGAGATTGTCATTGAAAATGCAGTTTGGTCTATTAATGACTTTGTTTCACACTAGCCAATGACTAGCTTTTGGTCATTGCACTGGCAAACTAAAGACGATATGCTCTATATCCTCCTTCCATTGTTGGCAAAGAGCCAATGCCTTCACCTGGTGCTCAGGTCAGAATTCCTGGATTAAAATGCAGTTGTAGGGATTTTAAAACTAAGTTTCCCAAGCCAAACGACAACTGCCCTATGATTGTGCTGTGCCGTATCTTTATTCCCACTCCTTTCCATTTTCAAAAGCATCCAAATGTGAAGTTGAACTATAAGGGTCATTGAATAAAAAAAAAATATCTTGCTGTAAGGTTAATAGTATTTTAGTGATATGAGCAACAGGAGTGTGCCTCGACTAATGTGGGATTAAAGCAGCCTTCCACAGTCGTTTTCTCTAAGCAGTGACATATCTAACGCACACTACCTGAAACTTTTATTAGCAGAGAGAGTAATATAAAGAGCAAAATTTCTATGGTGATTCCACCCCTAAAGTACTCGGAGCTCAGCAGCCATGCTGAAGACAGAACACTTAAATTAAGCAATCCATTAGGTTTTCTGATGAACTACTCTTCAGGTTGCAAAGGAAATATATTTCTTAATTACAATTTAAGTATGAGTAAGGAATTTATATCTCTAGTTAAATATGACCCATGTATGCTAATGCTTGTCTCCTAATTTAAAATCCATAGCAAGATATAGGAAATGTTTTTGGCGAAAAATAAAACTAAAAATACAGTAGAGACAGGGAACTTTGTTCAGAGAGGACTTTTCTAAATTCTGTTGTACCTTCAAGGAACGGTCGATACTCAAATTGATTCAAAGGTGGTCTACCACCAGGGACTTTAGGTAGGCCTAGGAGGGGAGCCTATCCTGAGTGGGGGAGGGAGTTGGGAGGGGGTATAGACCTGGAGTGGGGGCTGGGAGGTGGGGGTCTTTCCTCATCAAGAGGGTAGAAGGAAGGGAAGGGGATTAAAGGGGGTGATTATGTGCTTTTGGAGGGAATTGGGAGGAAAAGAGGAGAATTGGAGAGCAGAGGGCACCTGCATCCCTCTTGCAGATCCCAGTTGAATATTGTCTGGGATCCATATAGGCTCCAAATGTCAGTGCCTGGACATGGCTCAGCATTGAATATCTGGTGCTAATTCTGCCAGCAGCAGTCAGCATGTAAAAAAATGCTGACCACTGCAGGGGAGAACATTGAGAAGACGATACAGTGCTTCAAAGTTGGTGCTTATTACTTATTATTCTTCTTTGCATGAATAGAGCTTTGAAAATCACCACTCATTATTCACAACTAAAGTTGCCTCAGCAAGCAAATGCCAAATAGAGAAATAGGATTGGGCCATCCTACTAGATCCATTTCTGTTCAATTGCTGTCAGCCCATCTTGTTTCACCTTTAAAGTGTTTGCTACTGCACCACCTCAGTTGTAAATGTTAGTTTTTATGCTGTGGTGTACTATGTTGAAAAGTCAAGGAAGGAAACACCACTCCACAGGTAAAATCAATGAGAATGAAACAAAAGTGGAACACACAAACCACTAATGGAACGAATGACGTCTTTTATTATCAGCATCAAATGGCATCGACAAAGAGACCTGACACAGCTGTGTTTTGGCACACTCTGTGCCTGCATCAGAGGTCATAAGCAATCTTGCTCAAACGCTGAAACACGTATGGCTGTATGAAAACATATACACCGGATCATAGTAACATAGTAGATGACGGCAGATAAAGACCTGCATGGTCCATCCAGTCTGCACATGACAAACTCATATGTGTATACCTTACCTTGAATTTGTACCTGTCCTTTTCAGTGCACAGACCATATAAGTCTGCCCAGCAGTATTTCTCGCCTCCCAACCACCAGTCCCGCCTCCCATCACCGGCTCTGGTACAGACCGTATAAGTCTGCCCTCCCCTATCCTCGCCTCCCAACCACCACCCCCTCTTCCCCCCAACTGCTCCGCCACCCAATTTTAGCTAAGCTTCTGAGGATCCATTCCTTCTGCACAGGATTCCTCTATGCATATCCCACGCATGTTTGAACTCCGTTACCGTTTTCATTTCCACCACCTCCCGCGGGAGGCATAATTGTTTCTGCTTCTGTATGCCCATGGAGGACACGTTTCATCAGTGGATTGAAGACTGTGCATTTGTGTTCACTCTTTCAAGTATTTTAGCATTTGAGCGAGATTGCTTATGACCTCTGATGCAGGCAAAGAGTGTGCCAAAACACAGCTGTGTCAGATCTCTTTGTCGATGCCATTTGATGCTGATGATAATGTCTTCATTGGTTCCATCAGTGATTTGTGTGCTCCACTTTTGTTCCATTCTTAGAGGTCTACTATGACCATGCAACTTTCACAAGGCTTAAAATCTCATTTTCTGCTGTCTCGAAGAATGCTTTAAGAATAATTGTGGCATGCTTTAATAATAATTATGAAAAGATTCCTTAAGATGAAGGTTAAAATGCATTTATCCACCTTTAACAAGGTGGGCTTCAATAAAACACATACAAAAATTAAATATACAACAAATATCTACTAATCAAATACAGAAAGTAATTGTACTTCTGTATTAATTTATTTATTTGTTACATTTGTATCCCACATTTTCCCACCTATTTGCAGGCTCAATGTGGCTTACATAGTACCAGAGATGCGTTTGCAGACTCCGGTGTAAACAAATAGAGTGATGTTGAGATAAGATAAAGTTCATGTGCAACTAAGGGGCTCTGTTTACTAAAGCCGCACTGTAGGTGTGTTAATGGTTTTAGCGCATGCTAAAAATTAGCATGTACTAACACTAGAGGCACCCATAGGAATATAGGGGTGTCTCTAACATTAGCGCATGGAAAAATGCTAGCATGTCTTAGTAAACAGGGCCCATGGTTTTCTATGTGTATTCTGTGCCTTGAATATTACCATTTTAGCCTCTGCCACCTACTGCTGGAGGACCCTTGACTAAACAGCCAAGCAGATAACCTCTGGCAAAGCATCAGGTGACAGCTGCCTTGAAAGAGCCCATCATTCTTCACAAAAGCACTTGTTGATTGTTCCCTCTGCTGTAAATATGACAAATCAGCTTGCAAAAGGCCTTCAATTTTAGAAGCAGGAACTTCCTGCTTCAATAATACATACGTTCCAGCAGTCATCCACTTCACACAAAATCCACTTGATTGTAATTTATAATCTTCAGTCTAGCACTGGTGAAGCACTCAAAACACACAACTTATGCATCTTATATATCTTATATGCAATAAATATTTTTATGGACCATAAGCATCAATGTGCCTTTTCTTTCTGAGCCAAACAAGCTCATTAAAATAGCACCATATTGTCATCAGTCCTGTTTAATTTCTTTTATTGGTGTTCAGTACAGAAATACATAAGAACTCAGAAAAGATATTTAGGTTCTTTAATGTAAGTTTTCACTTGGAACAACAGACCCACCATCAACATGGTCAGGTTTCATCAGCTTCATCAGGGAAGCAGTCCATTCCAGTGTCCAAACTTCCTCATTCATTCAAACATTGAACATTCTTACATTAAAGAAGCAAAGTATCTTTTTATTATAATCAAAAACATATATAGGACCGATGACAATATGGTGCTATTTTAATCAACTAGTTTGGCTCAGAAAGAAAAGGCACATGATACTGATGGTCCATAAAAATATTTATTGTATATAAGATATATAAAGTGTGTGTTTTGAGTGTTTCGACAGTG
This sequence comes from Microcaecilia unicolor, assembly GCF_901765095.1. Classification (NCBI taxonomy): domain Eukaryota; kingdom Metazoa; phylum Chordata; class Amphibia; order Gymnophiona; family Siphonopidae; genus Microcaecilia; species Microcaecilia unicolor. The sequence continues at coordinate 101,345,486 of NC_044032.1, read as the reverse complement.
CTAGATTGAAGATTATAAATTACAATCAAGTGGATTACATGTGAAGTGAATGTTGATATGACAGTCATGCATTGATCTTCATATCTCTCGAATTCACTGCCCATAGAATAAAGAATATTGTCATACTACATGACGTTCAGGAAGATTGTAAAAGCCTGGTTATTTTCCCAGGCATTCTTATAAAAATGTTGTTGTTATCATTATGTTTGCTTTCCTTTATCTTCTTTAGAAGTATATTTTTTAAATTATTATCAAAGCTTATTTGTAAGGGAGATTTTGTTATTGGGTTTTATCAGCATGTTGTTTTATGACATGTAGTCAGGGGGCATGTTTTGGATGGGTCTAGGGCAGGCCCAAAATTAGGACATCCTTTCAGTGATAATGGAAAAGGAAGAAATGTCAAAGTTAAAAAAAAAAAAAAGGATATTTTTATTTAGACCGATTTGAAAACACATCCAAGTAACGAAAAGGTGCTCTGATTGACCAGTTAGCCACTGGAGAGATTAAGGCATAACCCTCTGATCAGTGTGCTGCAGCGGCTAAGAAAGCAATAGAATATTAGGTATTATTAGGAAAGGAATGGAAAACAAAAATGAGGATGTTATAATGCTTTTGTATCGGTCTATGGTGCAACTTCACCTAGAATATTGTGTTCAATTCTGGTCACCGCATCTCAAAAAATGGATTAGAATTAGTATTAAAAGTGGAATTAGAAAAGGTACAGAGAAGGGTGGCGAAAATGATAAAGGGGATGGGATGACTTCCCTATGAGGAAAGGCTGAAGCAGCTAGGGCTCTTCAGCTTGGAGAAAAGATGGCTAAGGGGAGATATGATAGAGGTCTATAAAAAATTGAGTGGAATGGAATGGGTAGACGTGAATTATTTGTTTACTCTTTCCAAAAATAGTAGGACAAGGGGGCATACGATGAAGCTACAATGTAGTAAATTTAAAATGAATCGTAGAAAATTTTTCTTCACTCAACATGTAATTAAATTTTGGAATTTGTTGCCAGAGAATGTGGTAAAGACAGTTAGCTTAGCGGGGTTTAAAAAAGGTCTGGATGGCTTCCTAAAGAAAAAGTCCATAGACCATTATTAAATTAGACTTGGGGAAAATCCACTGCTATTTCTGGGATAAGCAGCATAAAATGTATTGAACTTTTTCGGGATCTTGCTGGGCTTGATGGACCTTTGGTCTGTCCCAGTGTGACAATACTTAAGTACCCCCTTCATAATCTCCTAGTTGATGCTGTCCCCCTCCTACCCCTTAAGAAGTGAAACTGAAAAGGAATACCAGGCACTAAGACAGCATCAGGTATTATGAGCATGCCCAGAACAGCAGCAAACAGCTCCCAGGTGTAGCCTAGTGGTCAGTGCAGTGGCCTGTATATAAGAGGACCCAGGTCCAAATCCCACTCTTACTGATTCTTTTTTTGGTGGAAATTGTGAGCCCTTCAAATTCAACAAAATACCTACTGTACCTACATGTAGGAGAGACTTGCAGTACAATATCTCCTGTAGTGGTATACAGTTAGGTACAGTAGGCTCCTGGGTGGCTCACAATACTACTACTACTACTACTATTTAGCATTTATATAGCGCTACAAGGCGTACGCAGCGCTGCACAAGCATAGAAGAAAGACAGTCCCTGCTCAAAGAGCTTACAATCTAATAGACAAAAAATAAAGTAAGCAAATCAAATCAATTAATGTGTACAGGAAGGAGGAGAGGAGGGTAGGTGGAGGCGAGTGGTTACAAGTCAAAAGCAATGTTAAAGAGGTAATTAAGAACTTGTGGGATTTGTACCTGGGTGCCATTTGTGAAGGTCCACTGCACTGACCACTATGGGGTCAGTTTGTACAAATAATGCCAGACAGATGTTTTTGTGCCTTTTGTTTTGGCGTTCATGTTTTGGATGTTTTATTTTAGAAAATGGCTGTTCATGTTGGACGGTTTCAGTGCAATAACATCCTTCTCGTATATTTCAAACAGGAAATCCTGACTTTTTCCTTTTTGAAAATAGCAGTGAGATGGAGGGTTTTTTTTATCGTAATGAATAGGACGTCTCAATTCTGACTTGGACATTTTTTGGAAAATGACTCTCCAAGAGCACTGTTTTAGAAAGGATGTAGAGAAAGAAATTCAGACATCCAGGTCAGAATGTGAGAATTCCACCAGAATTGTATAAGAGGCTGAGATAAACACAGAGCCTCTTGAAGATAGGTGCAGAACTGCACATGTATGTACTTTCATGTCCAGTTCAAGCAGTGACTTCAAAAAGCTACATGTAGGGAAAACACAAATCCAACATTACCCCCTCTCTATACAATAGCACAGGAGCACTCTTTTGAAATTGCTGCTTCTGTATTCAATGTTACCCTGATCTCCCCAGCATCATTCCCCAGAACACAGCTGCTAGCCACCAATCCCCCCCCCCCCCAAACACATCTATCTCTCTAGATGCACCCCCCCCCCTTGTCAGAAGACCCAACCACCACTTCCTGATAGTAGAAATCCCCATGAGGCCCTCCTAAAGCCTCCCATCCCCCACAGATCCCATCACTGTCCTTGCGAGGGATCCATGTTATCTTTTGGGAGTAGACCCATTCATTCCTGTTCTGACAGCCCTGGATTCTGGAGTATTCCTCTAGGGGGCAGGCTGCCGATTATGATCATGGAGGGAGGAGGAAGGGAGAGAGAGAGAGCATCAGTGGTCAGAAGCCATAATCAGAGAGGATCCATGCCTGGGGGAGTAATAGTGGAGGGGGGCCGAACCTTGGTATTGGCACCTGCCTTTTAAAGCAGGCAATTATTAATGCCTGAGGACAGTTATAAATGCTGATGTCTATATTGCCATGTCCTCTGACAATATAAATATGGTGAGCGTCATCACATGTAAATTGCCTTTGTTCTAAAATGGCTTTTACACATACATCTGAAACCATACACGTTAAAGCTGCTGTTTACACATGAGAATGTTTCTCATATAAAGGCCATACTGTTTTATTGTTTGCATATTACTGATTTTTTAAAGTTATGATATAATGAGGCTCATTTTTGAAACAGACAGATGTCCGAAAAGCGGCCAAAACATCCAAATTGTTATTTTCAAAACCCATTTTTGACATTTTTCTATGCAGTTCATTGGCAGTATGTACAGATCACAAGGGTGCAGATCAGGGGCATGTTGGAAGTGGGATCTGGGCATTCCTAGCACTTGGATGTTTTTCTGCCATAATGGAACAAAAAATGTCCAGACCTACAATTTAGATGTTTTGGCCTGGACCTGTTTTTATTACAACTAAGTCACAAAAAGGTGCCCTAAATGAACAGATGACCACTAAGGCATGATCCCCCTCCCCCCTTACTCTCCCAGTGGTCACTGATCCCCTCCTACCCCCCTCCCCAAAGATGTGAAAGAAACTATATACCAGCCTCTGACAGCTTCAGATGTTATGACCAAGCCTATTAGAGCAGCAAGTAGGTCCCTGGAGTAGCCTAGTGGTTGGTGCATTGTAAAGAAGGGGACCCAGGCACATATTCTACTCTGTCTAGTACACTTGTGGTGGAATGTGTGAGCCCTCCAAAACTCACCAGAAACCTACTGTACCTACATATAGTTGACACTTGTAGGCATAAGGGCTATTGTAGTGGTGTACAGTTGGGCACAGTAGGTTTTTGCAGGGCTCACTATACAATATAAGGGGGCAGTGGTGAGATGTGTACCTTAGGGTGCCCCACAGCTCTGTTAGGATGTCTGTGTGGCCAGTCTACTAAGAATGCTAGCTCCTCCTACATCCCAAAGGCTTGATTTTGTGCGTTTTTTACTTGGTCTTTTTTTTTTTTAATGGTCCAAAAACAGAGATGCACTGAGCACAACAACATCTGCCAAATGCCTATTTAAAAAAAAAAAGAGGGAGAGAGAGAGACATTTTTCAGGTTTAAAAATGGCCATGCTTGCTACTGGATTTTTGGATGTTTTCTGGAAAATGTCCAAAATTGATTTTAGACATCATATGAAAAATACTCTTCAATATGTTGGTATACAAAGTTGCTATTTTGCTGTACATTTCTTAATACACTTCCACACCAATCCTTTAACAGTCTTTTAACAGACCTCAGCGGTAACTCGTTTCACATAGGATCCCAATCCTATAACTTACCGGCATAATCATCAATCTTCGTTGTTAACTTTAAATCAAATTTTTATTACCAACTTTCATTTGATTTAGATAAAAGTACTTAGCAGAGAGACCTGCAACCAATAAGATTCATGTTTTGCCAGTTAATCTTCATCAGGGTATTGTCCTCTCTCTTTCTCTTTAATAATCCTCCATGTTTTCAAAATGGCATCTTCTCTGGAGTCTTCCTCTAGGGATCAGGCTGATGCCATTTTGAAAACATTTTGGATTATTAGTCAGACAGAGGACCATACCCCGATGCAGCCTAACTGGCGAAACATGAATCATGTTGGTTGCGGGTCTCTCTGCTAAGTTAAACTAAGTACTTTTAACTAAATCATCTGAAAGTTGTTAATAAAAATTTGATTTAAAATTAAATTTAAGTTAAGTTAAGGCCGATGACATTATCTGTGTTACCTGTATTAAAAGTTTCAGTTAGCACTAGCGTTGAACATTTAAGTGCATGATTGTGAGGTTCCCGCTACTAAAAAATATATTGGGACAGTAATTTGATTTTGCTGTACATTGCCTGATTGCTGCAGTGAAGATCAATATATATTGTGAGCACTCTGGAGGGCTGGTGCGAGGGAAAGGGGATAGTGGGTCTTTCAGCCGGCATCATCCCTGTTCATTCAGCCCAGCTAGGAGAACAGGGCGCCCTCTAGGGATCAAACTGCCAGGGAAAGCTGTAATGCAGGAGAAAAACTACACTTCCCAGAAGCCAGTGCAGGGTCAGCTGAACTCCCAGGAGGGGGAGGGTGGAGTGACTGATTGGGAGATGAGGTCTGATCCTGGAGATGGGGAACAGCTGGTGGAGCTTGGGGAGGAGGAGATGGAGTGGAATAAAGAGGAGGTAGAAGGAGAAGGTAAGGAGGAGTGCATGGAGGTTGGAAGTTTTGCTCAAACTTCCTCAGGAAAGGTAAAGGCTTTGGTGGCGGGAGTGTGGCCCAAGCTGTGCATACTTGGAGAGGATAAAATAATCCAGTGGGGAAGCCACTGGTGGAAGAAGCTAACCCATAAACTATCTAAGGGTAGAAGATAGTGCTGATGAGGGGAGGCTACAATTGGGAGCAAGACAAAGGTTTATATTCTGAGTTACAATTGGGAGCAAGACAAAGGTTTATATTCTGAGTTAAGATTGGACTGTGTTAATAAGCTGAATGTGGAAAAACTGAACTGACTCTTGCATTCTTGAGGAAGTAACTGCTTGAAGATTAAAGCTGTATTAAAAGATGCTGAGAGAATAAAGACCTGTGGTTTTCAAGAACTATAAGACTGCTGGAGTTTGTGTGTCCCAGTTGTGAGCTGATCCTGGGCGCAGGTCAGCTGGGCAGCAGTTAAACTAGGCCAGAAGCAGTGCAGCAAGGCGGTGGTTGCAGCTCGTACCGGGGAAAAGCTAGCCAAGCTAAGCAGGGTCGACCCCGGCTCTCACCTGGAAGAGTGACCTGGTTACAGAATGGTGGCAGTGGTGGGATTGTCTGAACAACCCGCCGGCAAAAGAAGCGTGTATTGCTCCGAGTTCTGGTAAGCATATACGGGACTCGGGTAACCAGGAGGAGGGGGATATAGAGGGCCGGAGCTGTGTAATACCGCACTTGGAGAGTGTTCTTTGTTGTTCCCTTTCTCTCAGGTACCGGTGGCTAAGGCGACATGGAGTCGAAGGAGCTGCTGTCTTTTATGGCCCACCAGTTCCAAAAGCAGCAGGAAATGGCTCAGAGACTTCTAGAGGATTCCTTGGCTGCTTCTCGAGCACAGATACAACCGGTGCTGGAGGTGGTGCAGGAATTGTTACGGGCAGTACCCCTACCGAGGAAAGAGAGCCCCTCATTGGAGGCTATAGCCACTGGAGCTGTGCCTGGAAGCCTGGAGCCTGGACGGGTTAATTGGCTGCCTTGGGGCAAGTTAACAGAGCAGGACGACATTGAGGATTATCTGGGGACTTTTGAGCGGGTAGCATTGGCGGCTGCCTGGCCTCAAGAACAATGGACCATCAGACTGGCTCCCGCCCTGTCCGGGGAAGCCCTGGCAGCTTTTCGGAGCCTGTTGCCAGGGGACGTGGTGGATTATCAAAAGCTGAAAATGGCTATTTTGGACCGGTATGGGGTAAGCAGACAAACTTATCGCAGGCGCTTTCGGAGTTGGAGGTGGAGGGAGGGGGAGACTCCGAAGGCCTTGGCCCAGAAGCTGATGGACTTGGCTATCAAATGGTTAGAGCCTGATAAGCGGGCAGTGACTCAGTTAATGCAGGATCTGGTGCTGGAGCAGTTTTTAGAGGCTCTACCGGAGAGTATCAGGGTTAATTTGATCAGGAAGGGATGTGAGACTCTGGAAGAAGCTATCAAAGGCTTTGAATACTTTCTGGAGTCACAATACTCTGAGGGGGGAGAGGGTGTCTGGCGGGGTGGTCGGGGTAAAATGTTCAAAGGATCTGGGTGGAGGGAGGAAGGTCCTAAGGAGGATGATAGAGTGTGCTACCGATGTGGGAAGTCGGGACATCTGAGGAGGGACTGTAGGGCCAAGTTGGGGCTCATATCTCAGGTAACCCCCTCTAAGGAACCCCAGTTTACGCATTGGGTTAAGATAGGAGGGGTCTCGGTGGAAGGACTTTTGGACTCAGGAGCGGACCAGACAATGTGCTCCCAGAAGTTGTGGGGGCAGATTGCCCGGAAAGGGGGTCAGCAGGGTAAGAAGAGAGACCGGTCCGTGGCTATTCAGTGCATACACGGGGCCTCCTCAAGGTATCCGGTCCGGCTAGTAGACATACAGGACCAGGAGGGCCTTCAGTGGGTGTGGGTGGCTGTACTTCCTAGGCTTCCTCAGGATCTCATTTTAGGACGGGATTGGGCTCCATTCACATACTGCCTTGGGGGTAAGCAAGCCTTGGTATCTACCCGGGCCCAGGAGAGGCAGGAGAAGGAGCAGGAACTGTCCCTGGCGCAAGTATTTCCATTCCAGGGAGAGGTTATGGGGCGGCCGGGGAAGACAAGGAAAGGCTCTCAGCAAAAGAAACGAGGTCAGGAGCAAAGGCGGCAGCATTGTCAAGAGCTCCTTCATCAGGGGAGGTTCCCAGGGGATACGGAACAGGTGTTAGAGAGATTCCCTGATTTTTCCAAAGAGCAAAAAGATGACCAGACATTGCAATATGCGTGGGAGCGGGTAGATCAAGAGGGAGAAACCAGCTTCCCTCGGTTTGTTAGTGACAAGGGGTTGCTATATCGGCTGTCCTGTTTAGCAGGGGGGAAGGAACCTCAGAAACAGTTAGTAGTACCGAGGGGGTTTAGGAACCTGGTGTTACGGGTATCTCATGATCATATCTTAGGGGGTCACAAGGGGGCTCAGAATACTCTCCGGCAGGTATTAAACAGATTTTACTGGCCCGGGGTGTATAAAGAGGTGGAACAATTTTGCAGCTCCTGTAGTCAGTGTCAGAGGGTATCAGAGCAAATACCGAACAGAGTGCCCCTACGACCCCTTCCCCGTATAGGGACTCCTATTACCCGTATGGCAATGGATATGATCGGGCCCATTGATAAGTCCCGAAGGGGGTATTCCTATATTCTAGTGATCATGGATATGGCCACAAGATACCCCTGGGCCGTGCCGCTTCGTACCACCTCAGCGAAAGTTATTGCGGCCCAGCTAATTCGGATCTTTTGTGAAGTGGGGTTTCCCAGGGAAATGATTACCGACCGGGGGACCAATTTCATGTCACGAACCCTGGCCCAGGTGTGGGAGGCTTTCGGAATACAGCATATTCGGACCGCAGCTTACCATCCTCAGACTAATGGCCTGGTGGAGAGATTCAATAAAACCTTGAAAATGTTGTTGAGGAAAGGGTTAGGTTCCTCCCATGAGGAATGGGATCTATTGTTACCATTTGTTTTGTATGTGTGTAGGGAGAATATTCAGGCCTCTCTGGGCGTATCACCATTTGAATTGATGTATGGGAGATCACCCCGGGGAGTGTTGGATGTGTTAAGGGAGCAGTGGGTTCCTCCGGAAGAGGAGGATCGGGATGTAGTGAACTATCTAGTGAAGCTGAAGGAACGGTTGCATAAATTGAGCCGCGGGGCTCAGCAACACTGGGAGAGGAGTCAGGATTACCAGAAAGCCTATTATGACCGGAAAGGGGTGGAGAGGGCATTGAAGGTGGGGGACAAAGTCTTGATCATGATTTCAGACTCACCTCATAAATTCGTGGGACGCTGGAGGGGTCCGGCGGTCATAGAAAAGAAGTTAGGTCCAGTCACCTACTTAGTAAGGAATGAGCAGGGCCGGGAGCAGACCTATCATATAAATGTACTTAAACCTTGGCAAGAGCGAAGGGGACTATTTGGTCAGGCTAGGGGGGAAGCTGAGGAAGAATTAGGACCACAGATCACGGAGATATATAAGGCAGGAGAACCGCAGATTGCAACTACATTGCCAGGGAGTCAGCAGAAAGAGGTTCAGGCACTTGTGGAGGAGTTTCGGGATGTCCTGACTCCTTGCCCAGGGGAAACTCACCTTATCATGCATGATATCATCTCGGAGCCGGGCCGGGTGGTCAGACAGAGACCTTACCGTCTCTCACCCCCAAAGAAACAAGAGGTGGTCCGACAGGTACAGGAGATGCTGGATTTTGGGGTCATTGAGGAATCTGTCAGTCCATGGTCGAGTCCTGTGGTGTTAGTGCCCAAATCCGATGGTACGTGGCGGTTTTGCATCGACTTTAGGCAAGTTAATGCGCTCTCGGATGCCGACGCCTATCCGATGCCACGTATTGATGAGCTTCTGGATCGCTTGGGTACTGCACGATATCTGTCCACCCTGGACTTGACAAAAGGGTATTGGCAGATCCCTCTGACTCAGGAGGCCAAGCCTAAGACAGCCTTCTCTACACCCATGGGGCTCTATCAATTTAAACGCATGCCGTTTGGTCTTAATTCAGCGGCAGCTTCCTGCCAGCGGTTGTTAGATCAGGTGTTAAGACCGCATCAGCAATATGCAGCGGCTTACCTGGACGATGTTATCATTCAGAGTGAGGATTGGCCCTCGCATATTATAAGGGTGAGGGCGGTATTAGAGGCTTTTCGTCAAGCAGGTTTGACTTTGAACCCGCAAAAGTGTTGTTTTGGGCAGGAGAAGGTTAAATATTTGGGATACTGGGTGGGGAATGGTCAAATAACTCCGCTCTGGGATAAGGTAGCGAGTATCCAGGACTTTCCATACCCCAAAAATAAGAAGCAGTTAAGGAGCTTTTTGGGCCTAGTGGGGTACTATAGGAGGTTCATACCCCACTTTGCCTCCATTGCTACACCCCTCACTAATAAACTTCAGAAGGGGTCCCCCAACAGTCTACGATGGGAGGAGGAAGGGCTGCGGGTGTTCAATGAGTTGAGAGTGGCCCTGTGTCAGGAACCCCTGCTGAGAGCCGTGGATTTTGATAAGCCCTTTGTACTGCAAGCTGATGCCTCGGGGGTAGGTTTGGGGGCCGTGTTGTCTCAGGTACACGAGGGGCAGGAACATCCCCTGATGTACCTGAGCCGGAAACTGCTCCCCCATGAGGTCAGGTACTCAACCATAGAGAGAGAATGTTTAGCGATAAAATGGGCAGTGCAGATGTGCCATTACTATTTAGATGGTCGGAAATTTACTCTGATTACGGATCATGCGCCTTTGAGGTGGTTGGGCCAGATGAAAAATAGTAATGGTCGTCTCACAAGGTGGTATCTGGCTTTACAGCCCTATCAATTCAAGGTGGAGCATAGATCAGGCAAATTTCTGACAAATGCAGATGTTCTTTCGCGAATTGCCAGTGCAGGCCAGGAGAAGACTGGCAATCATTTGAGCAGGGGGGTGTGTGAGCACTCTGGAGGGCTGGTGCGAGGGAAAGGGGATAGTGGGTCTTTCAGCCGGCATCATCCCCGTTCATTCAGCCCAGCTAGGAGAACAGGGCGCCCTCTAGGGATCAAACTGCCAGGGAAAGCTGTAATGCAGGAGAAAAACTACACTTCCCAGAAGCCAGTGCAGGGTCAGCTGAACTCCCAGGAGGGGGAGGGTGGAGTGACTGATTGGGAGATGAGGTCTGATCCTGGAGATGGGGAACAGCTGGTGGAGCTTGGGGAGGAGGAGATGGAGTGGAATAAAGAGGAGGTAGAAGGAGAAGGTAAGGAGGAGTGCATGGAGGTTGGAAGTTTTGCTCAAACTTCCTCAGGAAAGGTAAAGGCTTTGGTGGCGGGAGTGTGGCCCAAGCTGTGCATACTTGGAGAGGATAAAATAATCCAGTGGGGAAGCCACTGGTGGAAGAAGCTAACCCATAAACTATCTAAGGGTAGAAGATAGTGCTGATGAGGGGAGGCTACAATTGGGAGCAAGACAAAGGTTTATATTCTGAGTTACAATTGGGAGCAAGACAAAGGTTTATATTCTGAGTTAAGATTGGACTGTGTTAATAAGCTGAATGTGGAAAAACTGAACTGACTCTTGCATTCTTGAGGAAGTAACTGCTTGAAGATTAAAGCTGTATTAAAAGATGCTGAGAGAATAAAGACCTGTGGTTTTCAAGAACTATAAGACTGCTGGAGTTTGTGTGTCCCAGTTGTGAGCTGATCCTGGGCGCAGGTCAGCTGGGCAGCAGTTAAACTAGGCCAGAAGCAGTGCAGCAAGGCGGTGGTTGCAGCTCGTACCGGGGAAAAGCTAGCCAAGCTAAGCAGGGTCGACCCCGGCTCTCACCTGGAAGAGTGACCTGGTTACAATATATATATATATATATATATATATATATAAATATCAAGAAATAAATGGAAATGGATATCCTCGGATATAATCACCCTGAGCTCTATTTCTGAACCCCACCCCACAATTGCATCGTATTTATTTATTTACCACCTGTTTATCTCTTATAGGGGCCCTTTTACTGATGCTTATTGTGTGCTAACAGACATTAGCATGCACTAAATGTATGTCCTATTTTATACATATGTGGCTGGATTCTATGTATGATGATTAAAATCTAGGCGCATCTGATTTACACGCCTAGCGGTATTCTATAAGCAGCATCTACATTCAGAGGTGGTTTATAGAATAGCACATAGGTTGGGTGGATGTGCCCCTAGATTTAGGCGCAGCCATTTATTCCAGTGAAAAGTTGGTGTAAATTCCTACACCTAAATCTAGGCATACTTCCGCAAATTCTACAGCCATGCATGTAGAAGTGATCGATGGCCCTGACACGCCCATGCTCCTCCCATTGTAATGCCCCTTTTTGGCTACATATATTGGAATTGACACACACCAATTTTATAGAATATGCCTAAAAAGATGTGCACATAAATTCCAATTAGTGCCAATTAGTGTTGATAATTGGTCGTTATCATCAAATTATCAACACCCACAGGCTCAATAACTATTTGAGTAGTGTGTAAATTGGCTGTATGTACAATCTAACACATGCTACTCAGCGTGCCATATATAGAACAATCAAAAAAAGCCAGTTGCTCCAAAATGAAATGGGACCTAGGAAGGCTCTCGTGTAAGCGATGTCTCGTCTCTCCCCGGCCCTCCCCTCCATGTCCAGCGATTCTCCCCTGCCCTGCCCTCCCCATCCCATCCATGTCCAGCGATTCTCCTCTCCCCTCCCCTCCATGTTCAGCGATACTCCCTTCTCCGTGTCCAGTGACTCACCCCACCCCCATCTTGCCCCCCTTTTAAGCACCGTAGTTACAGTTGAACCCCAGCCCTCACCTGCCCGCCCTCTTCTCCCACAACAGCCCTCCTTTCCTTCCATTTTACCTGAACTCACAGTGGTGTCAGTGAAAGCGGCAGGCTCGGCTCTCCTCCAGCCTTCCCTTTCCTTCTCTCTCAGTATCCCGCCCTCCTCTGATGTAATTTCCTCTTTCTGCGAGGGCGGGACACTGAGAGGGAAGGGAATGCTGGAGGCGAGCTGATTACTTATACGTTATTTGCATACAGTTACAAACCCATCCAGCCAGCCATCCAGGGACGCAGATTGACAAATTATTATATAGGAGAGGAGATCCGGGGGATGGCTTGGTGCACACTAATGCCCATTAGCAAGTGCTAAGCTTTAGTAAAAGAGCCCCTAAGTGAAGTGCAATAAAACAAATTGAACAAAGAAATACATAAAACAAACGAATTCTGTGTCTGATTTGTGCAGTTCAAATTCATATGTATTGTTGCAGTTTATACATTGCAATTTAGTTGCCCATCAACCACTCTGAACTTTTTAAGGTAAATTCTGAGAAGTCCTGGTGATAAATGAATTCATGATCCACTTAATCAGAAATCACACAAAAAATCCATTCAGTGTAATTTTATTTATTTATTTCTTATTTATTTCTGCATTTGTATCCCACATTTTCCCAACTCTTTGCAGGCTCAATGTGGCTCACAATATACCGTAATGGCGATCACCATTTCCGGAATTAATAATACAGAGTATTATTACAATTAAAGTATAGAAGATATAAAGTAACATTAGCAGAAAATAGATATACAATTCATTTCAGGTATTTGAGATCAAGGGTAATGTAAACGTTCAGTAATGACAATGTGATTAACGTACCAAATAAAAAAAAAAAGTTCATAGTTAATGTAATACAACTTTCTCATTGTAGTACTCTGTCATTATTAGGGCCTTCCCTAGTCAGGAGCAGAAATGGAACCTAGGTGATGCAGGAACCCAAGGCTAGGTGATGCAGGACCCAGCATAGAGCTGGAACTGAGCATGAATCGGGAACTAGATGTGAAGCAGGAAGTATGCACAAAGGAAAAGCACAGTAGGATAGAACCCTCTGTAAGACAGGAATTCAGACTTGGGCACTTTGGACCTTCATTTGTGGATAACCACTTTAAGCCTCCTCTCTTTCGTTCGGTAGTGTCTGAGCAGCAGATTTTGGTTCCTTTTAGAGCATGGCATACAGACATTCTTTAGCCATGAAGCATTACCACAGTGCAATATCTCCTTTTCTACTGGGAGCTGTGATGTTTCTTCTGTAATTACAGGGACTGAGTCTTGGAAGTTAACCTGAGGCTCACAAATGGCAGCTCATAACACTGCTGCTGGGCCATTAGTCCAGCCCCTAAGCCTTTCTCTCTCTGACTGACTCACACTATGGACTAATGTCTGAAGCTTTTAATAATAGAACTGTCATGTCTGCTAGTTTTTCAGCTAGAAATACTCTTTAGATTTGTGTCTTAAGCTATTTTTCAAGATGTGTTTGCAGGATTCTAGCAATCTACCTGCTAAGATATTGCTTGCCCCTGGCCATTGCTTTCACTTCATTCTACTGGCCACTGCACCCCTTCCTTCAGCATCTCAAAATTATCATTAGCTGTCTTTCCCATTCCCTTTTACAGGGTCACTACTATCTCTTTCCTACTTGCTGTTGTTGCAATCACTGCTGCAACAGTGACAGCTCCAACTTCACATGCAGGTACTGTCATTCTTTCATTATGCATGGTTGCATTAGGGGCTGCAACTGCCATTCTCTCACTTGTCAGCATCCTGTGACTCATAGTAAAGACAACCAGGTATTGCCAGCAATGAGAGACAGGTAGTAGCCACAGAGAAGGAAAAAAAAAAGGGAGAATAAACTGTTGTTGAAAGAAGGAGAGAAAGGAGACTAAAAGGAAGGAATGAGAAGACCGGTAGGGATAAGGGTAAGGATGGATCAAACAATAAAGAGGGAAGAAATATGGAGAGAGAGAGGGAAAGGCTTTGTCCACTGAACAGAAGAGAGTAATTAATCAGCCTTTCTGTAGTGACTGGGTTGGTCAGAGAAATAATGGGGAAGAAAACAAGGCATGAAAAGTATGAAAACCGAGGAGTTGACTAGAGAAAAGGAATAATAGGGAAAATGCCCAAATATAATAAACACAGTGCAAAGGTGGAAAAATAAATTTCTACCAAAAAATAAATGACATTTGAAAAATATTAATCAAATACGGATTTCAGTATCTACTATATAATGTTGTATGCAGATATGCCACAGAATCTAGTAACTTGTGCAACAGCATTCAATTTTAACACTGCTCACCAGTTTTATTCAGGAGTTGCTACAGAATATCTGAGGCTTTCCAGAAACTGTTGCCTGGTCCTGGATGCACCCCAGCCAGTCAGGATATCCACAATAAATATTAATAAAATAGATTTGCATGAGATGGAGACAGTGCATGCAAATCTCTCTCATGAATATTGATTGTGGCTATCCTGAAAATCTGACTGGCTGAGGTGACTCCAGGACCAGGTTTGGGAACCACTAAGATCATTTAGATGTTAAGCTTATCGTCAAAGCACATAGACGTACAAAATTATGTGGAGGGGCATAATCAAAAGGGACGTCCTCGCTTCAATTTGGACGTCCTTGCAGAACATCCCGATCCAGGGGCGGGGAAACCCGTATTTTCGAAACAAGATGAACGTCCATCTTTTATTTCAATAATATGGTCATGGACATCCAAATCCTTAAATTTGGTCGTTCCTAGACTTGGTCATTTCTGATTTTCGGCAATAATCGAAACCAAGGTCGTCCATCTCAGAAACGACCAAATGCAAGCTATTTGGTCATGGGAGGAGTCAGCATTTGTAGTGCACTGGTCTCCCTGACATGCCAGGACACCAACCGGGCACCCTGGGGGGCACTGTAGTGGACTTCATAAATTGCACCCAGATACATAGCTCCTTTACTGTGTGTACTGAGCCCCCAACCCCCCCCCCAAAACACACTACCTACAACTATACACCACTACCATAGTCCTTACGCGTGAAGGGGGCACCTAGATGTGGGTACAGTGGGTTTGTTGTGGGTTTTTGAGGCTCACTGTTTCCTCCACAAACGTAACAGGTAGGAGGGGATGGGCCTGGGTGTTCCTGCCTGAAGTGCAGTGCACCCACTAAAACTGTTCCAGGGACCTGCATACTGCTGTGATGGACCTGAGTATGACATCTGAGACTGGCAATCAATATTTTGAAAGATTTTTTTAAAGGTGGGAGGGGGTTAGTGACCACTGGGGGAGTAAGGGGTGGTCATCTGGTCAGTTTGGGCACCTTTTTGTGCCTTGGTCGAAAGAAAAACACAACCAGGTAAAGTCGTCCAAGGAACGTCCTTGTTTCTTTTGATTATGGTTCGAGGACGTCCTAGTGTTAGGTACACCCAAGTCCTGCCTTTGCTACACCTCCGACATGCCCCCTTGAACTTTAATCATCCGTGCGACAGAAAGCAGTTAGGGACATGCCAAATCGGCTTTCAATTATACCGATTTGGACGACCCTGTGAGAAGGACGTCCATCTTCCAATTTATGTCGATGGGCAGAAAATGAGCCCAATAGGTTATTATAAATGTGTTTCTCTTGATCTCCTCTGATCTTGTTTACATGTATTTTTAATTTATTTTTTTACACTGATATTTACCTGATGGATCACTGCTGTAATATTCTAGACTAGTTACTGAAGAAAAAAAAAAGAATCAACACAGTAAAACATTTTTTTTTAATGTACAATAATGTATCAGAGATCTTCAATTATCAATGAAATTCAGTATGTCTGTAAATGAGAAAATGAACATCAAATCTGTTATTTTCATCTGTTGTTGCTACATATAGTTCATGCAGTATGAAACAGTGAATTTTTGACCCTTTAATGGAAAATGAGTCTGTGCATTCTCTTGCTTACAGAGGTAATCAGTGCCCCTGCTCTTAAAAATGGTTACAAATGCAGATGCTAGTGCACTGAAAAGGCTATCAGAATTGTTAATAAGCCGCAGTAGTACTTAAGGGAGCATATACACATTTGCTTGTTAGTTTAACAAAATGCAGTGCTCAAAATCTAAGCTGCTTACATTTTGCTAGCTCATCATTTCTCAAAAACCTGACCTTCAGTTTGTACGCTGTACTAACAATTAACACATGCACCTGAACCCTCTCATAAGCAGAGCTCTAATCACCCTCAGCCCTCTTCAAGCTACCTACAGTTCTGGAATTTTATTTCCATTGACTGCAATTAACACAACATTGCTTTCATTCTCCATTCAAAAGTGCATCTCAATCTTTGCAATATTTCTCAAAGTTACAATAGCATTGTACTTTGCTGTTTAATTGTTGTGTAGACTCTTCTGAATTGTTTTGAGGATGCTGTGAAATTTCTAACAGTGTATGTTAAATCAAGCAATGGATTTTCTATTAAAAATACAAAACAACCCATGCTTCTAGCTTCTCCTACTTAAGTGCACAACTATGGAACACACTATGTGAAAACAATCCATGATCACCTAAACTTCAGGAAATCATTAAAAACCAACCTCTTCAAAAAGACTTACCTCACCGATCCAACATAAAATCCCCACATCTGGCAACACAGCATAACCAATATCATATTGGACAATTTACAACCTTCCTTCCCTTCAATCTTCATGGTGCCTGAAACGCACCTACCTTATTCGATTACAACATACCCTTATATTTGTTCTAAACTGGACTTGGCGTATGCCTTTACGGTACTGTGCAAGCCACATTGAACCTGGAAATAGGTGGGAAAATGTGGGGTACAAATGTAACAAATAAAAATTCTGGGTACCTCAGAGAAAGAAATGAAGATGATATTTTGCTCGGTGGCGTTCCTAGGTCATCTGCCACCCGGGGCAGATTGCCGCTGCGCACCCCCTCTCCCCCCCCCCCCGGGTGCAGTGGCGTCTGTCCCCTCAGGGTGCAGCACAACCCCCCCCCCCCCCCCGACGCATTCCTAGCTGCTGGGAGCAGCCGCGCGGCTATCGGCACCGCTGGCTCCCTCTGCCCTGGAACAGGAAGTAACCTGTTCTAAAGCAGAGGAAGCCAGCGGAGCCGACAGGTGCGCGGCTGCTCTCTGCACCCCCCCCCCCAGCAGCGTGCACCCGGGGCGGACCGCCCCCACCGCCCCGCCCTTGCTACGCCACTGATTTTGCTTCTGAGCAAAATACTGAACTGAAGGAAACACTTAAGAAGCCAAGATCACAACTAATATTGTAATATAACATCTTCAAGATCTTTGTGTGCTGCCAGTAAAGTCTAGATACGTTACAACACCGCCCCATCCCCACCCATGGTTTGTGATGGTCTGTAAGGCCCTATACTCTCCCTATTGCTGTAAATATGTATATTTGTGCCACTGGGGAAATTATTCAGCCGTTTGGGGGCTATATCTATAATGCTAATTTTTCTTACCAAAGAACCAAACTCTGGAATTCATTACCCAAATATATCAGATACTCAGTCGATTATATGTCGTTTTGAAGTTTACTTGAAGCCCGCTTCTTTAGATCTGTGTTCAGCTAATATGAAACAAACATTTATTTTGAATAGTTGTGTTCTTGTATTAACATTAATTGTCTTGTAATTCTTCTTCTTAATTTTTTATGTAAACTGCATTGAACCTGAGCTTTCTTGGGAAAATGCAGGGTAGAAATGCCATAATAAATAAAATAAATAAAGTATTATTTTTACACTGCTGACATTCAAAATGCACTGAGTCTATTCATAAATTAAACTGTAGCGCGTATGCAGTTTTGATTTGGAAGGGTGCACATATTTAAAATAGAGGATCCCAGGAACTGCTTCTTAGCTTTACACACTAGTACATCTTGCTGGACCCCCTTCAGCACCAGTCCAGTGCATTGAAGACTTAGTGGAGGTTAACCCCTCCCCTTTGCTGAAGGCATCAACCATATCATTTGATGTACCATCCATACAATCTAATATCAGATTTACAATGTGGATAGAAAAAATAGTTGAATTATTGTTATGGTTATTGTTGATTGCATTCAAAATGCCTCTTTTGTAATGGCTACACATAAAACTCAATAAAGAATCATTTGGAAAAAAAATAGTAATGTCTGTTCCATAGTGCATTCCAGTATTCCATGCATCTGTTTACACACCGAAGCCCGTCTTCCACTCCTGCGAGACTGTACGAAAGGATAATAAGTCAAAAGCTCATGTAAAGAAATACATCTTTTCTGCTCTTACATTTCCCAAAGGACATTTCCATTCGCAGACCTAGAGGTAAATTGTTCCACTGAGTGAAATCCATGGCACTGAAGATTGATTTTCTTATGAAGTCAAATCTAATGTATCTAAATGAGGGCACCAACAGTAACTTCTGTTGGAAGTACCGTAAGGATCTTGCAGAAGTGCAGGAGACCAGAACTTGCAATAGGAATAAGAGTAAGCCAGTATAATAAATCATTGATAATTGATGTCAAGATCTTAAAAAGGAATTCTCAGGGAGCTTGGTAGCCAGTGCTCTGCTTTTGAAAGTGGGGTTACATGGTCATATCTTTTAACCCCAGCAATTAGTTTGACCATTATATGAATATCTTTTACAGTCTTCTGATCTGCTGTTCTTATTCCTTGAAGTAATGTGTTGCATTGATCTAAATGATTCGCCACAAATACACAGATTACTATCCATAGTGCTCTTATAGTGAATATGCTGTAGACTGAATACATGATTTTCATTTGTAGAAGCAGCAACTCTGGCACTCGGCACTTGCTCCGCATCTCCCTTCACTCGTAAACACCACACCAAAAAACCATCTTAAAGAAAGTTGGATTTATTTTGGCCGCAGCCAGGAACGTTTTACATTACAATTCAAAACAACATTATAACATAATTATTGTTACAACCACATAACTACATATTATCACCTATTAACAATTAACAATTGGAGTACACAGCTTCGGGTCTCACAAATGCCTAGTATGACCCACAGGTTGCCGTCTGAGCAGCCTGTGCGTCCCATGTGCCAATTACAAGCACCCATTGACTCCTGGTGCATCCCGTTTAAGGATGCCCACCCATAATATCAAAAACCTGCGTTCTGGCCCCCTGGCCGCCTAAGCCAGGAGACACGCTGTCCACATTTTCCTGCTGCCACTATGCAGCCCTAACTGTTGCTTATGCTTATCACTTTCCAAAAGGTCTTTCTGACCCCGTTATTAGCACCTCAGTTAGTACTGTCACTGCTATGTTGCTGTGTACCCCCTGGCGTCATTGCGTAAACCTTTCTTCTTAACTCCTGCCTGCGACAATTAGTGCCTGCTGACTGGTTGGGCGGGTTGGTGGGTGGGTCAGCGCTGCTCTTTCCCTGATGTCCCGATTCAAAAGAAACTCCTCCTTTCTTTCCCTTCTTTTCCCTTTCCTTTTTCTCCGCCCCTCCCCTCCCCCTCCCTCGTATTAACCCTTTGCCTGCTTACCTCACCCTTCTATCTTTCCCTGTGCCCTCCCCGGGTTGTGCCCAGCCTCCCTTTAGGAGGTGTGGCTGGGTTCTTTCTTTACCAGATCGGAGAGATGTAATTGGAAGTTGTTTGTTGTCTAAGATCACTCCCGAAATCCTGATGGAAACACTTTGTGAAATTTTTGATGCAGACCTTTGATTTATCTGGATTTAGCTTGAGCTTATTTATATGCAACCAGTCAGTGAGGGTGGAGAATTTTTTCTGTGTTAGGGATTGCCTGTGAGCCATTCTTATCTAGAGTGACCATTATCTGACTATCATCCACATTTGTAAAGGTATTGGAGTATAGCTGCTAAAATTTAGCCCTAAAGGGACCACGGGGAAGAGAATAGGGGGTTGAAACAGCAATCCAGTGGAGGAGTGGCCTAGTGGTTAAGGTGGTGGACTTTGGTCCTGGGGAACTGAAGAACTGAGTTTGATTCCCGGCACAGGCAGCTCCTTGTGACTCTGGGCAAGTCCATTGCCCGCCGCATTGAGCCTGCCATGAGTGGGAAAGCGCGGGGTACAAATGTAACAAAAAAAAAAAAAAGCATTAAAGGACAGTATTGCCCCCGATTTGCAGTGGTTATCCATTTCTTAAGTGGGAGCCCTTTTTGGTCAGTCCTGGTTTTGAGATGACATCCTAGAAGCAGTCTGGTATTTTTAGTTCTTGATCCTGCCCATCAAAATCAACGTGACAATCCTTCTAATACATCTTGAGTAACTTGAAAGTTCTGTTACAGCTAGTGTCTACAGTGTTGTTGCAGACTTTTAACATATTACATAGACTCAAAGGTCCCAACATTTAAAAAAATGATTGGCGGAGCCAAACACAATCCCCCAGATTCTATATATGGCCAACAAGCTGGTAACCGTCAATAATTGGATGCTAACAACCAATTATTGCTAATTAGCAATAATTAGGATTTACGCACGCATCTGGCTGCACACTATTCTATTAAACCAGGCACCTAAAGCCCATAGCTCGCAACCCAAAAGGGGTGTGGCCATATTAGGGGGCATGTGCAGATCATAGGCATTCCAAAAAGTTGCATGCACTGTTATAAACTATTGGGTTTCCATGCCCAACTTGGGCGCTTGGATTTAGACCAGATTTCAGCAGGTGTAAGTCAGGCACCCAGGATTTGCACACGAGCTATACAGCACTTACCCCCAGATTCTATACCGTGCGCCTAGCATTCCACGCTGAAATCTAAGCATATTCCAATACAATGTGTGTAACTTAATTGGCTTAACAAGCTAATCAGCATTGATAATGGCACCTAACAATAATGAGCACTAATTGGCAATAATTAGAATTTGCGCCCAGAACTCACTAAGCATATTTTTTAATGAAATGTACCTAAATTCTAATGTACGCAGTTCAAAAGGGACATGGTCATAGACCATGAAATGAGCAGGGAAATGGGTGTTCCAAAATTTACATGCATAGTTATAGAATATAGCCCAGTGCACATAAATGTATGTGCAGGGATTTACACCACGTCTTCATTGGTAGAAATGGAGGCATGTAGTTTTAGACACTGGGGATATCAACTAAGCGTATTCTATATACCGTGTCTAAATCTGAAAGAATACACTTAGGTCAGTGGCGTAGCTGGGGGGGGGGGGGTGCAGGGGGAGTGGTCACGCCCCAAACAGGTTTTTTTTAGAAAAAATGGCACCTATGCACCTCTTCTGCCTGCTCTCCCCATCCACGTGGTCACTTTTACTGCCCTGAAGCGCCGTTCTCCCTCCGGCACCGGCGATTCCCATAGTCAGCCTTCTGCCAGCATCGGGGCCTCTCCTCAGGTGTGTTCCCCCTACTCTAATGCAACTTCCTGTTTTCCACAGAGGTGGGATGCGCCTGAGGAGAGGCCCCGATGCTGGCAGAAGGCTGATTGTGAATCGCCGGTGCCGGAGGGAGAATGATGCTTCAGGGCAGTAAAAGTGACCACGCAGATGAGAAAGAGAGGGAGAAATGCAAAACTCGGGGGGGGGGGGGGGGGAATGGAGAAGGAGAAGGGAGAAAGCGCTGCCTAAGATCAGAGTGGAAGTGAGCCTATCTAGTCCACTGTAAGCAGGCAAACTTATGAGATGCTGCATCCACCTTGTCATTCTTTATTGTTGCTCCATCTTAAAAGGTGGAGGAGAAAAGAAATAACAATTGAATATCACTAAAACAGCTTCAAAAATTATTGTAGCTGGTAGAAACTGCAGTTATAAACTCTAGTTTGTGCTCATTTTTCTTCACTGTTCTTATATATAGTTGTCCAGATTTCAGTGAGGCTATCCTGTTTCCTGATGGGTTCATCTTAACTGTAGTTGTAATCGGAAGCCTGGTGTTATAAAGATGATAGAATATACTGAAATTAAATCGAAGTAGAATTAAACTCTCCTTTCATTGGGGCACATGGAATCACATCTTCATCTGTTTTGTAGATGTTTACCTTTTAGATACACAAAGGGATTATTCTGTTTTGAACGTTTTTTTTAGGGGCAAGTAGTTTTATAAGTCAAAATAAGTATTTTGTTTCATGCAGATCTCTTTTGTTTAAACATAAATGGGCTATAAACCCCTAATTCAGTCCACTGGTTTTCTTATATTTTGTTCTTGTAATGACTTATATTGTGCCAAAACTGAAAACTCTTACCTCTATCTGGTCGATAACAAAAAGAACACTATCTGCCCTAAAAAGTTGTTTTGTGGCTCTACGTGAGGAATTGTGATATTGAATAAATAAGTGTATGTTTGTGCCCCTAGTCATGCATTCTACGTTTATATAATCCTTTCAAGAAATCCAGTTAATTGTTTAACATTAGTGGAACATAGCCACAGAGGCATGCTATGGTTGCATTTTTAATATGGTAATACTAGGGCTCAGCTAAGAAACAGGTTATTTTGAGTTAGTCTTCACTGGACCAAACTTGCTTTCCTTGTGCCATCACTATCCAGCAGGATAGGCAGTGTCTTAAAAGGTGGAGGATAAAGGATTTTTTTTTAACAATAAAGAGTGACAACGTGGATGCAGCAGCTCATAGGTTTGCTTGCTTTGTTTTGAGAGTACAGCAATGACAGCTGCATGGGGAAGGGGGAAAGTGAGATTGGCCTAATTGGTTTCAACATTTTGATGTCACTTGGTCTCCTGTCTATTAAACCTCCTTTGAGCTGCCAGAGGATGGACCGTGGGAGCAGGCCAGGGAGATATGTGGCTCAAGGAGGATGGGGAGCGCTGAAAGAGACAGGGAAGAAGGTTAACATGGGGAGAGAGAAGGGTAAATGCTGGACAGGGAGGAAGAAGGACACAGAGTCAATACTGGACAGGGAGAGGAGAGGGACATTGGAACGCAGAGGCAGTGCTGGAAAATAAAGAAATGGGGACACGGGCACTACTGAAAAGGGGGGGATAGGGACACAGAGGAGCACTACTGAAAAGGGGAATGGAGATATGGGGACAATGGTGAAAAAGGGGTAAGATGGGGACATAGAGGTAATGCTGGAAAAAGGAGAAGATGGTAACACAGGGGTAATGCTGGAAAAAGGGGGAAGATTGGGACATAGGGCAATGCTAGAAAAAGGGAGAGATGGGGACACCTGGATGGCAGATACTAGAAAAGGGGGAGATGAGGAGACCAGGTAGGCTTGTGCTGACAAAGGGGGAGATGGGGACACAGAAATGGCAGATGCTGAACTTGGGGGTAGGATAGGGACAAGGGGCACAGAAGGGAGATGCTGGACAGGACAAATAGTGGTGTAGAGGAAAGAAGGATGGTGCACTTGGAGACAGAAGAAATGTCAGATGGGCAAAAGACCCTGTAAAGGCAGAAGAAACAGAAAAGAGATAGCGGGACTACTACTACTACTATAAATCACTTTTATAGCGCTACCAGTCGTATGCAACACTTTACAATTGAACATGAAGACCAAAGGAAATGAGAAAATAAATAGTTCAAACAACAGTAGAGAGGTCCGAGTGCATTTTCTTAAGTCATTTTGAATGTCCTGCAGCACAGATTTTGATGGGTAAAATCAGAGACTGCAAATCCCATATGAATTTGGGATGTGAGTTCACACTAGGACTGGTTGAAAAATCTCCCTTCTGGAACTGGATCACGTGGCAGCTCTATACACAGCTATTTGATAGTGGGGACGTAAAATGCAAGACCAGTGCCAAACAGATGTAGAGAAGGAAAGGAAGAAGACAAGAAGAGAGAGAAGAAATGGAAAGGCCAACCTAGAAAAGAATTTGTAAGGCTGACTCATGGAAAATTGCAAAAAAAGACTGGGATCATCCAAATTCCCAGATAACAAAGGTAGAAATTTTTATTTATTACTTTGTAAGGACTGAGATGTACCTGCTTTGTAAAATGTACAGGAGAAAATGCATTTCTGTCTTTTTTTTTTTTTTTTTTTACCAGTATTGCACTGTTTATAGAGTCTGGCTTTCTTGGACAGAGAGTGGGGGGGGGGGGGGGGGTCTCTTTTTCAATTCTGTTGTTGTTGTTGTTGTTGTTTGTTTTTGTGGCTCCCTATTCTGTATTAGATTTGTAGAATGGAATGTTGTCACAATTTGGGTTTTTGCCAGGTGCTTGTGACCTGGGTTGGCCACTGTTGGAAACAGGATACTGGACTAGATGGACCATTGGTCTGACCCAGTATGGCTAATCTTATGTTTATATAGATAAGGGTCTGTCCATGTTCTGCATGTATGACTGAGGTGAACGATTCTGCTAGCATGTAGTGTCTGTGTAGGAATGTGTAACAATGCAGTTTGTTCCAGTTTCCCAATAGTAGGTATATTGGTGCTCCAGAGCCCAGTGTATTATATATAGCACTGTCTTCTGATAGGTGGGTTAGGGTTATTATGGTGTGGTAAGATTTGTGTTCTAGGGCAGTCCTGGAGTTACCCTTTGCCAGTCACAACACAAACAAAAGCCCATCTGATTTAAACAAGATGTTTAGCAGTGGAAGGACTGTATGTGCGATTCCTGAATATTTTTACTTTGCAGTTAAGAAGACAGGTTGCCTGCTCTGGCCAGTTCAGGGACCTCTTCTGCGTCCTGCCTCCTGATGTAACTTACTGTTTCTTTGTAGGCAGGATGCAACAGAGACAGCCTATATTAATCATTGCCCGCCATAGCACCTGAGCAACAACACAGACACTGCTGTCTAGCTGACACCAACCGGTACCTATTTTATATGTCTGCTCCCCCTGAGATCAGAACCTGGCTACGCCTCTGACTTCGGTGGAAATGTCCATGTGGATATTTTAAGCACCATATATAGAATCTGGCCCTTAGCACCAATTTTTTCTGGTGCCCATTTTTGAGCGACATTTATAGAACTTCCCCATACAAATTACTCCTCTCTAGACACAGCGAAGGAACTTGCTCAATACTAGGAGTGCTTAGCACCCTCTGAGTTGGCTCTTATGCATAGACTGGTTCCAGCTTACCTTAGAAACCCAGGGCCTGATATTCAGCCGGTGGTGGGCAGCAATTTTGCTGTTCGCCACCGGTGTTAAACCTGGATATTCAATGCTGAGCCATTTCTAGCATCAGCATTGAATATGCGGTTGGGGGGGGGGGTGGATTAATCACTAAAAAGTTAATCGGTTATGCTGGAATGCAGTGCTAACCAGTTAACTTTTTAATGGTCAAAGATATTCCTGCTATTTATGTGGCCTATTTTAATCATTAAACGTAACTGGTTATCTCCCGCTGAAACGCTATTTAACTGGTTTGCGGCCGTTCCTGATTGGTTAAATAGTGCTGAATATTAAGGAGGTCACTTGTACCGTAGTCAGAATATCTTATCCAAAGGCATCGTAGCATAGTTTCTCCCTCAGGGGCCCTTTCACAAAGGCACACTGAAAAATGTCCTGCAGTAGTGTAGACATGTGTTTTGCGCTCACGCAGAATCATTTTTCAGCCCATCTGTAAAAAATGGCTTTTTAAATTTTTGCCAAAAATGGACATGCGTCAAAATGAAAATTGCTGTTCATCCATTTTGGGTCTGAGACCTTACTGCCAGCCATTGACTTAGTGGTAAAGTCTCACACACTAACCGGGCGGTAATGACCTACACGCATCAAATGCCACTTGGTGCGCAACCAATACACGTGTCTGAAAATAAAAATGATTTTTCGGACATGCGCCAAAAGTGAAATTAAAGCAAGAGCCATGTGGTAGCCAGGTGGTAACTCCATTTTGGCAGACGATGGGTGTGCATAGATTTTATTTTTGTTACATTTGTACCCCACGCATTCCCACTCATGGCAGGCTCAATGCGGCGGGCAATGGAGGGTTAAGTGACTTGCCCAGTCACAAGGAGCTGCTTGGGCTGGGAATTGAACTCAGTTCCTCAGTTCCCCAGGACCAAAGTCCACCACCCAAACCACTAGGCCACTCCTCCATGCTTATGCGGCTTAGTTAAAGGGCCACTCAATTAGCAAGGTTAGTGAAGGTGTATGAATGAGCCTTTTCAGTTTCTGCTTCATGATTATAGCATAAAAAGATAGCAATAGCAATAAGATAAATCCCCAAACCTGGTCCAGTGTAATTTGCAACAACAACAAAAACATGAAATACAGTACGTACGTAACAGCAGAAATACAATCACAGGAATATTAAAATTTGTATTAAATGTTGGATTATTTGTAGTAAATAATTAGCAGATTTTAGTACACACAGCTTCAGCTTTAGAAATGTTAATTTCTTTCTTCATCTCTCTCTCATTCACCCCAGAATAATTCACTGCTGAGTCACTTTAAAGTTGAAGTAACAAAACATCTGTTTACTCACAGTTTGTAGTTAGATTATAATCAGACAGGCTTATATATACATATTACTATACATTTGTATTATCAGCTCCTTCCATGTGCTTAGATGGTAATGGATGCTCACACCACCATAGATCCTCTCAGGTTAGGAGAGATCATGAGCTCCATGTGCTCCATGTGCTGCATGTGCTGTGTCTATCCCCCACAGGAAGTTGCATAGCTGTGTGACCTCTCTAAGTAATTCACATCAGAGGTCACAGAGTAATCACAGAGAAATAATAGGTGACAGGCAATGCATGTAAAATACAATTACATTCCAACAAACCCCTTCTCATGCATAACTGTCATGCAATTATTTATTCATACAAAAGTCCAAGCTTTATACGCAGATTCACAAAATGTTCTCTGGGTAACGGTTTGGTCATGATGTCAGCTGTCATCTCACTGGTGTGACAATAGTGTAGACTGATGACCCCTTCTTTTGCCAACTCTCGCACGTTGTGGTATTTCGTTGCGATGTGCTTGGTGCGTGACTGAACCTTGTCATTCTGTGACAGTCGGATGCAGCTCTGATTATCTTCCATTATCTGGATTGGTCTCTCTTCAGCTATTCCAAAATCCAGCATAAGTTTTTCAATCCACATCAGTTCTCTGCACGCTTCCGATACGGCCACGTATTCAGCCTCTGTAGAAGACAAACTCACAATACTTTGTTTATGACTGGCCCATGAAATGTGTACATTTCCATACATAAACACATATCCACTTGTGGATTTATAATCAGAATGATCCCCTGCCCAATCTGAATCACAGTAACATATTAGTTTTGGATTACTATTGGCTGAAATCTTTAATTTACAATCAATGGTACCCTTTAAATACCTTACCATCCTTTTAACTGCAGTCCAATCTGATTTGGTAGGTGAGCTGACCCTTCTGCTCAAAATTCCTACTGCATTTGCTATATCAGCCCTGTATGTGGTAGCTAGATATAAAAGCTTACCTATGGCTGATCTATATTGGATGTTATCTGGTAAAGGTTCTCTTACTGTTTCATCCTTCAGAAAATCAGTGATCATGGGAGTGCTTACAACTTGGGCATCTTGCATACCTAAACTTTCAATAAGCTCATTTATTTTCTGCTTCTGGCTTAGAAGATAAGAACCATCATTTTGTTTCTCAATTTCTATACCAAGATAGTATGACACATTACCCAGTTCTTTTATCTCAACATTGTGGTTTAAACATTTTACAATGTCCTTGTACTCTTGCTCACTTTTGCTTGCAATGAGCAGATCATCAACAAAAGCTCAAATGTATGCATATTGTCCATTTGTGCACCTAGTGTACAAACATTTATCTGCTTCACCTTGCTTAAATCCTAAATTTGTCAATATTTCATGCAATTTATCATTCCAACATTTTGCACTTTGCTTTAATCCATAAAGACCTTTGTTTAATTTACACACTAGCTGTCTTTGTTTTGTATTTATGAAACCTGTTGGTTGTTCCATGTACAAGTCTTCAGTTATATCTCCATGAAGAAACGCTGTTTTCACATCAATGTGTTTGACTTGCATGCCTTTTGAGACTGCAATGTTCAGAAGTGTTCTGATTGTCGTGTGTTTCACTACAGGTGCAAACACTTCATCAAAATCTTCTCCATATTTTTGAAGATATCCCTTTGCCACTAATCTGGCTTTATACCTTTCCACTTTTCCTTGTGCATTCCTTTTTAACTTGAATACCCATTTGCATCCTATAGCTTTCTTGCCAGGAGGTAATTTTGTAAGAATCCAAGTATTATTTTTATCCAATGCATCAATTTCTTCTTGTGCAGCTTTACGCCATTCAGCAGCTTCTTCTGCTGGCATTTTCTCAATCTCATCCCATGTTAAGGGCTCTTGAGCTTCTGCTGACTTTGTTAAGTAAGACAGTCTTGGGGGTGGAACACCTTTGTTTTCCCTGGATGAGCGTCTGACAACAGGTTGGTCTGACCTTTCCGCATCCTCTATATCTGAGAGTTCTTCTCCAATTGATTCCCCTTCTCCAACTGTACTGTCTTCTTCAATGATCCTTTCTGTGTCTGCTTCCTCTGCCTGTTCCTCGTTAGATACAGATGAGTTGCTTTCAGACATCTGCCTTGGTATGGCATTTATATACACTGGCATGTCTATTATGGTTCTAGTTTCATATTCTGGATGATAAGGCTCATCTGGGATAATCCAGCCTTTATCAACCCTTTTGTTTTCATCAAAATATGTAACATGTCTTATGCCAACAATGCCAGTTTTCAGATTCAAAATTCTATATCCTTTGTGTCCTGGAGCATAGCCAACTAAAATGCCCCTTTCTGTTGTGGAATCCAGCTTATGCCTTCTTTGCTTTGGTACATGAGCATATGCTGTACTTCCAAATGTTCTTACGTGTGACAGGTTTGGCTTCCTACCCTGCCATGTCTCATGTGGTGTGCGCTCAGCGCCTTTAGTTGGCATTCTGTTTTGTAGGTACACTGCTGTGAGAATGGCTTCCCCCCATAGTCTTTTAGGGAGATTGCTATCTGACAGCATACATCTGGTCATTTCCACAATTGACCTAAATTTTCTCTCTGCAACAGAATTTTGCTCTGGTGTATAAGCTACTGTTGTGATATGCTGAATGCCTTCTTGTTCTAGAAATGTGCGCATGCTTTGTGAAGTGAACTCACCACCATTGTCGGTCTGAAGAACCTTTGGTTTTCTTTCAAATTTATTGCTCACCATGGCTACGTATTTCTTCAGCATGTCTGTGACTTGACTTTTCTCTTTCAGCAAATAGGCCACACAATATCTAGAGAAATCATCCAAGAATATTAGCACAAATCTGTTATTTCCCAATGATGGGATATTAAACGGTCCACATAAGTCACTGTGTATTAAGTCCAGCACTTTATTACTCCTATTTCCTGTGTATGCAGGAAATGAGGGTCTCACACCTTTTTGAGTAACACAGTCTATGCATTTCTCCATTTTACCAGCATCTGCACTTATCTGAATGCCGGTGGCCAGTTGCTTACTGTAAAGATCCTGGATCACCTTAGAATCACGATGTCCCAGGCGGCTGTGCCAGATTTCCAGACTACATTTACCATCATTCTTCCTTACTTGCGCCATATGTGAGGCTTCACCTGAAATGTTCAGCTTATAAACATCATTATGCATAAAAGCTTCAGCATACACTTCATCATTTTTAGAGATTGTGCACTTACTGTTTTCAAAATGAATCGCAAATCCCTTCTTATCTAATGTAGATACACTAAGCATATTGCAAACTGCTTGGGGAATATACAAGACATCACTTACAGGAATTTCTTTAACTTCATTAGACACTTTGCATTTTAAGAATCCAATACCTTTTGCTTGGATCTTAGCAGTCCCTGCGTTTGCAGTTTTAAGAATACCTTCCTCTGGACACATTTCCTGAAAGAAATCCTTACAATTGGTTAAATGGCATGTGCTCCCCGAATCCAAAATCCAAGTACTTTCATTTGAATTATTATTTACCATAGTCAAAGATTTTTCTGCCATTAGAAAGCCCTTGTGTTTATCTTTGTCCTTCATACATTTCCTGGTTTGAAAATTCTTTAGTTCCATTGGCTTAGGTGAGCTAGAGGGAGTGTTTTGTGTTTCCTTACACCATTTAGATACATGTCCCTCCTTTCCACATGAGTAGCAAATCAGCTTGCCCTTGGGTGGAGTTTTCCCATAGCTCCGCCTTCCTCTGTTCTTTGCCAAGAAATTTGTTTCATTTCTCTCTGACTTGCTTTGAGAACACATCTCCTCAGAATCATTTATTATGCATTCCTGCCTTAGTTTTGATGTTGTCTGTTCAAAAGATTGCCCTTCAATGGCCTCATTTACAGACCTAAAAACATCAAACTTCTTTGATAGTGAGGTAAAAAGAAATGCTCTTTTCAATGCATCACACATGGGAATTCCAGAAAGTTCTAACTTTTGAAATGAAGACATAAGATGCATAATGTGATCATTACATTTACTTTTATCCCTTAATTTGGTTTCATTCAACTCTGCCAGCCAAATTGGTTGCTGCTTTGCATATGTAGTTGCATACATAGTTCTCAGTTTATATAAAATGTCCTTTGGTGTATCTTTTCCCTCCACTAATATGGCTTGTTTCTCTGAGAGAGCTTCCAAAAGCATGCACTTCACATAATAGTTTGCATTGTCCCATTCAGCCATATTTTCAGCTGTTCTGTCTTGGTCTAAGCATATATTTAATCCTTTTGCTCGAAGGAGACATATGAATCTTAGTTCCCACTGCTGATAATTAAACTCAGTTAATCTAGGCACCTTGAGAGAATAGAACAATGGTGAATTTCTTCCCTCAGCCATTTTCTTAGCCTTCTGTCTGCTGTGTGGGGGGAGAGAGAGACAGACTGAATCTTTCCTTTAAAACTTAAGAGAAAAATGTGGCCTTTTTTTCTGCCTGGTAATATTTCTCTTCTTTTTCAATTCCTGGCCCCTGGGCCCATAACCCTTTTGTTGGATTATTTGTAGTAAATAATTAGCAGATTTTAGTACACACAGCTTCAGCTTTAGAAATGTTAATTTCTTTCTTCATCTCTCTCTCATTCACCCCAGAATAATTCACTGCTGAGTCACTTTAAAGTTGAAGTAACAAAACATCTGTTTACTCACAGTTTGTAGTTAGATTATAATCAGACAGGCTTATATATACATATTACTATACATTTGTATTATCAGCTCCTTCCATGTGCTTAGATGGTAATGGATGCTCACACCACCATAGATCCTCTCAGGTTAGGAGAGATCATGAGCTCCATGTGCTCCATGTGCTGCATGTGCTGTGTCTATCCCCCACAGGAAGTTGCATAGCTGTGTGACCTCTCTAAGTAATTCACATCAGAGGTCACAGAGTAATCACAGAGAAATAATAGGTGACAGGCAATGCATGTAAAATACAATTACATTCCAACATTAAACAGTGTAGCAAAGTTAACAAAATAACCGAAAGGTATTACTCCGCAAACGAACCTTTTCCGGAGATGGGAAGTCGGTAGAACTAGAGGACATGAAATGAGGTTGAAGGGGAGCAGACTCAAGAAAAATGTCAAGAAGTATTTTTTCACAGAGAGAGTGGTGGATACTTGGAATGCCCTCCTGCGGGAGGTAGTGGAGATGAAAACGGTAACGGAATTCAAAAATGCATGGGATAAACATAAGAGAACTCTGTACAGAAGGAATGGATCCTCAGAAGCTTAGCGGAGATTGGGTGGCAGCATTGTTGGTGGGAGGCGGGGCTGGTGGTTGGGAGGTGGGGCTAGTGCTGGGCAGACTCCTACGGTCTGTGCCCTGAAAATGGCAGATACAAATCAAGGTCAGGTATACACATAAAGTAGCACATATGAGTTTATCTTGTTGGACAGACTGGATGGACCATACAGGTCTTTCTCTGCCATCATCTACTATGTTACTTTGTTACTATGAATAAAGGTCTATCGAATAAGAAGGTCTTCAATTTCTTGCAAAAAAATAATAGATAGGGCCTTGTTTACTAAGCCATGCTAGTGTTTTTAGCGTGTACTAATCATTAGTGCATGCTAAAATGATAACGCACTCTTAGCACTGCTCAGTAAACAGGGCCCTTAGACTTTAATCTGATTGTGTTAGGCAGAAGATTCCTATAACTGCAAAAAATGTACATCCCTAAACGCTGGGGAAGAAAGTATCAAATGAGCTTGTAGACGAAAAGAATGTCTCAGCAGAGGAATCCTTAATTTGATAACCGGTTCCGATATCAGACCACAAACTAAGTGGAACATCAGACAAACTGACTTAAACAAAATTTGCTTTCGTATGGGAAACCAATGCAGCTTTGCCACAAAAGGTGCAACAATATCAAATTTCTTGATTTTGTATGTCAAGCGAACCGAGGTATTTTAAATTAGCTGAAGCTTATTCAAAAGCGTTTTAGGCATTCCTAAATACAGCACATTACAATAGCCAAGATGAGACAAGATCAACATCTGAACCAACAAGGCAAAAGAAGATTACTCAAAATAAGATCTGTAATTGTTTCTTTTTATATAGTCTTTTGCCAGAGGTATTTTTTTTATCTCTGAATATTTCTGGGTTTAGGTGTGCTATAAAGATATGCAATTCCCACAGGTTTCTAAAACTTAATTTTACATATTTTAATCTGTAGGTTGATATTTAATGAGCTGTTCATAAGATACTCTGTGTTGGGATTTAGAGTAGTATTTAAATTAGGTTGTAGGTGTCCATGTAAGTTTTTCCCCTCATTCTATAAGAGATCACCTAAAGTTAAGGGGAAAGGGAGTGGGACTTGATATACCACCTTTCTGTGGTTACAATCAAAATGGTTTACATATTATGTACAGGTACTTATTTTGTACCTGGGGTAATGAAGGGTTAAGTGACTTAAGCAGAGTAACAAGGAACCTTAGTGGGAATCAAACCCAGTTCCCCAGGTTCCCAGGCTGCTGCACTAACCACTAGACTACTCCTCCACTCAAAGGGTGAAGCCCTACGCAGAAGACAGACAGGAAGAGATAGAGGGAATGCTAGGCAGCTGAGGAGGAGGTCCCAGCAAATATCGGAAAAGGGATGGGATTTGATATTCCACCTGTGACAAAATTCCTAGCCACCTGCCTGGGGTTACCCCGTGGCTATTTGAAGGGTCTATCCCCAGCACAGCTCAGGTCCCATCTGCCCCTGCCGCTTGTGCTCTACACTAGCACCCTCCTCCCACCAACTGGGTCACAACTGCCTCTGGGTGAGTCTTCCACTCCCAAATTATCCCCAGTGATTTCTAGTTTTTATCAGTCCATACAGGCAGAGTCAACATACTGAAATTTGTTTATTGTCTTTAAAATACTGAACAATGAACAGAAAGAGTGCAATCAGCAAACAACAACAGGCAACTGAAATATGGATCAATTATAACACTATCTAAACATTACCTGGGGAGATCAGGTAATATGCTGCTTACAGATTATTAGATATAATTCATCACAGGGCCTCAGCAAAGAGATCTGTCTCTCTCTCCTCCCTGGCTAAGACTGGGGGAAAAGCCAGAAAAATCCAACTGAAAATGAGCTCCTGGGACAATCAGAGCTCAGAACAACAATCTTTGAAAATATATTGCAGACTGCCTTTCCAAAAGGCTTACCCCCCCCCCCCCCCAAAAAAAAAAAAACAGCCTTAGTTCTGCATCAGCTTCAAAACATAAACATGCACCACCTGCTGGCCAGACTAGAGAAATACACTTCAGGAAATACCCAATACATTTTACAATCTTAAAGCACACCACTTTCTGTGGTTGCAGTCAAAGTGGTTTACATAATATGTACAGGTACTTATTATTGAGTGGCTTGCTCAGAGTTACAATGAGCTGCCATGGGAATCAAACCCAGTTCCCCTGGGTCTCAGGCCACTGCACTAACCCTTGTGCGCTCGGATTGTAAAATGCTAACAGTTATGCACATGGATGTTGCAGATGTGCATGTAAGTGCCAGTTGGGCACTAAGCACTATTCTTCAACATGCAACTTGAATAATGCAGAAGAGGTGTTCATCGTGGGACACAGATATCTCCCACAATTATTCACACTTATTATAGAATAGTATTATTTATGCACCAAAGTGCAGCATTTAGGTGTGAATATTTATGCCTGCCGTAGACATGACATAAGTTGGTGTATAAATACTGACTTATCCTCTTCAATCTGTTAAAAATTCTGCTGCACGACTTATATTCCACCAGTGTCGCTATGCTCATATTAGCCCTCTTCTCAAGTCACTTCACTGGCTCCCTATCTGTTTGCGCATACAGTTCAAACTCTTCTTATTGACTTACAAGTGCATTCACTCTGCAGCTTCTCAGTACCTGTCCACTCTTATCTCTACTACTACTACTACTATTTAACATTTCTAGAGCGCTACCAGGGTTACGCAGCGCTGTACAAAAAACAAAGAAGGACAGTCCCTGCTCAAAGGAGCTTACAATCTAAAGGACAAGAAGGACAAAAAGTGCAGTCAATCAAAAATTGGGACAGTCTAGATTTCTTGGATAGAGGTACAAGGGTTAGGTGCCGAAAGCGACATTGAAGAGGTGGGCTTTGAATAAGGATTTGAAGATGGATAGGGAGGGGGCTTGGCTTACAGGCTCAGGGAGTTTATTCCAGGCATAGGGTGAGGTGAGGCAGAAAGGGCGGAGCCTGGAGTTGGCGGTGGTGGAGAAGGGTACTGAGAGGAGGGATTTGTCCTGTGATCAGAGGTTATGGGTAGGGGCGTAAGGGGAGATGAGGGTAGAGAGGTAGTGAGGGGCTGCAGATTGAGTGTATTTATAGGTTAGTAGGAGAAGCTTGAACTGTATGCGGTACCCGATTGGAAGCCAGTGAAGTGACTTGAGGAGAGGGGTGATATGAGCATATCAGTCTTGGCGGAAGATAAGACGCGCAGCCGAGTTCTGCAC
The DNA here is from genome assembly GCF_901765095.1 of Microcaecilia unicolor. Taxonomy (NCBI): domain Eukaryota; kingdom Metazoa; phylum Chordata; class Amphibia; order Gymnophiona; family Siphonopidae; genus Microcaecilia; species Microcaecilia unicolor. The sequence continues at coordinate 101,310,757 of NC_044032.1, read as the reverse complement.
GGATTGAAGGGGGGATAGATGGTTAAGTGGGAGGCCAGTGAGGAGTAGGTTGCAGTAGTCAAGGCGAGAGGTAACAAGAGAGTGGATTAGAGTTCGGGTGGTGTGCTCAGAGAGGAAAGGGCAAATTTTGCTGATGTTGTAGAGAAAGAAGCGACAGGTCTTGGCTGTCTGCTGGATATGGGCAGAGAAGGAGAGGGAGGAGTCGAAGATGACTCCAAGGTTGCAGGCAGATGAGATGGGGAGGATGAGGGTGTTATCGACTGAGATAGAGAGTGGAGGGAGAGGAGAAGTGGGTTTGGGTGGAAAAACAATGAGCTCAGTCTTGGCCATGTTCAGTTTCAGGTGGCGGTTGGACATCCAGGCAGCAATGTCGGATAAGCAGGCCGATACTTTGGCCTGGGTTTCCGCAGTGATGCTTGATGTGGAGAGATAAAGCTGGGTGTCCTCAGCATAAAGATGATATTGGAAACCATGAGATGAGATCAGCGAGCTCAGGGAAGAGGTGTAGATTGAAAAAAGAAGGGGTCCAAGGACAGATCCCTGAGGAACCCCAACAGAGAGCGGGATGGAGGTGGAGGAAGATCCATGAGGGTGTACTCTGAAGGTACGGTGGGAGAGATAAGAGGAGAACCAGGAGAGGACAGAGCCCTGGAACCCAAATAAGGATAGTGTAGTAAATTATGATTGACAGTGTCAAAAGCGGCGGATAGGTCGAGGAGGATGAGGATGGAGTAGTGACCTTTGGATTTGGCAAGGAACAGGTCATTACAGACATCTCTCCCTACACACCTCCCCAGGAACTCCATTCACTGGATAAATCTCTCTTATCTGCACCCTTCTCCTCCACCGCTAACTTCAGACTCTGTTCCTTTTATCTTGCTGCACCATATGCCTGAGCCGGTACGTCAAGCTCCATCTATGGCTGTCTTCAAATCAAGGCTAAAGGCCCACCTTTTTGATGCTGCTTTTAACTCCTAACCCTTAACTCTTCAGTACCCGTATTTTATGATTCCCACCTTAGTAATTCCCTTATCTCTTATTTGTCCTGTTTGTCTGTCCTAAGTAGATTGTAAGCTCTGTCGAGCAGGGACTGTCTCTTCATGTTCACATGTACAGCACTGAGTACATCTTGTAGAACTATAGAAATGATAAGTAGTAGTAGTAGTTATGCCATTATTCTATAATGGAATCTGGGCACCCAGGTTCCATTATAGAATTCACACTTAGCTCCCAGCATTTTAGCACCTAACTTTGGATTTTTTCCTTCCTTCAAAGCCAATCGCTTGAAGAGGTTCTTAGAAAAGTCATTTTCCTACAAAGCTGTTCAATTATGGGGAATTTTATCTTTTTCTTTGAAGACATCTGGCTCATATTGCTTATTTCACAAATTGTTAAAAAGCGATCTTCAGAGATTTTTAAATCATGTTTCATCTGACTTTTTTTTTACTCTTTTAAAATTTTTATTTGTTAACCACTTTGAGTCCAACTCATTCAGAAAAGACACCATAGAAAAGCAAGAATTAGATTAGTGTTATTTTAGAATTTTAGATGTTTGTGTAGGCTCTGTATCATAGAATTTGTAGCTCCATAGTAAATACAGTGTTAATTGTGATGGTGCCTTTTATCTTATGAGGTTTTATAAGGATGTGCACAGGGCAAACATTTTGGTTTGGGATTTTTTCAAACTTTTTCACTTTTCTTCAGTCCATTTTAAAGGTTATTTTTAATAATAATAAAAATAATGTGTATGTTAGGTTAATGTGCATTAAGTTGATTTTGCATGCAAACTATTGCTTGCTATTTCTTTCATTTGTTGACTTCTATCCCCTGTGTTCATAATTGAAATGACCCAAAGTGAGATACAGACTAAGACATGGGTGGGCAGCTTTGGCCCTTGAGGGCCACAGCCTAGGATTTTCCCAATGAATATAGTATGAGAGCTATTTGCATATGGAGTAGCTTAGTGGTTTGAGCAGCAGTTTTGACATGCAGAAGTGGCTGGTTGAAATCTCACTGCTGCTCCTTGTGATCTTGGACAAGTCACTTAACCCTCCATTGCCTCAGGTACAAACTTAGATTGTGAGCCCTCCAGGGACAGGGAAGTACCCAGTGTGCCTGAATGTAACTCACCTTGAGCTACTACTGAAAAAAGTGTGAGCAACTATAAATAAATAGAATGGAGGCAGTGAATGCAAATAGATCTTGTTCATATTCATAAAGAAGATTTTTTAGATCAGGCAGAACTAATGAGACAATGGTTCAGGCAACAGGGGTATCCCAAGAAGGTTATACATAAAATATTTAAAAGAGCTTACAATGCACAACGGGAGTTGTTGTTTGAGAAGGGGCAGGGCAATGATGACAATAGAATTTCCTGCATCCTTCCGTTTGTACCTAATATTGAGAAGGTTAGAAAGATTATTCAAAAACATTGGTCAGTACTGGGTGTTCATAAAGCGTTTCAGTGTGCCCTCTGCTTTACATACCGGAGGGCATAGGCGGTCGGTGGCCCAACTGTTTGGGGAGGCTAAAGGGGGCGGGGTTAGGGGTGGGGCCAGGGGTGGAGCTTAAATCCATAATTGTCTGATAACACACAGAAAAAATAAAGTATGCAACGTATTATAGTTTCCAGATTGTATGTATAACAAAAAAAAGTCTTACAAAAGGCCCTCATAAATTCAAAGTATGCACTAGCAGCTTTCAAATCCATTGCTATGATTAAAAAGACGGATATATTTCAACTCCCGAGACAGGGAACTCAAGTTTTTGAGGGCAACAGAGCTGGCTTTCAGGATAACCAAGTATGCAAAGTATTATAGTTTGCAGATTTTGTGTATAACAGGCATACACCCCCACCGCCCGCCAGCCCGCCGCCGCCGCTGCTGCTGCTCTCACCCATCCGCATGGTCACCCCGGCCTGAGGCGTTCTCCCTCCGATGCTGCTAGCGATTCATATAGCCAGCCTTAATCTGCTTGCATCGAAACCTCTCCCTCAGACGCGTCCCACCTGTGCGTAAGACAGGAAGCAGATTAAGGCTGGCTATGTGATTCGCCAGCAGTGTCAGAGGGAGAAGCCTCAGGCCGGAGTGACACCATGCGGATGGGTGAGAGTGGGGGAGGGGAGGGGAGGGAGGTACGACTCGCGCGGGAGGGGGGAGGAGGCATGGAAGTGCAGGATTGGGCTGGGGAGGCTTAGCCTCCCCAAGCCTCTTATACGGGGCGCCTATGCCGGTGGGGCTTAAATCTAGGTTAGAGACTTAAGAATTTGGTTAAACAACAGAGTACGGTAGTGGGCCATTACAGGTGTAATGGATGCAGGTATTGTTCCCATGCCCTGGTCGTTCAGTGGATTGAGATTCCAAATCAGGATAGGAGTAAGAAATTTATGTTGAAATCCTTTACCAACTGCGATTCAAATTTTGTCATCTATGCGACTTTTTGCCCATGTGGGTTATTATATATAGGTCAAACAGTAAAAAAAAAAAAAAAAAAGTCAAGTATAGAATAGCTCAACACTTGAGTAATATTAAATTGGGTAAAAGGGATACCCCATTGATTGAGCATTGGATTGCAGCAGGACATAAAATGGAGGGTGTTAAATTTGTGGTTCTCTTCCAAATGGATACGAGTAGGGGGGGCAATATTATGCAGAGTATGTTAAGAACAGGACAGCGTTTGATCTTCCAGTGGAAGACAGTGATTCCCATGGGGTTGAATAAAGCAGTAGAATGGGCGGGTCTATAAAAGGCACAGCCCCACCGTAGGGATCTGGAGAGGAATCTGTGTGACGCATGCGTGGCGTTCTTGATTTGATCAAGCGCCATTTTGAGAAGAGCCGGTGTTTGTTCCAACCTGACCAAGCCAGAAAACAACTTAAAACGATTATGTTCATATAAGAGGTAGGTGAAAATTTGTAATATACTGTATTATAGACAAAGTACAATAGAAGTGTAGGGTGGGTGTCACTTCAGGATCCCTCACCATATCTGTCTTGATTATAGTCATCGCCCCTGAAGACGCATTGTGCAAAACACAATTTTGTTGGGTCTTGATACAATTACATAGTAACATAGTAGATGACGGCAGAAAAAGACCTGCACGGTCCATCCAGTCTGCCCAAGAAGATAAATTCATATGTGCTACTTTTTTATTTGTACTGTCCTCTTCAGGGCACAGACCGTATAAGTCTGGCCAGCCCTATCCCCGCCTCCCAACCACCAACCCTGCCTCCCACTACCAGCTCTGGCACAGACTGTATAAGTCTGCCCAGCACTATCCTCGCCTACCAACTACCAGTCCCGCCTCCCACCACCAGCTCTGGCACAGACCGTATAAGTCTGCCCAGCATTATCCCTGCCTCCCATCACGTATAAGTCTGGCCATGCCTATCCCCACCTCCCAACCACCAACCCCGCCTCCCACCACCAGCTCTGGCACAGACTGTATAAGTCTGCCCAGCACTATCCTCGCCTCCCAACTACCAGTCCCGCCTCCCACCACCAGCTCTGGCACAGACCGTATAAGTCTGCTGAGTAATATTAAATTGGGTAAAAGGGATACCCCGTTGGTTGAGCATTGGATTGCAGCAGGACATAAAATGGAGGGTGTTAAATTTGTGGTTCTCTTCCAAATGGATACGAGTAGGGGGGGCAATATTATGCAGAGTATGTTAAGAACAGGACAGCGTTTGATCTTCCAGTGGAAGACAGTGATTCCCATGGGGTTGAATAAAGCAGTAGAATGGGCGGGTCTATAAAAGGCACAGCCCCACCGTAGGGATCTGGAGAGGAATCTGTGTGACGCATGCGTGGCGTTCTTGATTTGATCAAGCGCCATTTTGAGAAGAGCCGGTGTTTGTTCCAACCTGACCAAGCCGGAAAACAACTTAAAACGATTATGTTCATATAAGAGGTAGGTGAAAATTTGTAATATATTATAGACAAAGTACAATAGAAGTATAGGGTAGGTGTCACTTCAGGATCCCTCACCATATCTGTCTTGATTATAGTCATCGCTCCTGAAGACGCATTGTGCAAAACACAATTTTGTTGGTTCTTGATACAATTGGAGAAGAAATGGTGTATGGTGAATTTGACTAACATACTGGTGTATGTGAAATGAAGATTGGAGAGGATTCAAGTACAGTGTATAGAAAGACACGATTACAAACCTCAGTGAAGAGAAGAATTTGGACTCACACCAGAGAACATGGAGTGGTGTGTTATATAAAAGACTGACTACGTGAGGACTTCATTGAATTACATCTGGAGGTTGAATAATTGTATTACACATTGAGCAGGAATGGGCTCCTTTGCCATTGTTAGGAGATATCTGTTTGGAACTTTGCATGACAATGTAATACGCTGTATATGTATCTCAGAAAAGTATATATTTTTGTTAATAGCTGTGAGTATGTGGTGTGATTGTAAGGAGTGAGAGTGAAGGTTTTAAGAGTGTGATTTTTTATTTGTTAGTTGGGTATCATTACAAACAAGATAAATAAAGAAATTGGGCTGTATTGTAAAAAAGTGTATGAAGAGTTAATTGGGGAATTGTTAGATACTGGTAACTAGTTGAAGACTGTTTCTCACGTTGATGTGTGGTTCATATTCATTGGGGAGATCCTGAAAACCCGACTGGATTGAGGCCCTCGAGAAATGAGGTTGCCCACCCCTGTGCTAAGATATATACATAAGGCCTTATGTTCAATGGTAGCAGTGTCCAGATCAATAAATTTTCTGGTAGCAACTTTGTATTCACATTTTGAAGTAGCACCACTTGAGTATTAGAGATGTGCTTTCATCTGAAACAACATAGAAAATATTAGTGACATTTCCTATGTCCTTTCATTCCATTGGAAAACAAAAAAGAAGCAAAAAAAGAAATGTGTTCTTTTGTGTGCCACCAATAATGCACACACTTCTGAAAGAGCCCACACTCCTTCAAAAAGCATACACTTTCAAAAAATATATAAACATTCTCTATTTAAAAAGAAGGTGAACTCACTTAGAAGAGGACACACACATGCACAAACCTTTGGGAAAAAGTCACATTCTGTGAATAATATGCATTCTTTTGAATGAGTGTGTGCTTTTCTGGAAACAGCATACACTCTTAGGCCCAGATTCAGTAAACAGCACTCAAAAAAGGGTGGCACCGCTATGATCCACTCTAAGGGTCCTTTTACTATTCTATGCTAAAAAGTGGCTGGTGGTACTTACTGCCTAAGCCCTTACCGCCTCCTTTTTAGTAGGCAGTAAGGGCTCAGGCACTGCTTATACGGTAATCGGGTGAATTGCAGCAATGGCCGTGTATTGCCCATTACCACTGGGCATGCCTCCGTTTTAGAAAATAAAATTTATTTTCTGGGTGCAGGAAATGGCACGTGTTGAAACACAGTAATACCACCAGGCAACTGGGCATGCCTTGCAGTAATGATGTTTTCCCACACCCTACCCACGCAGTAGCCCTAGTGTCCATTAGTAAAAAGGCCCTCAAAATAATATTCTGTAAAGGGCGTTCTGTTTCAGAGCACCCTTTACAGAGTACTAGCTTAGTGTGTTTTTTTGCGTCATAGTTTGGGCGTGAGCACTTACGCCTGCCAAAATCTGGTATAAATATTTGCACCCAACTGATGGCAGGCACGCAAATGCATGTATTCTGTAACATTGTGTCTAATTTCTGTGAACTCTCCTGACCTGTCCCATGGTACACCCCCTTTTGAGTTGTGTGCTAGGAAATTTAGGCCTGCATGTTATAGAATAGGTTGTAGGGCAGATCTGCATGTAACTTCTGGGATCTGTGCATAAGTTAGGGTAACCTATACAAAATCTGTGGGGTTAATTTTAATTTTTGTTACATTTGTACCCCGCGCTTTCCCACTCATGGCAGGCGCAATGCGGCTTACATGGGGCAATGGAGGGTTAAGTGACTTGCCCAGAGTCACAAGGAGCTGCCTGTGCCTGAAGTGGGAATCAAACTCAGTTCCTCAGGACCAAAGTCCACCACCCTAACCACTAGGCCACTCCTCCTTGATAGTAAATCTGATAGATGAGTCTTCCAACACTAGACACTCATACAGTGATGATACTCAAAAGTAGCCTTTATCTGAAACAGCTAAGACCCATATATCTGCTTGAGCAGGTGAAAGTGAAGAGCGTAGCTGTACTACAGCTTTCTTGAATATTACTCTACTTTTCTCCACTTTTAGCCCTGGACGTTTTTGCTTTCTTCCATTATAGCAGAAAAAACATCCAAGTTTTGGGAACACCCAAATCCCACTCCCAACATGCTCCCTTGTGATTTGGATGCACTGCAGACAAACTGCATGAGACAATGTCTTTAAAAAACAGGTTTCAAAAATAGCAATTTGGATGTTTTGGATAAAGAAAACCATCCATCTGCCACTTTGTGCTGCTTTTTGGATGTTTTCTGTTTTGAAAATGAGCCCTCTTGGTGATAGAATATTTTATAGTACAGTGGGGGAAATAAGTATTTGATCCCTTGCTGATTTTGTAAGTTTGCCCACTGACAAAGACATGAGCAGCCCATAATTGAAGGGTAGGTTATTGGTAACAGTGAGAGATAGCACATCACAAATTAAATCCGGAAAATCACATTGTGGAAAGTATATGAATTTATTTGCATTCTGCAGAGGGAAATAAGTATTTAATCTCTCTGGCAAACAAGACCTAATACTTGGTGGCAAAACCCTTGTTGGCAAGCACAGCGGTCAGACGTCTTCTGTAGTTGATGATGAGGTTTGCACACATGTCAGGAGGAATTTTGGTCCACTCCTCTTTGCAGATCATCTCTAAATCATTAAGAGTTCTGGGCTGTCGCTTGGCAACTCGCATCTTCAGCTCCCTCCATAAGTTTTCAATGGGATTAAGGTCTGGTGACTGGCTAGGCCACTCCATGACCCTAATGTGCTTCTTCCTGAGCCACTCCTTTGTTGCCTTGGCTGTATGTTTTGGGTCATTGTCGTGCTGGAAGACCCAGCCACGACCCATTTTTAAGGCCCTGGCGGAGGGAAGGAGGTTGTCACTCAGAATTGTACGGTACATGGCCCCATCCATTCTCCCATTGATGCGGTGAAGTAGTCCTGTGCCCTTAGCAGAGAAACACCCCCAAAACATAACATTTCCACCTCCATGCTTGACAGTGGGGACGGTGTTCTTTGGGTCATAGGCAGCATTTCTCTTCCTCCAAACACGGCGAGTTGAGTTCATGCCAAAGAGCTCAATTTTTGTCTCATCTGACCACAGCACCTTCTCCCAATCACTCTCGGCATCATCCAGGTGTTCACTGGCAAACTTCAGACGGGCCGTCACATGTGCCTTCCGGAGCAGGGGGCACTGCGGGCACTGCAGGATTGCAATCCGTTATGTCGTAATGTGTTACCAATGGTTTTCGTGGTGACAGTGGTCCCAGCTGCCTTGAGATCATTGACAAGTTCCCCCCTTGTAGTTGTAGGCTGATTTCTAACCTTCCTCATGATCAAGGATACCCCACGAGGTGAGATTTTGCGTGGAGCCCAGATCTTTGTCGATTGACAGTCATTTTGTACTTCTTCCATTTTCTTACTATGGCACCAACAGTTGTCTCCTTCTCGCCCAGCGTCTTACTGATGGTTTTGTAGCCCATTCCAGCCTTGTGCAGGTGTATGATCTTGTCCATGACATCCTTAGACAGCTCCTTGCTCTTGGCCATTTTGTAGAGGTTAGAGTCTGATTCACTGAGTCTGTGGACAGGTGTCTTTCATACAGGTGACCATTGCCGACAGCTGTCTGTCATGCAGGTAACGAGTTGATTTGGAGCATCTACCTGGTCTGTAGGGGCCAGATCTCTTACTGGTTGGTGGGGGATCAAATACTTATTTCCCTCTGCAGAATGCAAATAAATTCATATACTTTCCACAATGTGATTTTCCGGATTTAATTTGTGATGTGCTATCTCTCACTGTTACCAATAACCTACCCTTCAATTATGGGCTGCTCATGTCTTTGTCAGTGGGCAAACTTACAAAATCAGCAAGGGATCAAATACTTATTTCCCCCACTGTAGCTCATATTTTCCTATATTGACTGATGCTATTCCTCACCTTGAACAGATCATCTGGAAAGGTAGGTATAAATTAGACGATGCAAACCTGTATCTGATTAATGGTGGTGTTTAGAGCCCATATTGACTTACTTTTAATTGTATTTTCACTGTAAAAATTGAATACAAATTAATACTTTTTGCTTATTCTAGGTTTATGTTGCATCCTAATCCAAGCAACTGACACTTGTTTACAAATGAGAAGCAACGTGTTGAAGAAGAATTTACATGATTTTTTAAAAGTGAATTTTGAAATATGGTTTTGTAGGTAGCTGCATGATCTCATGGACAACATGGGGAGCTTATTCCATTGTAAGGGAGCTAGGAAGGAAAAATGTAGAAATGCATGGAAGTATGAGCAACATATGGGTTGGTGAGCAGATGCAAAGAGGACTCCTAAACACATTTATACACAAACACACATGATTAAAAAATAATAGTTATAAAGGAGAATACCTAGAGGGACCCTACACAGGGTCAGATCCATGACAAGTCCCCATAAGGACTCCAACACCCAATAGGAAAATAACCATAGGGTCCCTATGGTTATGCCAATAAGAGAATAACCAGAGGGTCCTCACAAGGGTCTGCGCTAAAACGCCCAGTAGGAGAATAACTAGAGGTACCAAAATAGGATTCACCACTTCCATTAGATATTACCCTCAGCCTAAACGCACCTCAGAATGGCAAACCTAAGAACATGGGCTTCCATGGATAACCGGGATACTAGCGGCATCTCCTAATGAATGGAACAAAATCTCCATACACATCACTGACAAATGTGAAGAAACTGTGTGTTTTAAGCCTGTAAAATGTACTTGATTTTTGAAGTGTATTTCTCCTGTTTGGCCAGCAGATGGTGCATGTTTGTGCTTAAAGCTGTTACAGAGGACTGACTTCTCTTTCTTTTATTTGGCACACAGATAATAGGAAGTGCCTATAGTGATGTTACCAATTGTTATTTGAAACTTGACTGTTCTGGGCTCTGATTGGCCTGGAGTTTTAAAAATTACTCAGCAGTGGCTGGCTGTTGCTTCAGCCTTAGTCAGGAAGAAAAAGATAGATCTCTTTGCTGAGGCTCGGTGAATTATGTCTTGATCTGGGCTTATGTCAAGCTGGGCTTGATGGACCTTTGGTCTGTCCTAGTATGATAGTACTTATGTATCTTCCCAGGTACTGTTTAGCCAGTATGCAGATGTTTAGTTAATATTTTAATTGATCCATATTTCAGTTACCTGTTGTTGTTTGCATATTTCCACTATTTTGTTCCATATTCAATATTTTAAAGAGAATAAACATAATTATTTGTTTGCCCTGTTTGTCTGGACTGATAACGGATTCTGGTGGTTTGTGTGTTGGGTCTGTAAGTGTTTTCTGGGAACTGTGAGACCACTGGGAGTGTGGCCTCAGTAACCTAGAAATAACTGGGGATAATTTGAGAGTGGGAGACTCGCCCAGCCAGAGGTAGTTGGGACCCAGTCAGTGGGAGGAGGATGCTAGTGTAGAGCACAAGTGGCAGGTACAGGCGGACCTGAGCTGTGCTGGGGATAGACCCTCTAAGTGGCTATAGGGTAACCTTAGGCGGGTGGCTTGGCTTTTCGTGACACTTAGTGACATCACCTAAGAAATGGAACAAAACCCACAAATGTATCACTGACAAACGAAGACACCAACAACAACTGGAAGCACCAAACTACAAAACAAAATAGAGACAAAACCAACAACAAAAAGACAAGCCAGAACAATACACAACAAGATGACAATCTTAAAACAGACAGACTGCACAGATAGCTACAGATTATCAAACACACCAAGATACCCATAGGATATATAAATGCACGGTCAGCAGTAAACAAGACAACCCTACTGAGAGACTGGATTGAAACCGAAAAAGTAGGCTTACTACTTGTAACAGAAACAAGGTTACACATAGAAGATGACTCAGTACTGCTGGGCCTGTGCCCACCAGGATACAAAACAATACACATCAACAAAAAGAAAAGAACGGGGAGTTGCAGTATTATACAAATCCACTTTCACCATTGAGCCTATTGCTAAATATTTATCCTCGGCGATCAAAATTTTGTCATGCAAAATTATTGACACAACACTCGTTAGAGGAAAGGTTGGACAACCACCCCTTCTGGATAACATTGATAAACAAACACAGTAATTTAGAACCAAATGACACCCATTTCACGAGGAACTGGGATGAAGCATGCTGTCGCGCCCTCATACCTTGGGGCATGCTGGGCATGCTTCAGGGGGTGTCTGACAGTGGGTGGCACCAGTGACTGGCGGGATAAAGGCACAGGGTCCTTTGCTCCCAGTGGTGTGCTCGGGCAGGGGTATCATGGCATGGCTTACTTTCCTTCACATGCGAATCCCCTTAGCACTAGGAGAGGGCTCTGCCCCTGAGTTTTTGATGACATTGGCCCATCGTGATGTCAGCTACATGCGCCCTCTTCTGCCATCTCCACGGCTTCCTTGGGGCTTCGGAACAGCTTTTGGCTTCTTCTGTGAGTGCGCTTTCGTTTGTCTGACTGCTTTGATCTGAGCTGACTTCTGACCATGCTGCCTGCCCTGACCCTTGCTGACTTCTGACCATGCTGTTTGCTGCCTGTCTTGACCTGAGCTCACTTCTGACCATGCTGCTTGCTGCCTGCCATGACCCTTGCTGATTTCTGATCATTCTGTCTGTTGCCGGCCTTGACCTGAGCTGATTTCTGACCATGCTGCTTACTGCCTGCCATGACCCTTGCTGACTTATGACCACACTGTCTGCTGCCTGCCTTGACCTGAGCTGACTTCTGACCACACTGCTGTCAAAATTGTGAGTTCTTATGCCAAGTGGAGCACTGCTGAGCGTGATGACATGCCCCTGTACTCTGCTTGGCGGCCGAGCAACCCTGAGGTTCACCTGCGGTGACTGCCGTTCCCCGGAGGTTGAGCCCCCCAGGTGCGGGAAACTGAGAAGAGGAGCGCTGAGGAACCAGCCGGAGGGTAGCGGAAGGGAATGGTCCTGGTACAAGTAATGCCCAACAGGCAGGCAACAGGCAAAGGGTAATCCAGGTACAAGCAGTGTTCAACAGGCAGGCAACAGGCAAAGAGTAATCCAGGTACAAGCAGTGTTCAACAGGCAGGCAACAGGCAAAGAGTAATTCAGGTACAAGCAGTGTTCAACAGGCAGGCAGCAGGCGAGAGAGTAATCCAGGTACCAGCAATGTGGCAGGCAGCAGATGAGAAAGTAATCCAGGTACAAGCAATATTCAACAGGCAGGCAATCCGGGAAACCATCCAATACAAGAGCGCTTACCAAATAGAAGCCGAAGCAATGAAGCAGAGGAAGAGCCTCCCAGAAATAGTGCCGGTGTCTGACGTCAGCAGAAATCAGATGGGGAGGAGAGTGGTCAATGGTAGTGAGGGAAAGGAGAGCAGGAGCCCGCCTGCGGAGGAGACCAATCCCTGCGGAGCAAGGAGGTGGGGCCATGGCCCAGAGCAAGCCCGCAAGACAGAGCGCCGGAAGAAGGACAGTGGTGTGCGCACGGCACTGGCGGGAATGGCAGGCAACGCCAGCAACATCAGTGCGAACACAGCACCGCCGAAATGAGCATTGGTCCAGCACAGCGTCGCCGAATAGAACGTCGAACCCGCTAAGGAGGTGAGGGGCGTGACAGCTGCCTACTGTCTGCCTTGACCTGGGCTGATTTTTGACCACACTGACTGCTGCCTGTCTTGACCTGAGCTGTTTTCCGATCACACTATCTGCAGTCTGCCTTGTTTCTCTCCCTGAGATGTGCCTGTCTCCAGACACCAACATTTCCTGACTGTGGACTAGTCCTGCTGGTTGCCTGAACCTGGGGGCTGTACCTTCAGGGAACAGCAATTGGTCAAGGTAAAGAATCCAGGGGTTTTGTTGACTGTCTTTGGTCCACTTGGACTAGGATTTAGGGCTCACTTCATCCAGCTCCAGGGCTGGACAGTACACATGCGAAAACACATTTGACAAAATAGCACCACTTAAAACAAAAAGAAAACAACCAAGACCCTGGTTCAATGATGAGCTGCTGCAGATGAAAAAGCTATGCAGGAGACTAGAAAGAACGTGGACCAAAAACAAAACAGAAATAGAGAAATATGAAGAAAAGTCATAAGAATATACTAACATAACATAAAGAAAACAAAATCAAAATACTGCAACACATACATGAACCCAGCACAGACTAATACAAAAAATATTTGAATTCATGATCAATCTATTATTTTATTTTTGTTCCATTTGTACCCCGCGCTTTCCCACTCATGGCAGGCTCAATGCGGCAGGCAATGGAGGGTCAAGTGACTTGCCCAGAGTCACAAGGTGCTGCCTGTGCTGGGAATCGAACTCAGTTCCTCAGTTCCCCAGGACCAAAGTCCACCACCCTAACCACTAGGCCACTCCTCCACATCTACTGAAAACACAGGACATACTGGCACAACTGAAATACCACATACATGTGAAATGTCTGCTAGACAAATGCCCCAGCCCCCAACTACATGAAAAAACCCCACCAGAATGGTTCATGGAATGCATCACCAAACATATCACATACATATTAGCAGAAGGCCGATTCCCAAAAGATAAAGGTGAAATCATACTCACTCCAGTCCTCAAGAACACAACCAACAAGTTCAGTGATCTTACAGACCAGTGGTTTCAATACCACTTTTGACCAAAACGATGGAGGGATTGGTAACACAACAACTAATGGAATAACTTACAAAATTCTTAGTCTTACACAAATCCCAATCAGGTTTCAATTCACAACACAGCACCAAAACGGTCCTAACAACCCTGATAATGAAGTTCAGAAGCTTAATAAGCCTAGGACAGAATTTAGAATTTTGCTCTCCAAATAATATTATGTTATATAACCCACCTTTTCTCAATTAGGTTCAATGCAGAGTCACAACTTATGCTAGTAAAAAAAAACACTAGCACTGGGGTTTACTAATCCACTAGCATGGCTGGCTGTGCGCTAGTTACAACACAGCCCATTTGCCCATTCACTTTAAATGGGCTGTGTCAGCAATGCCGCGTGGAAGCCACTAGAGCAGCCTAGAGAACAGGCCCTCGGAATATTACAATATAAAATTACAAAATTACAGTTTTTGAATTAAGCGTTTATAAAAAAGATATGTCTCTAATTGTCTGTGAAATGCATAATAAGAGGGTATTGACTGGTGGATATCAGAAGAAAGCAAATTCCAGATTTTAGCAGACTGAAAAAAAGAATTTCCTAAAAAATCGTTTTGCTGTTCTGCCAGAAACTGATAGAAAGCAAAGTAGATCTAGATTTACTATTCGACATATATGAGCTGTCGAAAATACACATGAACAAACAATGGAATTTTTACAAAACTGTCCAGAAAGTACTCTAATTCAAACAGCGTGTTTTAAGCATTAGTGTTTAGATGTGCATAACCTGGCATTTAGACCTGAATACTGCATGTGTCTAAATTCCAATTTTACAAAGCTGAAACATAGACCTCTAAAATAAAAAACGTACATATGGCAAGGGGGCATGGTCTGGGCGTGTTTTGGGTGAGACTAGAGTAGGGCTACAAAATAAACATATATTCCCTGTTTCAGAAGAGGAATGAATGTCGCGTGTCTAATCAAATTGATGTCTGCATTTACACATAGTACTCAAGATATCTAGTTTTCAGAAAATTGTTCATATCGAGCAAATCCTCACGGAGATCATAAGGGAGATCACTCCCCATAATTCCACACTGGTTTCTATCCTCCTCAAACAAAAGTGAAACTGGCAAAAGATAGTGGGATCTGAGATGGTTGTGGGAAAAATACACATGCATATTTCTAAAATAGCTACAACAACCACTACTACTACTTAACATTTCTAAAGCGCTACTAGGATTACGCAGCGCTGTACAATTTAACATAGAGGGACAGTCCCTGCCCAAGGAGCTTACAATCTAAAAGACAAGTGATCAGTCAGTCCGAAAGGGGCAGTCAAATTGGGGCAGTCTGGATTACTGAACGGTAAGAGTTAGGTGCCGAACGCAGCATTGAAGAGGTGGGCTTTAAGCAAAGACTTGAAGATGGGCAGGGAGGGGGCTTGGCGTAAGGGCTCAGGAAGGTTGTTCCAAGCATAGGGTGAGGCGAGGCAGAATGAGCGGAGCCTGGAGTTGGCGGTGGTGGAGAAGGGTACTGAGAGGAGGGATTTGTCCTGTGAACGGAGGTTTCGGGTGGGAACGTAAGGGGAGATGAGGATAGAAAGGTAGTGAGGGGCAGCAGACTGAGTGCATTTGTAGGTAAGAAGGAGAAGCTTGAATTGAAAGCGGTATCTGATTGGAAGCCAGTGAAGTGACCTGAGGAGAGGGGTGATATGAGTATATCGGTTCTGGCGGAATATAAGACGTGCAGCAGAGTTCTGAACAGATTGAAGGGGGGATAGATGGCTAAGTGGGAGGCCGGTGAGGAGTAAGTTGCAGTAGTCAAGGCGAGAGGTAATGAGAGCGTGGACGACAGTTCGGGTGGTGTGTTCAGAGAGGAAAGGGCGAATTTTGCTGATGTTAAAGAGGAAGAAGCGACAGGTCTTGGCTATCTGCTGGATATGCGCAGAGAAGGAGAGGGAGGAGTCAAAGATGACTCCGAGGTTGCGGGCAGATGAGACGGGGAGGATGAGGGTGTTATCAACTGAGAAAGTGGAGGAAGAGGAGAAGTGGGTTTTGGTGGAAAGACGATGAGCTCGGTCTTGGACATGTTCAGTTTCAGGTGGCGGTTGGACATCTAGGCAGCAATGTCGGATAAGCAGGCTGATACCTTTGCCTGGGTCTCAGTGGTAATGTCTGGTGTGGAGAGATACAGCTGGATGTCATCAGCATAGAGATGATACTGGAAACCATGAGATGAGATCAGGGAGCCCAGGGAAGAGGTGTAGATTGAGAAGAGAAGGGGTCCAAGGACAGATCCCTGGGAAACGCCAACAGATAGCGGGATGGGGTGGAGGAAGATCCATGAGAGTGAACTCTGAAGGTGCGGTGAGAGAGATAGGAGGGGAACCAGGAGAGGACAGCGCCCTGGAACCCAAATGAGGACAGTGTGGCAAGAAGTAAGTCATGATTGACCGTGTCAAAAGCGGCGGATAGATCGAGGAGGATGAGGATGGAGTAGTGGCCTCTGTATTTGGCAAGGAACAGGTCATTACAGACTTTAGAGAGTGCTGTTTCTGTCGAGTGTAGAGGGCGAAAACCAGATTGAAGTGGATCGAGGATGGCATGAGAGGAGAGAAAATAAAGGCAGCGGCTGTGAACAGCACACTCAAGTATTTTGGAGAGGAAGGGTAGGAGGGAGATGGGGCGGTAGTTGGAGGGACAGGTAGGGTCAAGTGATGGTTTTTTGAGGAGAGGTGTGACTACGGCGTGCTTGAAGGTGTCAGGGACAGTTGCAGTAGAGAAAGAGAGGTTGAGGATATGACAGATGGAGGGGGTGACAGTATGAGAGATGATGTTAAGTAAGTTGGTGGGGATGGGATCAGAAGAGCAGGTGATGCATTTTGAGGAGGAAAGAAGGCGAGCGGTTTCCTCCTTGGTGATGTCAGGAAAGGAGGAGAAAGAGGCCTGGGTTTGTTGGTTGAGGGATTCTATAAAAGTTTACTAAAAAATGTGCACGCAAATTTAGGCATGCGCTTGATTTGTGTGTGTAATTTAAATGAATAACAAGTGAAGTAGTGCCAATAATTAGTTTTTTAACAAGCAATTATTGGCACTAATTAGATTTAATAGGGGCTTATGCTTGTAAATTTAGGCATGGGATCTGCACCTAAAATATATGCACGGCCCAAAAAAGGGGGTGCAGAAATTGGAGGGTCATGGGTATTTTGAGGTGGAACAGGGGTGTGGTTTTGAGTTACATGCATAATTATAGGATATGGGTGTTGTACATGTATACTTAGGTGTGGGTATTTGCACCACGTTTTATTGGTGCAATTAGCAGCACCTAAATTTATGTTAGTCTATAAACCCCACTGAACTTTAGGTGTGGCTTATAGAATACTGCATAAGAGGTTTTTTGGCACCCATTTTTTAGGCACCATTTATGGAATTCACCCCTAACCCCCAAATTCTATATATTGCGCCTAAATTTCTGCATGGAAAGCCAAGCACATTTTATAACAATTCACATAACTTAATTGGTTAGCTAGCTAATCAGCACTGTTAATTGGATGTTAAGCAATTAGCACTAATTGGCATTAATTATGATTTACACGCACAACTCACTATGCATATTCTGTACCGTGCTGCATGTAAATTCCAAGTTACACAGTTGAAACGGGGCATGGTTTTGGGCGGGTTGTGGGCGTTTTGAAAATATGTGCACATTATTATACAATACAACCATTCTGGGCCCGATTTTAATATATGGTGCCTAAAATTAACACTTGTTAGGTGTTCACGCCTAAGCATATTCTAAATACCGCATGTAAATATATGTGTGGTATTTAGAATATGCTTAGGCATAGTTCATGTGACTAAATCTACGCGCGTTCATTTACATCAGTGAAAAGCTGGTATAAATCCCTGCATGTAGATTTATGTACACTGGCCCATAACAACACGTGTAGATTTTGCAGCGCCCATGAAATGCCCATTTCCATGCCCCTAAGCATGCCCCTTTTTGCCTGTGTGCATTAGAATTTAGGCATAGTACATTATAGAATATGTTTAGCAATGTATGCTGTAAATTCTAATTTTTGCCAATTAGCATTCGTTATTGCTTGTTAAAAGCTACACAAAAAGTAGCACATATGAATTTATCTTGTTGGGTAGACTGGATGGACCGTGCAGGTCTTTTTCTGCCGTCATCTACTATGTTACTATGTTAATGCTTAACAGCTTGTTAAAATAATTAATCTATATGCGTAGTTATAGAATATGCCTAGATTTACATGCAGAATCATGCGTAACTCTAGGCACATTATATAGTTTCGGGGGTCTGCACCTAATTTAGGCGTCGGGATTTACACCAATTAAAACATGGCCTAAATGGACGCGACAAAATTTGGTCACATGGAGAGGCGATCGGCATTATTCAATATACCGCATGAACTTTAGGCCTGTTCTATAATATTTAAGCGTACTTTAGAGAATACACGGGCGTATTTTTTTCTCTGTGCAGATTTTTCCGGCATCATATACAGAATCTAACCTTAAATGTGTATGTTCTATTTCATATCATACATATGTGAGTACTGGCATATATGTGTTTGTGCCTGTGCTGACCCTATTGACGTCTTATATATTTATAGTTATATAATGGATGCTCCCACCATACATAAGCATTCATTCCTTAATTTATTTTACAACAGGCAAATCCTTTTCTAAAATACTAGTAGAACTTGAGAGATTTGAACCTAGTTCTCAATTCCAGTTTCGAAAATCCACCTCCACATATTTATGATAGAAAATTCATTAAGTGTATGAGGGGATCCTGTATCTTTGCACATAAATAAGAGAGTCAGGCCTTTGGGACCCTTTGTATTGTGATAATTAGTAATTCAGTGAAAGGCTCGTCTGTGTGCTGAGGTTACAGCACTAATAATTAGTGTGAACCTGCAATTAACCTACATATTTATATTGCAGACTGTGACATTTTTAGCATAGCCTGATCTCTTCTGAAATGTCTGCCAGTAACTAGGCTACCCATACAATAAGGAATTCTCTCGCTGAATCAGCTGAGCCTATACCCCTGGCAGCAGTGCATATGCTTCAGTTGTAGTCTCTGTTGTTGGTTTTTGTATAAAAGCTCCTTATACTTGCCTATCTGGGGCTGAGATTTGATGGGTTTCAAACCTTTGGCGGTTGTTCTTGGATATTTGACCAGTTTAGAAATCTGGAAATTCTTATTCTAGTGACCTTTGTGGAAATGCACATATGATGGTTCACTGAAATTTATGGTTCTGTTTGCTGTAGTTCGGGAAAGAAGAGGGTCAGTTGGTTAAGAGCCAAGTTTGCTGAGCAAAATAGCATGTGATATCTTGTTTAAGAAATTATGGTGCTCACTTTCAAAAGAGAAAAACATCTCAAAAGTGGCACCAAAGCACCCGATGGATGTTTTTCATGGGAATACATCCAATTTGCAGTTTTAAAAACTCAGATTTGAGACCGTTTTCTCTGCAGTTACTCTAAATCACAAGGTTGCATGTTTAGGGTGGGATTTGGACAGGCCCAAATTTGGACATTTTCCTGGGATAATTTAACAAAATGAAAATATTTAGTGCAAACATTGGAACATTTTTATCTGGACCTGTTTCAATCATGATTAAGTCACAAAAAGGTGCCCTAAAAGACCAGCTGTCCATTGGAGGGATTAAGGCATGATCCCCCCCTTGATCCCCCAGTGGTTACTGACCCCTCTCCCACCCTCCAAAGATATGACAGTACATACCTGGCTCTTTGATAGCTCCAGATATTATGACTATTCCTTATAGAGGAGCAAGCTGGTCCCAGGAGTAGGCTAGTGGTCAGTGGAGTGGACTCTAGAGAAAGGGACCTATATCCATATCCCATTCTAAATAGTATACTTGTGACGGAAACAGATAGCCTTCCAAAACCCACAAAATAACAACCTACAGATAGGTGACATCTGCAGACCTGAGGGCTTTTGTAGTGTTGTATAGTTAGGTACAGTAGGTTTTTAGGTGTTCCTGGAGGGCTCGCAAGTCGCATTACAAAATAAGGGTGTTAAGGTGGGATTGGTATCCGAGTCCCTTTATGTGAAGTCCACTGCACTGACCACTAGACTGCTCTTCTGCTCTACTGGTATGTCTATGTGGCCGGTTTACTAGGAATGGTGTGTTTTAAATCAGTGTTTTAAATTGACCTCTTTTAGACCCCTTCTGGACTTTTCCAAATGGGGAGGGGAACATCTTAAGTTCATCCAGAAGATTCTTTATAGTTTCCCTCCAATCCCAGGGTGGTTGGTTCTGGGGAGGCATCAGAAGGCGTAATTCAAAACTGATCCCCATGACCTCTGCTTTCTGCCTTTCTGGATCTAGGTGTATTTTGGGCCATTTATGTTCCCACATATAGTCTATTTGAATCTATCAGTATTTTGTGCACAAAATGAGTGTCTGGTGTGGGTTTAGTTTAGTTAGTAAAATAAGTGACAAGTAAGGAATACTTGAAAATGAAGACAGAGAAAGGTTTCAGATAGAAGGCATTTATTCTTACCGAAGTTTCAAATTAATACAGACATCGGATGGATTCTGGGTTCAATGGCACAGCGCTCTGCCGTCTGAGATGCGTTGGGGACGACTCCGAACTTAAGCCAACATCACCCTTCTTTTATACTCTCATCTCTCTATTGAAGTCTATGGCAGCACCTATTTTGGGACCTGTTTTTTTCAAATATTTCTCAATTTCTGCGGTTAAACTGTCGCGTACTGCCATCTGTGCATTTTGTACCCAGCTCTTCCGTTCCATGTATTTCACAAGGTTGCAACATTTTCCGGTAATATCAACATGTTTTTTGGAACAAACTGTTTTTGCGGTTACTAACATTTTTTCTGTTGAGATACCAGTTTCACATATTTCATCAACATCTTTCACAACACCTTCTGATCTCTGTATCAGTATCATTTTATACAATAATATACTAAAATAGGCCCCATTTTGAGAACCACATTTTATTCATTTTATCCATCATTCTTTCATTTCAGGTGCTATATATTATTTGGATATTGTACCTGTACCTGTTTGTGTCAAGACTCATTGTTCAGACCTGCTTTCTGCAGATTATCTAATATTATTTCATTCGTTAGTTATTTGGCCTAGTCAGTTATTTTTCAGATGTTTTAGGCCCTGTGGCTTTGTCCATCACAATTCCAGTGGCAGATCTAAAACCAGGCCATATATTAACATTCCCCTCTTCACCCTATCCCATAGGGTGACACCAGGGTAAATATACCATGGTACCATCCATTCCAGAAGGTATCCTACAAGGCCATAAAATTTTCTGAGTCTCAGTGCAAGTTGGTACAGTCTGAGTTATTTGGTTTCTGATTACCATTCTGGCACCACTTCAATTATTTCAATCATTTCTACTTATCAATATCTATGCTTATACAAAAACTACTATACTTCTACCCTTTTACATGCAAATTCTATCTCATTCTTACCTATTTAATCATTAATTTCTTTGGTTATATACTGATTATATCTTATCTTATAAAGCTTTATATGGTTATATTGTATCCCTGTGTGTGCTATTACCTGATTATACAGATGCAGACATTTCTCTAGTGTCTCTAGCAGTTGCATAGCGATTGGTCCTTCTCAGAGGGAGATAGTCCAATGTGTCATCTCCTGTGGTGTTGGGAAGGAGATTTTCGTACAGGACATATTGTCCTGCTGTTGTCTTTTTCGTGATTGCGGTTTCAATTAAGCGTTCTACTAAGCCTCTAGCACAAGGGATTATGCAACACCCTACTAGCACAAAAATTGCTACCACTATGATTATAGTTGTGGCTGCTGAAATGATAAATGTCTTCCATTTACCAAAAGCTTTATCCATCCAACCAGTCCAGGATGTATCAACGCCAGAGTTTTCTGCCAATTCTTGTGACAGTGAGGTTAAGCCTTCCAAAGCTCTGGTGATTGATCCATCTGGAGCTGTATTGTTGGGGATAAAGGTGCAACACTGTGTACCTATCTTTTGGCACACCCCGCCATCCGCTGCTAGAAGTTGGTCAAGAACTAATCTATTTTCCAACGTCATCCTGCTGGTGGCGTCTAATTGTGTTGCAATTCCTTTAACTGCGTCCCTAGTGTAGTTCACAAATCTCTGCTGGTTGTAATATATATAATTAATCCAGTCTACGTTCTTATTGATAGTAGCCCACCAAAAGAAGGTAGATTCGAATCCTGCAGCTATTTGGTTTCTGGCTTTGAACTCATCAGGGACCCCTCTTGGAACACCAATAGCATCTATATAGACCCGATCATCAAAAGATCCAGGCATTGCATTTCTCTTCACTCGTGAGGAAGAGCTGCTGTGAGGAGGGAGTAAGGATGCTATTATGATTGGAATTACCAATTTTACTAAGGCACATCTGCCTTTCCAACTTCTGTGAAGTGTATGGTGGATAGTATGGGCTCCACAGTACCACCATATGTCTGCTCTAGCTTGTGAAAAGTTTGTGAGATTAAGATTTCGCAGACTCTCTTTTCCTAAGGTTGTGTTGCAATTAGTCAAATTTCCTAAAAACCGTGTATTTCTCCCCTCATATCGTTCTATACATGTATGATATCTGGTAGCAGGATCTGGAATCCTGAATGCAGGTGGAACCCTCATCCGAGGGGGCAAGTAGGGGTGATGCTTGTCAAGATGCTGACAAGACTGATTGACTTCTTCTTTTACCTGCAATAATTCTAACATACACCAAAATCCATCTGGATCATTTTGGAGATCTAAAGGGAAAGGAACTACCGTTGGTTCTGCTCTTGCATGGGAACAAAAATAACAATTAGAGACATTCAAGCTCTTTGTAGTATAATGTGCCCATTCGAGCCATAGGTTTGTTTCTCCAAATCCTGTTTCTAATGCTATTAAATCTTTGGAATTGTTAATTGGCACGATCTGGTAAGGAATTTTTACTTCTGGGATCTTTGTTGGCATCAAAGGATTGGTCGCTGTAGGTTGGGCTGGGGGTGGAATAATCTTGAACGTTCCAACTGGATCTCTACCTGTGGCATCAATTCCTATGGAATAAGTTCTGTATGTAGTGGATGTTACTCCTCTGAAAGTGATAGCCACTTGGTTACATTTGGTCATTGGACAGAGGCCATTCACTCGCACTTTCATGATAGAAATGCTCTTCTTGAGATCTGGAATCTCAC
This sequence comes from Microcaecilia unicolor, assembly GCF_901765095.1. Lineage (NCBI taxonomy): Eukaryota > Metazoa > Chordata > Amphibia > Gymnophiona > Siphonopidae > Microcaecilia > Microcaecilia unicolor. The sequence continues at coordinate 101,287,750 of NC_044032.1, read as the reverse complement.
TACCTGAGTAGGGGACCCACGAACCTGTATACCACCATACTTGTGCCCAACTTCCACAATTGGAGAAGGGACACAGGTATACCTCAAAAGCTGACAAGTATTGCTGTACAGGATGTGCCCCACACATTGTGTAAGCACAGACATCAAGGGTTATTGTGGTTGTGTCCGCGGTGGTGGGTAATGCTATTTCGTAAGTGGTAATGAATTGTTTTAGAAAATTTTCTAGATGCTGTGTTCCTTGTATCGTGGGTATGGTGAGCATACACAACAGGAGGACTAAGGACTTCATGTTGGTAGTTTTCATGGTTAAATGTAAGATGTGGACTGTACCAAAGGTAATTGGCGGTTAATGAAAATGAGTAACACAATAAATCCTAGGGTCCTAACCAGAACTGTAATTGCTATAATTAATATTCCTAGGTATACCAAAGATTGATATATCATCAGGAAGAATTTGGGTTGGGTTGGTAAATTCTAACGACTGGGTAGGGTGGGTAAATTCTAACAGCTCCTCTTTCAGGAGTGTCGGGGATAACAAAAAGACTGTATACTTCCAAAGGTCCCAATCCAACCTCTCTAATGAACACAAAGGGTATCCAATCAGTGCCCAGTACGGCGTATGTGATAATCCAAAAATCTACAACGTCACCAGTTTCTGGTCTTATTAGGAGGTCGTCGGTTTGTTCTATTTGCAAACCTAAAGTTCCTCCAAACAATATCACAGTGTCTGTAACCGTTCGGCTAGGACCTAGTGTCCAATTCTCAAACAAAGGTTCACACAATGTCAGATAGCGGGTGAAGGGGTCCCAATTGGGATCGTCTTCTGGAGCTGGGTCCCAATGAGGATGTATTAACTCTCTTAGATCAAAAAGGTACTCTGGGGGTTCAGGGATTAAGTGTACACCTATACTAAAAGGCGATGGTGGGGGAGAATCAGGTGGAGAGGGCGGGTTATCTGGTAAATTCTGGGACATATATTGATGGTTACTTAAGGATGATGAGCTATCTGGGAGGTCGAGTGGCTGGGACGGTGATGTTTGGAGTGGCTAAAGTAGTATTCGTGGGAGGAGGAGCGTCACTAGGAGGAACCAGAGAATAAGGAGGAGGGGTGGGTCGTAATTCAAGCAAGGTAATATTATCCTCAAAAGTAGTTGTAAGATTGGGGACAATATGGACCGAGCTACTGATATTATTGGGAACAGTTGTAGAATGCAAAACAGGAGAATCAGTGAGGACAGGAGTAGTCGCAGAGGTTTCAATAGGCTCTGGAGGATAGCCAGTTGAAAAGTCTGTCGTGGCAGATGTGTCTGCCCAGGGGGTGGGATGACTGGTGGCAATGGGACCTATCTTTGAGGTCGTCGGGGGGGATCTGTATCCAAACAGGCGGGTAAATGCGGTGTATTGTTGGGGCTCTGTGTAGGCTGCTGTAGTAGGTGATGGAGCAGGAGTAGATGTAAGTACCGAAGTAGTTACAAGTACTGCTGGAGTAGTTGCAAGTACAGAAGTAGTTGCAAGTACTGCTGGGGTAGTTACAAGTACCGAGGTAGTTGCAAGTACCGTGGCGTTTCCGGCTGGCAAGGTAACGTTGCCAGTGGGAAAGGCAGTAAGTGTGATCCAAAGATCCAGGAGGTTACTGTCAGCAGTATAGGTAAACAGGGTAGTGAAAAACAAAACCAAACCTATACAAAGTAGGATGATGCACACGAGTCCAACAGCAAACAATCGAGCAGATGGAAAGCAGAAGAAGAGGGTGTATTGATGTAACACCGTCACAGCTGCTGAGACGACGCTCGGACGGGTGCTGGTTCCGTCCGTGTCGTCAGGATTGGTGTCGCCTTCCAAATAAGTGTCGTCGAAGTCGTTCGACCAATGGGAATTGGTTTCAGATACCTGCTCAGAGTGACACTTATCAACAGGGTAAAGTCCAATGTCCAGTGGGTCTGGTGGATCAGGTTCCTTGATATTGTCGAGGGCTGCAAGGTTCTCAGCAGTTGGTTCCCTGCGGAGACTCTTACTAGCGGGGGAGGGTGGTGGTATCAACACTTTCACAGGAGTGGTTGGGAAAGGTGGTATTGGAATAGGAACTTTATGTAGAGAAATAGTCTGTAAGGGAATGAGTTCTTCTGGAGTGAAAATCGGCGGAAATTGCTGTGGCATTTATCTGGCTTGATTCGGGAAGTACAAATGTAGAATGTCAAGCAGCTCACAGATGTTGCTGTGCAGATTCTGTACTGTGGAAACCGCAACAGACTCTTGTTCTTCCGGATTCAATTGTCCTGCTAAGTTGCGGATTTGGGTGAGATCTTCTGCAAGGTTACGGATTCGGATGAGACGGATGTGAAGATCTACGTATGGGAGTGGGAGTGCTGGAACAGTTGGAGGAAGAGGTGAGGACGGCAACTCAAAAGCAGGTTCCAATACAGGTGGTTGTTCTGCTGGTGACTCTGGAGAATCGGCGAAGGCTTGGATGACTATGTCAGCCAGATCAAGGAGGTGGGATTCAGGAGATGGATGGAGGTGGGATTCAGGAGATGGATGGTCTAAGTTGATTAAGTGGTTAAGTCTTTGGTCGAGTTGGTCAAGATGGTTCAAGAGTGTTGGATGTGGGGTCGGTGGTCTTGGGCTCAGTGGTGGTGGAGATGGAGTTTGTGGTGGGACTGGTCTCTCCAGTGACTGTTGTGCTGGAAACATCAATGGAAACATCCAGGAGGCCTGATTGGGTATTTGGATAGGCGCGGATATCTTTCAGATGGACCCAGGATGTGTGGTCCTCAAGCTTGGCAGCTGTGGCTGACAGAGCTTCTATCTTGAAGGGCCCAACGTAGATGGGATCTCGCCAGGTCTTGTGCGTGTAATAACGCCGGTGCACTAGATCGCCCACTTTATAAGGGGGGGATCTATTGGCATCACAATCCCCTCTTCTGTCCGAAATGGCCTGTGGAATTGAGGACAGAGAACTTACAATAGTCTGCAAGATATCCCAATATACTGAGTATTGATCGGGTACTTGAGTGTCTGGATTGCCAGGTAGGAGTCGCATCTGGCGACCTGTACATAATTGGAACGGCGTCAGTTTAAGGGAAGAGGATGGAGTGGCACGGAGAGATAACAGTGCCAAAGGGAGGGCATCAAGCCAATTCTTTATCCCATTTGCCATAAGCTGACGCATTTTTGTTTTGAGCAACCCATTGTATCTTTCAACCAAACCATTACTGGTGGGTTTGTAAACACAGACAGTTCTATGTGTAATACCGAGTGCTGGAAGGAGGTTCTGCAGGAGTTCATTCACAAAGTGTGTACCATTATCTGTGGTAATTTTGCCAGGAATACCAAATCGAGGAATAATTTCATTACACAGTGACTGTGCCATGGTTTGTGCGGTTTCTCTAGTGCAAGGGAAAGCTTCCACCCACCTAGAGAAACTGTCCACGCAGACAAGCAGATACCGTTTACCACGCACAGGTGTCTGCATATCTGTGAAATCAATATACCAATGTTGGCCAGGTCCCTGGACAACAGGCAAATGACCGGAAGGGATGACAGGTCCTCGTTTAGGTGTATACAGAAAACATTTGTAGCAATTATGAACTACGGTGTGACACATGGGCATCATTTGGGGAGCCCATAGCTTGGAAGACAATTGATCATACAGTGTATTAGCATTTAAATGTAAAGGATAATGGAGGGCATGCAAAAGAAGGGATAACACATGCTGTGAAACACATAATTGACCATTAGGATGGGTCCAAAGACCATTCGGATTAAGAAAACATCCAGCTTGCTTCCACAAAGTGAGTTCTGCTTGTGAAAGAGAGGAAGTGAGGGTGGTAGAGAAGTCTGAGGTTAGGGATTCAGGGGGAGGGGACGTAACAGGGGGCTCTGATTCAGGAGATAGTAAGGAGGGTATGACAGGAGGTGCAGGGAAAATAGGTGGGGTGTTTGGAGAGGAGGATTCAGAGTGTGTGGAGTCTGAAGGAGTAGAAGGAGGTGTGTCAAGGGGAGGCACTTCGGTTGCAATTACCGGAAGCGCCACATCAGTAGGGGACTCGGAAGGAAGGCTGGAAAAGGAAGTGACCTCACGGGCTAGTTCATCAGCAGCATGGTTCCCATTAATGGCGAAAGAAAAAACTGTCTCCTGATGAGCTTTAATCCAGGAGATACTGGTGCGGAGGCCTTTTTGATGGCGCTTCTCCAACGCATCGAAAAGTGCAGTCCACAAAGGTAAGTGACTGAGAGGTTGTCCCGTAGAGGAAATCATACCCCTCTGGTTCCATTTGCGGACATGGGAATGCAAGGAAGCAAAAACATAGTCTGAATCGGTGACAATGCTCAAATCAGAGTGTAGTGCTTTATACAGTAGGACGTATAAAACCGCTGCAAGTTCTGCGGTTTGGGCTGTAAATGCATCTGGTAACCTGAATTGTATAGGATCCAGTATATGTTCTTCCGGTGTATAATGGAGGGCGGCAAAGCCGGCAACTCCGTTTTGCTGAGAACCATCTGTAAACCAAACCTCGCCACTCTGCAAGATTTCTGAATGCAGATGGAGGGATTCGGGAACAGACAATTGGGTAGTGCACTCATGGGGAAAGATTGCATTCTGTGCTGTTTCTGTTACAGTGAGTAATGGATCTAGGCGTTGAAGGTCAGTTAACGTTAATGGGTGAATAGAGTGCACTACACTGAACAAAAGTACTTGATACTTTTGCAATCGGCAGACAGTCATGTGACTAATCTGTTTGTCCAACAGATATTTTACATCATGGGACGTGTGAAGAATCACCGGAAGGTGAGGAATGTAGCTGTATAATTTCGTGACAGCTGTACTGGCGGCAACAAGGCCTTTCTCACAAGTGGCAAAGGCTCTTTCAACAGGGGAAAAAGTACCTGAAAGGTAACCACAGGCAAGATCATCATGTTCTTGAGTGATTAGGCAAGACCAAGTAGTCTCAGTATGCACGACCCAAAGGTGTACATCCTGAGAAACATCGATGGTGGCCAATGGTGAGGAAAGCATAACATCTTTTACAAGAGCCATAAGATCAGTTGTTTCTTGAGTTGTGAAGTTTAAGGGTTCTCGTTTAACTTTCTGTTTACCCTGTAGTTTCATATAAAATGGCTGTGTTCGAGCAGAATAATTGGGTATCCAAAGGCGACAAAAATTCAACATGCCAAGGACACCTCTGAGATCAGAAACAGTAGTGGGCATCCGCAAGGAGGATACATGTTGGAGAGTATCGGGACCTAGGCCCTTCTGGCGGGGGCCAATGTGATGGCCAAGGAAGGTAACATATGTCTGAGCAATTTTTAATTTCTTTCTGTTAACTTTATAGCCTTTCGTAGCAAGAAAGCCAAGAAAGTCACAGGTGACCTGAACGCATGTGTCAAATTCAGGGCAGGTAATGAGCATATCGTCTACATATTGAACGATAGAGGTTTGTGGTGGGAGATCATATCTATACTGTTTGAATTCCTGTATGTGTGCTGCTAAAGTTTGGGAAAAGACTGTAGGACTATCTGTAAATCCCTGGGGAAGACGGGTCCATTGGTAGGTTGTATTGTTGAATTGGAAAGCCGTTAGCGGGCGGCTTACAGGGTCAAGGGTGATGGAAAAGAAGGCATTAGACAAATCAATAGTGGAGTGATATGTCTGCAAAGTAATGCTATTGAGGAGTGTAGTCGGATTTTCAACATTTGGAAATACCGCGTAAGTGAGGTCATTTAACGCGCGTAAGTCCTGTACTATACGAAAGGCGCCAGGCTCTTTCTTTGGCACTGGGAATAATGGAGTATTGTATGGTGAATTACACTTCTCAATGATACCTTGCTGTAATAAGGAATCAATTTGTTCCTGAGCTCCAGCGATAACTTCAGGTTTTAGCGGATACTGGGCAATTTTAGGGCCTTTGCAACCCGGTAGCAGCTGAATACGATGGGGAGGGCCTTTAACCTCACCATAGGGTTTCTCAGGTGTGGCCCAAAGAAAACTTGGTAGGTCATTCAGAGCGACCTCTATTTGTTTCTCAACCATAGAGGTGACAGCCATCATGAGTGAAGTGGTTTCATTAGGGGAAGGATCAAAATGAATTTCAAAGTGAAACAATGTCAACAGGTCTCTCCCAAGTAAGTTGACAGGGCATAACGGAGCATACAAAAAGGGAGCAGATAGCTGTTGATCCGCATAGGTAATTGGCAAAGGCTCAAGCAGGGGTGTGTCTGTAGGGACACCATCAAAGCCGGTGGTGGTAATATTGTTAGGGGAAACTTTAAGAAGTTTCTGCAATTTGTGCGGGACATGGGCTAGCACAGAGCGAGAGGCGCCTGTGTCTATTAAAAAGGGAACGGGGACATCACAGATTAACAAGGTGATCATGGGATCATCCAATCCTGCAGCAGTGTGGACCACGCCTAGTCACTGTGGGCGGCGTTGATCCGGGTTCCATAATGGGAATGACTGTCGTTCTGGAGACCTCTGCCGCGTGCGACGAGGCATAAGTCGTTGGGGGTGAGAGCATTGAGCAGCATAGTGCCCATACTGCTGGCAGCGATAACACTGGACATCAGGATAGCGATCAGGACTAGGTCGGGAACGATAGTCTCTGGATCGTCTGTTATCATCCAGAGGACCCCTTGGGGGACCTCGCTGAGGTTGGGAGCTACGACCTCTTTCTTCTGGGTAATCAGTTCTACGGTCTGGGCGGTAGAGCCGTGGGCCCTGATTTCGGGTGTTATTGTCATAGCGTTGGTCAGCATACATAACAATAACAGGGGGAGAGGTCTCCGGGATATTGGGATCTGTGTCAGCGTTCTTAGAGGCTCTCTTTTCTTTGAGATCTTCAGTCTGCAGCACTTCTAAGTTAGTGTGTACTGTCTTACGATGTTGGGCTTCATCTTGCTTGCTTTTAATAAGCTTTCTGCAATGATGAAGGATGTGTTCACGAATCTTTGGCCATTTTTCTAGTTGGAGACCAACTGTGTCTTCAAGTTTTGTTTTGATCTGTGAAGGTAGGGTTCCCTTAAGTAAATGATAGAATACCGGAAGAGCATTATCGGAGTCAAATTTCTCCTCTGTCTCTTCTTTATAGAGGTCTTGGAGTCTGAGTAAGTAAGCCTCAATAGGCTCTGAATCCATTTCCCATCTCTGAGAAGTGATAACTGAAAAGTCTTTTAGAGCCGGATACATGGTCCGGATTTCCTGGAATACTTTGGTCTGAATCTCTGTTAAAGGATTGCCATCATACTCGGTATCTGTTACAAATTTGGCATAGCCCGATTGAGTGAATATGTCAGTGACACTGGCGTGTGGGGTTCTGCCCAAAAGCGCTTTCATGTCTCCAACTGACAGGGTGGTCCCTAGTGTAATGTCCTGTAATTTCTTCAACCATCGGTTGCCTCCTAATGCAATATCCGGGAGTTGCAGTATGAGGCTATTTAATTCAACTGCTGAAAGTGGAGTGTACTCCGTATGAGGAACACCACCTGACATCTTATTTAACAGGGGAAAAAGTTTTACTTTTTCAAAGGGTTTAATCAATGAAGATGTAAGGAGATCAATTGATGCGGTTGGGGGAAATTGATTCTCGTACTTTTTCCAAACCTGGAGACCTTGGATTAGGTAGAGGGTCGTTTTCTGATCCCAATGGGGGTCAGGGTGGTCATAAATAAGATCTCTCACTAGTGAGAGCTTATCAGACCGCAAGGATCCTTCACGTGGGAAGAGGGCGGACTGAGGCTGAAGCGCCTCAGACCATCCTGCAAGATTATCAATCCATGGTTGAACATAATACCATGAATTTTCATGTAATGCCACATATTGGGCGGGTGTGCTAGGTGGACCAGATAAGCCAGGTTCTGTATCAATGTTCAGACCTGTAGGGTGACGGGGACCGTCAATGACTGCAAGGCAGCGGCTAGATCCCTCGTCAGTAAGATAACTTTGAGGGTGGCGTTGTCTGGTATGATGTGAAATAACATCATGTTGTTGGGGCATTTTGGATTTTGATGCAGCAGATGCAATAGTATCCGGGAGTTCTGAAATGGACTTACGTAAGGAACGAAGTCCTTCTGAAACGAATGCGAGGTCATTTCCCATACTGGCCAATGTGGTGCCATGTTGTGGCATACAACCTGCCCCTAAAGGAATGTGTGTGTCAGGGGGACGGGTCTTGGGTAGTTCCAGGTGCGATGAATCTCCTTCCACCGAGGAGGAGAAATTTAGCACTGGGGGAGGTTCATTTCGAATATCCTCCAGGTCAGATTTAGCTGGGAGTTGTTGTTGTAAAACTTCCCATGCTGCGTCTAATGGGGAGGATATTATTTTTGGTAGATCCCCAGTACCTGGTTTGGCTGGAAGTATGAGAGGACGGCGGAGACGAGCCAGTTCCTCTGCTAATTGGGGAATTTTACCCTTGGGGCGTGCACCCAATTGCTCCCATCTAGGAGGAGTAGAACACTCAGGTTCTAGAGTCGGCATGGAAGGGTTCATTGGAACAGGGGGCGCTGTAATAAAGCCCCGATCACAGAGTTCCTGACAAATAGCCCGTGTCTGTGTAGCAGGACTACATGGAATGAAGCCCATCTGTCGTAACTGAGACAGAATAGGGTAATGCAGGGATGCGGGAGGCAAGAAACCAGTTTGGACAGAGGAGTCCAAAGGTGGCGGTGGAGGTGATGTCTGAGTTGAATGTCCCATGTATGGGTAGGTAGCCGTTTGAGTAGTCATGTGTGAGGTCAATCCTGATCCTGGCACAGGACAGGTGGAGGTCTGGGCAGCCGCATCAATCTGACTGGTAGCCGGGTGGTGAATGGTGACCGGAACCAAAGGGTCCTGGACACAACCTTAAACAGCTTGCAATCTGAATACTAACCATATATTTGTTGAGCCACCATAACAATGCTTAATCGAAACCACTGTTCCTTCCCAAGACCACTGAGATAGATACATTATATTATCTCCCCATGCACTATGCAGCAGATATAATAGAAGCCATAGAAAGACCTGAAAATGTTTATTAGTATGATCCACCTGAAATTGCTATTACCCACATACCTTCTAGCAATTTCTAAGACCAAAACTCCCCCTCTCGTTTGATAGCTTGCTACCTTCTGGAATGGATGATTACAAGCTTGACGAGCTTTGTGTCACCCCTCCTCAGAGGGGGTGACAAGTGGGGAATGTATAATTATGGTACAGCCAGGGACCCCCCCCCCCACTGGAATGGTGGCGGGCCCAGTCATAGAGCTCAGGCCATTACAGACCTTGGCTGAGTCAGAAATCTGATGGCTGACATAACTGGGAGCTTACTGGAAAAGTATGGCCTAGTTTGTAGCCCAGATTGAGGCCTAAAAGTTAAGTCAATAGATATGGAAACAAAATGGAGGATTTCAACACAAAATGGAAGCCCGTATCTGTTACAAAGTGGAATTTTCTCTAATGTAAGTTAGAAAAACAAGTTGAGAAATAAGTGAGTCATAGCAGGTGCAAAGAAAATAGAGAACTAGCTGTTCCAGAGAGGAGGGAGACTTCCTGTGAGCAGGATTGTGGTCAGCTGGTCAGCTGGTGTGAGAAAGGAAAGGCGTAGCAAGATAGAAGCTACTCATTAGCATGAGCCAATCAGTGACAACCATGACATTAGCATAGATCCAATCAGGTATATCTACTGTCATATTATCCATATCCTGAAGGCACTTATAAAAATCAGGGTATTTCCTGGTTTGAGTTAGAGAGACAAGGGTTGGCACTCTCTCTCCAAGGGAAACCAATGTGTCCAACAAAATTGACAAATTTCCTAGTTGCTTTCCCTTGTAAAACCTCCAATTGGTAAAAGAAATTATAAAACATTAGCAAATAATTAACACCTGTTTGTAGCTTATTATATTCCTATAATTAATTGATTGTACATGCCTGTTGTCAATCACTGATTTGACTTATACCTTAGCAAATAAACTCCTCATTCCAAATGATGATTTGTGGGCTTCACTTAATGATCAAAGGCTGTAAGTATAAATGCATTGTATAACTTGTAATCTAAATCCAGTTTGTTATAAGGCTGGTATCTTTTCCTTAGACCTAACGTCTCCCTTAGAGGCAATAACTCCTTGATTACCTCAGTACTAGTGTTATTTAGAGATGGAGTCAGATTAAGGTCACTCTAGCCTTCTTGGGGGGGCTTGGGACCCCTTAATTCTCAACAGGTGCCACACAACCATCCTTAGGGCTTTATTTTGTGCATTTTTCTCTAGGATGTGTTTTTTAAAAATAGTATCTAAAGAAATACATACTGAGCACAAAAATATCTGGAAATTAGCAATTTTTAAAACAAAAAAAAAAATAAACATTTTCCTGTTCAAAAATTGCTATGTTCAGGTTGAGAATTTTAGATGTTTTCACCAAAATGTCTAGAATTGGACTTGGACATCAGATCAAAAATAATACGTTGAAATCCTCTGCTCAGTGTGCGGCGGTGGCTATGAAAACAAATTCAATGTTTGGTAAAGGAAAGGAATAGAAAGCAAAAATGAGAATGTTATATTGCCTTTGTATTGCTCCATGGTGCGACCACACCTCAAATATTGTGTTCAATTCTGGTCACCGCATCTCAAAAAAGATATAGTGGAATTAGAAAAGGTACAGAGAAGGGCGATGAAAATGATAAAGAGGATGAGATGACTTCCTTATGAGGAAAGGCTAAAGCGGCTAGGGCTCTTCAGCTTGGAGAAAAGACGGCTGAGGAGAGATATGATAGAGGTCTATAAAAGAATGAGTGGAGTGGAGTGGAACGGGTAGAAGTGAATCGCTTGTTTACTCTTTCCAAAAATACTAGGACTAGGAGGCAAGAAATGAAGCTACAAAGTAGTAAATTTAAAACGAATTGGAGAAAATGTTTCTTCACTCAAAGTGTAATTAAACTCTGAAATTCTTTGCCAGAGAATGTAGTAAAAGCAGTTAGCTTAGTGGGGTTTAATAAACATAGTAACATAGTAGATGACAGCAGAAAAAGACCTGCAAGGTCCATCTAGTCTGCCCAACAAGATAAACTCATATGTGCTACTTCTTGTGTATACCTTACCTTGATTTGTATCTGCCATTTTCAGGACACACACCGTAGAAGTCTTGCCCAGAACTAGTTTGGATGGTTTGCTAAAGGAAAAGTCCATAGACCATTATTAAAATGGACTTGGGGGAAAATCTACTGCTTGTTTCTAGGATAAGCAGCATAAAACACATTGTACTTTTTTGGGATCTTGCCAGGTACTTGTAACCTGAACTGGCCACTGTTGGAAACAGGATGCTGGGCTTGATGGACTTTGTCTGTCCCAGTATGGCAATACTTACATACTTATGTACTATTGTACTAGAGAAGCTTCTAGCAGGAGAATGTTGCTATGTGTCTCTTGTTTGTCTTTTTGCTCATGATTTATACATAATCTGACTTATAGAACATATGCAAAAGCAGATTGTTCCAGTTCTATACTTTACTAAATAGTGTTAATCCTTACTTTCAATGGCACTAATAATATAAGAATGAACTAACCCATCTCCAATAAAAACCCTGTACTTCAAACTGCAATAAATACTTAAGAAAGATGTTGTAGGCAACAATATCAACTGCAGTAATCAAGTCAAGGATCAACACCTGTCCTAGATCAATCTACAAAGACTCAAGCTAGATTTCCCATCCTATGAGCAATGCAGGGCTTTGTTTCTCTTCCAGAGTGGGCGCTTAAAATTAAATCATTAACAGTTACCCTGAGATGATCTACCTCTAGCCCAGAATTGGAGATAATCTCCTCTTCCTGCTGTGACTGATACAGACACCATCAACTGCTTGGATTGCTTCAAGAAACAGCTGTAGTTTTCAGAGGGGAATCAACTGCAGATGTGTCCTTTCCTGATATCCTAGTAAATCTAGCTCATGACTTCTGGATAGAGTCGGATCACCCAGGGAAGAATAAAGTGCCTGCCTGGTTCTGGCAGGAGCAGTTGATTCAACCTCTTCCCGTTGGGATCTGAAGAGCCTATCTATATATGAGCTGTCAATTATTATTGTAGAGTTCAATTGAGAAGAATGGGTTAGTAATGAGATTTATCAGTGAATCCATTGGGACCATAGCTACAGAATTTTCTTCTAGGAACACTCCATGGTATTTGCCAACATACAAACACAGTATGATCAGTGGCAAGTTGGTTGAAGCATTGGAAAACATGTAGTCCTATCAGATGGGAGGTCAAAGAGCTACTCAGTTACCTAGATTGTGCCAGGAGTGAGTATAGTGAAGAAACCTGACCCATTCTGGTATAGTCCTTGAGTCATTCATTTCAATTTTTATTCAGGGACCATGAGAGGATCATTTATTTATTTTGGACTTTACTGTGTATGGCAGGTATTTAATATGTCATGGAGGGTGTTAATTAGTGATTTTCTGAGCACTTTGAAGATAATATGGTGGGTGAATATTCCACGTTAATTTCTAAGCACTAAATTAATTTAAAAAAATTCTACTCCACTTAAACTTAAGCATCTGCTATAAAAACGTACACAAAAATTACAGACATAACTATACAAATAAACAAATATGTTACAGCTTATACAAGTGAACAAAAGTACTGCTATATTCCCCTCTGTTGATACACAAATGCCATACTTAGCCATGACTTTTCTTTATTTGTATGCATGGGCTTCCAAAGTTTGGGAGCCTGCATTAATTTCTTGTAGCACCTCATTGACTGCCTACATGCTCTTTTAGCATACACAAAATGGCCTTGACATGCATGTTCAATTGTATTTGGCAGGCTCCAAATCAGAGGCAATTTTCAAGTAACCCATGTAGCTGCAAAGTCTATAGATACTTTTTATTCAGATCATAGTGTCACGTCTGTGGCCATGACCACCCTCAGCCTTACCTTCTTTCTGGGGGTCAGCAGCTCTGCTGGCTTCTGTCTGTCTTTGTGTTAGTGTTGGCTCTGGTTGTGTGTGCTGATTGATCCACTAGACCTCACCTGTGTGGGCTCTGCCTCTTTAGGGAGCCAGCATCTAAGATGGCTGCCACCGGCTCTATGCCAGCTTCCAAGATGGCTCCTGCTTGTCTTTCCTGTGGGCTCACTTCCTATGTGTGTCAAGCCTCTCTTTGGGGTCAGCGTACTTCCTGCTTCTGTCCTGCTGCTGGTGACTCATCAGTGAGAGCCTTCATAAGGAAGTGCTGTGCTTTCATTCAGGGCCTTTGCATGATGTCATGCCTAAAGGTCAGCAGGTTAGTGAGAGTTCTGTTGCGCTGCTACTAAGCCTGTCTCTGGGTTCCTGCCCATCTGCTTTCTGTACCTGTGGACTGCTAGTCCTTCCGGATGGGCTCTGCCACTCTGTTTGAGTGTCTGGGGACTGCTAGTCTTTCTAGTGCTTTCCTCAGTGTATGTAGCCTCCGTCTTTGTTTGTTCTCAGCCTGGGTTTGGAGATACTCAGCTACAGCCTGGGTTTATTTCTCTGGCTGTGTGTGGAGCTGCTGTAGCTTCAGCCCAAGACCCTTGGCCTGTTATTCCTGGTTTTCTCTCTTTACCCTGAGCCCTGCTTTGCCCAGCTTTTATGTTAACCCTGAGCCCTGCGTTGCCCAGCTTGTGTGTATATCCTGAATCCTGTTTCTGCCTAGATAGTGTTATCCGGTTTCCCGCTCTGCCTAGCTAATGTATATCCTGAGTGAATATCCTGAACCCTGCTTGTATATCCTGAGTGTATATCCTGAATCCTGGTTCTGCCTAGCTAGTGTTATCCGGTTTCCCGTTCTGCCTAGCTAACGTATATCCTGAGTGTATATCCTGAACCCTGCTTGTATATCCTGAGTGTATATCCTGAATCCTGTCTCTAGCTAGTGTGTATTTCCTGGGGGACTATCCTGTATCCTGCCTCTACATAGCTAGTGGGTTTACCCTGTGGGTATTCCCTGATCCCCGTTCTGCCTAGCTTGCATGTATGCCCTAGTCCTTGCTCCTGCTAAGCTTTTGTATGTCTTGTCTTCATAGTCTGTCTTGTGTTTCTGGCTTGGCGGCTGCGTGCAGCGCTCAGTGCAGTCTAGTATTTAGTATAGCTTCCGTGTGTTTCCTAGACCCAGGGTGGGTCCTCTGGATCTCCAGCTCCGGCCTTGTCCTGCAAGCCCTGCCAGCCACCCGCACGCTGGAACTCAACTCCAGCAGAACAGTGGCTAAGTGCATGTGAAGCGGTTCCTGTTCTGCTGGTTCCAGTTGCCTGCTTCCAATCCAGAGTTCCAGTCCTGTCCTTCCGTATGTCCAGTTCCAGGGTGGTCTTGCCTGCCCCTGCCGCTCCTCAGCAGGGGTCCAAGGGCTCACGATTCCTGGTTCTGACTGGAGGACTTGACAGAATGCAAAGGCCCTCGAGATCGCGACACATAGCTCATTTTTAAAGGGAAAGTATGTGGGTAGTGTCCTTATGAAAATGTTTATAAGATCAGTGAGGCGCCACTGGACTTTGAACCTGACTCTGGCTGTTTTGCTTTATATATCCTCCACCTTTCTCCATGGATGTCTTTCCCTATGGCGAGGCTGAAGGGTTCAGTGCTGTGGAAGCTTTGAGCCAAGCCAGTGTGTGCTCATAAATCACTGTCAGCTTCCTAAATGTTTTTGAAAAGTATTCTTGTTATTGATAAATCTTTCTCTAGAAGTCATGGGTACTACACAAAGAATGCCATCACCGATTTTACACTGTCCATTTTTCTCTAATGAAAAGCCTAATTTTTTTTTTATTGAATTTTGGCACAGCTCTACTGGAGAATTTTTGCTGTGACAAACTGGACTAGAGAGTTGCACAGGGCCAAAAGTTCACCCATCCCTACCCATCCCCACTGGAATCTAACTCAAACCCACCTATGCCCACCAAGATCTATTCCATCCTCACCCATACCCGCAGGAGTTGACGGCTGTTACTTATTCACTTGCAGCCCTCCATTTCCTCCAGATCCCAACAGCTTCCTGTGGGTTTTTTTGGCTGGCATTCACAATTCAACCAATCAGTGTTCCAAGCCTTAGTGTTATGTTCTGGCTGCCTCACTGGGCATTCCGAGCCTCACTCTGGCGATCCTGTTGCCTCACTCAGGGGGTCTTTTACAAAGGCATGCTAATGTTTTTATCACATACTAACGATTAGCATGTGCTAAACGCTAGAGATGCCCAAAGGAATATATGGGTGTCTCTAACATTTAGCGCATGCTTATTTTTAGTGTGCACTAAAAAGGCTAGCATGCCTTCAGTGAATTCCAAGCCTCATTTTGGTGTCACCAGCAATTTTGACTGCATTCCTGTGGGAATATCATGGCAACTTTTTCCATCTCTGTGGGATTCCCGTTATCTCCATTCCCGTGCAGCTCTCTAAACTAGACCAGTTTTAGTAACATGGCTGGAAATAGGACTTGGCAACTGTGCTGTACTGTAGAGGCTGCTCTGTCCCTCTGACTGCCCCAGGATTGGAATTATGTGCTTAAGTGCCTGGGACATGCCCTTGGCTGTTCTTTCCAGTCCTGGTTAATGTAGAGATGTACACTGAGTCAAGGATGGGAACAGGTAGCTGACAGCAGGTTTGTGCTGCTTAGCCCTGGCATCAATGTGCTTAGTTCCAATTCTTTCTAGTAGAAACCCCTAAAGATTCTGCCAGAGAAAAGGACTTTAGATAAATTTGCACTGAGCAATGCAGAAATGAAAAATGGCAGATAATACTGAGATAGTTAAACATGTCAAAAACCTGAAGCATTTCATT
The DNA here is from genome assembly GCF_901765095.1 of Microcaecilia unicolor. Lineage (NCBI taxonomy): Eukaryota > Metazoa > Chordata > Amphibia > Gymnophiona > Siphonopidae > Microcaecilia > Microcaecilia unicolor. The sequence goes on along the minus strand of NC_044032.1, from coordinate 101,271,995 downwards.
TTAAACCACAGAGGCAATGTACTACTACTACTACTATTTAGCATTTCTATAGCGCTACAAGGCATACGCAGCGCTGTACAAACATAGAAGAAAGACAGTCCCTGCTCAAAGAGCTTACAATCTAATAGACAAAAAATAAATAAAGTAAGCAAATCAAATCAATTAATGTGAACGGGAAGGAAGAGAGGAGGGGGTAGGTAATTTAGTGCTCTCTCAGCAGGTTTTATTGTAAAAACCTTCTTAAGAATAGTATGGAAGTAAATGTTATCCTCTTGACATTTACTTCATTGGAAAAGATGATATATGAAGAATGCAAATATGCCTACTAGTGCATGTAAGAAATAAAACAACATTCAGCAAGAACAGAAAATAATGGTACCACGCAGGATTTAAATTAAGAGTAATTGGCATTTAAGTAGTGTGACTACAATCTTAACTTTTCCTCAGTTTTTAGGAAAAGGATTGTATTCCAACTCCTGCAATCATAGTATAAGTATGTTTTTTTTTTTTTGTTTCTAATTTATTATACAATGAAAATCCACAAAACGGGCCTCCTAATAGGAAACAAAAACAACAAATGGAACTGAAGTGCAATTTAGATCTATTTTTGAATCAAATTACATCACAAGACATTGTGCTCACTCAGCTATGATTAGGGCTCTTGTTTGCTGCACTGCTGTGACAGCTGCTACAAACTTTGCTGTTTCCTGCAGATTATGGTTTGCTGCACCCAAAGGGGGCAAATCTATGACTAGGCACCAGAGTTTTGTGCACCGAGTGCTATTACGTACAGCTAGATTTGCTAATACACGCTAATGCCAATAACAGATATTCGTAGCAAATATGTAACTAGGATTTTCAGTAATACATACATTAATGTGTATAGGAGTAGATTCTGTAAATGGTCCCCAAAGAAAGGTGCGACTTCTGTAAAGGTCTCTCAGTGCTTAGTATCCTGTATAGAATACTGGCATTCCTATGCTTAATTATGGGGCCCTTTTCCAAAGCAGCAGTAAGCCGGAACTACCGCCGGCCCAGGCATTAGTTCCACCCCCAGCGGGCAGCATTTTCGGAGCTAGTGGAAATATTTGAACATTTCCACAGGGGGTTACCCGGAAGTAATTGGGCAGCTCCTTGTGCTGGCCAGTTGCTACCGAGTTAGAGTAGGAGCCCTTACTGTCACCCCCCCCCCCCACATGGCCAACCGGTAAGTGCAATGTTACCACATGGCAATTTCTTTTTTCAGCCTTTTTATCCACTGTGGTAAAAAGAGCCACTAGCACCAGCAAAAGTGGCTGCTGCTGCTAGCACAGAGCCCCTTTTACCGCAGTTTCGTAGAAGGGCCCCTGTGGGCGCAAGCATTTATGCATGGTGTAAAAGATCGCACCCAACTACTGTCATTAAAGCACGCAAATCCAAGTATTCTATAACTGCACACCTATATCCTGGGAATATCTCTGTCTTGGCCATGGCCCCTTTTGGAGTTGCCTGATATGGAATTTAGGTGCACATGTCATAGAATAGACCAGAGCGTAGGGCAAATCGATGTGTAACTCCTAATTACTGCCAATTAAGTGCTTAACATCAATTATTAACTAATTGATTAATTAGCTTGCATACAGATCTGTGATCCACACCGAAATTTAGGCAGCCTATACAGAATCTGGAGGTATATGTTTGTTTAATAAGTATTTGATATAGCACCTTTCGACAAATGCAACTAAAGCAATTTACAAAGCTACACTTGCAAGAAAAAGAAAGGAACTGCAATTTATTGATAGGAAAGTCAGAAGAACACGGTAATGCCTTTTAAATAAATCTAGCCTTTTGTATGCTAATGCACAGTAATGGCCTGCATGTGGCATTACTTCAAATGCAGGAAGTCTGTTAAGAATGAATGCGCTTTTTAACTTCCAGTTTAATACTGAAATTTTACTTCAGCCTGTCAGGTTACTTCAATAGGAAACTGACAGAAGTTTAAAAAAAACAAAATCAGCCACCTGTGATCCACAGTTTAGGACCCCAAGAGAAATGATTCTTAAGCTGGGGACCCACAGACCTTAGACCACTTGATCTGAGAACCCTGAGTCAACAGCTCCCACACCCTAGCCACTTCAATTTGAGACATCAATACTCCCTGCACCCCCGACTACCTATCACACCTTTTCACCAGGCCCTTCTCAAATCAGTGGGAATGAGGAACTTAATGGATGAGACTATTACAGTGGAGGTATGTGTGAAGCTTTCGAGTCCAGAGGCAGCATTGCCCTACCTTCCCTACTTTAGGGATCCTGGAGCAGTGTTTCTCCACCTCTGGGTCACTCTTCTCCACTGTCATGAACTCCTTCCTAGTTGGTGTGCGTCATTTGGACCTCCTTTGAGGTCCTTATTCATACAATTTTTGCTGGACAAACCCTGCTGGCTGAAATTGCCCATTCTCCCCACAACAGGAAACTTGTTGCCTGGAGAAAATGTATCCAACTGGAAAGGCTTCGCTGGAGGCACTCTGCGGCGTGTTTTTTCCTTGGTTGATCAGCACTAATATTTGGCTACTCAAAGTTGTTCAGGTAGCTAAGGCTGCCTGAATAGTAAACCTATTTAGACCAAATGGATTCAGGCTTGACGGTAATTTTATAACAAGTTGCCTAGGGCAGAAAAGCCAAGTAGGCATCTGTTTGGTAAAAACATATAGGTACCTATGTATCATGATAAAATACTAGCACGTATACTAGTACACATTAATTGATTTGATTTGCTTACTTTATTTTTTGTCTATTAGATTGTAAGCTCTTTCAGCAGGGCATGTTTTTCTTCTATGTTTGTGCAGCGCTGTACGCCTTGTAGCGCTATAGAAATGCTAAATAGTAGTAGTAGTAGTAGCACGGCCTCTTGCATCTATATCAGACCCGGAGCTGTTGCAAATATACAGAGAAGAAGTATGCATGTAGGTATGTATTTTATAACCTATATGTATACGTGCAGCACTGTGTATGCACCATTCAAACTCATCCTCCAAATATACCTACACTCAAATCACATACAATTATGTGTCTACTTGGCATACTGTGTTCTTCTATGTGGGGGAATAATTTTATGAGAATTCTGCATTTTATGCACATACACTGGCTTATATGTGTGAAAATCCTTTATAAAATTTTGTCCGTTGTGTGCTGCTTCTTTGGGGTTTTGTTCCCCAAATGCATGAATCATCACATTTTTCTAGTAATTTCTAAGTAGAAATCACTCATTCACTCCATTATCTTAGATCACTGTTCCCTCAGTTTTGTAACCTTATTTTCTGATTTTAGCATCGCTTGTGAGAAGGCAAACTTTTCTTTACACCTTCACAGACTTATCCATTTTCAATTCTGCTATTTCCATCATACACACCCTCTTTTCCATAAATGGCATGACATCTAAACTAGTATGTTCTGTATCAACAGTTAATGGCCCTTTTTTCCGTTCTCTTTTTTGTGAGATCTTTGTGTTATCCTAATCAGCAAAAGACTTGGGCTTGTTTCTGTACAATCCTGTGGAAATTTTTATCAAAGTCTGTGCTGTTAGAAAAAGCTATCAAAAGTTTAGTTGTGTTATGAATGCAGAATTGTTTAAGAATGTATTTTGTTGATTCAACATCAAGAAGGGATTCTAGAACAGACCTGTATGCTCAGTTATACTCTTCTTTCTTCATTTGCTTCATTATAAATGCTGCTTTATAGTTATTTATTGCAGATTATTGTATTGTTATTTTTAAATGGTTGTAAGATGTTGACTTTTTGTTCTTTAGGTTTTTAAACATTTTTTTCTGTGCTTTGCTTATATCTGTATTTTGTGTTTATGTACTGAAATTATTGTGTATCACTTTGAGGTCTCTGGAAAGGCAATTTAAAGTCAAAATAAATAATAGTGGACCCCTTTTACTAAGTGGCTATAAGCCCAATGTGAGCTTACCGCTCGCTAAACAGGAAGTACTGCTGGGCTACCACAGCAGCCCGGTGGTACTTCCTACCCCTAGCGATCTGTCATATTTTTGTAGAGCTGGAGTGTACCCAGCGGTAATCGGGTAGTGCCGTGTGATGCCCTGTTACTGTCGGGTTAGTGTGGGAACCCTTACTGCCACCTCAATGGGTGGCAGTAAGGGCTCCCCCTTGAAATGGCTGCACAGCAAGTGCTTTACTAGCTGCACAGCCATTTTCTGCAGGAAAGAAAGTCTTCCCTTTTAGCCACTGTGGTAAAAGAGGATCTTAGTGCTTTCCAAAAAAACACGCGCCAACGCCAGCACAGGCCCCCTTTTTCCGCAGCTTGATAAAAGGGACCCAATGTGTTGCACTTGGAAGACCTATTGAAATCAGTTGCCAATTTATGGGCGAGTAGAGAAAGATGGTTAGGTGTCAGGAACAAGATTAATCTTTTCAAAGCTCTACCTAATCAGATCTGGCACAGCAGACAAATGAGAACTCTGAAAACACAGGTTTACATAAGCAAATGATTCATTCAAATATTTAGGTACTCTTAAAAAAAACCTCAGGGCCTCTTTTACTAAGGCGCACTAACGTTTTTAGCATGCGCTAAACCTTAGCGATGTTGCTAACATTTAGCATGCCTTAAATATTAGCGCATGCTAAAAACGCTAGCACGCCTTAGTAAAAGACCCCCTCAATTATGTAAACACTAGTAAAAAAGGCACGTTTCTGACACAAATGAAACGGGCACTAGCAAGGTTTTCCTCAGAGTTTGTATGTTTGAGAGAGTGTATGTGAGAGTGACTGTGTGTGAGAGAGAGAATGAATGTGCGAGTGTGTGTGTGTGAGAGAGAGAGAGAGTGAGTCTAGGTGCGAGTGTGTCTGTGAGAGAGAGAGTGTGTGTGTGAGAATGAGTGTGTGCAAGTGCGTATATGAGACAGTGTGAGAGAGAGGGAGAGTGTGTTTCACACAGATACAGTGTGTGCGAGAGAGAACGTGTGTGTGACACAGACTCTCTGAAAGACTGAGTGTGTGAGACCAAGAGAGTGTGTGAGTGACTGTGTGATACATAGAGAGTGAATGTGATACAGTGTGAGACAGAGTGTGTGAGAGACAGTGTGTGAGAGTGAGAGAGAGAAAGACATTGACTGTGAGAGAGAGAGAGTGTGAGAGAGAGATACCTCCCCCCCTCTCTGGTGTCAGCCCCCCCTCTCTCTCTGGTGTCTGAGCGGTTTTTTTTTGTTACGTTTGTACCCCGCGCTTTCCCACTCATGGCAGGTTCAATGCGGCAGGCAATGGAGGGTTAAGTGACTTGCCCAGAGTCACAAGGAGCTGCCTGTGCCGGGAATTGAACTCAGTTCCTCAGTTCCCCAGGACCAGAGTCCACCACCCTAACCACTAGGCCACTCCTCCACTCGTTACTGTGCAGGATGCTGAGCTCTGGCTGTGCTTTAAGGAACTGACCAATCCTATTTAATAGAATGCACCTCCAACATTATGAAGCCGAGAAACCTCGTGTGGTTGGTCACTTCTGCTTGTGGCGAACCTAGAAGTACATGATGTCGATTCAGGAGATGGATACAGAGAGCAGGAATGCCTCAGCCATGCAGTTAGCTTCAGAATGTTGGAGGTGTGTTTTATTATATAGGATACTGAACTTATTCCAGTGTTTCTGTACCTTGCTAATCACGATTGCCAGTTGATTGGTGGTCCAACACAGCATTTTCTCTTTTTGGAGACTATACAACAGTTCCTCATCGTGGATCTTTTCTTATACAATACCATTGCCAATAGTATAAGAGACAGTTTTGACCCCTGAAGCAGGCCTTTGTGCCGAAACACGGCCATGTTGTACACCCTCCTTGAATTCTCCTTACTTTGTTCTTCTGTGTTCTGAAAAATGAAAGCATAATTTGAAAAGATGAAGCATTCTTTCCCTGACTTTTGTCAGGTCAAATTAAAGTGATTAAATGAACAGGCTGACAAATATTCCATACTACTTTCAGATGAATGGGATGCTTCTCCTTGAAAAACATTTTATTTTATGGAAACAGTGGATTTGTAAAATGTATTTGCAGAAATAAATGGTCATAAAGTATGCAGTTAAAACGATCACAAGAACTAGTACTGATCTTGAACTGGAGGCCTGGAGCAGCTAAAATATGTAATTGTCAGGAAGGATTCTGTACCCAAGAGGCTTGAAAACAAGTGGGCTAGTTTGCCTATGGGTTGCTGCAAACTGCTAGCTGATTCCCAGCAATCCATTTTAGCTGAGCCTTAGTCAACCCCTGCTACCTAGACATGTGATCTTGATGGCTACCAGCTTAGGACTCTATTAGTATAGCTTAGTTCACACTAACGGACATTAGTGTGCACTTAGATATAAAATAGGACATAGGATGTGTAGCATTTAGAAGGAGATTCTACATATGGTGCCTAAAAAATTGGGGCTGAAATCAGTGCTGACTAAGCGTATTCTATAATCGGTACCTAGATTTATGCGCTGATTATAGAATATACTTAGTTGATATTTCAGTGCCTAAATCTGCACGCATCCATTTACACCAAATAAAACATGGCATAAATCCCGGCGTGTATATTTAGGTGCACTGGGCCATAGTCTATAGCTAGACGCCTAAATTTTGGAACGCCTTCGAAAGGCCTATTTCCCCACTTATAACCATGCCCCTTTTTGCCTGCACACATTAGAAATTTGGCGCACATAATTAAAGAATAAGCTTAGCGAGTTGTGCGCCTAAATTCTAATCAGTGCCAATTAGTACTCAATATTGCTTAAGTGCTAATATCGGCGCTCATTAAATTGTTAAGCCAATTAAGTTAAAACACGGTTTTATAGAATCCACACCGATTTCAGTGCCTAAATCTAAGCACACTATATAGAATCTAGGGGTTAGCATGTGCTAATGTCCATTAGCTTGCACTAAACTTTAGTAAAAGGACCCTTCAGTCTTTATTTCTGTGGCCTTCACTTGCTCTAAATTACTGCTTTGTCTAACAGCTGGGATTTCCACCTAGGGGTTCCTGGACTGATGTGGTCTTGCTTTGACATTTGGACATTTTCATATGATTGCATATTTTCTTAGGGTCCCGTATACAAAAGTGCGTTAGCATTTTTAGTGCATGCTAAAAATTAGGACGTGCGAACCATGTAGACCCCTATAGGAATATTATGAGCATCTACATGGTGAGCGCATGCTAATTTTTAGTGTGCGCTAAAAATGATAGCGCACCTTTTTAAACAGGGCCTTTAATGTGTAAACCAGTCTGATTGTATATAGAGAATCCAGCATCAATTATTGTATTTTTTAAATCCTTGTTGCACGAGACAAAATAATTCAGAATTTTGTGTGCACCTTTAAAGTACACTGTGGTGTAGCAGGGATGAGAAATTGAAATGTATTATTTCTAGTCTGCCCTTATCTTGGATGAAGTATAAAAGAAACATACATAATCAAAGCAATAAAACATCTGGGTGATGATGGTACTTCAGGGAGAAAGTTGGCAGCTAGGGATGCCTGTCAAGACAGGAGAAAAAGGTAGGAGGGCAACTCCTAGCAGGGGATGGTGAGAGAATGTAGAAGGACTGCTTCATGCGATATCTTGAGGGGAAAAAAAGTAAATTTATGTGACAACTGCTGTGGCCACAAAATCACAAGAAATGGAGGGCGGAGGGGTGGCATGCCTATGCAATCTTGAAAATTCAAGTACTTTATTTATTAGGATTTATTTATCACCATTTTGATGGAATTCACATAGGGGCCCTTTTACTAAGCTGTATAATGGCCTATGAGCGTACACATGAGCCGGGCGGTAATTCCGAATTTGGTACACACTGAATTCTGCAAGAGAAAATAATTTTCTATTTTCTACTGTGGGCCACTTACCCGGCGGTACACAGCAGTTGGCTTGCACTGCATGCTTACTGCATGGGTAGCACATCAGACCTTACCGCTAGGTCAGTAGGTGGCGATAAGGTCTCAGGCCGAAAATGGACGCACTCTGGTTTCAGTTTTACCACACATTGCAGCCCCTTAAAAAAAGGCCCTTTTTTCTAGATGCAATAAAAAAAATAGCCCGACATGCCCACACTACCGCAGGCCACTTTTTACCGTGGCTTAGTAAAAGGACCTGTGAAGGTGGTGTACAACATTTAACTTGTTTGTACTATTTTTTATTGGAGCTTAATCTAAAAAGTTTCCAGTTTTCTACAGAACTAATATGGTTGCTCAGGCTTGACATACCACACATTCTAGTTCTGCCAGTGGACAATCTGAACAAAGATATTACGTTATGCTTTTTACTAGATGTTAAGTTTTCATGTTTGGAATCTTCTTGTTTGTTCTGTACTTGAAATGAATGATGACAGTTGAACATCGCAATTGAAAATGTGTTTAGTGAGAACTGAAGCCATAAATTTATTTTAAAAATGCATTACACATCAGTGACTTGAGAAACGCCTGTCTAGAAAATGCTGTTAGTTCCACACATATGTAGTCCTTTTCTAAATAACATTCAGCTGTGTTGATGACTTATGATGTAAATAGTTCAAATTCTACATCTTCCATGCCTTGACCTCATCTATTAGATTCCCAGCGCATGAACACATTGGATTTTTTTTAGTGAGAAATCATAGCTCCCTAGAGATTACAAGGTGATGATTGATGCTTCCAGGGGCTGAAAATGATTGTAGCTAGCATAACAAATTAAGGGCCAATTTTTACCAAGCTGTGGTAAAAGGGGCCCTATGGTAGCATCGGCATGTGGATTTGCTGTGTGCCGAGGCCACTTTTACCATGGCGGGTAAAAGGCAAAAAAAAGAAACGGTTGTGCAGTAAGTTCATACTTGCCATGTGGCCATTTCCGAGGGGGGGAGCCCTTACCACCACATTTTTAGGAGGCAGCAAGGGCCCCCACGCTAACCTGGCGGTAACCATAAAAATAAATAATATCCATCACGCCAGAATTGGTGCATGGTGTGTGAAAAATTACTGCCAGCTCCCACGGTAGGCTGGTGATAGTGCTGAAATGATGCACAGCAAAGTGGCGGTACTGGTACCACTGCTTTGTTAAAGGGTCCCTCAGTTAGTAGGTAAAACAATAGCTATGTAATTTTGCATAAAAGAATGAGCAATATGACTGTACAGTCTGTGGGTCTGATATTCAGCCGGCAGCAGTCAGTGGTTTTTAAGCCACTGACAGCCACAGACTGAATTAAGCCTGGATATTCAATGCCCAGCCATGTCCAGGCATTGACATTGGAAAGTCAGGTCAGTGCAGTTACCCAAATGTTAACCAGGCACTGGTTGATAATCAGAATAGTGCTCAGTGGATAAATTTAAGACAGCCTTTTTTGATGTCCTAACTTTATACACTTAGGGGTCCTTTTATTAAGCTGTGGGAAAAAGGGCCCCATGGTAGCGGCGGGGACTGGTTTTCCCGCATGCCAAGACCCTTTTTAATGCAGTGGGTAAAAAGCCCTAAAAATGGCCATGTGGTAAGATAACCCTTACCATGTGGCCATGCAGCGGGGAGCACTTACTGCCACCCATCGAGGTGGCGGTAAGGGCTCCCATGGTAACCTGGCTGGCAGTAACCGGGCAGCGCTGATTACCGCTGGGTTAGTGCCACACTGGAGAAAAAATATTTTTACAGAGCGCCAGAAATTCTGCACACTGCAGCCGGAATTACCGCCGGCGGACGCGTTCGGCCAACGGTTGTTACGATTTAGTGTGCGGTGTTGGGCTTACAATTGCTTTGCAAAAGACACCCTTAATTAAATTGTTAGCAGACTAAATGAAGTGTTGATTTTGCCCTTTCCTGCCACTTAAACCACACTGAATATCAACCTCAGTATATATTCTTATTTATTTTATTTGTTTAAAAAATTATAACCCATATAATCTACTATTCTTGCGAGGGACCAAATAAACATGCGTAATGAAATACATAAAACAAATCAATAGACAAACAAAATAACACCACTTTCACAAGAATTACTGAACCTTATCATCCATAAATTGCACCGAAAAAACTGTGATGAAAAAATACTCAATTCAAAAATACCTCGAAAAGCCAACTGAAAAAGAAAGGTCTGCATCAGGGAATCCTAACTTATTTTAACATACGACCTCCTTGTTTTGGAAAAAAATTTCTCTGGCAGCAAGTTCCAGCATATTCACACCATCTAGAAAAGAAACATGGTGTCAGCGTCTTAAAACATTCATATGGCTCATAACAACCTATCAGTTTTTGCCTCCATAGATACCAACCATTCTTTATCTTGAGTACAAATAACCAATCAAAGAAAACCATTCAAGTTCTGCATTTAAACCAGTAGGGTGAACTGTATCGACATTTTACAAAAAATCCAAATTGTTCCTAATAATTACATTGAACATACAATATCTACTTAGGGCAAGCTAATCTCTCTAATATATTAATAACTGTAAGGTAATAGAGGAAAAAACTTCAGAAACTCAGTAACAGCTGACGACACTTTTAACGGGACAGCTGACCGCTCTGCTCTGCGTGGCTAAATTTAAGGTGACGCTGGTGAGAATCCTCATTAGTCTGAAAAACCTCTAGAACACTAGAGTTCTAGAGGTTTTTCAGACTAATGAGGATTCTCGCCAGCGTGAGCTTAAATTTAGCCATGCAGAGCTGAGTGGTCAGCTGTCCCGTTTAAAGTGTCGTCAGCTGTTACCGAGTTTCTGAAGATTTTTCTTCTATTATCTTACAGTTATTAATATATTAGAGAGATTAGCTTGCCCTAAGTAGATTTTGTATGTTCAAATAATATATGGGCAAGAACCAGGAGAATTGTTAAGTATAATAATTATGTTGGCAATCTTGGCTGCCACTCTGCCATGACATGACATAAGTGCTTATATTCCACGAAACCTGGACGCAGATTAAAAAGTCGAAGAGAGCCCAGAGAGTTGTACACATTAACACTGATAAAACAATAAGATTAAAAAAAACTTAACACAAGTATTTTTGAAAAAGCCAATTTTTGTAGATATTTCCTAAAATTCAAATAAACTGATGTATACCTAAGGGAGTGGCCTAATGGTTAGTGCAGAGGGCTTTGATCCTGGCAGCCTGGGTTCAATTCCCACTGCAGCTCCTTGTGACCTTGGGCAAGACACTTAATCTTCCATTGCCCCAAGTACAAAACTTAGATTGTGAACCCTCTAGAGACAAAGTACCTGTATATAATGTGTACAGTGCTGCGTACATCTAATAACGCTATACAGTGACGATCCTAGGTCGGATGCCACCCGGGGTGGATCGCTGATGCACACCCCCCCCCCCAGGTGCAGCATGACACACACCCCCCCGGCGCATCAACCCCCCCCCCCCCCCCAGGTGCATTCTTGGCTGCTGGGAGCCATGCGGCTTTCGGCTCTGCTGGCTCCCTGCTCCCTCTGCCCCGGAACAGGAAGTAACCTGTTCCTGGGCAGAGGGAGCAGGGAACCAGCGAAGCCGACAGGCACGCAGCTGCTCTCTGCACCCCTCCAACAGCGTGCACCTGGGGCCCCCACTGCCCCGCCCTTGGTACGCTGCTGGCGCTATTGAAATGATTAGTAGTGGTAATCCTTTTACTAAGCTGCAGTAAAAGGGGCCTGTTCTAGCATCAGCGCATGTTTTTGATGCGCACTGAGGCCCCCTTTTACCGCAGCAGGTAAGAGGCTGTTGTTTTTCTTAAAATGGCAGTGCCGTAAGTGAACCACTTGCTGCGCAGCCATTTGGGGGAGGGGGAGGAAGCACTTACCACCTCCCAGTATGGCAATACTTATGTACTTATGTAAAATGGTGTAGAAAAATACAAAATTCAGAGAAATTAAAAGGAACTACAACTCCAAAGAGAACAGGAATAGTGTAATGGAGAGGCAGGGGAAGAATGGCCAGAGGACCAAAACCAGGGCAGGCAGCAATGTGGAATCATCTGGGAGAGAGAAAGGGAAAGGCCTAAAGGAAAAGGTAGGACTTAAGAAGAGATTGAAACCGGGGATAGGACTTCTCACTACAGAGTTCTACTGGCAGAGTGTTCCATAGAGAGGGGTGGTGGTATAAAAGGAGTCTGAGTGTCGAGTGGATTCAAGGCAGGATCAAGAAACGGGGGTAAGGCTAACTGGAACAAGTGCCTAGAGCAAAGTGATCAAGAGGGTACATAGGCTCGGAATGAACACACAGTGGAGCGATGTGGTAAAATCTGTGGGCATGGGAAAGTAGGCAGATAACAGTATTCTTTATAGTTTGGAAGCACATAAAGGTAAGTTTAGGGAGACCAGAGTAGATGATGTTGCAGTAGTCCAGAGGGAGGGGAGTTTTGAAGGGAGGGAGCCTGAAAGGGAATAGTTGAGTGGCGAATGATCCAGCAGGCAATGGATTTGCAGGATTCAAGACCAGACATTATCAGACAAGTATTAATCTTGGCTAGAGTGGATGAGGCCTGAGGGCTAAGGAAGATATTGAAAAGAACAGGAGAAAGGAGGAGCATTATGAGACATTGAATGGAAGTGGGACAGGCTTTGAACAGAATCTTGGAACAAAATAGAGAAGGAGCGTCCAGTGAGGTAAGAGGAAAAGCAAAGACTGAACCAGTTACACCCAAGAAAGCGAACCTATCGAGGAAGAGTGAATGACTAACAAGGTTGAAAGTGACACTGAGGTCTAAAGAAACAAGGAGGGTGTAATGACTGCTATCAAGAGAAGCATGTATGTCATTGAGGAGAGTGGCCAAGATGGTTTCAGCAGAATGTCCAGAGCGAAAACATGATTGGTGAGGGTGAAGGAAGTGTGAGAAATCAGTGTGGTGGTAGAGCAGGTCCAAGACAATGTATTTGACAAGCTTGGACAGATAGGTTTGTAATTTGAAATTAGGCATGGGTCAAGGGAAGATTTCTTGAGGACCAGCTGGACCAAAACAGTCTTCCTGGAGGGGGGAAGACTGTTGACTGCCATAGAGAGAATAAGGGGAAGAAGCCCCAGAAAGTTCATATTTAACTAAGAAGAAGGGGTCAAGGGGGATATACAGAGGACCTCCTTCTATCATGTATTTATGCACAAAATGTTTAGAACATCTGTTCCATTGTTTGTAATGACCCATTGATTCTGCTTTTCTGAGGTATATCTCTTGCTTCAGTGGATCCATAAACAAGTTCACTATGACCTATTGCAGCACCAGGGATGTTAATCTTCTCCTGAAGGTTTTGCACTATTACTACCACCTTCTTTAGCCCTAGTGCATAAGCTATGGTTGGGCATATTTTTTATTCTGGGCGGTGTTTTTACTTTCCTTCCCACTATACTTCCGTTTTCGTGTTGCTCTGCTGAGGTTTGGTATATACACCTTATATAGTGGTTCACCACATAAAGGAACTCAGCAAGACCTGGGTGGGGGGGGGGGGGAATTATTCTCTTCCCCTCACAGATATATAATTCACCAGCTTGCTAATAACGTCTATAATGAACTCCTTGTTGACCTCTGCTGTTTCTTCTCAAAAGTTTATATATGGTCCTTATGCTATGGTAAAGATTCCAATGCCATCTGCTTTTTCCACTTCTACCCTGTGTTTTCAATATAGATAGACCAGAATAAAACCACACTGCCTTTTGCATCTCCAGTCTCATTCTCAATTTCTTTATAGGGGTCAATTTATCTGCAGCAGTCCTGGACTTGTACAGCCAATTCTCAGCCCTTCCATCTCTACACTTTATACATTCACTGCAGTGTCTTAAGCTATGCTAGGTGTATCTCTCCAAATTCTATCTTTAATCACCTAGTAATACTTCCCTGTTGCCCTAACTGCCCAAGCTAATTGGGCTGAGATCAAAAGATAATCCAACCAGAGGATTCTCACCCACTCGCTTTCTCGTAATACATTCCAATTTAGGCCCTGGGGGCCTTATTCAAAAATGTCTTTTTCTGTATTCTTTATCTATGAGACATCCAGTGTTCCCCTTTTTCTAGTTATACTGGTTGCTCTGAGTTGCAGATGGGCTTTGGATTTTAGAGAGAATTTTCCCTTGATACTTAGAAGGACTTGTATTGGATTGGATTGGCTATTTCTGATCATTTGCTTAGAAATGCAGCAAACATTAAAATCACATTTCTTCACCAGACTGAAATTTCTGAGGCTTTTTAATATGAAAATTTACAGAAGTACATACAGCACATAAACACTTGAAATGCAATACCGACTATGAATTCCTACTTCCATAATGGATAAATCAAGTAACTGGATGCAGCACATGACAGAATGTCAATGCTTTTTACTACTAATTCTAGCTATGAATGGCATAGTCACCAAATAACATAGAAGACTGGTGCCAGTAGCATAAGATATTGAAAAGTTTGGAGACAAAGGGTCACCAAATCAGGATATACAGAGGACCTCCTTCTATCATGTATCTGTGCACATAATGTTTAGAACATCTGGCCCACTGTTTTTAATGACCCCATTGATTGTGCTTTTCTGAAGTACACCATCACAGAATTTGTGGTATTTGCTTGAAACTATGCATTAGGTTGTTTTTCCACAGCTGTGATTCATTTTATTGGCAGTGCTGTCCCTAAAAAAAACCCAAAATGTAAAAAATTTGCCATGAATTGCTCGTTGTTTGGGATGACCTAGACTAGCTTAACTTCTATAATGTATCTTGAGAGATTATCGGCCTTATTTTCGAAAGTGATGGGCGCCCATATTTCGACCCAAATCGGGAGATGGGCGCCCATCTTGCAAAGGCGCCCAAATCGGTATAATCGAAAGCTGATTTTGGGCGTCTTCAACTGCACTCTGTCGTGGGAATGAACAAAGTTGACGGGGGCGTGTCGGAGGCGTGGTGAAGGCGGGACTGGGGCGTGTTTATCGGCCGAGGAGAGATGGGCGCCTTCGGCCGATAATTGAAAAAAAAAGGGTGGCAGAAGCGAGAATTTGGGTCACTTTTGCTGGACCCTTTTTTTCACAACCCAAGTCCCTTAAAAGTGCCTCAACTGGCCAGATGACCACCAGAGGAAATCAGGGATGACCTCCCCTGACTCCCCCAGTGGTCACTAACCCCCTCCCACCACAAAAAAAGAACTTTAAAAACTTTTTTTGACAGCCTGTATGCGAGCCTCAATTGTCATACCCAGCTCCCTGACAGCAGTATACAGGTCCCTTGGAGCAGTTGTTAGTGGGTGCAGTGGACGTCAGGCAGGCAGACCCAGGCCCATCCCCCCCCTACCTGTTCCACTTGTGCTGGTTAATGTTGAGCCCTCCAAAAAAACCCAAAACCCACTGTACCCACATGTAGGTGCCCCCCTGCACCCCTTAGGGCTATGGTAATAGTGTAGACTTGTGGGCAGTGGGTTTTGGGGGGATTTGGGAGGCTCAGCACACAAGGGAAGGGTGCTATGTACCTGGGAGCTATTTTAATTTTTTTTTTAATTTGTAAAAGTGCCCCCTAGGGTGCCCAGTTGGTGTCCTGGCATGTGGGGGGAGGACCAGTGCACTACGAATCCTGGTCCCTCCCACGACCCAATGCCTTGGATTTGTTCATTTTTGAGCTGGGCGCCTTCGGTTTCCATTATCGCTGAAACCCGATAGCGCCCAGCTCAAAAACGCCCAAATCCTAGGCATTTGCCCCGCATAACCCGGATTATCGAAAAAAAAGATGGGCGCCCATCTTTTTTCGAAAATACGGTTTGTCCCGCCACTTCGCATGGCCGCCCAGGGAGATGGGCACCAACTTTCGATTATGCCCCTCTATGTAAAGTTGTAACAAATATTGTCCTCAACTTCACAATTTATTTATATCTTGAGTCCTATTTTAATACCCTATAGCAGAAGACATGATATTAAAAAGAAATGTTACCAATTTGTGCTGAAGTTTACATTAGGGCTTTAAAAAAAAGATTTACAATATGTTCAACTTTGTCGGAGTCACATGACCTTGGGCTTGATTTATTAAAGTGTAGTTCTGTGTCAACGCACATTGGGGTCCTTTTACTAAGCTGTGGTAAGAAAAAGAAATGTGGCATTAGCATGCACTTACACAGATCTTTCCAACTTACTAAGGCGATTTTTACCGCAGCTGTAAATTGACCATTTTTAAACTTTTTGTATTAATGACAATGTGCTAATGTTGCCATTAGTGCACAGCCATTTCCAAAAATAACCATGTGAGTGCTTACCACCATCCAGTGGTGTAACTAGCTTGTTCGCCTCCGGGGGTGGGTTGCCACTGCACCTCCTCCAGCGCATCAACCCCCTAGGCACACCACACCCGCCCAAAGTGCATCAACCCACTTCCTCTCCTCCTCCTAGTAAGGGGGTACGCGGAGCAGGTGGACAGCTGTCGGCTCTGCCGGTCCCCTGCCCCAGAACAGGAAGTAACATCAGAGAGGGCAGAGGACTGGCAGAGCCGACAGCTGTGCGGCTGCTCCGCGCACTCTCTTGCAGCCTGCACCCAGGGTGGACCACCCCCACTGCCCTGCTTAGTACCCTACTGCCATCATCCATTTTGTAGGTGGTAAGGGCTCACACGGTATTCCTGTACTACCTGGTTAGCATGTGCTAATGTTGGTGCGCTAACTGTTTAGCATAGGAACGTCCACTCTATGCCCCCCAACACACCCCCTCAAAAATATTTTTTAGCATGTGTTTAGCATGTACACATTTTGCAGTTACTGCAAATGCCTGAGTGTGTCCCATGGTATGTCATTTAATGCTGCGTTAGCACCTAACTCAGCTTCCTAAAAGGGCCGCATCATTAGTAAGTAGATCCCATTGCATAAAGTGTGACCTGAGGTTAAACATTCTAGTAATTCAAACCCTTTATTTCAAGCCTACTGAAAGGCTTAATAGCACTGCCATGCGGGAGGCCAAGGACTGATTTTGACATCTTCCTGGGTTTAGAGACATTATGGGGCATCATTCACAGCACCCATGAAAGAGCCCATCATAGTCCATCAACACAACTAACTGGTTAGTGTAACAGTGTATTTGCAATAAGTTCAATAGTTAACCACGCCCTCTGCCTCTTATCTGGAAGATTTCATTGTCACGTCTGGGGAAGATAGAAAGGGAACTGAAAATATAGACTTCCTAAGATGAGTTGGATTGGGACAGGATCTGTTAAAGCTGGAAATGTGAAGAAGGGATGTATGTTAAAGTGGCCTATTTACTTAGGGCCCTTTTTACTAAGGTGCACTAGCGGTTTTAGCGCGTACTAAACATTAGCATGCGATAACCGTGTAGATGCCCTTAAGAATATTATGGGCATCTACACGGTTAGCGTGCGCTAAAAACACTAGTGTGGCTTAGTAAACAAGGCCCTAGACTGTGTTAACTGTTTAACACAAGAATTACTGCATACTACCAGCACAGGCCTTCATTAAAGTCCACTGTAGTAATAGCTGACCTGTGGTAATTCCTATATTTGTATTTCAGGCCTAAGTTGCTTCAAAATCTTTGAATACACATAGACAGGTGCTGAATTAATGCAAATGTAAAACTTGTGAGTAGTATATTTCAAGATTTCTTGGAAAGTATCCTCAGTGTTTTTAAGGCCATACGTACTAATCTGTGCTAAGGTTTTGCTATTACTGCGCATTAATTGCTCACAGTAATGCATGGTAACTGCAAACCCTCTAGGTTAACTGTGTGTCAGCATTATCATTTTGCTTTGGGTAACTTCTCATTTACGACAAGAGAAAAGAAAGTTAAGAAAACATGAGAAGTAATGGTGTAAATATCCTGATGCTGTTTTGATGTGTAAATATATTGAGCATTTGATAGTGTATCAGGGGTTTGTTAATTTGTCCAAAATGGGGTTTCTTACTAAGAAAGCACAGATAGCCACTTCCAGTGCTAAAACTTTGTTTCAGTTGTAAGGAAATTAACTACCTTGAATTATTTTTCCAGTAAATTAAGTCTACATTAACTCTCAGGAATATGTAAAAATGATAATACAAAGTGCTAATTATTACTCAGTTTTTCCTCAGTTGTAACAGTTAATCCTGGTGAAGAGATAGTGATTGGTACAAGAGGGATACTTTTAATCAGGTTTCTAATGATCAGGTGCAAGATGTGATTAGAGCATTGAATAATTCTTCAAGTGTATTAAATCCTTATTTGACCGACTGACATCACAAATCTGTTACTATTATTGCAAACAAATCCTTGCAGGCCCAGTCTTAAAGAATTCAGCCCTGGAATGTTCAGTTCCTAAAATCTTGTAATCTCTTCACTGATGTTCCTTACAAAGATTATTGAAAATGTAGTACTTAGCCAATTAAAAGAATTAAAAGAATATATTGATGTTCATGATATGTTGGAAGGATATCAATTTGGCTTTCAGGCAAAGCTTTGGATGGAAATCTTATTGATTATGAGTTCTGTTATTATTTTCAAGGGTTTTGAACAAGGCACTTTTTATTTTCTAGTGATGCTGGATATCTAATACTTTTGATCATGGAAATCTAGCTTTTAATCACTATTGGAATTTAAGTTTGTCTTGGATCAGTTTCAATCTTATTTAACATATCATTTACAACAGGTCAGGAAAGGATTATTACCACAGAGCTCAGAGGCGTCTGTAATTTTATTTAGGGACTCATTTTTGAAACAGAAAAACATCCAAAAAAGTGGCACAAAGTGGCAAACGAACTTTTTTTTTTTGCCAAAACATCCAAATCACTATAATTTTTAAGGGAGTATGTCGGGATGGTGGAGGTGGGATTTGGACATTCCCAAAACTTGGATGTATTTCTGCCATAATGGAACAAAGCAAAAATGTCCAGGACTAAAAGTTAGATGTTTTGGTCTAGACTTGTTTCAATCATGACTAATATATCATAATATTATATAAAAAGGAGCCACAAATGACCACTGGAGGGATTAAGGCATGACCCCCCCCCCCCCCACCTTTACTCTCCCAGTGGTCACTGACCTCCTCCCACCCCCCCCCCCCACCAAAATGGTGAAAGAAACAGTAGATACCACTACTACTACTTATCATTTCTATAGCGCTACTAGACGTATGCAGCGTTGTACACTTGAACATGAAGAGACAGTCCCTGCTCGACAGAGTTTATAATCTAATTAGGACAGACAAACAGGACAAACAAGAGATAATATAATATCAGATACCAGCCTGTGTGACAGCTTCAGATGTTATGACCAGGCATATTAGAGCTGCAAGCAGGTCCATGGAGTAGCATAGTGCACTGTAGAGAAGGGAACCCAGTCCTCTGGTACACTTGTGGTGGAAAGTGTGAGCCATCCAAAACCCACTAAAATTTTACTGTACTCACATATAGGTGACACCTGCAGGCATAAGGGCCGTTGTGATGGCATACAGTTGGGTACAGTAGGCTTTTGGTGGGTTTTGGAGGGCTCACCATGAAATATAAGGGGTAATGGTGAGATGTGTACCTGGGACCTTTTATGTGAAGTTCACTGCAGTGCCCTCCTAGGGTGCCCCACTCCTCTGCCGGGATGTCTGTGGCCAGTCTACTAGGAATGCTGGCCCCAAATGGCTTATTTTTGTGTGCATTTCCCTTGGAATGGTTTTTTTCATAAATGGTCAAAAAAATAGATGCACTGAACACAAAAATGTCTAGCAAATGGCCATTTTCAAAACTAGAAGACAGATGTTTTTCTAGTTCAAAAATCATTATGTTCGCCACTTGAGGTTTAGACATTTTCAGCAAAATATGCAAAATCGGATTTAAATGTCATATCAAAAATATTCCTCTTAATATTCATACTCTTCTCATTTTTTTCAGTTGTTTAGGAGTTGTTTAATGCCTATATATGGTTGATCTTCAATTACTTGTACCAATGCAAGATTCTGTTTCTTCTGCAATAGACCATGCTATATTGTGTATAAGAATGATTAAGACATGGATATCAGTAAATTAAGGGCCTGTTTACTAAACACCACTAAAAAGTGACCATTGCGTGCCTTTACACGGGTCATTCCTGCGTGCTAAGCCCATTTTTACCACTGTGGTAAAGTGGCTGATTTACCTATTTTTCATATTAATGACCACACACTAATTATGAAACTTATAAATAAATGCTCTAGATACCAAAAGATATCACTGGTGCATGTGTAGAAGGTTATATCTTAGAAGATATTAAATAAGGGCCTCACTAGCCTAGGGTACCAACTCAGTGGGCACACCTATAAGGTCTTACATCATAGGCCAACCACCACCTCCGAAAAACTTGCAGAATGTAATCACTGTATCAATCTGCAGTAAAAAAAACAGAGGGTGGTATAATAATAAATCCCTATGCAGTATGCACAAGTAATATCTTGAGTATGATTATCGGAAAGATAATAATCAAAAACAAAATAAAACTATATCGCGGGAATACCATCCGGGATAGTCTGAACTACAAAGAATGAAGTACTTAGCTTCCATCAAAGGGCAAATAGTTCACATCCGTAAGGCATCTCGAATCTTGAATGATATCGAAGAAGCTTCAAAAAGTTCCCACGAAGTATAGTTGTAAGGACTCTCTCTCACTCTCGACAGTTATAGAATTCTCACTGTTTCATTGCTTCATCAGGAAAGGATATGCATAAACATTTATCTTCCATTAGTGTATGAGCCCCTACTGCCACCTATTTTGTAGGTGGTAGGGACTCACATGCTAAATCTGTGCTAATCGATTAGCGCAGAACATCCCCACTCTCCTTTCTCACATCCCCAAACTACCACAGGGTGCCTCAGCACTCCCCTCACTAAGCCATTTTTTTTTTTTTGCAATGGTAAGCACGTATTATTACTTACTGCAGCTTTGTGAAAGGTCCTATTAATAAAAACATAAGAATAGCCATACCGGGTCAGACCAATGGTCCATATAGCCCAGTATCCTATTTCCAACAGTGGCCAGTCCAGGTCACACCTTTCAGAAACCAAAATAGTAGCAACATTCCATTCAACCAATCCCAGGGCAAGCAGGGGCTTTCCCATATCTGTCTCAATAGCAGAGTATAGACTTTCCTACAGGAACTTGTCCAAACCTTTTTTTAAACCCAGATACACTAACCGGTGTTACCACATCTTCCAGCAAAGAGTTCCAGAGCTTAACTGTTCATTGAGTGAAAAAATATTTCCTCCTCGTTGTTTTAAAAGTGTTTCCATGTAACTTTATTGAGTGTCCCCTAGTCTTTGTACTTTTTGAAAGAGTAAAAAATTGATTCACTTCTAGTGGTTTCACACCACTCGGGATTTTGTAAACCTCAGTTATATCGCCCCTCAGCCTTCTCTTTTCAAACTGAAGAACCCTATAACCTGTTTAGCCTTTCCTTATATGAGAGGAGTTCCATCTCCTTTATCATTTTGGTCACTCTTCTTTGCACCTTTTCTAATTCCACTGTGTGATGCTTTTCTAATTCTGGTTGTGATGCTAAATAGCAAACCATTCTTTTTTTTTTTTAATTTACATGTTATTAATTTACAGATTACAAGACCTGCAATTTCAGGGGATAAAACTGAAATTGTTCAAACAGAAGAAAAAGACATTTCTCCAATCATAGAACCCAGAATTGGAGGCTGTTTGGATAGGGTTGTTGTGTGAGGTTAATTTCCTACATTATTTCTCTTGTGGTTTTAGCTTGCTTCTTTGCTATGGAACCTTTTTTTTTTTTTAAACCATGGACTCCTGTTTTCTCTGTCATGGAAGATTGCTTTTCTGCTGTGAAAACATATTCCTCTGCTTTTGAACTCTGCTCATCTGTGACACATTCATTTGCCAGATGGTCGTCAATATATTATTCTGGCTTTTTTCTTAACTTTGAACATGATGCTAGTGAGAGGATATCCTCTAATGTTCCCCTCCATCATTTATTCTCCTCTTCATTTTTTAAATCACTTTGCTGTTCCCAAATGAGATTATGAATGTGCATTCATTTGAAAATGTGACATTTTCCATGTTATTTCATATCATTTCATCTCAAAATAGCAGGAAAAGACACATTTTCATTTTGTTTTCCAATTGTTAGGAGTTTTCAAGCATGAGCCTTCTTTGAATTAGTGAACTAGTGCTTCTCAGGTTGGGTGGACACCTGTTTTCTCAGAGGAGCTATTTTACATTTTGGGAATCTTGCTCTGGCCAACCCATTCATAGTTGTGTCTTGTATTTCTGGTAATCTTAATTCCAGTTCCTGATTGGCCCAGTGGAGACCAACTCAGCACAGGCTTTTTCATCCCCAGCTCTAGGTTTGTTCCCTCCTGGTTCTTTGTTCTTGTCTTGCTTCTTCAGTCTTGCTTTCAGATCCTATTGTTTTTCTCTTTGCCTCCTGATGCCTTAGAATTCCATCTTCTTGTCAAGTACTTTGTTTCCAGTAACCCTTCCTTACCCTTTTATGTTAGATACACTTCTTGGAGGTACAGAGACACAAAAACATACCTTGATCAATCCTATTTCTCATCTTCTTCTTATCTCGTATTCAAACCTTTGGAATCCCTGTCTAGTAGCTGCCCCTGCCAGGAACTCTGTGATAGAATGAACCAACTAAATTAAAGGTACTGATTGTCGGATTCAGTCATCTAAATAAAAATGTTGATAGAAGGACTTATCTAAATTTGATTGCTCACAACAGCTTAAGCAGAGTTGTCAGATACCGATTTATAGTATGGAGACTTTTTTGGCCAGTCCTGGTTTTAAACTTATATCCTAAATCACTATGGTATTTGAAGTTCCCAATTCTACCCAGTGAAATCAGTGCTGCAAGACCTGTAATACATCAGGATGAGGTTGTCGGAAATCCAGGACAGGTCTAAAACCTCCTTCCTATAACTGGGTAACTTGGAAGATCTGGCATAAGAGAGAAAGAAGCCTAACTGTTCAAGTTTCATGGAGTTTCCTTTTTCTCTTCCCTCTCACTCTGCTCTGCTAACATTTCCAGCTGCTTGACTGCTAATCTGTGGGCTTGCAGAATGTATGCCAAAGTTTCCTTGTCTGGTCTTGAGCTCTGTGGGCAACTCTTCTTGGATTGTTTTGCTTTATGAATCTATTGACTTCTGCTTTAGAATGTTTTCATATGCCATATTCCTAGGCCTTTAAGATCTGGACAAATATTCTGGGAACTCCTGTTAAAAATTTTTCTCTGTGGAATTCCAGTATTTACAATTCTGAATCCTTGTATGAAATTCCCAGTTACTATTAGAGTGGAGGAGTAGCCTAGTGGTTAGTGCAGTGGACTTTGATCCTGGGGAACTGAGTTCAATTCCCACTGCAGCTCCTTGTGACTCAGAGCAAATCACTTAAACCTCCATTGCCCCTGGTACAAAATAAATACCTGAACATATGTAAACCGCTTTGAATGTAGTTGCAAAAACCTCAGAAAGGCGGTATATCAAGTCCCATTTCCATTTCCCTTCCCATTATTGGATACATTTAACAAGCCTGCACCAGATCATTTTTGTTGACTTAGAGGGGTGTTTTCGATATGACGTCTAAGTCCGACGTCCAAAATCTGAATAGCAAAGAAGGTCACTTTCAAAAAAGAAAAACGTCTGTCTTTTCTTTTCGAAAATAGAAGGTTTTATTTTTTGGCCCATTTAAAAAAAAAAAAAAACAACCCCAAAAAAGGTCCAGGTGCAAAACGCACAAAATCAAGCCATTGGGATGTAGGAGGAGCCAGCATTATTTAGTACACTGGGCCCCCTGACAGCCCAGGAAAACAATAGGGCACCTTAGGGGGCACTGCAGTGGACTTCATAAAATGCTCCCAGGCACACATCTGACCATTGCTCCCTTACTTTGTCTGCTGAGCCCCCAAAAACCCACTACCCCCAAATGTACACCACTACCATAGCCCTTACGGGTGAAGGGGTACCTTTATGTGGGTACAGTGGGTTACTGGTGAGTCTTGGAGGGCTTGCAGTTTCCTCCACAAGTGTAACAGATAGGGGGAGGTAGAAGCCTGGGTCCATCTGTCTGCAGTGCACTACACCCACCACTAGACTACTCCAGGGACCTGCATGCTGAACCTCAGTATAACATCTGAAGCTGGCACAGAGGCTGGCAAGTAATGTTTTTCATCACATTTTTGGGGGGTGGGAGGAGGTTAGTGACCACTAGGGGAATAAGGGGAGGTCATCCCTGATTCCCTGCAGTGGTCATCTAGTTATTTAGGGCACCTTTTTGTGCCTTATTCATTATAAAAACAGGTCTAGCTCAAAACGTCTTAGTTTTAGTCCTGGACGGTTTTGTTTTCTTCCTTTATGGCTGAAAAATGTCTAAGTCACAGGAATGCTCAAGTCCCACCCTGAATGCGCCCTTGAGATTTGGACACACTTCTGACGTACTTCAAAGAAAAATGTCTAAAAATAGGTTTCAAAATACTGATTTGGACGTTTTTGTGAGAAAAACATCCATATGCTGCTTTATGCCACTTTTTAGACGTTTTTCTGTTTTGAAAATGAGCACGTTAGTGATTCTATGAAAATATATCTAAAAAAGTAAAAGCTGTAATTAGTCCCTGGTCCTAGAAACCTCTGGTAACCATTTAGGAACATTATGAGCCTTTCCCTGAAAAGCTTGATAGTACCCAAAAAGCACTGGCAGAGATGCCAAGTTGCCTAGTTCCAAAGGAGATTTTAGGCTAGCCCTGATTTTCTTACAACCCTGTCATGATGCATTATACTTTAAGCATGTATTTCAATGGGTAGAATCAGGTACTATAAAACCAGGATAGGCCAAACAATCTGCCTCCTGCAACTGGGTAACTTGGCAGCTCCATATTAGAGAATTTCCTTATGAGGTTCTTCCAGTGGTTTCTGGCACACTCGCTGGAGTTTCTAGCAGAAAAGGCCTAGGTGGGCTGTATTTGCCTGTTCCTCAAAGGAAAAGCCTTATGCTAGGTTACACCTCCTGGTAGATAACAGCTCACTTCTGTGCAATCTGAAAGACTTTGTAGCTGCCATAACCCTTAGATTTGGGGTGCCTAATCTGCTCTAAAGATACCTGTTTGAGGCTTCAAGCTGTGCTTCAATGCTTCTTGCTTCCAATACCCCACCTCTTGGTATTGTAATCCAAGTTACACCTACCTTTGCTTCAGTTTTTCCTACTTCTAAAACTGTAGGTCCTGGTACTACCCATCCACAGCATCCACTATAATCTCCTCTTTCTAAGTGATCCCATATGCCTGTCCCATGCTTTCCTGAATTCAGATACAGTTATTGTTTCCACCAAGAGGCTATTCCATGCATCCACCACCCTTTCTGTTAAAAAAATGGCTCACCTCCTGTACATTAATGCCATAGAGATATTTAAATAGCTCTATCATACCACCTCTCTCCTGCCTTTCTTCCAGAAGTATACATATTGAGGTCCTAGACGTCTCCCCATATACTTTATGACAGAGACCAATGACCAATTTTATAGACACCCTCTGGACTGATTCTATCCTTTTTTAAAATATTTTTTTGAAATGTGGTCTCCTGAATTGTACACAGTATTCTAAATGAGGGCTTACTAGAGACTTATATAACTACACTATTTCCTCTTTTTTCCTGTTGACCAGTCCTATCCCTGTGCACTCAATCATCCTTCTGGCTTTGACCGTCACCTTTTCTGCTTGTTTGACCACCACAATATCATCACATGTGATCACCCCCTAAGTCCAGCTCTTCTTTTGTACACAGAAGTACTTCACCCCCTATATTACACAGTTCCTTTGGATTTTTGCAGCCCAAATGCATGTTAATTAAGATTTAATGCTAAAACAATTCAGTATCATGCATTGAAGAATGGTCATTTTCTGTACCATTCTTCAAGCTTCGCTAGATCATTCCTCATGCTATCCATATTCTCCAAGTTGTCTACCCTATTAAAGAGTTTGGTATCATACGCAAAGAGAGAAACCTTACCAGACAGTCCTTCTGCAGTATCACTTACAAAGATATTAAAAGCTGACCCATACCTAGGGAACCCAGTGTACTTATCAATCACCTATGTAGAACCATGTAAAAGACTTTGATAAAATCCAAGTACATCACATCTAGCACCCCTCCCTTATCCAACTGTTTGGTCACCCAGTCAAAAAATCAATCAAATTTGTTTGACAAGACCTGTGTCTAGTAAACCCATTCTGCCTTGGATATTGCAGTCCATTCAGTTCTAGAAACTTCACAATTCTCTGTTTTAGAAGTTTTTCCATTAGTTTAGTCAACACCGAGGTCAAACTAATAGGTCTGTAATTCCCAACCACCTCTTTACTTCCACTCTTCTGCAGAGGGGCTACATCTGCCCTTCTTCAGTTTTCTGGGACCACTCCAGACTCTAAAGAAGTATTGAAAAGGTTAGACCATGGAGCCACCAGAACTTCACTTTGTCTCTTTTAGTTTAGCTAGCTCCTCATGAATACAGTCTTCTGAGAATTGGTCTTGGTATACCATACATCCGTTCCCATTAGCATTTGTTTTTTGCAGGCCTATCCCCAGCCCTTCTTCTGTGAAAACAGAACAGAAGTAATTGTTAAGCAGTTCAAATTTATTCTTGTCAGCTTCTATAAATTTCTCCCCTTCACCCTTGAGCCTCACAATGCTATCACTTACATATCTTTAAAAAAAATCTTGTCTCCCAGTTTTACCATATTGATTATCTATTCTTCCTGTCACGATGGTGACTGTTTCCTTGTCTGTGCTCGCCTCGCCCTCTGGTGGCCAAAACCAGTGGCTGCTATGAACTGTCACCCATTCCAGACTTCAGCCCAGTCCGGTCCGGATCTTCCGGGCTGCCAGACTTGCTTCTCTTGTTTGTGCCTGAACAGCACCGGTAGCTGCCTTGTGATTCCTGCAGCTGAACTTCAGCAGCTGATGGGCTTTATTAATCACCTGGAAACGTCTGTGTTTGCCTTTGCATCGTCTAAGGTCCCTGGTTTGTTGGTGCTTTGTTGCACTTCTGCCTAGTCTGGTTTCTTGTATAGTTCTTTGTCTGATTCTAGTTAGTCTGTGTGTAGTTTAGCTTAGGTTAATTGCTTATTTCTTAGTCTTGTTTCTGGTTTGTATTCTTGGTTTAGTTTCTGTTTGTGTCTCTTGCTTAGTGGCTACTCTGCAGCTTTCAGTCCTGACTCTTTTCTGTCAGTGTTTGTACCCTGTTTCAGTGGCTGCTTGTCAGCTTTCAGTTCCTGTCCTTTAGCTTGTCTATTTCCTGCTTTGTGTAGTATTGTCTGTCTGTGAGTCCTAGCCCAGTTTCCTGCCTTGCTGCCCATGTATATTCTTTTCCCCTTTGACTCTCAGTCTCTGTTCAGCCTAGTTGGTATTCAGTTCCTGCCCTGTCCGGTAAGTCCTGCCGGCCGCCTGCACCCAGGGGCTCATCTCCTGGGGAAGAGCGGTCAAGTGCAGGTGAAGTCTAGCTGTTTCTGTCAGAGTTCTGCCTTCTCTTTGGTGTGGGGTGGTTTTGCCTGCCACTGCAGCTCCATGGCAGTGGCCCAAGGGTTCACGAACCTAGTTTCTGCCTTGAAAATCTAACACTTCCATTTACATCTTTGCTTTCCTGACATCTTTCCTTAGCTTTTCAAGGTATGTTTGCCTATCTTCTTCTTTCTGTAAGGTCTTTTAATTTATGAAGGCTAACCTTCTTTCCCTTACCTTTTCATCTACCACATTTGAGAACCAAAGTAGCCTTATTTTCCTCTTACGTATAAAGATTTATCTTTAAAATAGCTATTTCAGTTTTTCACATTTCTTTTCTTCCTTCAGCTGTTCCCATCCAACTAACTCCTTCTTTAGGTAGTCACTAATTTTGACAAATTTAGTTCTTTTGAAGTCTAGAACCTTCAGTCTTGACTAAGCTGTCTTCGACTGTGTCTTAATATTGAACCACACCATTCCGAGATCACTAGATGCCAAATGATTGTCCACTGTAACATGAGAAGTATTCTCCCCATTTGTAAGCAGTAGGTCCAGAATAGATTTATTGCACAAGGGTTCGATTTACCATCTGCTGGAACAGTTTTTCCTGTAGCAAATCCAAGATCCCCTTGCTTCTAGACAACCCTGCAGCAAGGACGCTCGATTCAACGTCCAGCATCTTAAAATCACCTATCAGTAGTTCTTCCCCTTTCGTAACTATCTTGTGAATGTCTTCAATTAAATCTCTGTCCATTTCTTTTGACTGTGAAGGAGTCCTGTATATCACACCAAAGTAGGAACATTTTCCATTTCCTCTTTCCATTTTAATCCACAGTTCTTATTCCCTACCCCATTTGTCATGCAATTCTGTCACTTTAATATTATTCTTAACATATAATTCCACTCCACCCTTTTTTCCTACCCTGTCCCTCCTGAATAGATTATAGCCAGGTATAATTATATCCCATTTATGGTTCTCCATGAACCACATCTCTGTGACTGCCATTAAATCCAAGTTGGCTTCTACCATTAGGGTCTCTAGATCTAGAAACTTGTTTCCCATACAATGGGCATTGGTATATACAATTCTCCTTTTTTCCATTTCTATAAAGGTATTTGATGTCTTGCATTATTGAGGGTTATTAATGATTTGGGGACTTTTTTCACCCATCTCCAGTGGGATTAGATAGCCTAAAACTACTTGGTGTCATAATTGACTGTAATCTGACACTTGAAAGCCAAGTAAATTCCACTACAAAGAAAATGTTCCACTCAATGTGGAAACTTAAACGTATAAAACCTTTCTTTCCATGAGATGTATTTTGCAACTTAATACAATCAATGGTATTAAGCCATTTAGATTACTGCAACGGAATTTATGCAGGTTGTAAAGAAGAACTAACTAAGAAACTTGAGACCGCACAAAATATAGCAACTAGACTGATATTTGGAAAATCAAAATTTGAAAGTACCAAACCCCTTTGTGAAAAACTGCACTGGCTTCCCACCAAGGAACGTATTGCCTTCAAGGTTTGCTCTGCGGTCCACAGGATTATTTACGGTGAAGTTCCTGGATATATGTTAAACTTCATACATCTACCACCCAGAAACAGTACCAGCCTATCCCGAACTTACTTAAATTTGCATTATCCAGACTGCAATGGTCTTAGATACAAATCAACTTATGCATCCAGCTTCTCTTACATAAGTACATATATACATAAGTACATAAGTAGTGCCATACTGGGAAAGACCAAAGGTCCATCTAGCCCAGCATCCTGTCACCGACAGTGGCCAATCCAGGTCAAGGGCACCTGGCACGCTCCCCAAACGTAAAAACATTCCAGACAAGTTATACCTAAAAATGCGGAATTTTTCCAAGTCCATTTAATAGCGGTCTATGGACTTGTCCTTTAGGAATCTATCTAACCCCTTTTTAAACTCCGTCAAGCTAACCGCCCGTACCACGTTCTCCGGCAACGAATTCCAGAGTCTAATTACACGTTGGGTGAAGAAAAATTTTCTCCGATTCGTTTTAAATTTACCACACTGTAGCTTCAACTCATGCCCTCTAGTCCTAGTATTTTTGGATAGCGTGAACAGTCGCTTCACATCCACCCGATCCATTCCACTCATTATTTTATACACTTCTATCATATCTCCCCTCAGCCGTCTCTTCTCCAAGCTGAAAAGCCCTAGCCTTCTCAGCCTCTCTTCATAGGAAAGTCGTCCCATCCCCACTATCATTTTCGTCGCCCTTCGCTGTACCTTTTCCAATTCTACTATATCTTTTTTGAGATACGGAGACCAGTACTGAACACAATACTCCAGGTGCGGTCGCACCATGGAGCGATACAACGGCATTATAACATCCGCACACCTGGACTCCATACCCTTCCTAATAACACCCAACATTCTATTCGCTTTCCTAGCCGCAGCAGCACACTGAGCAGAAGGTTTCAGCGTATCATCGACGACGACACCCAGATCCCTTTCTTGATCCGTAACTCCTAACGCGGAACCTTGCAAGACGTAGCTATAATTCGGGTTCCTCTTACCCACATGCATCACTTTGCACTTGTCAACATTGAACTTCATCTGCCACTTGCACGCCCATTCTCCCAGTCTCGCAAGGTCCTCCTGTAATCGTTCACATTCCTCCTGCGACTTGACGACCCTGAATACACAACTGTGGAACGCTCTGCCCAAAACCTTGAGATCTATTCATAACCATCTCAACTTCAGGAAAGTACTGAAAACCTATTTGTTTAAGATGGTCTGTCCCCCTGACACAAATTAAATTTCTACATCCTGCAACACAGAAAAACTATGGACCGTACTGTACTTCTATCACCACCCCCTCTTTATTTCTTTGTTGATCTATGCTTATGTTTGTTCCATGTTGATTAATATATTGTGAATTTGTATTTTATCGAACCGGAGCCTGCCTCGCCGGTATTGTGTAAGCCACATTGAACCTGCAACTAAGTGGGAAAATGTGGGATATAAATGTGTTAAATAAATAAATTTAATTTAAAGCCCTCTTTATTACATGTGGGCACCCAGTTATAGACTTTCTCGGGAAAATAAAATCCAGCAGGAGGATCACTTTATCCTACATATACATCTCTATCCAAGTCCTTTTTGCAGCCTTTATTTCAGAAGGCTTCCTATGCTAGCCAGTGTCTTCATTGCTTTTAAGCATTGCCTGGGGCTTTTTCTTGGCTAGCCTCTGGCAGCATGCTTAATCTGTGCGGGATGCTTTCAGTAGCAAACAATAGCTAATACAAGCCTGAGGTAAGCAGCCACACTTCAGATTCAGTCCTGCTGAGCTCCCAGGTTACCCAGCTTCAAAAGCTGGCTCCAAGACAGGTTTGCTTTTAAGAATCAAAATTGCATTTTTCATTTACTTCCTTGTAGGGTTTTAAGAACAGGAGGAAAAGGTCCCTAAGGACTCTACTTCTCTCTGTCTTCCTCTCTTCAACAACCCTGTCCATCCTTCCTCCTCTGCTTTCCTAAGTGGATAGAGCGTATGGTTGTGTTGTTCATCTACTTTCAAAAATAAATAATAAAACAAAAAAAAGAAAAAGAAGGTGACTATTACATTTCTGACTAGCTTCAGAGGATAAAACCACCTTCCTCTGGTCATCTGTCTTTTACTTATACTGTCCTGACATGAGGAAGGAGGTTTGGGACTCAGAAAACTAATTAAAAAAAATGAAGTTAGTTACTCCAATAAAAAAGTATAACCATCTATCTATCTGTCTGTCTGTCTATAGCACTAAGCATTAGCATATATATATATATAATTTTTTTTATGCCTAGTGTAGTGGCCTCAGAACCAGGGGAACCAGGTTTGATTCCCATTGTAGCTCCATGTGACTCTTGGCAAGTCACTTAACCCTCCATTTTCCCCAGGTACAAAATAAGTACCTGTATAAAATAAGCAGACCATTTTGATTGTAACCACAGAAAGACAGCATATCAAATCCCACGCCTTCTCAATAAATGTAAGCTTGCATTGCTTCATCCACATATGGAGCTTATTCACCCTACTTCAAAGTCAGAATAATTTAAAGTCACAAATTGTTCTCTGGCTTTGGATAATGAAAATAATCTCTTCCTGTGTTAACAAACCATAGCCTAGAAACTGGAACCTGGAGCTCCTGCCCACAGACACTGTAGGAACCAATGCAAGAAATGGCTCAGACTGTCTTTCTTGACATGTTTATTATTGTAGACATGTCTGTAGCCCATATAGAAGGTACTGACATCCATTATATGAGTCTCCTTGTATACTTTATCTTTATTTTGCATTTTCTAATTTATGCACAATGTTTGATGTTCCCGCTGTTGCTGTTCAAATTGTTCCATCTGTTTGTTCTTCAGACACTAAGGGCTACATTCTATATATTGGTCCTTGATTTGTACACAAAAGTCAAAGCATATTCTATAAAATACGCTTTCACTTAGGTGTATATTAGGTGTTGCTCTGCGCGACTAAATTTAGTTGCAGCCAATTACGCCAACTAAAACCTGGTGTAAATCCCAACCCCTAAATTAGGCACGGAGCAGGTGTATTCTGTAACAATGTGCATAGATTTTAGAAATGCCCATGACCCACTCGTTCCACTCTCATAACCATGCCCACTTTTCAACTATGCAACTTAGAATTTACTTGCACAAAACAGAATATGCTTAGCAGTAGTGTGTGTAAGTTCTAATTAATGCCAATTACTTCTGAAAATTTCTTGCTAACATCCACTTATCAGCACTGATTAGTTTGTTACCTAATTAAATTATGCACATTGTTGTGGAATACACTTCAATTTCCATGTAGAAATTGAGGCACGATATATAGAATCCTGGGGTAAACGGGGTATTTGGTTAAAGCTCTTAAGCATTTGTTAAATGGCAATAAAATGTGTTATATTACCATGATATGTTAGTTTAGGTTAGCATGGGATACATAATAGTGAGATGTAATGCATGCAAAACATATTATTATTCTGTAAATCAAAAAATGAAACTTGCAGTGAATACCACAAACTGCATTATTCCTTTGAAAAATAACGTCAACTCAAAGCAGGCGTTCTTTTTCCTACCCAGGAGAAACAGTCCACTAGCACCTGGTTCGATGTTCTTTTATTACAATTTTCTATACTGCTTGGGTTCTGCAGGTCACAGAGGTTTAAAGTTAAATTAAATAAAACAAATCATACGAAACGAACTACAATAAAAATAGGAAGGATCTAAACATTTGTTCCGAACACAAAGAAGTGGAAAGAAAGTTACAGTAAACGGATTGCAAACATAAGCCTAGTAGCATCTCTAAACTCCTAGATTCCAAAATGCTAAAGAAATGTAATAGGCCTTTAATAAACTCTTAAATTTAGTTAAAAAAATTCACCTCTTATGGAAGTAGGGAGTTGATTCCAAAGGCTAGGCTCAAGCCAAAAGAGTGCATTGTCTCATGTTTTCTCCCAATGTGCATTACAAATAGGGGAAATGACTATATGGCGGTCATTTAGAGAATAGTCATTTCGAGACCCTTTTACTGAGGCATGCTAAAAAGTGACCTGCGCTATTTTTAGTGTGTGGTTTTCCTTTGTGCTGAGGCCACATTTATCGCATCAGTACAATGGCTGCAGTTTCTGTTTTTCCATTCATGGCGAGGGTCAGCCACAGAAAGTGGAGCAACCCTCATTTCCTACGTCAAAGTAGTGCAGCAAAGACAGGAGTAGGATGATCTGGCCCTTTCAATAACCAGGGGAGACGTATATACAATAAAAAGTCTTTATTAAAGAACATCAAGTGACTCGACACAGCAGCTGTGTTTCAGCGCCAATGCGCCTGCTTCAGGAGTCTAAAAAAACATACAAAAATCATATACAAATCATATAAAAGTCAAGATCATATAAAAACCATATACGCATATTAAGAACAAAACTTAGAATTGAAAATACACATAAAAGACACATTAAAAGAATAATGCATTCAAAAAAACTTATTACATGTATAGGTATTGTACATAGCATGTAAACCAAACATCTAAGTCACTTAAAATTACATGTAAAGATATGTGTGTATGTATACTCTAGGCAACTAACCTTGTAATGTTGCAAAGGTTTATACAGAAAACAAGTTTTATTTTATGATTATGTTAATGGATGTCACAATCCTATAAGAGAGAACAGTATAAAAGACAACAGTATAAAATTGTAGGAAAGAGGGAGAAAATATCGTGCCACAAGTGTTACTCCTGAAGCAGGTGCATAGGTGCCGAAACACAGTCACTTGATGTTCTTTAATAAAGACTTTTTATTGTATATACCAGGGGTGTAGCCAGACTTCGGCGGGAGGGGTTCCAGAGCCCGAGGTGAGGGGCACATTTTAGCCCCTTCCCCTGGTGCCGCTGACCCCCCCCCCCCCCGGCACCACTGCCCCTCTCCTGTCCCTTTCAACCCCCCTCCCACTGCCGCCAACCCTCCCCCACCAGGCACCTTTGCTGATTGACTTGTTAAGACAACTAAGTTACATGTGTTGTTACAGAATATGCTTGGATTTTGGCACGGATCTCTAGGCATGCTATATAGAATCCAGGGGTATACCACTTACATGCACGCTTACCGAATAATGTTTCTATGTTCTGATGCCACTTACTCATGTAAGTATGCAGCTACCCTTGAAAGCCCTTGTATTCTGTAACATAGTAGATGACGGCAGATAAAGACCTGTGCGGGCCATCCATTACATATGTACACTTGCATGCTGAAGTGGCATCAAATGTAGGTACCCTGTTATAGACGTGCCTGTCACATTACCATAGAGTTCTTATAGAATAACTCTATGATAATAAGAGTAATGGATGGGATTGTTGATATACCACCTTTCTGTGGTTACAATCAAAGCAGTTTATATATTGTATACAGGCACTTATTTTGTACCTGGGACAATGGAGGGTTACATCATAAGTACATAAGTACATAAGTAGTGCCATACTGGGAAAGACCAAAGGTCCATCTAGCCCAGCATCCTGTCACCGACAGTGGCCAATCCAGGTCAAGGGCACCTGGCACGCTCCCCAAACGTAAAAACATTCCAGACAAGTTATACCTAAAAATGAGGAATTTTTCCAGTCCATTTAATAGCGGTCTATGGACTTGTCCTTTAGGAATCTATCTAACCCCTTTTTAAACTCCGTCAAGCTAACCGCCCGTACCACGTTCTCCGGCAATGAATTCCAGAGTCTAATTACACGTTGGGTGAAGAAAAATTTTCTCCGATTCGTTTTAAATTTACCACACTGTAGCTTCAACTCATGCCCTCTAGTCCTAGTATTTTTGGATAGCGTGAACAGTCGCTTCACATCCACCCGATCCATTCCACTCATTATTTTATACACTTCTATCATATCTCCCCTCAGCCGTCTCTTCTCCAAGCTGAAAAGCCCTAGCCTTCTCGGCCTCTCTTCATAGGAAAGTCGTCCCATCCCCACTATCATTTTCGTCGCCCTTCGCTGTACCTTTTCCAATTCTACTATATCTTTTTTGAGATACGGAGACCAGTACTGAACACAATACTCCAGGTGCGGTCGCACCATGGAGCGATACAACGGCATTATAACATCCGCACACCTGGACTCCATACCCTTCTTAATAACACCCAACATTCTATTCGCTTTCCTAGCCGCAGCAGCACACTGAGCAGAAGGTTTCAGCGTATCATCGACGACGACACCCAGATCCCTTTCTTGATCCGTAACTCCTAACGCGGAACCTTGCAAGACGTAGCTATAATTTGGGTTCCTCTTACCCACATGCATCACTTTGCACTTGTCAACATTGAACTTCATCTGCCACTTGCACGCCCATTCTCCCAGTCTCGCAAGGTCCTCCTGTAATCGTTCACATTCCTCCTGCGACTTGACGACCCTGAATAATTTTGTGTCATCGGCGAATTTAATTACCTCACTAGTTATTCCCATCTCT
The DNA here is from genome assembly GCF_901765095.1 of Microcaecilia unicolor. Taxonomy (NCBI): domain Eukaryota; kingdom Metazoa; phylum Chordata; class Amphibia; order Gymnophiona; family Siphonopidae; genus Microcaecilia; species Microcaecilia unicolor. The sequence continues at coordinate 101,236,653 of NC_044032.1, read as the reverse complement.
AGGTCATTTATAAATACATTAAAAAGCAACGGACCCAGCACAGACCCCTGCGGGACCCCACTAACTACCCTCCTCCACTGAGAATACTGGCCACGCAATCCTACTCTCTGCTTCCTATCTTTCAACCAGTTCTTAATCCATAATAATACCCTACCTCCGATTCCATGACTCTGCAATTTCTTCAGGAGTCTTTCGTGCGGCACTTTGTCAAACGCCTTCTGAAAATCCAGATATACAATATCAACCGGCTCCCCATTGTCCACATGTTTGCTTACCCCCTCAAAAAAATGCATTAGATTGGTGAGGCAAGACTTCCCTTCACTAAATCCGTGCTGACTTTGTCTCATCAGTCCATGTTTTTGTATATGCTCTGCAATTTTATTCTTAATAATAGCCTCCACCATCTTGCCCGGCACCGACGTCAGACTCACCGGTCTATAATTTCCCGGATCTCCTCTGGAACCTTTCTTAAAAATCGGAGTAACATTGGCTACCCTCCAGTCTTCCGGTATTACACTCGATTTTAGGGACAGATTGCATATTTCTAACAGTAGCTCCGCAAGTTCATTTTTTAGTTCTATTAATACTCTGGGATGAATACCATCAGGTCCCGGTGATGCTCAAAGTCACAATGAGCTGTAGTGAGAATCGAACCCCAGTTCCTTTGGTTCTCAGGCTGCTGCATTAACCACAAGGCTACTCCTTGGTAACAGCATTGTGACGGAGCTGTCATCCTTCACCCCAGGACAACTTGGAACAAATCTTGTTAAATGCTGTACTTTAGTTCATTGGAACGGAGTCAAATGCAGGACAAGAAAGTAATTCTTTTTGCAGCTGACATTGATTTAATATCTGGAACTGCAGAAGAGCTTTAAAAAAATAACAAAGAGCTCAGACGATTTTTAGAAGATATGAAATTGCTTTTACTCTTTGCAATGCTAATTGCTATGATAGAAATGAAAATATATCAGTAAAAGTTGAACGTGAAAAGCTGGGGAAAGTATGTTTGTTTGTTTATTTATTAAACTTGATATACCGCTCAATCTGGCCAGCAGGTCCAAGCGGAGTACATTATATTCCATACCTTCTGAAAACTATTGCAAATGCTATTGTCAGAAAAGGAAGTGAAAATGTATTGGCTTATGTTCCATTTCTATTGAACCCTTCTTGAGAAAAATTTAAAGAGAATTATTATAGTAAACAAATGCAGTAAGGATCACCATTGGCACTGGACCACTAGCAGAGAGGAAGAAAATCTGATGTATGAAAATGAAAGGTTACTTGTTATATATTTGTAATTTTAATAACTTTCCTATGGTTGGGAGACCTGGAAAAATTAGTCCAGGGAAGGATTAATACATAGGTAAATTAAGCATGCGCCTAGGGCCAGAATGTTTAGGAAGGGTAATCTTGGAAATGCTAATTCAGTGCGTCCCAAGGCAGAGTTTTGCCCTGGTAAATTAGCTACTGGCAGAAAGAAGAATGGAGGAAGGGGGAGAAGCCAGAGCAGAGCTATAACTGCCTGAAGAGATCTGCCTGTTCTTCCACTCTCCCTTTCCACACAAGATATAGTGGAATTAGAAAAGGTACAGAGAAGGGCGACAAAAATGATAAAGGGGATGGGACGACTTCCCTTTGAAGAAAGGCTGAGGTGGCTAGGGCTCTTCAGCTTGGAGAAAAGACAGCTGAGGGGGAGATATGATAGAGATCTATAAAATAAGGAGTGGTGTGAACGGGTAGATGTGAATCGTTTGTTTACGCTTTCAAAAAATACTAGGACTAGGAGGCATGCGATGAAGCTACAAAGTAGTAAATTTAATATGAATGAGGGAAAATGTTTCTTCATTTAACGTGTAATTAAACTCTAGAATTTGTTGCCAGAGAATGTTTTAAAGGAGGTTAGCCTAGCGGGGTTTTAAAAAGGTTTGGACGGCTTACTAAAGGAACAGTCCATAGACCAGTATTAAATAGACTTGGTGAAAATCCACTGCTTATTTCTGGGATAAGCAGCATAAAATGTATTGAACTTTTTTGGGATCTTGCCAGGTATTTGTGACCTAGATTGGCAACTGTTGGAAACAGGATGCTGGGCTTGATGAACCTTTGGTCTGTCCCAGTGTGGCAATACTTATGTACTTATGCACCATCCCCTTTCCTCTGTGTGCATTGTCCTCTGGTCAGCTAAAAATGTCAGTGAGCAGCACTTCTTGCTTGCTGCATCCTCCTCTGTGGTCAGTACCAGGCCCTGTTTGTGGGATTTTTAAAATGTATTTATGTTATGATGGGGGGCACCAAATGGTTAATGTTGCCCTGAGTGAGACTTGAGTGCTTTAGAAGGCTTCTACTTATACCCTGTACTGTACACAGAAAACAAAATGAACCAGAAGGATCAAATCAGGCAAGAAGTTGGTTAACAACATTTCTCTTTTTGTGCTATACGTTTTATTCCAGTATCATTGAATTTCAGCATTTTTTTCTCGCAATGTTATTAGCCAGACTTGAACCTGTGACCTTTGGGTTAGAAAGCAGCCACCTTCTAGAAGGAGCTATTCTACTTCTTAAGAGTCTGTTATAGCCAGTCCAACTATTCCTTGTGTTTCTAGTAATCTTGGTGACTGTTTCCTGACTGGCACAGCAGGAAGCAGTTTAGGGCAGGCTTGAACATTTCTGCCCCACTTCTGGGCTTGTTTCCTGTTCATTCAGTGTTGCTCTTATCCAGTTGCACCCTAAAAAATGATTTAAAAAAACAGAATTAAAAATGAGAATGTATAAAAACTAAATAAAAGCCTGCAAACAACATAGGAAACAAACAAAATGATTTTTTTTTTCTAGACATCATACTGATAAATACAAACCTGTAATTCAACATCATAAGAATGACAGCATAGAAATGGCCAAATGACACTAAGGGCTCCGTTTACTAAGCCACATTGTAGACACGCTAATGTAAAAAATGTGCAATTGGTAAACAATAACAGGCAACTGAAATATGGATCAATTATAACACTAACTAAACAGTTGTTTACTTTATAAAAAGTACATGGGAAGATCAGGACATATAACTGTTTGTTTACTGAGCCTCAGCAAAGAAATCCTGCTATCTTTTCTTCCTGGCTAAGACTGGAAGAAAATAGCCAGGAAGAAAAGACAGGAACCAAAAGCCAGTATTCGCCAAATGAAAAAGAGTGCCTGGGCCAATCGGAGCCCAGAACAAGAAAATTTCAAAAATATACTGCTTCTTGCTTCCTGTTTGTGTGCTAAAACTAAAGAAAAAACAGTCATCTTTCTGTAACAGCTTTACAGCAAAGAAACACCACTTGCTGGGCAAATAGGAGAAATACACTTCATGACATAATTAATGTAGGAAAATATTCAATATATTTTACAGGCTTAAAACACACTGTTTCTTCACAGCCCTAAATTTAAAAAAAATGCAGTGGTTTAGACTTGTAAAAGCAGCCCAACACACACACACACACACCATTTTGCAGAGTGTTGTAGAATGAAGGAAAACATAAAGCACTCTGGACTTCTATAGTAGTAGATATTAGATGGGATTAAAATTAATGGATTGGGCAAGGATTGCAAATGAGAAGAATGGAGAAAAGAGATTTCTACATCAAAGGTACCCCAGAGGTTGAGGATTTTAAATCTTGCCATATATTTTTCTAATCTATTTATATCTCCCCAATTATGTTATTTTATAATATATTAGCTATTTTTAATTTTCACACAGTTCATCACATCCTGTTTGATCCCTCCCTCACCCATTGTACCCTAGCAGTTTGTAATATGCTTTGAACTCTTTATACTGCAAAAGCTTGACATAAGCACACAATGATGATGGCCAATTCAGTTGTTCTCTGAGGACTTGTACTTTGCTGGTTCCAACCTGTGGATTGTGAAGTTACTAGGTTAGACTTCCTGTATCTGCCACTTGATTTCTGCTCATCACCTTCCTGGATGCTACTTGACTATCATTATTCAGCCTGAGAGATGTATACAGGCAAAACGTTTAGGCTCATTTATGGTTTATTTGGCCTTCTTGATTTTTCAGACTTTTTCAGTTCATTTCTCATATTCACATTCATATAATAATAATACTTTCAAATCAGCTTTATGCATGTTAATTGATAGGTTAATGCTTATCAAATTGGCTATGCACTAAGGGGATTGTTTACTAAAGGGTGTTAAGCCCTTAAAGTGTGCCGTCAGGAGTACCGCATGACCACGTTAAAGCATTCTGAAGTAATGTACTTGTTAGTGTGCAGTAACTCATGTGTTAGGGAATTTTTCTCAGAGAAGGCATGGTAACACACACAGACTGCTGAGTTAACACTGGATCACTTAAGCCCCGTTGCTCAGCAGCAAATGTGGGTGCTAGATGCCATTAGCACAGGACTAGTGCCCGTATTCTTGAGCGCAGAATGCTCAGAGATTCTAGCATGGGAAACAATGAGCACATAAAAGATTAGCACAAATAGCACGCTAATGTAGTCAAACAGATGTTCATGAGGTCATTTCCTATTCCATCCCAATGCTCAGAGAACAGCGCACAAAACAAAGCTGCCCTTACTGCTGAAAAAAAAATAATGCCCGCTCAGAGCAGGCTGTGTTTAAAGAGAGGATTTCTCACGATTCTGTCTTTAAAATCTGCTGGGTTTTCTTTAAGTTCGAAGCAGAAGGAAGCTCGTGCAAGTCCCTAAGCGCCAGTAGTGAGAAGCAAATGTGCACGAGTCTGACCAAAGCTGAAAGTGAAAGCACACGTTGGCACGTGTTTTCTGTTTAAATATAATCCTTCCAATTAACATAGTAACATAGTAGATGACGGCAGAAAAAGACTTGCACGGTCCATCCAGTCTGCCCAACAAGATAACTCATATGCTACTTTTTGTGTATACCCTACTTTGATTTGTACCTGTGCTCTTCAGGGCACAGACCATATAAGTCTGCCCAGCACTATCCCCGCCTCCCACCACCAGCCCCGCCTCCCGCCACCAGCTCTGGCACAGACCGTATAAGTCTGCCCAGCACTAATCCCGCCTCCCACCACCAGCCCCGCCTCCCGCCACCAGCTCTGGCACAGACCGTATAAGTCTGCCCAGCACTAATCCCGCCTCCCAACCACCAGTCCCGTCCCCCACCACCAGCTCTGGCACAGACCGTATAAGTCTGCCCAGCACTGTCACTGCCTCCCAACCACCAGCCCCGCCTCCCACCACCGGCTCTGCCACCCGATCTCGACTAAGCTCCTGAGGATCCATTCCTTCTGCACAGGATTCCTTTATGCTTATCCCACACATGTTTGAATTCCGTTACCGTTTTCATTTCCACCACCTCCTGCGGGAGGGCATTCCAAGCATCCACTACTCTCTCCATGAAAAAATACTTCCTGACATTTTTCTTGAGTCTGCTCCCCTTCAATCTCATTTCATGTCTTCTTCTTCTACCGCCTTTGCATCTCTGGAAAAGGTTTGTTTGCGGATTAATACCTTTCAAATATTTGAACGTCTGTATCTTATCAGACATATTTAAAGGCACAGAAAACAGACTCCAATGTGTTCATCACCTTTGGGTTTGCCTGGTGCATGCGCTTAGGAGCTGGGCTTACCATGAAACTCTTCTCATGTGCCAAGCACTTTCCCCTCCTTGCTTTTGCTTTAGCAGCACACGTATAATTTGCATACCATTTCCTTTGAGCATTGGTGAGCTAATCTTCTATGCTGTTCTGGTGGTATAGTTTCAGTGCTGTTGGCTTACTTTTGGAGTTCTGAGCATCAGGCTGTTAGTGCCTCCTACATAGGAAACATTGTGCACCTACCTTAAATCCTAGCAGTTAACTGCACTAATGACTACATTAGCATTAGAATTGTAATTAACACTTGCTAAAAATCTGTGTTAACTCCATATATTAACACCCTTAAGTAAACATGCTCCTACATTTATTTAGTGACATGACTGGAGGATTAGCCTAGTGGTTAGTGCAGCAGACTTTGATCCTGGTGACCTGGTTTGATTCCCACTGTATCTCCTTGTGTCTCTGAGCAAGTCACTTAACCCTCCATTGCCCCAGGTACAAATAAGTACCTGTATATACTATGTAACCCACTTTGAATGTTGTTGCAAAAACCACAGAAAGGCAGTATAATATCAAATCCCATCCCCTCTCCCTAATGTCTGTACTGCCTGCCTCTTATGAATTTCTGTATAAGCTTAGTGGTATGTGATCATAACTGATTGGTATGATTGTAATGTGAGAGGTGGTAAGGATGCATTATAGGGCAGGACACTTGAGGCAAGTAAACTGGCCTGTACATGTAAGGGGAGTGGTCAGGTAAATTTACAGTGCTGCATTCATCAGTACTGTCTCTTTCAAAGTAGAGAGGAATGGATCCAAACTGCAATCTTTTAAAACCTTATTCCTGACACTTTTTAAATATTTCTTTCCAATGGACTGTGTCAAAGAAAAGCGAGGTAGCATGGTCCAATTCTCAAAATTAATTTCACATTTTTCCTTTTCTAGAAAGTGAGCTAAGCAGCAAAATGAGGCAAAGAAAGCCATTCCTGACTGGTCAGGAATAAATCTATTTAGTGTGGAGTGCTGCAAGGTAAGGGGCCCTTTTACTAAGCCGCATAAGCGTCTATGCACACCCAACGCACGCCAAAATGGTGTTACTACACAGCTACCACATGGCCCCTGCGGTAATTTCATTTTTGGCGTGCGTCCGCTACACACGCCCCCAAAATATTTTTTATTTTCTGGCACGTGTCAGCTACGCTTGCCAAGTGGCATTTGGCACGCGTAGGTCATTACCGCCCGGTTACCGTGTGAGACTTTACCGCTAGGTCAGTGGCTGTCGGTAAGTCCTCAGACGCACAGCAATTTTGATTTTGCCACATGTCTATTTTTGGCAAAAATTTTAAAAAGGGCTTTTTTACTGGCGCACTGAAAAATGGATTGGCGCGCGCCCATAACCTGCACCTACACTACTGCAAGCCATTTTTCAGCGCACCTTAGTAAAAGGACCCCTAAGTGATGTAAATGCCATTAGGGCAGCTCAGGAATGGAGCAGAGGGTCTAGTTTTGAAGCACAAAGCCTCTTCCTACCTCCTGTCTCCAAATCATCATTTTGCCTGTTACGTTAGATACATATTCTCCTGACTCAAATAACCCTGAATCTACTCTATTGCAACATATATATTTGGGAGAACTCAAACATCTAATGCTATTCACCAAGTGGAACAAAAAGATGACAGATGTGAATAAATGCACCTCTCCCCCATAAACTTAGGGGCCCTTTTACTAAAGTGCCAGATTCAGAAAATGGTGCCCGTAGGTGCCATTACATTATTATCCATGCTCAGCGCAGAATTCTACGACTCAAGGGAAAGGGGGTGGGACTTGATATACTGCTTTTCTGTGGTTACAGTCAAAGCAATTTACATATTATATACAGGTACTAATTTTGTATCTGGGGCAATGAAGGGTTAAGTGACTTGCCCAGAGTCATAAGGAGTTGCAGTAGGAATTGAACCCAGTTCCCAAAGTTCTCAGGCCACTGCACTAACCATTAGGCTACTCCTCTGCTCTGCTAAGGTAAGGCATGAGGATCTATACCCCGCCACAAGTTGGTGTAGATGCTGGTGCCTAAGTCCTGGTAGTTATGTGCAGAATAGCAAGTATTCTTTAGTCCCTCCTCTAACTTCCAGCCAGTGGCGTAGCTACGTGGGGCCACGGGGGCCTGGGCCCGTAGATTTGGCCCTGGACCCCCCTGCCGATGACCCTCTCGACCCCCTCCTGCCGCCAACCTGCCGTTGCTGTTGCCTTCCTTTGCTAGCGGGGGACCCCAACCCCCACCAGCCGAGGTCCTCTTCGTCCGGCGCAAGGCTTCGTTCTGTTTCTGAGTCTGACGTTGTACGTGCAGGACGACAGACTCAGAAACAGAATGAAGCCTTGCGCCGGAAGAAGAGGACCTCAGCTGGTGGGGGTTGGGGTACCCCGCCAGCAAAGGTAGGCGACGGCGGGGGAGGGTTGGTGGCGGGAGGGGGGTCTAGAGGGTCGTCTGCGGGGGGTCAAAGTTGTGGTGGCGGTTGGCAATGGCGGGTGGGGGGTTGGCGGTGCTGGTGGGGGGGGGGGGCTAAAATGTGCCCCCTCACCTCGGGCTCTTGACCCCACCTCCCGCCGAAGTCTGGCTACGCCCCTGCTTCCAGCCATGCCCGTGATCTGTCTATGCCCCTCCCAAGGCCACACCCTATTTGGAGTTGCATGCCCTTGAAATTAGGTACAGTGCTTACAAAACACCTCATAAGACATTTCCACATGTAATTATTAATTGGCTCAAAATAGCACTTGTTAAGGCCAATTAAGAGATCCTTAGTGCCAACTGAGTGACAATTGATATGGACGTTTTATTTATTTATTTATTTATTGGGATTTCTTAACCATTTTTATGAAGAGATTTACCCAAGGTGGTGTACAGCTGTTACAGTTTAACATAAAACTTACAATTTGTTAACTGCATAACAATAGTAAAAATGACCAAATATAAACATAAGTACAATAAATGAAGTGAAAACAGCAAATTAAAACCTAATAATAGGACTATCATGAAATTATCAAAAATATACACATTTAACAGCACTGAAATTTAATGTCAGCATAATACTAAAGAAACACCTAATAAACACACATATTTAGCATGCAGTAGGCCCGCATTAGGCCTACCGTACCTTGGTAAAGGGACCCTTTATTGCATTTATATATTTGGTCATATAACTATTGTAATGGTGTTAACAAAATAGTAAGTTTTATGTTAAACTGGACCTGCTGTACACCGCCTTGGGTGAATCTGTTTATAAAGGCAGTTAAGAAATTCTAATAACTAACTAAATAAATAAATTAGAACATTCAAATAACATATATATGATGCCAATGCTTTTCTACAATACAGGTAACACCCATGAGGTCAAGTACAGATATATAGATGGGGGAAAGATGGGTGGTACAGAGTCAGTTGGGATAAATAGATGTGTGGTTAAACTCGAGGCAAGATCTTTGTACAGTTAAGCAAGATATAAGGAACTGGTCTAAGTTGCAGTGTGTGTAGCTAGCTAGTCCAGGTGCAGAATGAGTGTATAGTCAGTCACCCTGTATTTTAAAAGCTTGGGAGAACAGCCAGGCTTTCACCTGCTTCCTGAAATGGCGGTAGTCTGGAGTTAGATGTAGTCCCGCTGGTAGTAAATCCCCGAGTGTGGAAGCTACTCCTGAGAATTCTTGTGATTAGAGTACAGGTAGTGATGTTTCTTCAGAGGACCTTAGAGGTTTCAAAGGTGTGTAAAGACCAACTTACTCTTTAAGTACCCTGGCCCATTTTGTCTGAGGACCTTGAAAATAAAGCAGTTTTAAATTTAGCCCTGTAAGGTACTGGTAGCTAGTGCAGTTTTTTCAGGAAGGGTGTGATGTGATCACACCATTTGCAGTCATTAGTCATGCTGCAGCATTCTGAATTAGTTGGAGCTGATGCAAACTCTTTTTGGTTTGACCAGTGTACAGGGCATTACAGTAGTCTAGTTGTGATGTTATCATGACATGGATCATTGTGGCCAGACTCGTCTTATCAATACATGGAGAGAGATTTTGCAGCTGCCGCAGCTGATAGAGACCGTTTTTAAAGGTTGTTTGAATTTGTGGGATCAGTGTGAGTGATGAGTCTAGCGATATCCCAAGATTCCTGACTTGTGATTTTAGGGGGAGTTCATACTTCCAATAAGGTATTTGGAAGTCAGGTATTTGTCCACTTGTGTTAGGTACCCATAGAATCTCTGTTTTGCTTGGGTTCAGGCACAGTTTTTTGTTGTTTGCACTTTCCTGAGTTGTAGGTAGGCACTCGGTTTACTCAAAGCTATGGGTAGATCTGGTTCACATCATCTAGTTACACATCATCAGCATAGATATAGAATTTTGTGTCCATCGACTGAAGCAGCTCAGCTTGAGATAGATATTAAACAAAATAGGAGACTATGAATCCCTGTGGCACCCAACCGTTCAGTGCCCAAGGTAATGATGTTCTGTTCTTCTTCCCTTGCTCACACCTCTTCTACTCCCTTTACCCCTGTCCTTCTCTACCTACCTATCACTTTTGTTATTCTGATATACTTAACTTTTATTTTCTTTCTCAATATCCTGTAATCCCTATTACTATGTAAGCCACATTGAACCTGCTTTGAGTGGGAAAGTGCGGGGTACAAATGTAATAATAAATAAATAAATTTCAGAATGCCCATGAAACGCCCATTTCCCCATCCATAACCATGCCACTTTTTGCCTAAGCATGTAAGAAGTTTGGTGCACATCATTACAGAATGTGCTTAGCGAGTTGTGCACCTAAATTCTAATTAGTGCCAATTAGTGCTTATTATTTCTTGTTAAGTGCTGATATCAGTGCTCAATAGCTTGTTAAGCTTGTTAAGATGCACGGATTGTTATAGAATGGCGTGGATCTCTAGGCATGCTATATAGAATCCAGGGGTTAGCAGCTAGCTGCTAACTGGGACATTCAGCGGGAGATAACTGGCTATCTCCCACTTAATATCCATGGTTATGTGCTTAAACGCTATTTAACTGGCTAGGAGCCATTCCCAGAAATTAGTTGCAATGTTATAGAATACTGGCATTTGCATGCCTAACTGCCATCAGTTGGGCGTGAGCATTACCCAGCCTTTGGAAGACATTAGGAGCTTGCACCAAAAGTTAGGTGTGAAAAACATGTTAAGATAGTATACTGTAAAGGATGCTCTGTGCATAGGGCCTTTTACAGAATTCTATCTTAGCACGGCGTCTAACTTTGGACTCCATTTACAGCATCTTGCCCTTTATGTGGAACTGTGCACAGTATCTTAATCTTATACTGTTTCATTCTGATGGTGGATAAGAACTTTTCTATTAGGGAAAATTTATTGCAGAAGGGGATGAAAGGAAGTATAACGTACACCACTGAGCCTGCAGCTCTAATGGTCTTTTCTCTTGTGATTTTGTAGCTTCCGTGCGTAACTGCACCTGTAGCTTTGCTTATGCCACAGATGTTTTTAAAGCACTTGTTTGCTTTTTTCTCTTTAATAATTCATGCATAGAATTGATTTAAGCAAGGATTATTCACCAAATTCCTTTTCCATTACCAACCACAGTAATAGACTTTCTGCTCTATGCATCGGTACAGTGGCAGTATGGGAGTGGGCAACTATCTTGGTGACTCTCCTTTGCTTCTAGAAATTTGGATTAATAGTTTTGGACCTGCTGTAAATAAAAGCAAAATGCATAAGCAAAGATATTCAGATTTCAAATTGGTTGCCTTTGAAGATACTGAGAATCTTTTCAAAAGAAAAAAAATATATAGCATGGGACAATTAGAGCAGGAATTGTCCAAGTTACCTGGATACGTTTCCATCTATGACTGCCAATTGTGATGTTCTCCTCTTTCAACAGGAAGTGATGTCTTGAGTTCCTCTTGACAACACTTCTTCCATCCAGGGAAGTGTGGCAGTGTCACAGTTGTGGCCGTGCCCTTGTGTTCAAACCTACTGTTTCTCTGTATCTAGCTCTGTGACCTCTCCAGTCTGCTTCATTTCCTATTGTTGTTCATCCTATAAGCCAAGCCTCGCTTTGGTGTCCCTGAAGCCAAGCCTCGCTTTGGTCTCCCTGCTTCTGTTTCTTTTCCTGCTTGTGACATCATCAGCCTACTCTTTAAGGACCCAGGGAGCTTTCCTACGTTGCCTTTGCAGAGGTCTCTTAATCTTGTGTTACCTCTTTAGATCATATCCATACTTGGCTTTGTTCCTGAGTGTTTTACTCCTGAAGGTCTGTGCTGTGTTTCTCTGAGTCTTGTGTTTCAGTGCTTTCCTTTGTTTCTGTGAGTTTGCTTTTGAATCTTGTTTCCTGAAAGCCAGGTTGTAGAGCCACACCCTGCCCTTGGTGTCTGTATCTGTTTGATTCTACCCTTGGCTCCTGCTTTTAGTCTAGCCCTGCTTTTGACTCTTGCTATTGTTAAGCTCTGTGTTTAAGCCAACCTCTGTGTTTTGCCAAGCTCTGTTTCTGTATTCCCTGTTCTGTTTCCTGTGTGTGTGGTTCTTGTCTTTTTATTCTGAGTCTGTAGAAGCCAGCATCATACCTGATTACTTCATTGTCCCTTCCAGCTGTGGATGCTGATAAGCACATGTTTGTTTGTTTGTTTGTTTGTCTTCCCTTAGTCTGCTTAATCCTTTGCCTGCTATGTTTGATTCCTGGCTCTTGAGCTCTGTTTCTGCTAAGTTCTGTTCCTGTTGTGTGTTTGAGCTAGTTTCTGTCCCTGATCTCTGTCAAGCCATGTCCCTTTCAGTATCCTGTTCCAGCCAAGCCAAGTCTGTTCCAGAATAGTCCCTTTCAGACTCTGGTTCCAGCCAAGCCAAGTCCATTCCAGAATCCTGTGCCAGCCAAGCCTGTTTGCGAATTCTGAATCCTGTTCCAGCCAAGCCTGTTTGAAAATCCTGAATCCTGTTCCAGCCAAGCCAGTTTGAGAATCCTGTTCCTGCCTTGTGTATTGTTTTGCTTCTGTTATTCTGTTGCCTAGCTCCTGCCCTGTCTTTGCCTGTCTAGTTGTGCTTTGTCTTGTCTTTTTCAGTCTAGTCCTGCCCGGATCTAGTCCTGTCTTGCCCTTTTCTGGTTCCAGTTTTAATCTACTTCCGTGTTTTGCCTTGTCTTGCATTTCTGGGTCCCAGTTTTAATCCAGTTCTGAGTCTTGCCTTGTCCTGTCTGGGTTCCAGTTATGGCCCTTTGCCTTCTTTTCCTTGCCTTTTTCTGGATCTGGTTCTTGTGTGGTCCATTGTGTTTAGTTACCACTGTCCTGCCTTGTTGAATCTGTTAGTTTATCCTAGTCCAGTCTGTTCTGTTTCCTGCCTGTGCCAGCCTAGGTGATTTGTCTGCCAAAGCTCCAGCTTTGGTCCAAGGGCTCACCAATCCTGACAGTTGTGACAGGCAGAAACTCCAATAGGCTCCTTCTCTCTTTCAACAGAAGGTGACCATGTCGCATTCCCTCCTTCTCAACAGGAAGAACTAAGAAGTCTGAATTCTTCCACACAAAAAAAGAATCCATAGGAAAGTTCTCTTTTTCAAGTGCATTATTCCCCATTCAAAGTCAACCTTTAAGGCTCCCTTTTGGCTCAGGGTGAGCAATCATAAGATAGTCTCCCCCCCCCCCCCTCTGGTTCAAAGGAAACTCCCCTTGTCAGAGGCCAGATGCCTCTTATTTGCTCAGTTCACCCCTTCCCCTCTTCTTGGGAAAGAGAAATTAAAAAACATTATGGACTGGGAGGAGCTTTATGCAAATTAGTTAATTTAACCACTGGTTTAACCAAACTAGTCTTGTTTCCTTTCCTTGTTTCGGTTGGTCCTAGCACAGTATTTTAACACAGTCTTTCAGAGTTAGAGAACTCTCAGCTGCTTTACTTTTGAATAAATAATCTCCCCCTCCTCCCCCTCTTAAGAAGGAAACATATCAAATATTAAACAAGTTCAAAATTCTCTTCATTTCCTAGTATCACAAATTACCTCTAAAATTGTAGAGTTTAAGACCCTTCTATACAAGCCTAGGGCTCAAACTCCTGGCAGACCCCAAACCCTCATTAATCACAATGAAGCAGGCTTGAGCTTCATTATGTTCCCCTTCTCACCTCTGCCAGCCAAGAGTTAAAAAAGTATCTGTCCTTGTTACTGACGGGGCTTTGCTGAGGCCCTGCTTATCACTACTATAGGTGGTGCTACGAAAACTGGATTTCCATCTCTTCCTCTGAATCTTAGAGCACTGGTACCTGCTCCTCATAGCTTATAGCTTCCTCCTTAGCTTTCTCAGGTCCGGGGTATTCCTCCACCTCCAAGGTTTGGCCAAATTACATGCACAACTTAATTGATTAACAAGCTAATCAGTGCCAATATTTGGTACTTAACTAATTAACAGCACTAATTGGTCTTAATTGAATTTACATGCATAACTTTCTAGGCATATTCTATAACACGGTGCTTGTAAATTCTCATGCATGCAGTCGAAAAGGGGGCATGGCCATGGGTGTGGAATGGGCGAGTAACTGCACACTATTATGTAATACACCCAATCACCAATCTGTGCCTAAGTTAGGCGCAGGTATTTAGGCCTGGTTTTAGGTGGCTTAAATGGCTGCCCCTAAATTTTAGTCACAAGAACAGCACTAGAGCATATTCTATAAACTATGCGTAAGTTATAATCACACTAACTGTGTGGTTTTTCAGTGCCAATTTTTAAAGCATTGTTTATAGAATTTGGCCCTGTGTGTTATAATCCACAGCATGGGTATTTTGAAGATTTTCAGTTTAGGTTTTGTGGAGGTTCTTGGTACATTTTAAAGTGATTTTAGTAATCAGCAACCAAACATGGCTAATCCTGAGCTTCTGTCTTTCCCCTAAACCCACCTCTTATCTTCTCCGGTCTCTATGTCTGTGGATAACGCTGTCATCTTCCCTGTCTCCTCAGCTCATAACTAGAAACATGACGGCAGATAAGGGCCAAATGGCCCATCCAGTCTGCCCTTCCTCAATAACCACTAACTCCTCCTTTTCCTAAGGGATCCCACATGCCTGTCCCACGCTTCCTTAAACTCCACTCTCTCTTTTTCTCTGAATATAAACAGACTGCTAAACCAAAAATAAACATCACCAAAATCTATTTCTTTCTTTCTAAACATACCTTTTCAATCTATTCAAAATTATGTCACATGACTTTTCTTCCACCGGTGTCAGTACACTTACATAATCCTTCTCAAGTTGCTTCATTGGGCCCTATAAATTTCCACATACAGTTTAAACTTCTCTTACTGACCTACAAGTGCATTCATTTTATAATTCATTAGTGTCTCTCTTCTATTATCTCTGCCTGCATCGATCCTCAGGAACCCTGTTTATTGGATAAGTCACTCCTGTATATGCTCTTTTCCTTCACTGCCAACTCCAGACTCCGTTCCGTCCGTCTTGCTGCCACATATCTGGATTAGACTTCCTGAGTCAGTATGTCATGATCAATCTTAATCCCTCGTTTGCCTGTATTCTGACCAGCTTGTTTAATACCTATGTTGTTTTAATCATTCTTATAATAAATGAAATTCTTTAATCTTACTTGTCTTCTTTTATCTGTTTTGAAAGGATGGTAAGCTCTGAGCAAGGACTGTTTCGTGTTTCTGTAGAAATAAGAGCTAAGGAATAGGGTACTAATAGTAGTATTTTGTTTCAGAATGACAAGGTAATTTTTCTATCACATGAGTATCTTACATAACTAGGTTTACTTCTTTTACCCAAGTCAGCTGTGGCAAGGCCAAAGGATTTTCCACTGGAGGAAATTGTGCAGATACTCTTGTGGTATGCAAAGAGATATTTTGGAGAAGGTTTTTGGGAGATAAATGTGAAAACTACTGACCTGATATTTGGACGCACTTAAGCAACTGGTAGTGGGTGACAACTGCATAAGTACTTTGTTTAAAAATTTATCCAGTGGGAAATGTGTAAATGCTGGCCGTTCAATTCACTAACCCCTGGATTTTATTTAAAGTGTGGCGAGTAGCGCATCTTAAATTGTACGCACGGCCAATTTACATATCTTACTCAGATGAGTAATGAGTCAGTCATGATAACTGGCCAATAACCAATTATCATCACTAATTGACAGTAAATGGAATTTATTGTTTTTAGGCTTATTCTAAAAAGAGGCGTTCATAAATTCCAACATGTGTGGCTGAAAAGGGGGCGTGGTCATGGAAGGAATGTAGATATGTAAGTGGTGTTAATCACATTTATGTGCATTGTTAAAGAATTCAGGGAAATGCACATATATTTAGGCACTGACATTTACACCAGGTTTTCAGTACCGTAAATGGCTGCGCCTAAATATACATGCATTCCCCTTGCCTATGCGCTATTCTATAAACCACTTACTATAGACATGGTTTATAGAATAGTGCTACACACATTATTCCATCATGCGTACATTTAAGATGCCTTACGTAGAATCCAGTCCTAAGAGGGTAATTTAATGTACCATTTTTGCACACAATACACTCTTATAAAAGTAGATGATGCCTAAAAATTTGCACAATGCAAGTTGGTGCATACTTATACTGTAAGCATGCGCAAGGACAGTGTTTTTACAGAGCATGGTGGACTGGAAATTTATGTGCATATTTTATAAAATATGTGCATATTTTGGTGCTTACTTTAGGTGTGCTATTTGTGTTTTAGACAGGCATCAACTGACTTTTAGACATGTATATTGCAGAAACGTCTACCATCCAGTTGTACAATAACCAGGATATACTTGTCTAAAGCTAAAAAAATATGCATCTGAGGAAAGGGGTGTAGTCTGACTGCAGTTTGGGTGGGACTAGGGTGTCTAGGTTTCAATGTTTGTATTGAAACTAGAAAGGGATACTGTGCTCTGAAACATAGAAACATAGAAAACTGTAAGCAGATCAAGACCATATAGCCTATCCAGTCTGTCCATCCAGGCCATCTACTCTCCCTTTCATTCCCTTAGAGATCCTATGTACTTGAAACAAGCTCTTTTGAATTCAGATACTCTTTTTGCCTCCACTACCTCCACCATGAGGCCGTTCCACAAATTTACCACCCTTTCCATGAAGAAATATTTCCTCAGGTTACTTCTGAATCTAACCCCTTTCATCTTCATCCTATGCCTCCTCATTCCAGAGCTTCCCTTCAATTGAAAGAGACTTGCCTCCTGTGCATTTATGCCTTGTAAGTATTTAAATGTCTCTATCATATCTCCCCTCTCTTGCCTTTCTTCCAAAGTATAGAGATCTTTAAGTCTGTCCCTATACGTTTTATGACGAAGACTACTGACCATTTTAGTAGCTGCCCTCTGGACCGATTCCATCCTTTTTATAGCTTTTTGAAGGTGCGGTCTCCAGAACTGAAAACAATATTCTAAATGAGCTTTCAGAAGACTCTTATACAGGGGCATCATCACTTCCTTTTTCCTACTGTCCATTTCTCTCCCTATATACCCAAGCATTTTAGCTTTTGCCGTTGCCTTTTTTTTAACCTGTTTGGTCACATACAATCACACCCAAGTACCCCACTCCTCTCTCATGCACAAAAGTTCTTCACCCCCTAATCTGTACTATTCCCTCAGTTTTCTGCAGCCCAAATGCTTGACCCTGCATTTTTTAGCATTAAATCTTAGCTGCTAAATTCTCGACCACTCCTCAAGCTTCGCTAGGTCCTTCTTCATGTTGTCCAAACATCAAGAGTGTCTACCCTATTACAGATTTTGGTATTCTCCACAAAGATACAAACCTTACCAGACAGCTGTTCAGCAATATCATTTACAAAAATGTTAAAAAGAACCAGCTTAAGAACCAAAACTTGTGGTACACCACTGGTAGCATCCTTTTTCTCAGAATGAGCTCCATTTACCACTACCTTCTGTCACTTTCCAGTCGACCAGTTACTAACCCAGTCACTCACATTTGGGCCAATAACGAGGGCACACACTTTATTAGTTGTATATGCATAAAATCTAAATACAGCACATCTAGCACTCTCCCTCGATCCAACTCTCTGGTCATCAAGTCAAAGATATTAATCAGATTGTCTGACAAGACCTGCCTCTAGTAAAGCCATGTTGTCTTGGGTCCTGTAATCCATTAGATTCCAAAAACTTTACTATTCTTTGTTTTTAAAGCATTTCCATTAATTTACTTACCACAGAAATAAGACTTACCAGCTTGCAGTTCCCATTCTCTTCCTTACTTCTGTTTTTGTGGAGAAGGACCATATCTGCTGTTCTCCAGTCTTCCAGGACCACTCCTGACTCTAGAGAAGCAGTGAAAAGGTGAGCCAACGGAGCCGCTAGAAAATAAATGTTTCTTTTTAAAATGGGCAACATAAACATTCACGTGCCAGCACTTGAGAACATGCAGGTTTGTGTGTGCACATAAACATTTTTATGCCCATTTTGCCCCCTTAATATTTTAGACATTTATAGTTCTAAAATGGATGTTCCCACTGCACTTAACCAGTGCATAACATTCTTTCCTCAATGTATTTTAGAACAGTCTCTACATCAACAGATCCTGTTTGTAAAATACCAGTGAAACGTGAGACATCTCAACCTGGATGTCTCAATTTGAACTTGTACATCCCTTCTAAAATGCCATTTGTTATTAGAAAATAAGAATAGCCATACTGGGTCAGACCAATGGTCAATTTAGCCTGTGTCTCGCCAATCCAGGTCACAAGTACCTTGCAGAAACCCCAATTAGTAGCAACATTCCATGCTATCAATCCTGGGGAAAGCAGTGTCTTCCCCCATGTCCATCTTATTAGCAGATTATGGACTTTTCCTGCAGGGACTTGTCCAAACCTTTTTTAAACCCAGATATGCTAACCGCTGTTACCATATCCTCTGACAGCAAGTTCCAGAGTTTAACTATTCTTTGAGTGAAAAATATTTCCTCCTATTTGTATTAAAAGTATTTCCATGTAATGTCATTGAGTGTCCCTTGGTCTTTGTACTTTTTGAAAGAGTGAAACATCGATTCACTTTTACCCATGCTACACCACTCAGGTTTTATAGACCTTAATCATTTCCCCCTTCAGCCGTCTCTTTTCCAAGCTGAAGAGCCCTAACCTATTTAGCCTTTCCTGATATGGGAGAAGTTCCATCCCCTTTATCATTTTGGTCACTCTTCTTTGAACCTTTTCTATTTCATCTATATCTTTTTTGAGATATGGCGACCAGAACTGAACGCAGTTCTCAAGGTGAAT
This sequence comes from Microcaecilia unicolor, assembly GCF_901765095.1. Lineage (NCBI taxonomy): Eukaryota > Metazoa > Chordata > Amphibia > Gymnophiona > Siphonopidae > Microcaecilia > Microcaecilia unicolor. Next base: position 101,217,815 of record NC_044032.1, on the reverse strand, counting down.
GCACACCATGGAGTGATACAGAGGCATTATAATATTCTTGGTCTTATTTTGCATCCTTTTCATAATAATTCCTAGCATCCTATTTGCTTTTTTGGCTGCTGCCATACACTGGGCAGAAGATTTCAGTGTATTGTCTACAGTGACACCTAGATCTTTTTCTTGAGTGCTGACTCCTAAGGTGGACCATAGCATTGGGTACCTATGATTTGGATTATTCTGCCCAATGTGCATCACTTTGCATTTGACTACACTAAATTTCATCTGCCATTTGGATGCCCTGTCTTCCAGTTTCCGAAGATATTTCTGCAATTTTTCACAGTCCACATGTGTTTTAACAACCGTGAATAGTTTTGTGTCATCTGCAAATTTAATCACCTCATTTGTCATTCCGGTTTCCAGATAATTTATAAATATGTTAAATAGTACCGGTCCCAGTACTGATCCCTGTGGTACTCCACTATTCACCCTCCATTAAGGAAAATGGCCATTTCAACATATCTGCTGTTTTCTATCCAGTAATCAATTCCTAATCCACAAAAGGATATTGCCTTTCCCATGACTTTTTAATTTTCTCAGGAGTCTCTCATGAGGAACTTTGTCAAAAGCTTTCTGAAAATCAAGATAACACTATGTCAACCGGCTCACCTTTATTCACATGGTTATTTACGTCTTCAAAGAAATGAAGCAAATTGGTGAGGCAAGACTCCCTTGGCTGAATCTATGCTGACTCTGTACTTTATATATCTAAGTGCTTTTAAAATGAGCCCCTATATAAACTCAAAAGTAAGTAGTGTAATAGGTTGAATGGATAAAGAAATGGGAGTAGATCAGCTATTAATTCCAGTAGTTTTCTGTTTTTACGTCATAAGGATACAGAAGGGGAAATTATGTCTGAAAACTGTGTACTGCAACTGCTAGCCCAGTCCACATCTGTTTCAAAAAGGCATCTGTTTGTCTCATTTCAACACTCCACCTCACCTAATATCAAACATTTTTATATTTTTAGGGAACCCATATACATAGCCTCATTTTTACAAAGAAACTAAGAGATTGGAATTGAGATGTCCAGGACAGGATAAGCTCAGTTCCAGTGATATTTTAGAAAAGGCACTGTTGATTCAAGATTTCTCTTATATTTGCCAGCTCAAGCTATGGCAGCAGCCATTTTTACAACTATACGCATTGAGAAAATGAATATCGTGAACCTTGTAGCCTCCATGTGGTGATGACAGCACTTACAAGTGGAAGAGGCGATTTTGCAACTTCATGTAGCTGCCCTATGTCACTTGTAAGTCCTGCCAATTAAATAAGGAGGACACAATTTTAACTTGGGTCATTTTGAAGAAGCAAATAAACTACATGGGATTAAGGAGAATGACTCCCATAATCCCTTGTTAAAGCCCTGTTCAAAACAAGCACTTTTCTAAAAACTTATGCCTGCCTTTGAGCTGATAGAGAACCCAACATGGAAATTTTTCCCCATACACACATAGTCCCTGAGTAAAATGGAGACTACACATATACCGGCCAATATTCAGCCAGAGCCGGGCAGCGCTAAACCCGGACATTCAATGCTGGTGCCCGGTTCTGAATAGCCTGGATTTTTTTTGGATGGCGTGGAGAGGCATAATCGAAAGGGGCGCCCAAGTTTTCCTGAGGACGTCCTCACAGGACGTTCTGGCGAAGGGGCAGGGAAACTCGTATTACCGAAACAAGATGGGCATTCATCTTTCATTTCGATAATACGGTCGGGGACACCCAAATTGCGAAATTTAGGTTGACCTTAGAGATGGTCGTCTCCAATTTTCGGTGATAATGGAAACCGAGGACATCCATTTGAGAAACAACCAAATCCAAGCCATTTGGTCATGGGAGGAGCCAGCATTCGTAGTGCACTGGTCCCCCTGACATGCCAAGACACCAAGCGGGCACCCTAGGGGGCACTGCAGTGAACTTCAGAAATTGCTCCCTTACCTTTATTTATTTCGATTTTGCTCACACCTTTTTCAGTAGTAGGTCAAGGTGAGTTACATTCAGGTACTCTGGATATTTCTCTGTCCCAGGAGGGCTCACAATCTAAGTTTGTACATGAGGCAATGGAGGGTTAAGTGACTTGCCCAAGATCACAAGGAGCAGTAGTGGGATTTGAACCGGCCACCTCTGGATTGCAAGACCAGTGCTCTAACCACTAGGTCACTCCTTCACTCCACTCCATACCTTGTGTGCTGAGCCCCCCAAATCCCCCCCAAAACCCACTCCCCACAACTGTACACCACTACCATAGCCCTTATGGGTGAAGGGGGCACCTACATATGGATACAGTGGGTTTCTGGTGGGTTTTGAAGGGCTCACATTTACCACCACAAGTATAACAGGTAGGGGGGGATGGGCCTGGGTCCGCCTGCCTGAAGTGCACTGCAACCACTAAAACTGCTCCAGGGACCTGATACTGCTGTCATGGAGCTGGGTATGACATTAGAGGCTGGCAAAAAATATTTTAAAAGGTTTTTTTTTTAGGGTCGGAGTGGGTTAGTGACCACTGGAGGAGTAAGGGGAGGTCATCCCCGATTCCCTCTGATGGTCATCTGGTCAGTTTGGGCACCTTTTTGAGGCTTGGCCATAACAAAAAATGGAACAAGTAAAGTCGCCCAAGTGCTCGTCAGGGACGCCCTTCTTTTTTCCATTATCACTTGAGGGCGCCCATGTGTTAGGCACGCCCCAGTCCCGCCTTTGCTATGCTTCCGACACATCCCCGTGAACTTTGGTTGTCCCCGTGACAGTAACCAGTTGAGGACGCCCAAAATCTGCTTTCAATTATGCCGATTTGGGCGACCCTGGGAGATGGGCGCCCTTCTCTTTCGAAAATAAGCATGATAATCTTAACCAGCTGTGTAATATTCAGCACAGTCTGGTTAATTTTATAGCAGCCAAAGATAGGCCTACTATTTGGGCATTCTATTTGGCCGCCAAACTTAGCCGGCGATGCGCTGAATATTGGCCAGTTATATCACACGATATAGCCAGTTAGCTGTTCTGCATTGACTGTGAATATTCAGCGGGTGATAGCCGACTATGCCCCACTGAAGATTCGCGGGTAGCTGGTTAAGTGATATTTAACCAGCCAGGAGCCAGTCCTAGCCAGTTAAATAGCGCTGAATATTGGCGGGAGAGATTCGGGTCCTGCCCAATCAAACCGAAACCACATCCCTGTGAAATCTCTGTATTGTGAAATAGGTGTTTACACATGTATGTGACATACACACGTGAATGCCACTATTTACAAATATATCATTTCTAAAATAATGGCCAAAATGTGATTCTTGAACATTTGCACATGCCTTCCTGTTGCCATTATTAATTTAGTAATATTGCCAACACTCTATTAAGCAGAATATAAGCTCTCACATAATGGTAAGAGTTCCACTAATGCAAAACTGGCTTTGGTGAGTGAGTCAATAATCCTTCATTGCATCTAGCCTTTCCATTGAGCTGGCCTGAAACACTATGCAATTACATATAAAAAGGAAACGTTCTATAAAGGTTGCCTAAAGTTAGGTGCTAAAATGCAGGTACTAACCCCCCGATTCCATATAGTGCGCCTAGTATTCCGCGCAGAAATACGGGCATTATTAACAAGCTAATCAGCATTGATAATAGGTGTTAATGAGAAATAATAAGCACTGGAAGATCAAGATGGCGACGTGAATGGTTGTGAGGCTCAGTAGCTCCCGAGAATCAACATTGTTTCTGTGAGAGGATCACTTACCCGACTTTGCGATGGGTAAGAGAAAGGGGAAGACGGCAGTTCCTTCCTCCGCGGTACCGCCTTCGTTACCCACCTCTCGTCAGACGACTATGGAGAACTTTGGTGTTCAAGCCCTTGGAGAGCGGGTGCCCACTTCGGCGGACTCGGCCTTTTTGGGCCTTGAGTGCAGCATAGAAGGAGCGTCGTTGAGCCCTCCTTCCCACACTGCTCCTCCGCGACCCGGAGACGATTCGCTGACCATGGGGTCACAGCTACCCGAGAATGAAAAACCGGTGTTGGCTGTGGAAGGAGGACCTATGGGCACTTCGACCCCGGGAAAAGAAACATCTATGTTGGATATTGTTCCACCAACCCAGGAGATCGTGGCAGTGAGTACCGGAGGAATTGTAAGACCTTCAGTGGTGTCGTTAGACACACTATGGGACGCCATACAAGGTGTGAATAGTACTTTATTATTAATGAATGCCTCAGTTAAAGGTGAAATACTTGAGATAAAAAAGTCTAACAAGGATTTATTTGAACAAACTCAAGAACAGAACGTGAAAATTATTAAAATGTCAGGAGAAATTGAAGAACTAAAAAATTTAACCACGACTTTGATTAAAGATAGAGAAATCCAAGAAAGAAAATTGGAATATCTGGAAAATAATGGACGCAGGAATAATTTAAGGTTCCTGAATTTCCCTAAGTCACCTCTTATTTCCCCTTTGGATATGCTCAAGAAATATTTTTCTGATGTACTGGGAATACCTGTTGAGGGATACCCCCCCCCCCCATAACGAGGGCCCAGTACATAACTGGGATAATTAAGGTGCCTAAAGAACAACTTCAGCCTGCTCCTAATTCTGATTTAAATTTGACAGAATTCTTGGAGAGTTCTCTTGAATTAATAACTGAAAGAACAACATTACTAGTCACCTTCGCTCTTGAACCTGATAGAAACAATATTCTTCGCTCATACTTTCGCCATATTAATGATTCTTTCTTGGGACAAAAGATACAGGTTTTTCCTGATATGGCGCGAACTACACAAAAAAGGAGAAAAGAATTCTTGATGTATAAATCAAGAGTTCTTAAACTAGGTGGAACTTTTATTTTAAAATTTCCTTGTGAATGCTATGTCTCCTTTGCAAAAGTGAATTTTGTGTTTTTTACACCCAAGAAATTATTGGAGTTAATTGAATTAAAAGAAAAAGATGTTTCACCTGTAGAAACTCCCATAGTTAATGCTGTATAAGCCGGCTGTGATCATCCGTTTTTTTCCCTTCCGTTTGTAATAGTTATACTATGTTATTGTATTACTTAGCAGAATTTTCTTAGTATCTTGATCTATTTCTTTTTATTGTGGACAAATTATAATGTTTATGTCAAGATTATATCAGTTTGATATAATGTATTATACAGCTACTATAATTTCTGATATTTCCAATACATTTATGTTGGTGGATATAAATGTAAAAAGTTTATAAATAAAAAAATTAAAAAAGAAATAATAAGCACTAATTGGCAATAATTAGAATTTGAGCACATAACTCAGTAAGCGTATTCTGTAACACACTGCACCTAAATTCTAATGTGCGCAGCCAAAAAGGGGCATGGTTGTGGCCAGGGAAATGGGCATTCTGTGGCATTCCAAAATTTACGCACACTGTTCTAGAATGCGCCTAAATCTACACGCTGGAATTTATGCCACATTTCCCTTGGTGTAAATGGATGAGCGTAGTTTTAAGCACTGTGGTATCAACTAAGCTTATTCTATATACCAGTGATGGGCAACCTTTTGAGCTTGGTGTGTCAAAATTCGCCAAAAAACCGAGCATAACTCGGGTGGTGGGTCACTTCGAGAAAAAAACCATAATTTCACGATATTTATAGTTTAAATAACAAAAATGTATAATTGTAATATATAACTGTATTTAATAAACCAAAACCTAATTATTTAACTTACCTGCTTAGTGACTTCTTTGTTCATCTGTCAGTCGGTTTCTTTTGTTGGTCTTGATATTATTTAACTTGTGTGGGGTGCCGTGAACTAAGATAAGTGAGGGGGAGGGGGAATTCTTTAACTAATCTGCCTATTAGTGACTTTTTTGTTGCTGAATTTCATTGGCTAAATCTTCAATTGAAGGTTGGTATTTTGTACACTTCAAGCCCAAGCAAGCGCTACTAACTTCATCTTTCAATCTGTTTCTTTTGTTGGTTTTGATATTATTTAACGCTGAGAATAAGGTTTCACAAAAGTACGTAGAGGGAAAAATTGTGAGTAAAGCCATTGCTATATTTTTCAGGGTGCTAAAAGTGTCTGGTAATCGGATCCAGGCACTCCAAATTTCCTGGTAACTCAGATATTCTCTTAATAATTGCATCTTTATTCTGCATATCGTGAAATAGAACTGGTGCACATCTTAGGAGAGTTTCTTTAATAAATCCTCCCTCACTGAGTGCTTTTCCATGCTGAGCTATGGAGTGAGCAATGCTCAAACTTGCAGATGTTAAATTTGTAGAACCTTTTACAAATGTAAAGATGGAATTAGTTTGGCTCTTATAAAAGTGTAGCTGCCTGGAAATGTATTCCTTCCTTTCATCCTCACTTTTTTTCAAGAGCTGGGAATGATTAGTTTCAAAATGTCTATTTATATTCCACGTTCTGCTTACTACCGTTTCAGTACATAGAACGGAAAATGATCTGCCATTTTTTTCTATAATGCCATACATCTCGGTCCATGTCTCTTGAAAGGGTCGGCTACTGCTACTACCACTTCCTTTACTTAACCTTGGTTTTTTATTTTTTGGGTTCTCCATCAGGGGAGCAGTGACAGAAGATAGAATTATAGATAGCCTGTTAGCCCTGCAGGCAATTAGGGGTTAACTAGCCTAACTGACCGCCTTATGTAAATTAAGATGGCTGTCGCTATTTCTAATGGTGGGAAACGGCACCCATAGCACATGCCCTCGCCTCTCCCAGCCTCCCCCTCACCTATCTCAGTAATGATGGTCAATTACAAATCCACGACACCCCAGAACAGTAGATTGGATGATGGTTGCTGGTAATGGTGATCACAGGGCCCTCAGAGATGCGTCCCCCACGGCATTCCGCTGCTCTCTGCTCCGCCGGCCGGAAGTGAGGTCAAAGATCCCCTAACGGCCGTGCAGGAGCCGGGGCAGAGGGAGCAGCAGGGAGGGAACAATCGGAGGACTCGGAGGGAGCCAATAGGAGCGCACACGGCACCCCCCCAGCGGGTAAACATGCACCGGGGGGGGGGGGGGAGGTCGCGCTGCACCTGGGGGGGGCGCATCGGCGATCCGCCCCGGGTGTCAGCAAGGAACTCCACTGCTTCTCTGTATGCGGCCACATGAGGCCGCGTGTCACCGAAAATGGCTACACGTGTCAGTACTGACACGCATGTCATAGGTTCGCCATCAGGGCTATATACTGTGCCTAAATATAGGCACTGCTTTTAGAATATGCTTAGGTGGAAATTTATTCTGCGTTGAGTTCTCAGGTGCCATGTATAGAATCTGGCCCAAAACACCAATTCTATATTAGTAATTATGCGCGCTATTGCCATTAAAGAATACTAGCGCTAAGTCTGCATTTTAGCGCTTAACTTTAGGCCCTGAGCATTTAGCCATGTCAAAGGCTTGTGTAAGTGTTTTTTTTGCCTAACTTCTGGGCACACCCCAATCCGCCCATGGCCTCCCACATCCACACCCCCTTAGCAGTTGTGCTATAAAGGATTCATGCATTAAGGTTGTAGAATACCAACTAAGGGCAGTTAAGCACGTATCTGCAAGTTAGTATCAATTAGCAATAATTAACTCCAATTATTTCTAATTATTGGTTATCACCTATTAGCACCTAAAATAGCAATTAAATTATATTCCTATGGGCTTCTTATCATTTAGTGTGCGCTAATCATTAGTGTGCGCTAAATCTGTTAGTGCACCTTACTAAAAGAACCTCTTAATGTGCAAGCTAAAATAGGGTAGATTCGTCTGGCTAGCAGGTGCTGCCAACCAGGTAAGTGTAAGTAAGAGGGATATTCATGGACACTAACTCTGACCACCTCAGTACTTCCCAGGCAGTGCCAGGCCAGTCTGTGGGTAAAGCTTGGGTGGGAGTCAGAGGTTATCTGGTTACTGGCCATATTTAGACTGCTAACAGAAAAACTAACCAAGTAAAGTTACAACCACAAAAGGGCTGTCTTAATTTTATCCAGTTATCTGGCTTCTAATTGAACAGCACTTGCGGGTCAGTGTTGAAACCTTAAATGAGTGACCTCCTCTAATCCCATGCAGTGTCTTTGTACTGTGCTGAATATCCAGTTTCATTTTGTTAACCGTGGTGACTGGTGTTTTACCTAAACACTGACCACTATGGTTAAATGTTGGGAGGTTAATGTCTATGTACATAATAAAGAAAAGGTTTCTATTCATTATGTTTTCAGAGGTCAGTGAGACAGCTTTTTGATGAAAAAATCTTTTCATACATTGACCCATACCTTATTTGGATTATTGTAATGTAGTTTATGCAGGGATATCTAAAGCTAATATTAAGCACTCCAAACATTACAAAATACTGCACTCAGGGCATGGGCTTATGGTAGGAAATATGAACATATCACACCTCCTTTTGTTTGAAATATCTTTGGCCACCAGTGTATTTTAAAGTGCAGTTTAAAGTGTTATCTTTAACTTGCAATGTGTATTATTCCCTACATCTGGGATACTTACACTCTTTGACCATTCTTTATACCCCTGCTAGGGCTTTAAGGTACTTACAAGATCATAGATTGGTAGATCCTGCCTTTCAGAGAACTATGCTTAGTTCCACCAGAGTGGTAGCTTTTTATATCTTTCTCCGGTTCTGTGGAATCATCTTCCTAAATATGTTCGCCTCAAAGAACATTTTAAGAAGTTTAAAGTTTTATTGAAGGCTTTTCTGTTTGAGGAGACTTTTAATTTAGATACATTCTTTGATTGCTGCATTAGGGTCTCCAAGGATGGTAATTCCCTGCTAGGAGAACGAGATACTTAAATGTCTGTTTGTGTATGTTTGGGCAGGTGTTTCCTATGAAGTTCTTCAATTTTGTTTTTATATTTTTAATTTTATTTACTTATTTATTTAACACATTTATACCCCACATTTTCCCACTAGTAGTAGGCTCAGTGTGGCTTACACAGGACTATAGGGAAAACTACAGTGCATTAAAATACAATTAAACAATGTAATAGTAAAATAGTAAATGTTTACGTATCGTACAGACAACAAAGATAAGAGTGAGTAAGAAAGATAGTCCATGGATTTTGCTGTAATAAAAGAAGAGGTAAATTAGGTTTGGTCACCTAAGTTAAGCAGTGTATTGAATCTTTATAAACATACTAAACTGTAGCATGTACACAACACAAAGTAGTAGTATTTTAAAAGGCAGCATGTATGTTAAAAATTAAACACTTGCTCCAAGACAGGTGTTCAATTTAACTCTATAGCAGTCGACTGTGAAATAGCATCAGGAAGACAGCAGCTGCCACTACTTCATGCGTGCTTGCTAAAGTCTAATTTGCATTCAAAAACCCCTTAGGATTCACTACTTTAGTAAAGCAGGGACATATCAAACAGATTAGAGGTTATGCCATCAAGTGAAAGCATCTCAGTGAAAAGTATTGCAATGGTTGTTCCATTTTCCTGGAATAGTTAGGGAACCTTAACTTAGGGGTCAGCTCTACTTAGATTCTGAGAAAGCAGAATCTCTGTTTTCCAGTGGACATTTTGAGTTAAGCTGAATTAGTGCAGATCTTCCCCTGCCTATTCTGTGAATCTTAACTTTATTGATATATATAGCTCTTTGGCGAGGAAAAGAACTTCTGAATACTTCATTGATTTGAATCTAAATTCTTAGAGAATTACGGTGGAATTGAAGTGAAAAGAGAGTCATTTTCCCTTTGCTGTTATTAATTTATTATTTTTAGGTGAAGTACATTTTTGTCTACTCCTTTTTCCCTGAAGGTAGAGGCATCTGAAGAATCTTCTAGGAATTCTCAGTTAGAGATGTCTGTAGGTTCTAAAAGCAGAGATATATTTGACTAAGTTGAATGAACAAGAAAGGTAAAAGGGGTATAGATACGTCTCAAAAAGGTGCTTTCCCAAAGAAGAAGCTGAAGGAGGTATCCCCAAGATACCAAAAAGGAAAGAAAAAGGAGGACAATGACAGGGAAAGTCAGAGGGAGCAGGCACTGGATCCAGATTATGCGACGGGAATTCCTAAGGGAGTAGAGGATTGATCTATCCACAGATCTGAAGGAGACCCCAAGAACCAGGAAAAAAATTGGGCTCCAGAACCGATTTAAATTCCAAAAGATTGCAGACTCAGATCTGCCTTATTTCTAGTTTCTACTGTTGAAAATTTGCTGTAAGTGAAGTTGCATCTCTGTTGGTTCTTCTTCTGCACATTTTCAATAAATTTATCCTAGAATACCAATCCAGCTTCCCTGTGATTTTCTTTAACCAACCAACAGTCAGATTTACACATTCTAATGCCTGGGACCTAGAGATAAGTGTTTCCTTGTCATAATGGAACCAATCTTGGAGCTGGCGTTAGGGTTTGTCACGGCCAGGGACCCAATCTTTGGTGCGCTGGTCGCTGATCATTGGGGATGAATGCGTTAAGCCCCGTTTAGCATGCATTTGCATGCTACTTGCTGTAAGAGCCCTCGAGCGCGTTGTTTCATGCGCTTGAGGGCTCTGATGATCATGCGAGGTTAGCAAACACCGGCCTCTAGCGCCGGCGTTTGCTTTTGATCATGAGGGTATGAATGAATTCTTTGCTTCTGTCTTTATGGAAGAAGATGCAAGAGATCTGCCTGTACCGGTAATGGTTTTCAAGGGTGATAATGCGGAGGAACAGAAATAAATCTCGGTGAACCTGGAAGATGTACTGAGGCAAACTGACAAATTAAAGAGTAGTAAATCACCTGGACCAGGTGGCATACATCCAAGTGTACTCAAAGAACTCAAGCATGAAATTGCTGATCTGCTGTTAGTAATCATCCGTTGTACCTGAACATTGGAGGGTGATCCAGGAAATTATAGACCGGTAAGCCTGATGTTGTTGCTGGACAAAATAATGGAAACTATTATAAAGAATAAAATTACAGAACATGTAGACAAACATGATTTAATGGGACAGTCAGCATGGGTTCAGTCAAGGGAAGTTTTGCCTCATCAATTTGCTTCATTTCTTTGAAGGCATGAATCAACATGTGGATAAAGGTGAGCCGGCAGATGCGCATAGAAATCCTAAGTGGTGCCAATTAACATCAATAATTGGTTAACACCCAATTATTGATAGCTAAACACTCGATCAATTAATTTACGTGTGTATCTTGGGTGCGTACCCAAATTTGGTTCTGTAAATCTGGGTGCCATGTATAGAAACTGGAAGATTATGCTTTGCTTAAATGCAGTTTTTAGGATAAATTTGATTAGATGTGGGGGAGTCAATTTGTGTGCAAATTAAGCTATCATATGCATAACATGCAAATTTTTGGCACATGATAAATGGCATGCATGCTAACCTCTTGTATCCCACAGTAATGACATACAGACTTGTCAACTAAGCCATTTTAAAGAATGTATGATAAAGAAGGAGATTGATACTTCTAAATAGAAGTTTGAAAGGGATTTTTTTTCCTTTGGCAAAGAGAGAAGATGGCATGAGCAGAAATATTTTCATTTGCTCATTAATTTAAGACTGAGGCAAAAGAATCGGCTGAGGCAAATCAATCTTGTTTTCCATTTCAGTGGTGAGCAAAATATCAGCAGGACATAACACATTTTCCAAGCTGTATCCACAGCGTAATAGTTCACAGTCATGTAAACAGAAGTTATTATGTGCTGTTGTTCTGCAGAGCTATTTGCATAATAATTTAAAATGCATCTGATTGGTTGATGGATGGTCAAAATGAAGTCATTTTGAAATTCTAATCTAAAGCAATACATATACATTTTGCATCATCTTGTTAGCTCTGCCCAAGTCTGGCTTTGTTAAATGTCAAAACAGAGCAAGAAAATGGTGAAATAAAACATATACAGGTCCATTTTATTAAAAAAAAACAGCCCAGATAATATTTTTTCCTGTATTCATATATGGTCAAAATGTATCATGAACCTTACCTCACGTCTGAGATGTATATTGAAACTATACCCTCCCACTGTGAAGGTGTTGGAAGCCAAAGTAGTATTGAAATTCAAGAAAGCATAGAACAAGATAGTCCTTAGCAGCAGGGAAGGGAAGAGGAGACTAGACAGATTCTAGGTATGGCATCAGGAAGAGAAAATATATTTAGAAGCACGCAATGACAGTGATGTGTGCTGTGCAAATCAGTCATGCAGTTATAATGGTTTCCACCACCGAATCCCAAGAAAATCAAATTATATCACAGTATCACCTCTGTAGTCAAGGATCACACGATGCACTGAATGCTGGAAACATCTTCCTGAAAATAAAAAGGTTTCAAAACGACAGCTCTTAACAGAATTTCATAGCTTTTCAGATTATTACTGTGCTTCCCCAACTTTTAGCTGACTTCACATTATTTTTTCCTTGAAAATCTACATAGTCCCATATGACTACCAAAAGAAATTAGCTTAGGGGTTGGGAGGTGGTGGTCTCTCCATGAAGAAAGAGAAAAGCTTTAGACATTCCTGAGTTGTAGTCATTACTGATGTTTCTTATAATAGCATAGAAGCAAATTTAGATTTTTTAAGTAATAAATATCTGAGATACTCCCATTTTAAGCAGTTCATCCTCCAGCTGATCATTTTTCTTAACCTCTTGCCTCAACTCCTCTCCTTTCTCAATTGAGGCAGTGTATTGAAATCAATCTCATGATATTCATCGTGGCTATCCTGGAAACCTGACTGGCTGAGTACCACTGCCCTAGCTGTTCACTTCTTTAAATCTCCCCCCTCCTCTAAACCTTTAGCTAGCATCCACCTCCAAACCACAACTTCCAAATGTTTCTGTCTCAGAATCCTCAGCTTCTTTATCAAGATGCTGAGAAATTATCAGGCTGTTACTCAGTAGCCACAGACAGCAGAATCTAAACGTGATATATCCAGTGTTATACTTCCTTGTGTACTCTAGGTCTTTCTGTCCCACTAATGAAGTCATGAGCCGATACTTGATATCTGTTGTCCCATTTCTGAAATGTAAACCAACTCAACTGTACATACTACACCGTAAGCCACGTAGAACCCAACCTGATTTGGATAATGTGGGATATAAGATCAAAGAAATGACATGAAATACTCTCCCCCTGATCTTCTCATTTTTACTCACACCTTATTGAGATGTAGTACCAAGCCAACCATAGGTTTGAGGGAGGGAGGCAACAGTAGACTGGCCCCTCCTCCAAACCTGCTTCAGTGCTTCTCAACCCTCTCCTGGACATACATTTAGCTAGACAGTTTTTCAGGATTGCTACAACTTGATACATTCTCCAATATATTGGATTGTCATCACACCACCCAGGAAGCAAGAAGATAGATATCCTCCAATATATATATATATATATATATATATATATATATATACACAATTTTGCACCTCCCATGTAGGAAGGGGCCCAGTCCGAGTGTACTCTACAACTTCCATAAGGGAAGAACCCTGGCCCATGCATACTCTGCAGCCCTTTTGTGGGAGAGGGGGACTCAAGTCACATACTCTCCACCAGGGCCAGCGCAACGAGGTAAGCGCAGTAAGCGTGGCAGGAGGGCGCCAACGTCTGAAGGACACCACAAGCCATACTTACTGGCAGCTGCAACTCCCTGTCCCAGCCCTCTTCTCAGATGCTAGTTCAGGCCCCAGCCACAGCCCCCCGTCTCCACCTGCCCACCCTCAGCTCCCTCAACAACCTCCTCATTCCTGCCGCCCAACGCCCTGCATTTAAAATCTTTTGAACCGGCAGCACCAGCATTTGTGAAAGAAACAGCTTGCCTTGGACCTTCTGTCACTGTGTCCTGCCCTCCTCTGATGTAGCTTCCTATTTCCGCAAGGGCAGGACACAGTGAGGGAAGGGTCGAGGCAAGCTGCTTCTTTCACATACACTGGTGCTGCATTGCTGGTTCAAATGATTTTAAATGCAGGGCGCCAGGCAGTAGAAATGAGAAGGGGGCTGTCGAGGATGCTAAGGGTGGGCAGGAGGAGATGTGGCTGGGGCCTGAACTACAGCTAAAACAGGGGCTAGGGCTGGAACTTGGGGGGGGGGCTGAAAAGAGGGGGGCTCAGATGGGAGAAAGGGCTGGAACTGGATCTGGTTTCTGAGAAGGAGGCAAGTGGGAGAATGGGGCTATGGCTGGGGCTTTGGCAGGTGGGAGAATGTGCCTGGGGCTGAAAAGGGAGGCTGTAGTGCAGGGCAGGCAGGTGACGGGGATGAACTGGGGGTTGAAAAGGAGGTTAGGTGTGGGATAAGGGAGCTAGGACTGGAACTGAGGACTGAAAAGGGGGTAGGGGCTGGGTCTGGGGCTGAAAAGGGGGCAGGGGTTGGGACTGGAGGCTGAAACGCGAGACTGGTGGGAGAAAAGGGCTGGGGCTGAAACTAGGAGCTGAAAGTGGGGACTGATGGGCTGGAATGGAGCTGGAAAAGGGGGACAGGTGGAAGAAGTGGGCTGGGGCTGGAACTAGGGGCAGGTAGGATAATGGGGCTGGAACTGGGAGCTGTGGCTTGACAATAGCTCTGATTTAGATGCTAGGAGAAGGCAGCTGGGGATGAGGTGGGAGGAGTGACAGAAGTGGTCTGAAGCTGGGAGCAAGATGCTAGAGCTGGGCAAGAGAGAAGGGGAGATCAGAGCTATCAGACTTGGGGTTTTTTTTAATTTGTACCCCGCGTTTTCCCACTCATGGCAGGCTCAATGCGGCTTAGGTACTTATTTGTACCTGGGGCAATGGAGGGTTAAGTGACTTGCCCAGAGTCACAAGGAGCTGCCTGTGCCTGCAGTGGGAATCGAACCCAGTTCCCCAGGACCAAAGTCCACCACTCTAACCACTAGGCCACTCCTCCACTGCAGTTGGGGATGGGAGTGGGAGAAGGGGTAAGACCCCTGACACGGGACAGATGAGGGTTGGGAGCTGGTGCAGAGGCTGGAAGATGGAAGAGAAGGACAGATACTGTGTGGGGGATGGGGTGAAGCAACGGTATATATAGGAAAAGGTGAAGAGGGAGGGACAGAGGAATAGGTAGTGGGGGTTAAGGTAGAGGAAAGGTAGAGTAAACATTGGAAAAGGAGGTAGGTGGATGGAGAAAGAAGTATGGGAGAAGAGGCAGGGGCAAATGATGATAGGGAAAGGGGCAAAAGAGACGGAGAGTTGTGAAGAGGGTGGATAAAGGAAGGGGACAGATCTTTGAAGGAGGTGAGAAAGGGTGGAAATAAAGAAAGTTAAAGGAGAAATGGGAGCCTGAATAAGGGGATAAGACATAAAGGGACTGAAGCTGGAGAGGGGATGAGTGACAGGGAAGAAGCTGGAGATTGGTAAGGGATAAGAGGCAGAGAAAATAAGTTGGGGGGGTCAATGAATACAGAAAATGGAAATGGGCAACTTGAAAGTGAGTGAAATACTGGAAATTGGAAACATGGAAGAATAAGACACAGGTAAGAATGGGAGAACTAGGGAGGTAAGTGCAAGAAATAAAAAGTGGGTAAATAGGGGACTGACAGAGACTTCAGATGGGGAAGAGGAAGAGTAAAATGTAGCTACCTACAGGTTAAAAAAAAAGCAGATGAGAGAAATGGAGAAAAAAATGAGACAGAAGGATCTGAGTCAGAGGTAGATATAAGATTAGAGAAGAAGATGGACAGTGAAAAGCAGAAAATGGAAATTAAATCCTAAAAAAGGAGAACACCAACAGGAGGATGTAGTAAGGACAGACCAGGACCAACCCAAGTGGAAAAACAAAATAGTCAGACAACAAAGGTAGAAAAAAAAATTGATTCTCACTATTTAGAGAAATGTGATGTCAACTTTGAAAATGTGGATTTCTTTTATTTTGTACATAAGGAAATTTATTCCTGTTTCTCTTTTCTCAGTTTTCCACTGCTCATAATCTGTTTTCTGGGTTTTCAATTTCATTTTGTCTGTGTATTGGTTTCTAATCTGTAGTCTCTTGCTCTCTCTCTCTTTTTTTTTTTAACTAGGTGACATATGTTTTCCTTTTGTAATCACAGAGAAGGATTATTTTAACATGTAGATTCTGTGTTTGAGTGTTCTGGTGTTCTAGAATATTTGCAGTGCTGACTTTCATAGGTAAGGCTAGTACAGTTTCAATGTCTATTTGCAAGGTTTTGTGCTTGTTCTCAGTGTCTGGTAGTGGAGGAGTTTTTCTCTCATTCATGTGACACTAGAGTTTGAACAAAATGTGTTTGTAATTGTACTTCTGCTCTGTGCCTGTTGCTGCAAATTTTATTGGTTGATTTGGGAATGCTCCGTGTAAATGAATAATTACACGCTATGGAGGCAATTCTATAGCTAGGTACCACAATTTGGGTGTACTAATGCTGCACGCTATGCGTCAATTCTATAATGGCATCTGTGCACCAAGATGCCACTACAGAATACTAGCCTAAGGGGTATGTTTACTAAGGTGCATTAGCGTTTTTAATGCGCCTTTAAAGTTAAGATGCATTAAATGCTAACACACCTATACATTTCCTATGGGCACATTAGCGTTTAACATGCATCAACCATTTATGTGTGTTAAAAATGCTAACGTGTCTATAGCACACCTTAGTAAATATACCCCAAAGTTGGCATTGATGCAGCTAATTGTAGGTGTGTGTGTAAATTATAGAATACTGCTTTAGCACTTACTTACATACATACATGCTCATTATATGCATGTAAATGTTAATATTCTATAACAGACTTGCACAAATGGTGCCTAACTGTAGCACTCTGTTATAGAATTAAGATGTGTGTAATTTACAAAAAAAAATTGAAAAATGTAAACTGGTGCGGGGAACTTGGGGACTGAAGGTGAAACTGGGAGCAGAGCTTGGATCCTCCCCAAACAAAAATGCATTCTGCTGCCCAGGGAAGGTGCTAGATGGAGAGGGGGAAGGGGGTTGGTTGGGAGTAAAAGAGAGCAGAAATGCTGGATGGGTAGGGGGCGCCAACTAATAAGCTGCATGGGGCCCCAAAAACCATACCACCAGCCCTGATTTCCACAGCTCAAGCATAAGCTGTAAGATATTGGCTGTGATCCAGGATCTACCTGATTCAGCACTGGTGATTTACACTTAAGAGGCACTGAATGGCTCAGAAATAAACAGGTATACCCATGAGTTCCAACAACAGGATGTTATGCTGACGTGCGATTCTGACTGGTTGAAGCCAGTTTAGTGTGCACGGTATTCAGCAAGGAATGTACAAAGGAGCTTTGCTTGCAGACAATGGGAATCATATGCAAATGTATTAAAATGAGCTGATTACTGTTTAAATGCACATTCCAAGTGATGCATGGCTGTTTCTGAGCGATACACAGAATGCTTTTACGAGCAAATTTTTACGGGAGGTCAGAGCTGCTGTAGCATGACTATGGCTTCTCAGTGGAGCAGTCTACCGTATTTCCATTGGTATTTTGAAAGGCAGAGAATATGGAGCACGTCCATAACGCATAGCACACTGCTGTTCTATGATTGACTTTCCTACGCATACGCTATTTAGTGGGTTGCCAATCTACACGTGCTGGTTTTTTCCCTACCGAGCTTTATTAATCCCACTCTCTATAGAAAAAACCTTTGACAGATAAGCAACTGCCCCCCTTCATCTATTTGGAACCAGGGAAACAAATAATTGAGTTATCTTGCTGACGTAAACATTTCTGTTTAAGTAGCATGTGAAAGTTCATTTACAATCTAGAGCAGGAAGGGTTTTCTCTCAAGAGTTATCAATAGAAATCAAACAAAATAAAACATGAAAAAGAAAATAAGATGATACCTTTTTTATTGGACATAACTTAATACATTTCTTGATTAGCTTTCGAAGGTTGCCCTTCTTCGTCAGATCGGAAATAAGCAAATGTGTTAGTTGATAGTATATATAAGTGAAGCATCAAAGCATTTCAATGACAGTCTAGCAAGGTGGGTAGGAGGTATGCATGGGTACATAAAAGCATTTCATTGATAGTCTAACAGGATGGGTGTGGGTAGGTGAGAGGAGAGTGATAAACAGAGAAATACAATTTTATGGTTTATAATGGGCTAGAAAACCCAGATCCTTGTTAAGTCCTGTCTGTTGGGTGTCAAAATATTTAATCATTCTCTCAAGAGTTCAAATAACACTTTGGATGGAAAGTGGGAAGGGAGTTTGTTTAAATACAGTAGTTGGCCTTTAAAGCAATGCCAACTGTAGAGTTTAAATATCAAAGTGGAGGGGGGATATTTTTATCTTAGTAAGTAGAGTGCCGGCCATTTTGTGTAAGTGAACTGTCCAACATGAAATTGAAGACACAGCATATGATAAAAAATTGTCTCACATATACAGATCCCAAACTTCAGCCCCACAAAGAGTCCCGCTAGTAGACAAAGCTATATTACCCCATCAGGACTAGCCAAAAACCTGACCATGTTAGTTATGGTCTCTTATTCCATCCTCGAGAGTGAGAAATGCTGGTTATCTTTTGTTAGAAAAAATGCATTAATTGAAAAGAAACAAAAAATAAACCTTACACTATGAATTTCATTCTAGCTATGAATCAAAATACACATAAATATATGTTTCTTAGACATCTTACATTTTCTACAAACTGTTAGGTGAATGTTGATTGCAACTGTGAATGAACAAGTGTACATAACCTTGACACGTCTTCTATTGAAAAAACACAATATACGGCTGTATATCATCAACCAGTCACTTGAAATTAAGATGAATCGCCTAACTGATCATTACTGAAAATCCCTAATAAAAGAAATATCTCCAAAATTCTTGACGGCGTACCTTAGTAAACAGGGCCTTTCATCTGTTGCAGTGTATAGCCACAAGATTGATTTTCAGGCAGTCAAAGTTTTCTCACGTTACTCCCCTATTGATGTCACTGCACTGGTTTCCTATTAAGGCCTGTGCGGATTTCAAAGTGATTTGCTTTGTTTTTAAGATAATGCATGGTCTGGCACCTTTTTTTTTTAACTTTCAAATCATATTACTTTTCCTGCTAGGAACAGAACCCTAAGATCTTTAGTCTTTCTTTATCCCTTCCTATATTTAAAGAAGTTTTTTAAATTGAAAATTCTTATTGCATTATGTCAAGAATATAAAAAGAAAAATGCGCCACAGCAGAGAAATATCCAGAAGAAAACCATTAAAAATTAATCTTCTAGAAATCAGTGCCCACATCACAGGGAAACCTGAAAAAAATTAATCAGAAATAACCTAAGAATTACAATATATATATATCTCAAATCCAACACAAGTGATCCTAAACTTACAAGACCCAAATGCTGCTCCTATACAGAGAAGATAATAATCATGAAGAAACATTATCACTCAAAAAATTCTCCATCTGTAGAGGGTAAAAAAGAATAGCGTTTCCCTTGCCAAGATATTAAACATTTGCAGGGGAATCTTAAAAAAAAAAAAAAAGCCCCACCTGATTGTATAACTTTAGATTTCAACTGAAGAAAAGATTTTCTCCTGAGCTGCATGGATCTATCCACATCAGGGAACATTAAAACTTTCTGACCACAAAATGAATTTTTTTCTCTTAAAATAAGCTTTAAAAACCATTATTTTATTCTTTTCAGCAAAAAATATAACCAAGAGACTGGCTCTAGTTGTAATAAGAAATTAATCAAATTAAAGTCACTACTTTCTAAAGAGTCAAAAGCTCCGGAATTCCATAGGATTAGATACACATTTCTTACTAGGAAGATAATAACACTGAGAAATCTTTAAGCCATCTTTTATGAGCAGGACTTCCTTAAGATATTTAGAAAAAAATATATCCACAGAAAACAATCTAGTAGAATGAAAATACAAGACTCTTGAGATTTTTGGTCCTCTGCAACTTCTACAGCTTCTTCAACCCATTATAGATGGAAAGACTATCCTTGATTTCAGAGGATCCTACTTATTTCAGAGTCACGATTTGAGTTTTTGGAGCCCTTGATCATTAAATTTTCTTTTCCAAATCCTCCAGTTTATGGACTGTTTATTGAGAGAATCTATATAGTTGGCCAACTATATCCCCCAATTCTAGTAACCACAGTCCATCTGTCTCTAAGCATTATGTCTTGCGAGAGAGAATTCGAAGGCACAGTGTCTAGCTGAGACAACACAACAGGTTTAGGTAATTGTATAGATTGTTCCTCAGATGGCTGAGATAAAGCCAAACCAGCATTTGCAGTACCCTCACTAACAGTGCCACTAGAGGGAATGGCTCCTGAAGAGGAAGTACAATATGGAATCAATATTAACTGGGGTAACCTGAGCAGGGGGAACTAAATATTGTCCATGGGACCCTGTTGTGCAGTACTTGAGGTCTCAGAGGCCTTCACGGACTTAGCTACAGCTTTCCTTTTCCCCATACCAGAAAAAGGAAGGAAAACATTCAACTCACGGTAAATGAGTCCCACAATGGAACCAGGATAACTGTTCCCAGTGCTCCAAGAAGCTCCTAAGGGGCCCCCAAGGGGCATGGTGTGTCCCATAGGGCATGCCCCTTTGGCCACACCCTACAGCTGTGCCACAGGGTAAAGGCATGCTATAGCATGTTCTGGATGACTCTCTAATGACGTCAGTGCCGTGTTCTTCTGGGTTTTTCCCTGTTTCTCCAGCCGGCTCCTCTGACCCGCAGACTCCTGCAAACACTTCCCAAGAGCTTCCCAGTTCCCGTGTTTAAAGGTTTAACAAGGAAAAAGATGTTAGAAACCTTTTTTTAAATGTTTTCTTAAGCTCTTTGAGCAGGGACTGTCTTTCTTCTATGTTTGTGCAGCGCTGCATACGCCTTGTAGCACTGTAGAAATGCTAAATAGTAGTAGTAGTTCAGCTTTGAAATGACTTTCCACTGTCTTTAAGACATGAACCTACTAATTTACTATTCAGAAGATATGACAAGAATAGCAAATTACAGTAAATATTTTTCAAATAAGTTTTCAAGACACTTGAAAACTTATTTTTTTGAAAAATATTTACTGTAATTTGCTATTCTTGTTGTGTTTTCTATGCTATATCACTGATTTGTTTTCTGTTGTGAGCTGCTTTGAAGCTTCTTAGGGATCAGTGGTGTACCAAGGGGTGGGGGCGGTCTGCCCCGGGTGCACGCCGCTGGGGGGTGGGGTGCAGCTTGCCTGTCGGCTCTGCTCATTCCGTGCTCCCTCTGCCCCGGAACAGGTTACTTTCTGTTCCGGGGCAGAGGGAGCATGGAACGAGCGAAGCCGACAGGCGCGCGGCACCCTCCCAGCAGGTAAAAATGCACCCGAGGGGTGTCCTTTCGCCGGGGGTGGGGGGGTCGTGCTGCACCCGGGGGGGGGGGGTCGCATTGGCGATCCGCCCCGGGCATCAGCCACCCTAGGAACGTCACTGTTAGGGATCCAGTGGGATACAAGAGTATAGATTAGATTAGGACACCTTGAGTGCATCCTACTGTTTTAAGTTACATTGGCACCTAACACAGGTAGTAAAAGGACCACAATGTTTCTAAAATCAGTGAAATGTGTTCCCTATCGTTTTGCTGAAAAACTTGACATTATTTACTTCCCAAAGATATTTTGATGCCTGCCTTAGACACTCCATAATTGTAAACAGTGTTGGGATTATACATTGGATCAAACCCTTTAGATATAGTATAAAAATACATAATGAATTATTTAGGGGGTCTTTTATTACAGATTAGCATGTGTTATCTGCAGCAGGGACCAAAGGAATAAAATGGGTCTGTTGCATATAAGTTGCTTTAACCTTTAGTAAAAGATCCCCTTAGTACAGTGGCGTTCCAAGCTTGGATTGCACCCGGGGCGGATCGCAGATGCGCCCTCCCCCTGTAAAATTACACCTTCCCCTCCCGGCGAAATGACCCCCCCCCCTGAGTGCACGCCGCTGGGGGGGGGTGCCACGGCACGTGCCTGTGGGCTCCGACTTCGCTAACTTCCCTCGTTCGCTGCAGCTCCCTCTGCTCCGGAACAGGAAGTAACCTGTTCCGGGGCAGAGGGAGCTGCAGCAAACGAGCGAAGTTAGCGAAGTCGGAGCCCACAGGCGCACGCCGCGGCACCCCCCAGCGGCGTGCACCCAGGGCGGACCGCCCCCACCTTGGTACGCCACTGCCTTAGTATAAACCATATTGATAGAGTATATTTTGTCTGTTAGTGAAGTTGCATTTTGATCTACGTGATTTTCCTGTCAGTACTTGATGATGTCATATTTGTGAGACAGAGCAGGCTGTCAGTAAATGTATCAATTTGTCTTCCGCATGGCAACTATGGCTGTGAAGCAGGGGAGGAGTTTTTCTGAAGTAGGAAATGTCAGTGGATGTTTCCTTGGCGCTCAGGGAGAGAGTTGTGTGATGTCGGAGTGAGCAAATCACAGATGATAGAGAGGTGAAGGATTTTGACAGTGAGTTTTGATCTCTGTCAGTGTCAGGTGGCAGAGGTGTGAAAGGGTTTGTGGGAACTGTGAGAGTGGACAGAGCTTTGGGCCAGATTCACTAAACTTAATGAGCCAGCAGTGTGGTTTTTAAACTGGTTCTAGCCAGTTTAGCATGCAAATAGTAAACCGGGAAATGCACAAAAGGGTTCTCCGAGCCATTTTCCTGTCACGGTAGCAGCTAATGAAAACAGAATGCAAATGAGCTAATTTTTATTATAATGTGAATGTGATTCGATGCGAAGCACTACCGTTTCCGACCCCATGCATAAAAGCAGTCCCTACCTTTACCATGGAAATTTTAACATGAGGTGTGGACCTGCCGGTTCTTCATTATTGCAAGTAGGAGAAGGGGAGAAACAAGGCAGGGAAGATGGAGCACACAAAAAATTGTATAACAGCTTACACGCAGCTTCTTTGCGTGCACAAAAGCCATGCCCAGGGGTGTGCTGGTAAATTTTTAACAACAGGCTCTTTCTCCGGACGTAGCCAGCTCTGCAGTTGGAAGGGCCAGGGGTGGCCGGGGGGGGGGGGGGGGAGCAACACTTGCCTCTCTCTCCTCCCTCCCTTCATGTGGGCATGCTAGGCATACCTTTGCTGGCAGCCAATAAATGGACTGCCACCACTCCCAATGTCTTGCTCTGAGCAGCATGCTGGAACTTCTCACACATGCTCGAGAAGTCCCAGCCTGCTGCCCAGAGCTGGAAACAAGGAGCGGGGAGCAGCAGTAGTCTATTTACTTGGCTGGCAGGGCTCAGCATCCTCACCAGCAAAGTAAAAGATAATTCAGCAGGGGGCTCAAGCCCACATTTTGGGAGCCAGTTGTTAAAGTAGACATGGAGGGCCCTACGTTAACAACCGGCTCCCAAAATTCTTTAAAACTTAAGAACCGGCTCTTGCGAGCTTGTGAGAGCCTGCTCCAGCACACCACTGGCCGTGCCACATATGTTTCTTTTTCAAATTACATTTACTGGCAAGAAATTGGGGGGGGGGGGGGGGGAGAGTACTGAAATGTAAAGCATAAAAGTAATGGTGACTTAGCAAAAATGCAAGGAAGTTAAGGGTCCATCAAAGAAGCAGCGTCTGTGGGACCCGGGCTTGGTTCCACACCCAGCTGTTCCTGCTGCTTCCTTCTATTGGCTGGCTGACATCCTAGAGCACCCATCTCCCTGAAGATGGACTCTCATTGTGTTATGATTGGGGTCTGAACCCCTCTCAAACTTACCTCTTTCCTGGGGGTCAGCTTCTTAGCTGGCTTCTGTTTCTTTTCTCTGTCCTTTCTGAGCTGGCTCTGTCTCTCTGTGCTGGCAGCTTCCAGCAGCATGGGGTTAATTGTTTTACTTTACTACAGGTGTGCTTTTGCCTAGGTCTAGGGAGTGTGACATCATCAGGGAGGGCCTTGATAAGGAAGTGGTCTTGTTTCCTTCAGGGCCTTTGCAACAGTTGTGTTTGCTGTAGGTAGGGTGGTGCAGTGTGCACTTCTGACGTTGTGTCTAGTTTCCCTGCTTGCTTTTGCTAAGGGCCAGGTTAGTGTTAGTGCAGTGTGCACTGGTGACTGTGTGTTTAGCTTTCCTACTTTTCCCTTTTGGTTCCCTTCTGTTCCCTCTTGGTTTTGGTAGCATTGCTGTGTGTAGGGCTTTGGAAGCTCTGTTGTTGATAGAAGTACTTCAGGGTTTGGTGTTGTTAGGAACACTGCAGAGTTTGCTGTTAGAAGTACTTATGGGATTGTGCTATTGGGAGCATTGCAGTCTTTGCTGTTGGTGTTTGGTGATTTAGAATCACTTTTGGCTTATGTGTTAGCTTCCCTTCTTTTTCCTTGTGGCTCCCCTGTCTTCCCTTTTAGTGCTAGGAGCTCTTCTGGTTGCTTGCCAGAGTAGTGCGTGGAAAGCACCTTGTTAGTTGTATCTAGCTTGCTAGAGCAGTGCTTAGGTAGCTGGTTAGTTCTGTGTTCAGCTTATTAGTGTAAAGCTCTGCTTGTAGCTTGGTGCTTAGTAGCACCTGTGTTAGCTTTGTGTTTAGTTCCCTGCTCTGTTAGTTTAGGGCTTAGGAAGTTCCTTTTTTGAGCAGGGATTAGGAGCTCCTGTTTAGTATAGGGCTTAGGAAGTCCTTTTGTCAGTTTACTGTTAGGAACACTCCTGCTGGTTTAGGGCTTGGGAGCACGTAGATCAGTTTAGGGTTAGGAGCACTTCTGTTTCCAGTCCTGGTCCCTATGTCACCCGGTATCCAGTAAGTCCTGTCGGCTACTCGAACCCAGAAGCTCAACTCCTGGGGGGCTTAGTAGCTAAGCACAGGTGAAGCTGTGCGGACCAGTCCAGCATGCTCCAGTCCCGTGTTCCAGTCCTGTGTCCTCCAGTCCGGGGGACCAGTCCAGTGTGCTCCAGTCCGGTGTGTGTTCCAGTCTGGTGTGCTCCAGTCCAGTGTGTTCCGGTCCGGTGTGTGTTCCAGTCCGGGGGATTGCAGTCCAGTGTTCCAGTCCTGTGTCCTCCAGTCCGGGGGATTCCAGTCCAGGTGTTCCGGTTCGCTGGGCAGTGCCTGCAGTCCCTGCCGGTGTGCTTACCCAGTGTTGGTTGGTGGGTTTTGCCTGCTGCTGTCGCTCCTCGTCAGCAGCCCAAGGGCTCACGTTTGCTCCAGAGCCCGGCCCCGCGGGCTCTAAACCTGAGAACCTGACACATTGGCTGGCTGCTGTCCCAACTCCTCTTCCCTGAAGGGCTTCCCTGATGACATCACTTTAGAGCTGTGAACTGATTGGATCCGAACTTCCTGGTGTCCTTCTCCACAGAGAGGGACTAAACCAATTGGACAGCATCAGCTTGGGATGTCCCACCCACTCATTACTGGAGGAGGACACCAGGAAGTTCAGATCCAATCAGTTCACAGCTCTAAAGTGATGTCATCAGGGAAGTCCTACAGTGAGGAGGAGTTGGGACAGCAGCCAGCCAATGAGAGGCCATCTTCAGGGAGATGGGTGTTCTAGGATGTCAGCCTACCAATAGAAGGAAGCAGCAGGAACAGCTGTGGGTGGAACGAAGCCCTGATGCTGCTGATTCCTCACAGAAGAGCGGAGAGCAGCAGAGTGAGGTTTTTCTCACTTTTTCCCAGCAGCTGGAGGCAGGGAGCTGCAATACAGGTATGCCCATCAAAAAAAAAAAAAAGCGCTTTTGTCTGCCAACAAAAAAAAAGGGTAAATCTACTGCTATCATAGACGCAGCTTGTCTGCTTGTATGAGAACCGTCTGTAGCATGCGCAGAGCAGCTATGCATAGCGATTGACTGTTCTATGCATGCTCAGCTCACAGACTTGCTTCCCCATATTACATGCAAATGAGCTGGGTCGCAAATGCAACAAGCAGCTCATTTGCATGCAATTTTCTTAGTGAATCCCTCTGTGTTTTTAAATCGGTAAATTTTTACCGATTTGGAAACGCAGACGGATCCTTAACGGGACATTTGTGCATCTGGCTTTTAGTGATGACAGCTATCAGAACTTTAATAAAGTTGAATTCACTGAGGTATTATACATAGTTCCTGAGGGAATGGGTTGGGAATCTACACTTTAATACCCTTTCTCCTTGGATAGAGGCATCAGAACACCAAAGATATATAAAAGAGGGAGGGAGGGAAGATTGAGCTGGCTCTGGTGGGGGCATCTTTCAGGTGAATCCCCATTCCCCCAAATCCAGGGAACATTCCGGAGGGTGGTTTACATTAGTCATTGAAATGTTTCATGCCATGTTACTTAATCTTGGCCTTCTCTGATACAGAAGTCTGTTATATCAGAGAGGTTCTGGCGGGTCCTCTTAAAGATTTGTTTAATAAATCCTTGGAGACGGGAGAGGTTCCGTGAGAGTGGAGAACAGCGGATGTGGTCCCTCTTCACAAAAGTGGTGATAGGGAAGAAGCTGGAAACTACAGGCCGGTAAGCCTCACTTCAGTTATTGGAAAAGTAATGGAAGCGATGCCAAAGGAAAAGATAGTGAATTTCCTGGAAGCCAATAAGTTGCAAGATCCGAGACAACATGGCTTTACCAAAGGTAAATCGTGCCAAAAGAACCTCATTGAATTCTTTGGGTGACCAGAGAATTGAATCATGGACGTGCTATAGACGTAATCTACTTAGATTTCAGCAAAGCTTTTGACACGGTTCCACACAGGAGGCACTTGAATAAACTAGACTGGCTGAAGATAGGACCCGACGTGGTGAACTGGATTAGGAACTGGTTGACGGACAGACGCCAGAGGGTGGTGGTAAATGGAATTCGATCGGATGAGGGAAAGGTGAGCAGTGAAGTGCCTCAGGGATTGGTGCTGAGGCCGATTCCTGTTCAATATATTTGTGAGTGACATTGCCGAAGGGTTAGGAGGTAAAGTTTGCCTTTTTGCTGTCGATACTAAAATTTGTAACAGAGTGGACACCCGGGAGGGAGTGGAAAACATGAAAAAGGATCTGCGGAAGCTAGAAGAATGGTCTAAGGTTTGGCAATTAAAATTCAATGCGAAGAAATGCAAAGTGATGCACTTAGGGAGTAGAAATCCATGGGAGATGTATGTGTTAGGCGGTGAGAGTCTGATATGTACAGATGGGGAGAGGGATCTTGGGGTGATAGTATCTGAGGATCTGAAGGCGAAGAAACAGTGTGACAAGGCGGTGGCCGTAGCTAGAAGGTTGCTAGGCTGTATAGAGAAAGGTGTGACCAGCAGAAGAAAGGAGGTGTTGATGCCCCTGTATAATTCGTTGGTGAGGCCCCACCTAGAGTATTGTGTTCAGTTTTGGAGGCCGTATCTTGCTAAGGATGTAAAAAGAATTGAAGCAGTGCAAAGAAAAGCTACAAAAAAGGTATGGGATTTGCATTACAAGACGTATGAGGAGAGACTTGCTGACCTGAACATGTGTGCCCTGGAGGAAAGGAGAAACAGGGGTGATATGATACAGACGTTTAAATATTTGAAAGATATTAATCCACAAACGAACCTTTTCCGGATATGGGAAAGCGGTAGAACTAGAGGACATGAAATGAGATTGAAGGGGGGCAGACTCAAGAAAAATGTCAGGAAGTATTTTTTCATGGAGAGAGTAGTGGATACTTGGAATGCCCTCCTGCGGGAGGTGGTGGAGATGAAAATGGTAACGGAATTCAAAAATGCGTGGGATAAACATAAAGGAATCCTGTTCAGAAGAAATGGATCCTCAGAAGCTTAGCGGAGATTGGGTGGCAGAGTCGGTGGTGGGAGGCGGGGCTAGTCGTTGGGAGGCAGGGCTAGTGCTGGGCAGACTTCTATGGTCTGTGCCCTGAAAATGGCAGATATAAATCAAAGTGAGGTATACACATAAAGTAGCACAAAGGAGTTTATCTTGTTGGGCAGACTGGATGGACCTTACAGGTCTTTCTCTGATCTACTATGCTACTATGTTACTTTATCAGTGTTCAAATTTTAGTACATTAATAGGTCCAGATGTACTAAGGCTTTTCTCCAATTCTGCATGGTTCGTACATGTAGTCTATAGAATGCCCATTGTTCTGCCTAAAATAATCCTTGTATTGGTTGGTGAATGATAGATTTAGGAAAGAAATGTGGAAATTATCCAGTGGTTTTTTTTTTTTCTTTCTATCAGGCCGTGCTATACCAAGGGCTGTGCAAATGGTTCATCTGCACATGGTATAAATATGAAGGGGTGCAAAAACTGCTTCCAGCCCTCCATTCCCTCTCATTAGTAGTGAAACAGGCAGGCAGGCAGGCAGGAGTGCACCATTGGGTGGATTGCACAGGGTGTAGCAATAGCTTGGTACAGTCCTGCTAGCAGACTCCTGAAAATCTCTCTATATAAAATGCACCTCCAGTGTTCTATTGAAGCCTCACTTTCCCAACGTTCTAAAAGTGAAGTGCAGAGATCGTTTTTCCTCCATGAGTGTCTGCCCCGCCCACGCGTCAAACGTGATGACGTCGAGGGCGGAGCACTGACAATGAACAAATGCCAGTCTCCCAACGTTCTAAAGTTGAGGTGGTGTCTATCGCTATTTCTCCATGTGTGTATGCCCTGCCCTCGCGTCACAACGTGATGACGTCGAGGGCGGAGCACACACCGACCTTGTCGCGCTTCTGATTGGCTGTGCCTCGGTTGAAGCCTCGGATGACGTCGCCAGCCTGGACGCAGCACACAAAACCGCGACCCAGGCAAGGGGAGGCTACTCCTCCCTCTGCCTAGGAATCAGTGTCAGTGTCCCCCCTCGGCGCATCACCCAAGCCCCTCACCGCCAAGCACAAAGCTCCCCAGGAATCGGTAAAAACTAGCCCCAACATTTCACCACCGAGGGCCAATCCAGAGTCAGAGCCCACCACCGACCGCCTCTCCACTCCGCCCTTCTTTTTCAGATCTAGCAAGTGACTTCGCCTCAGCCCAGTCAGAGGCCCACAAGCAATTTCGGTGGGCAGAGACCTACCAATGAGATGCCTAGGAAAGGCGGAGCTTCGCAGCAAGCAGGAGTGGTTGGAGATGGTGTTGAAACAAAAGTTACTGGATGCTGGCCATGAACACTAAAAACAGTTCGCAAGTGAACTCGGTTCTGTCTCCTGCGGCGACGACGGCGTAACAAGTAAAGCACTAGGCGGCATCCCCGACAGAGCACAGCAGGTTGCAGCTTAGTTTTGGGAGCCTAAGTGCAACAGCAACTACAATATTACACCATGGATGTCAAGCAAGTATAGGAGCTGATAGTGTCTTCTTTTTCCCCCCGCCCCCTTCTTTTTAAAATAAACAAAAATCTTGCTATAAAGGAGGAAAGGCTGAGTTGCAATGCCAGACCCCAGAGTGAAAACAGACAAGTTAACCAGCTCCACCATACTCCCCTCCCTCCCGCCCCCCCCAAAAAACATCTAATATGCAAAATCAGCATCTATCTCACTCTCACACACACAAACACACACTGTGCCATGCACAGACAGCATCTCTCTCACTCACACACACAGCTATGTACCTCAGTCTCCCACACACACCCTCTGACACCCCAACCCTTGCACAAACTACAGAAACACATACAATTATATGGAACACCGGTACCCTACCCCCAACAAACCCCCAACACCAAAATGGCAGCACTGATTGCTCATGCAACTCACACACTCCCCAACAAAACAATAACTAAGCCACGCTCAAAATCCACCTTCTGCTACAGAGAGGCGGAGGGGGTCCTCAGACCTGAGAGGGGGGAGGGGATCCTGAGACCAGAGAGGGAGAGGGAGGTATCTCTGTCACACACACACACACACTCTCTCTCTCACAGTCAGTGTCTTTCTGTCTCTCACTGTCATACAGTCACACTATGTCTCACACTGTATCATATTCACTCTCTATGTGTCACACAGTCACTCTCACACACTCTCGGTATCACACACAATCTCGGTCTCACACACTCGGCACACAGAATCACTCTCTGTCACACACACACACTCACACATTCACTCTCTCTCACACACTCACTCACACACACACTCTCTCAAACATACACACTACGAGGAAAACCTTGCTAGCGCCCGTTTCATTTGTGTCAGAAACGGGCCTTATTTACTAGTGTCTATATAAAACATATCCAATAGACTTCAGGAGTTAACTGGATAGATCTTCACATTTGAATTTCATGGGCTGCTAAGTAAGTGACTTTTGTCTGAACATCTTGATGTGGTGGATAAGGACATAGAGAAGAGGGTAGCAAATCAGAGGTAAAATGGGTTAGGAAAGAGTTCAACTACAGAACAGTAGCAGTGAGTGAAGTTAACGACAGAGTGCTGCAGAAGAAAGGATAAATATTTCACTGTCTTCTCAGTGGTCCAGCAAGGAATCCAGTAGAAGGAAAGAATATCACACCTTGGTTTGGTCAATCTGTGTACAGATCACCCAGGTATTGCTTGTGCAAGAACCAACCCATTATGGCCAGGAGGATCTGGATGAGAGTGGGCCATTCCAACTCGGAATAGGTCAAACAAAGAGAAAACACTGTTTCTCAATGTAGCAGATCCAAAGACTCATGCATAGGCTGAGTCGCCCAGAATGCTGTAGCAAAGTTGCTTTGGAATGAATCTGAGTGGGTGTCCATTACATCGTTGCCCCCTCAATACAGGAAATTTCACCTGCGTTGTATATGGAAAGGATTGACAAATGGATAGCTCTTTCTCAATTCTGTGGGTGGAGCTACATGGTGGTCGTTAGTCGGTGGAGCAATTTGATTAATTCTGATAATAAACAAGACCCTTCCATGCTAATTAGTCTCATGACCCTCAGTGGCTGGCGTCCGACTTCTTAGAGGAACAAGTGGCATTCAACCACATGAGATAGGGATGGAACAGTTAAATTGGGAATGGTTGTTTAATGTGTAGTATTTAAAACATTTATATACTGTACATATACAATTCTGTGGTTTAAAATAAACGCACAAAATATAAAACAAGCAATATAAAATCTGAATTTAGGTATAAAACTTCAACAGCAGGATCATAGGGTATGAGTATGCACACACACAAGGATCGAGTGAAGACAGAGTATAACTACGCATGACAGTTGAAAGAACATGTTGAAAAGACAGAAAGTGTAACATTTCATAAACTGTCTACTTATATCAGTAAATAGATGCATAGATAAATATATACATTAAAAAAGAGCAAACTTTAGCAGGATATAGAATGGAGCTACTACAGACATTTTCAAATAGCCAGGAGCAGTGTATGCTAAAAACTTCACTGTCATAAGACTAAGCAGTAATGTTGCAATTTATAAGAAGCTGTTTTAGATGTACAAGAGCTCTAATGAGTCAGCTTTCCAACAATAACAGTCTGCACTGTATTACTGGCATGCTTTTGATAGGAAAGAATCCACTAACAGCAGGAATTATATGAGCTATTAGAGCAGGATGGGGGAAGGGACACTAGATCTATTCCTCACTAAAAAAAAAATATGTAAAATTAAAACGAAAACAAAGTTTGGATATTTAGCTAGGTCTTCCCCAGGCCCTGGGCAGAGATACCGTTCCCATTAAAACTCTTTCTGCCTCTAATTTTTGTTGCGCTGTATACTCCCTATTGTATTCACTGTGCCAGCCATTTCCATGTGCTTAATTTTCTTTTAGGTTGACATTCAGAATGGTTTATGTGGGCAGAAAAGGTTTGTGCCTGTTTCAACCATGTTAAGCTGGCTGGCCGTCAATGTTCAATGACATATAACTGGGCGGTGCTGGGGCAGTTCAAGGACAATGTTCGCTCCATGCTGTGTGGGAGTCTCACACTCCTCACAGCGTCTCTGGTGTGTGAGTTAATTTTTCAAGCATTTTGTGCCTTCTCTGCAGGGTTTTTTCCCCCAATTTTTGCTTTATTTTTCTTAGGAAATTCTCCTCTCCTTTCCTTTCCTTTTTTTGTTTTAGTTAGGTTTTTCTTCACTTTTGTTTACTTTTAATTTTGGTACACTTGGAGGGCACTCTAAGCCTGAGCTCCTGCCGGACATTTGTCCCTCTGTTTTTTCTGGTGCTTGCCCCTTTTTTTCAGTCACCATCGAGTCATTTGATTTGGCCATGGCTGTTTTCACTTCCATGTCATCAAAGGTTCCCAGTGGCTTTAAGCACTGTGCCCAGTGCATTAGGACCATCTCTGGCAAGGATATCCATTCTTGGTGTCTTCAGTGTCTGGGGCCACAACATTCCCCTGCCAGCTGTATTCTTTGTCTGTGTATGAAGAAAAGAGCCGAGCTGTCCAGAGAGTCTCAAAAAGACAAAATGATTGGAGCCCGGTCCAAATCGTTGACGTTAGTGCTTGCACGGGCATTGGGTGCATTGGTCCCCCATGGCTGCGAGACCCAGGTGTACATAAGTACATAAGTAATGCCACACTGGGAAAAGACCAAAGGTCCATCGAGCCCAGCATCCTGTCCACGATAGCGGCCAATCCAGGCCAAGGGCACCTGGTGAGCTTCAATTATGCGTTGGGTGAAGAAAAATTTTCTCCGATTTGTTTTACATTTACTACACTGTCAGGTTCTAAGGTTCAGAGCCTGCGGGGCCGGGCTCTGGAGCAAACGTGAGCCCTTGGGCTGCTGACGAGGAGCGACAGCAGCAGGCAACCCACCAATCAACGCTGGGCAAACACACTGGCAGGGACTGCAGGCACCGCCAGGCGAGCCGGAACACACGGACTGGAATCCTCCGGACTGGAGGACACAGGACTGGAACACAGGACTGCAATCCCCTGGACTGGAGGACACAGGACTGGAACACACACTGGACTGGAGCGCACCAGACTGGAACACACACAGGACCGGAACACACTGGACTGGTCCGTACAGCTTCACCTGCACTTGGCCACTACCCCCCCCCCCCCCCCAAGGGTTGAGCCCTTGGGTTCGAGTGGCCGGCAGGACTTACCGGATACCGGATGACACAGGGACCAGGACTGGAAACAGAAGAGACAGCAGTGCTCCAAGGAACTGGACTAACCAGGGCACTCCTAGGCCTACACTAACAAAAGGACTTCCTAAGCCCTATACTAACAAGCTAAACACAAAACTAACAAGCTTCCTAAGCACTACTCTAGCAAGCTAGATACAAAACTAACAAGGTGCTTCCTAAGCCCTACTCTAGCAAGCTAGACACAAACTATTAAGGTGCTTCCAAAACCAAGAGGGAAAAGCAGGGGAACCACAAGGGAAAAGCAGGAAAGCTAAACACACAGACACCAGTGCACACTGCACTAACACTAACCTGGACCTTAGCAAAAGCAAGAAGGGAAACTAGACACAAAGTCAGAAGTGCACACATAGTAACATAGTAGATGACGGCAGAAAAAGACCTGCACGGTCCATCTAGTCTGCCCACGATAAACTCATATGTGTATACCTTACCTTGATTTGTACCTGTCTTTTTCAGGGCACAGACCGTATAAGTCTGTCCAGCAGTATTTCCCACCTCCTAACCACCAGTCCCGCCTCCCATCACCGACTCTGGCACAGTCCCCGTATAAGTCTGCCCTCCCCTATCCTAGCCTCTCAACCACCAACCCCTCTTCCCCCCGCCACCCAATTTCAGCTAAGCTTCTGTGGATCCATTCCTTAGCTGAAATTGGGTGGCGGGGGGAAGAGGGGTTGGTGGTTGAGAGGCTAGGATAGGGGAGGGCAGACTTATACGGGGACTGTGCCAGAGTCGGTGATGGGAGGCGGGACTGGTGGTTAGGAGGTGGGAAATACTGCTGGACAGACTTATACGGTCTGTGCCCTGAAAAAGACAGGTACAAATCAAGGTAAGGTATACACATATGAGTTTATCGTCCAGTGTGTGTTCCAGTCCTGTGTCCTCCGTGCAGGTCTTTTTCTGCCGTCATCTACTATGTTACTATGTGTGCACTTCTGACTTTGTGTCTAGTTTCCCTTCTTGCTTTTGCTAAGGTCCAGGTTAGTGTTAGTGCAGTGTGCACTGGTGTCTGTGTGTTTAGCTTTCCTGCTTTTCCCTTGTGGTTCCCCTGCTTTTCCCTCTTGGTTTTGGAAGCACCACCCTACCTAAAGCAAACACCACCGTTGCCAAGGCCTTGAAGGAAAGAACACCACTTCCTTATCAAGGCCCTCCCAGATGATGTCACACTCCCTAGCCCCAGGCAACAGCACACTGACCCAGAGAGCACACTGAAACCCATAGAGGCCCAACCCACACCAATGCAGCACCGTGAAGCACTTGAAGCCAGTACACCCAAAGAGAGTTAGAGCTAACTCAGCCCACACACACAGCTGTAGTAAAGTGAAACAATTAGCCCCATGCTGCTGGAAGCTGCCAGCACAGAGAGAGAGAGAGCCAGCTCAGACAGGACAGACAAACGAAACAGAAGCCAGCTAAGCTGACCACCAGGAAAAAGGTAAGTTTGAGAGGGGTTATGACCACAATCATAACAACTATAGTTTCATCGCATGCCCCCTAGTCCTAGAATTTTTGGCAAGCGTGAACAGACGCTTCACATCCACCTGTTCCACTCCACTCAATATTTTATATACCTCTATCATGTCTCCCCTCTCTTCTCCAAGCTGAAAAGCCCTAGCCTCCTTAGTCTTTCTTCATAGGGAAGTTGTCCCATCCCCGCTATCATTTTAGTCGCCCTTCGCTGCACCTTTTCCAGTTCTACTATATCTTTCTTGAGATGCGGCGGCCAGAATTGAACACTGGGAGTGGATGTACATTGAGTAGGTTTCCACCTGCTTTGATGCCAGCCACTGTGCATGGCCCCAGGGACCAGTCAGCATAGGATCCAACCCTGAGGATGTGTGGGGATTTGACTTTGTCCTCATCAGCTCCGAGGAGTGTCGATGCACAGCATTGGGTAAAGGCCAAGACGTGCAAGCATCGATCCCCTTCGATGCATGATGTCAGGATCAGAAACGTCAGCACTGGGAGGACTCTCCCTCTCCATTGTAGAGGCACCAATGTGAAGGTTTCCATGCAGCCAGGACCAGGCACCGCACCAACCTCAACAGTTCTTCAGGCTGCCTCTGAACTGATGCCCAAGCCTTTCCCAATGTTGGCCGTCCATGAGCACTTGGTGGGGCTCCTGCAACAGAGTTCATCAACACCAGGAGTGCAATAATGCCTCTTCCTGCTGCCCCACAGGACCCTCAGCCTGCAGTGAGTTCGCCGACACCAGTGCCATGTGCAGTACTGGTGTCAATAGCTTCCTTTGCTGGCACTCCCTTGACGCCAATGGAGAAAGCCTCACCAGAGTCAAGGGTGGAGCCTACACCTCGATGCCCTTCCATGCAGGGACATGGCTCCACTCTCTCGAGGCAGGCTCAGTCTTAACAATTCCATGAGGGTTCTTTGCTGACACAGATGAGGAGCGATCATGAACATCTGATGAGGATGTTAGGTACTTCTCAGAGGAGGAGTCCTATGGCATCTCATCTGACCACTCCCCTCCAGAGAAAAGGAGGAAGTCTCCATCTGAGAGCCTTTCCTTCCCTGCTTTTATCATGGAAATGTTGGCTGCCATTCCAATTAGGTTGGAGACTGTGGATGTATCGGATCCAGAGTTCCCCTGGGTTTGATAGGCCACAGTTGCCTCATAATTTCCTGATGGTGGAATCCATGCTCAAAAGAGCCAGGAGTTGTAGAGACTTTGTTTTGACACCCCATGGCAGAGAAGCTCAAACCTTGAACTCTTTTGGACAGGAGATGTATCAGGCCTCTATGTTAATTTCCTGCATACAATCTTACCAGCTGTACATAAGGCTTTACTTGCAGAACTTGGTGTGCAGTATGTCTGATTTGGCAGACTCTCTCCCACTGGAACAGACCAAATCTCTTCACCAGATGGCCAAGCAGCAGAAGCCGTGTCATAAGTTTTTGGCCAGGATCTCTGCCCAGAGTATAGCGATGTGGATACCATGTGCCAGGGGGATAACCTTTTTGGAGAGAAGGTGGGGGAGGTCACTGACCTCATCGATACTCAAATGCCTTCTGCACCCTCCTCCTCCAGGAGGTTTTCAGGCAAGACAAAGAGAGTTCCCCTACTACTCTGAGGTGTAGGTACACTCCTTCTCACCAGCCTCAGCAGGCTCAGCCCCAGTATATTCATTCCTGTCAACAGTGTGTGCCTAAGACCTGTCTGGCTCCCCAGTCAAAACAAGGGATGAGTTTTTGACCGGCTCTAGCAGAGCATAGCCACAATACCCAGTGACTGTTCCCAGACAACCTAGTGATGGGGGGAGGCTGAATTTTTTCCCAAGAAAGGTAGCCCCTTGTAACCTTTGACTGGTGGGTTATTCAAATTGTACATCTCGGTTATGCTCTTCATTGGCATCAAAGATCACCAGATTGCCCTCTGAGAGCATGTTCTTTCAGCTCTCAGCACAGGGAAGTACTTGCAGAGGAAATCTCTACCCTTCTAAAGGCCCACACAGTTGAGCCCTTTCCACCAGGGGAAAAAGGGCAGGGGTTCTATTCCAGGTACTTCCTTGTGCCAAAGAAGACAGGGAGGATGCCTCCCTTCCTAGAACTAAGAGCCCTGAACACATTTCCTGGTCAAAAGAAAGTTCAGAATGGTTTCTCTGGGCACCCTTCTCCCAGTGATTCAGGTTCAAGTTTGGCTATGCTCTGTGGACTTAAAGGATGTTTACACTCATATCCTGATGCTTCCAGGCCACAGAAAGCATCTCAGATTTTGGGTGGGGACTTATCACTTCCAGTACCGTGTGTTGCCGTTTGGCCTCACATCTGTTCCCAGGGTTTTCACCATGTGTATAACGGTATTTGTAGCGTCATTATGCAGAATGGGAGTCCATGTGTTTCTCTATCTGGATGATTGGCCGGTGAAGATCACTCGAAGTATGGTGCTCAGGAGTCCATGCGGAGACCTGTTCAGGTGCTGGAGCTACTAGGGTTTGTTTTAAATTACCCCAAGTCCCATCTGCTCCCGATTCAGCAATTGGATTTCATTGGAGCCCTGCTAAATACACAGCAGGCATGACCCCTTCTCCTTGTGCCAAGGGTGGATGCTGTAGTTGCACTCATCACTCAGGTCATAGCTCAGCACATGTTGAGGTTGCTAGGGGTGCTTGCAAGCTTGGAATAAATTTGGATGCCTGATTCAGTTTCTCCCTCATCATTTGTAAGATTATTGTCCCTCTATACAAAAATTCCTATTCAGAACCTTCTTTCCTGAACATATAACACTGTGAACATGTCTGTGAGCAAACCTGACAGAAATGACTCACAATCACCTCAGGCATATGGATATAAATATCTGAAACAGGATCCACCGTCTCTTGAAAAACCACCATCGGGGAAACACTCGCAAGCTTCTGCTGACAGAATGTTAAAGGAGCTTCACACTCTTTAAGAACTCTGTTCTAAGCATTTTCAAACTACATATGAGCTGAAAGAAGAACTTACATCCATAAATATGTCTCTCACATCCTTCCAGATCCGAGTGGAAGACGTAGAAAAACAAGCAGATCACTCATCTTGATGTCTCCACATCTAAACACTTTAAGAAACTTGAGCTTGAGATAGAAGACATGTGCAATTGCTCTAGACTAAATAATATTCACATTCTGGGCTTAAATGAAGGGACTGAAGGCCTGAACTTACCTGAATTTCTCATTAAATGGTTACCCACTTTACTAAAAGTGTGTTTGTGTTCCAATTTGTGAGTTACAATGCCAGCAGAGATTTGAGCTCAGTAAACCAGCTGCATAGAGCTTTCTAGGAGTCCAATTAGCTCTATGATTAAAACAAAACAAAACATAGACTGAACACAGGACACTGCTGGTAAAGGTTTGAAGAGTGTGAGCCATAATTTTGCTTGAAGAGATTCGGGTACTTGATATTTAGTCTCCATTTCCCAACCAGTTCAAGGAGAAGCTTATAAATTGAAGATGCAACATGTCCATTGGCAATTAAAGATTGAGAGGTTGCAAAAAGATCAGAGGAGCTGTAGAGCAAGTGTTCAAAATCCAAGAGGCTGTGATGGAATGACAGAGTTGCAACCATTTGAATATTTGGGATGAAGGTACATAAAACTTAACTTTGAGTTGCTGAAACGACAGGAGTTATAGAATACTAGTAAAAAAGGCCCGTTTCTGTCAGAAATGAAATGGGCGCTAGCAAGGCTTTCCTGGGAGTGTGTATGTTTGAGAGAGTGTATATGAGAGTGACTGTGTGTGAGAGTGACTGTGTGTGAGAGAGAGAGTGAATGTGCGAGTGTGTGTGTGGGTGCGAGTTTGGGTGTGACAGGGAGAGTGTGTGGGTGAGTGAGAATGAGTGTGTGCAAGTGCGTATGTGATCCTGGTTTCTGTAGTTGAGGGGGTTTTCCCGGGAGGCTGGCTGTGCTAGGCTATTTGCCATCTGTGCCGTGAGGTCCCTGAGCTATCGTGATGGAGACTGTCACACTTTCTATACCTCTGTATGTTGTACATAGCTTCCTGCTGTTTCCCTCTGTGAGACAGAGGTGCCTGGGTTCTGTGTAGAAATGATTCTTCAGTGTTTGTGTGAGGCTCTGTGGCAATGGTCTGTGCTTCCTGCGTGTCTCTGTAGGTTGCCTGCCTTCACAGTTCCTCCATGCTGTGTGGCAAGCTGTGTTCCCTGTGGGCACTGTTGATGAGCGGCATGGCGATTGTTTGGGAGGTATGTGCTTGGGGGGGGAGGTGGTAGGCGATGCGCCAAGGAGGGGGGCAGGGCCTACTCGTCGCTGTGCGCACATCACGGTTTTGTTTTTGTACTCCTGCTCCTCCCCCTATGTCCGTGGTGGTGCTCCCCCCTCCCCCTGCATCGGTCGCGGTTTTGTGTGCCTTCTGCCTTTCCTGCCCTGCCATCGACGTGTGTCCATTCGACTTGTGGCTTCTGCCTTCCCAGCCCCGCCGGCAACGTCATCGCGAGAGGCGGGGTTGGATCGCCCGAGCTGTCAGTAGAGTGTTTCTCTTGTGGAGTGTAAAAGTAATCCTCTCCACATCGTCACCCATCCAGAAGGCTCACCCAATTATAGTATTTCGCTGTGCCTTTTAGGGGAGGTTCGCCCATTGACGACCTGCCTAACGCGTGGCTCAGCCAATGGCAGGAGAGGTCGCGCCGTCGACGTAATCACAAAAGGCGGAGGAACGCGAGGGCGGAGCTACAGGCAACAGGCCAAACCGGATATCTCGGGCGCCTCAAGATCCAGCTTGAGGCTTCAATGGAATGTTGGAGGTGCCTTTTATATATATAGATTATCAGAGCATATGTCCTTCAGAGTCCAAACACCTTTGCCAGCCCATGTTTTCCAGTAGCAGGAAGATTGACATATAATAATTTTAGAATTATACTATAAAGATTTATGAGTAGAATGTTCCATAGGATGGGTAGCATATCATCAAAGTCTAGTAGACATTTTCTAGTGGTATCTAATATATTGAGGCCCTGTTTACTAAGCCGCGCTATAGGCATGCTAAATTTTTAGCACGTGCTAATGACAGTGACACCCATTATATTCCTTTGGGTGTCTCTAGCATTAGCACACGCTAATTTTTAGTGCGTGCTAAAAAGGTTTGCGTGCCTACAGCACGGCTTTGTAAACTGGGCCCCGAGTTCCTGTTTGTGCATAAGTATAGTAAGTAAAACAAGAAATATAGGGACAGGGGTAAACAAAGAATTTTCAAATTTGAGCCATTATGGGGAATATATGGGGTTATATTCAAACCAAACTAGTTTGAATATAACCTATCATATAATAAATGATTTGTGATACAAAAGGAAATCTGGAAAGAGAACACCATATTCATCTTTAGGTGCTTTCTCTGCATCTAGTGATAGCGCAATGACAGGATGCTCAATTTGTTTAACCAATTCTGATAAATGGAAGAAAATTCTAGAATTATCTGTCATGAACCTGCGAGGTATAAAATCCACCTGCTGGGAGAAACCTTCCCAATAATATTTTTAATTCTTTTAGAAAGTATTTTCGCATATGTTTTATAATCAGTGTTTAATAGGGATATTGGCCTATAATTTTGAACAAGTTGTGGATCTCAGTCCTACTGTTTCATAAACTCGAATTGGCCTCTGCTATATCTCTTGGCTCTAACCTTAAAAAAAAGACAAAAACCCCCAGAAAATCCAGCATCCTATAGAACATTTGAAAAGTATCACCTCTAATGACTGTAATATTAGCAATGGGACGTACATGTATTAATCTGTTTCTTATCTTACATATCTGATAATTATTATCTTCTTTCTGTACTGAATCTGGACATCATTCACATGTTTTGTATTATGTTTTGTATATTAAGTTATGTATTATGTTCATACAATGTTTGTACAATGTGTTTTTTTATCTGCACATATGTACACTTTTTCAAATGTAATAAAATTTCAGGGAAAAAAAGACCATATGGCCAAAAACAAATGTTGAGGATGCTGGGCAAAATGGCCTCCATGGTGTATGTCACACCCATGGTACGTCTTCATTTGAGAACTGCCTGGTGGACTCTAGATTCCCAGTGGTGTAAGGCCTCCGGGAACGTAGAAAATGCCATTCAAGCGTTACTGGAGTTGGTTCAGTCCCTTCTCTGGTGGACAATTTGATCCAGTTTGACTCTGGTACTTCCATTCCAAATTGCTCAGCCCCATAAGATGCTGATGACGGATGCATCCTGCCTGTGGTGGGGAGCTAATTTGGATGGACTTTACACCCAGGGTGCTTGGTCAGCTCAGGAATCAGATCTTCAGATCACTCTCCTGGAGCTGCGGGCAATCTGTAATGTTTTAACAGTTTTAAAAAATCGGCTGTTAAATGAAATTGTACTTAATCAAACAGACAAATCAGGTTGCAATGTATTACACCAACAAGCAGGGGGGTATCGGATCATAACCTCTGTATCAGGAGGTCATCTAGATATGGCACTGGGCTGCCCAAAATGGGATTGTTTTCAGGGCCATGTACCTGGTGGGCAAATCCAACACCCTGCCCGACAAGCTGAGCAGGGTCATATAACCATAGAAGTGGTCCCTGAGTACTCCATTCAACCACTAAGTCCCTCAGCACCAGTGCTTTTTTTTGTAGGAAAAAAGATACCGGCATTCATACAGGGCCAGCCATACTTTGGCTTCATCCCCGCAGTAGGCACACCCATTTTATCAGCCATGGAGCATATAAAAAGGCACTAAAAATCAATAACCAATGGGGTGTGGAAATGGTAGTACACTAGAAAATAACTCCAAAAAATTCCACCTAACCAAAAATGACAAAATCCATGTACTACAACAAATGATAAGTATTACAAAAAAAGTCATACTACTCCATGCAGGAAGGAAAAAGGCCTCAAAGCACTCCAAGATACTATACAGTCTAACGGAGCTAAAACAGATCTTTATTATCTTCCCTTCATCATTGTCCAAAAAACCTTCAAAAATACATTAGACTTCCTGCTCCTTATATTTGTAGAAGTTTTCTTAGACATATATGCATTTTCCTTATTAATCTATCATATATGGGAAAATAATAGGAAGCACTTGATATAAGCACCAGCACTTATCTTTAAAGGTGGTACTCAGCAGTGGACTGCGTTGCCCGATCAAGTGTTCTGCTGTGCAGTCTTCACTCTCCAGCACCGAGCCGACAGTAGCCAGCATTTCACGCTGCTGCTTCAGGGTCTCGGTGCCAGGGCTGTAACTGCTGTATCATCACTTCTAAGTAACGAAGGGAGATGTACTAACCTGCAGTACTTCAGGTTAATGAGGCTAGCAGCAAGTTTTGTTTTGCATTGCTGGAGCTGGGAATGCCTCAAGTTCCTGGCTACAGTAACACAAAGATTGTGGGCACAAAGATAGGTGTTTAGGTTTACAAGGACCAGGCTAATGGTTTGTACAAAAGATTCCCCATCCCTTGATCTCCTTTGCACATACATTACCTCCCTCTACTAGCATTTACCACTAGGGTCCAGACTATCAAAGTAGTGTTACACCTAGCAGTCTCCTGTAGGCCTGAGGGCACCATTTTGAAGCAGGGAGCTACCTGTGCAGGAATGCCCAAGGATTGCTGTTCCCCCACTACTCATTAGAAATACCCCTAGTAGGTGTAGGGGGGGGGGGGGGATCTGAGACACTGTAGGGGGTATGTGCACAGGGAGTCAGAAGGATCAGGGGAGTGTGGGTACATGAAAAATATCAGGGTGGAGGGCATTTTTTGCAAACCATCGTCTGCTATAAGCTGATCACCAGGAACACCGGGCCATATATTTACTCTCCTGATGCTCCAGGGGAAGAAAGATGGCAACATCTTTTGAGGTGATGGTATTTTTCCATGAATAGCACAACTGATGAGATGTACTGATACATTTTACATTGCATCTCTATTATTTAGCATTTGTTGCAGTAAAAAAATAAAAATAAAAAAAGCATGGCTTTGTCAAGGACTTCCCCCTATGCCGCTTCTAGTGCCAGCTTTGCAATGTTTACTTACGGGATTACCTTTGCAGGGGTAATCCCGTGAGTAAACATTGCAAGGCTGGCACTAGAAGCGGCATAGGAGGAAGTCCTTGACAAAGCCATGCTGGCGAAACATGCATGTCGGACGTGTTAGAACCCCTGGTCCGATGACCGAATATTAAGTTAAGTACCCTAAGTTAAAAGAATAAATAAGATAAAAACTTGATTTTAAATATTATGATATTCAAAAGCCTATGAAGAATTTGGTGCAGACGTTTCCAACATTAAGTGAAGGTTGGTTATGTGCACTGCTGAGGCAAATAAGTGATATATCATAATGAAGGAGTAAACTGTCTATGGAGGATTAGGTGGAGTATATGTGTGTGTAGGAACCCTTGAAGATTTTGGTACTGGATGCGGTAGGGTCCCTAGAAGACGAAATCAAGAGTCTGCTGAATACTTGGGTTTGGTACAAATCAATTATTACTAAGTCATATAAAGGTGCCCTAAATGACCAGATAACCACTGAAAGGATTAGGGCTTAATCCCCTTACTCCCTTGGTGATCACTGATTCCTTCCCATCCCCTAAAGTCGTGAAAGAAACAGTACATACCAGCCTCTATGACAGCTTCAGATGTTATGACCAGTCCTATTCGAGCAGCAAGCAGGTCTATGGAGTAGCCCAGTGGTCGATGCAGTGCATTGTAGTGAAGGGGGCTAGGTCCTTAACCCACTCTAACTTGTACATGTGCGGTGGAGTGTGAGCTCTCAAAAACCCACAAAACACCTACAGTACCTACATAGAGATGACACCTACAGGCATAAGGGCTATTGTAATGGTGTACAGTTGGGTACACTAGGTTTTTGGTGGGTTTTAGAGGGCTCCCATACAATATAAAGGGGTAATAGTGAGATGTGTAGCTGTGACCTTTTATATGAAGTCTACTGCAGTGCCACCCAGGGTGCCCCCCTGGTTTGCTGGGATGTTTCTGTGGCCAGTCTACTAAGAATGCTGCCCCCCCCCCCCCCCATACATTGCAATGGCTTGTTTTTGATGCATTTTTTCCTTAGATTTTTTCTTTTTGAAAATTGTACGAAACGATAGACACACTGAGCACAAAAACATTTTTGAAACAAAAGTTGGACATTTTTCTGGTGTGAAAATGGTTTTGTTCACTACTGGATTTTTGGATGTTTTTCCCAAAATGTCCAAAATTGGATTTAGCCATCATATTGAAAGTTCTAAATAAACCATAAGAACAGCTTATAATTATAATATAGCAATACAATACAACATGATCAGTTAAATTTCACTAGATACCTGTCAGTTCACTGTGCATTACATCAAGAAAATTAGCCAACACTAGAATTACAAAAATGAGAATCATAAATTAAAATCAGAATCAAGAAAGGTTAAAAGCTTTCTGAAATAAAAACATTTTTAACTGATGACAAAAGGACATGTAGGAACTCAGTTCTATAAGGGATGCCCAAAATTGGACCCCAATAATAATTGGCAGTAAGTGCTATTCTACCAACGGTGCTCAAGAGTTGGGTGCCTTTTATAGATTAAGGTAAATAATATTGTATAGGTCCTCCACAAAATGTGTGTAGCTATTTTAGTGCAAGTACTCCCTGTGACTGTTAAAGAGTTTTAGAGGAAAAGGCTTC
This sequence comes from Microcaecilia unicolor, assembly GCF_901765095.1. Classification (NCBI taxonomy): domain Eukaryota; kingdom Metazoa; phylum Chordata; class Amphibia; order Gymnophiona; family Siphonopidae; genus Microcaecilia; species Microcaecilia unicolor. Next base: position 101,173,839 of record NC_044032.1, on the reverse strand, counting down.
GAGAAACCCCATGACGCAAAGTAAAGGTCACTAAATTCTGTTGTCTGAAAGCTAAATAGTAATGTTAAACAAACTTAGCTTGATTAGAAGTAGATCTCTGTGTTCTCTTTGAGCATTTATGACCGTGATCAACGACAGCCAGCGTTTTGAATTCTGCTTCAGGATCACTGGACAAATCAGTATAATATCCATAATGAGTTTCTTTTTCTTTCTTCCTCTGTGCTGGTGTTGGTGTGATTTATATTAAAGATATCCAGACTATATATTCACAGACCTATTGTATTTCCATTCTTATTTCTGTAACATTTATGGACTGAACTTATAAAATAAAAAAAATAAGCTAAACCGTAAAAATATAATAATAAGGAAGGCAAAAGCAGATCAATGGTAGGTTATAAGATTTTATTTATTTATTTTGCACATTTATACCCCACAGTTTTCCCACAGTTTTGCAGGCTCAAAGTGGCTTACAATGCACTGAATGGCTATTGCCAGATCAGAGATGAGATGGTTACAATCAAATCAGATAGAATAGAGGAAAAAAGGGAAAGTTTATCAACTCCTCCACATTAAAAGTGGTCCAGGTGCAACTGGGAATGACGTATAGGTGATGCTTGATGGGAACAAATGTTTTGCAGTTTGATTTAATTACCACAGGTTGGAGAAGGCTTGGGAAATGGTAAGGGAGGAGGCAAAATGTTTGGTTTAAATTTGATATACCACTTCAATTCAGTTTTCAAAGTGATTTTCAGTAACAGTATGAGACAAAGAATCAGTTGACAGGAGCTAGGGAAAAAAGGGTCTGATGCACAGCAAACTTAATACAAGATGAGACAAAGGAGTCAGCTAACAGGAAATAGGAAATTCTAAAACAGTTCTAAAGCAGACTCAAGAAAAATGTCAGGAAGTATTTCTTCACGGAGAGAGTGGTGGATGCTTGGAATGCCCTCCCGCGGGAGGTGGTGGAGAGGAAAACAGTAACAGAATTCAAACATGCGTGGGATAAACATAAAGGAATCCTGTTCAGAAGGAAAGGATCCTCAGGAGCTTAACCGAGATTGGATAGCAGAGCCGGTAGTGGGAGGCGGGGCTGGAGGTTGGGAGGCGGGGATAGTGCGGGGCAGACTTATACGGTCTGTGCCAGAGCTAGTGGTGGGAGGCGGGACTGGAGGTTGGGAGGCAGGGATAGTGCTGGGCAGACTTATACAGTCTATGCCAGAGCCGGTGGTTTGGAGGCGGGGCTAGTGCTGGGCAGACTTATACGGTCTGTGCCCTGAAGAGCACAGGTACAAATCAAAGTAGGGTATACACAAAAGTAGCACACATGAGTTGTCTTGTTGGGCAGACTGGATGGACCGTGCAGGTCTTTTTCTGCCGTCATCTACTATGTTACTATCATGCATCGGAATCAGATGGACAGGAGCCAGGGACATTGGGATCCCTTGACAAGGTTTTAACACCTATTCCTTCAGAACTAGACAGCACTACTAGCAAGGGTGTGGGGGAGGGGAGGGTGGAGCAGGGGAGCTTATTAGATGATCATAATTATGGAGCTAGAGAGGTGTTTCAATAGGCTGAAACTGTCCAAAAACAGTAAACACGGGCCTTAACTTCATGTTTATTCGTTTAAAACAGAGGTAACAAGGTCAGTAGCAAAAATATGGGTGGCAATAACTTGGCATCAATAGAGACCACTGATCATAGCAGCAAAAAGGAAAAGAAGTTTGTGTTTGTATAGCTAGGATAGGGTAGTGGTGATCTGGGGAAGGTTTGGCTTTAGCAGTCAATATTGATTACAATACATTCACTCAGAATATGGAGAGAGTGGTCTTGAGAAGGTCACAATAAAAGGTTGGGATCAGACCCTAATAAGGCTTTACAGGTCCCTCATGTCCTGAAAAAGGGAGCACTGGACTGGTGGTAGGTATCAGACAGTTTAGTTGTAAAAACACCCCTCTAGGAATTACGCCACAAATTATGGGTACTTATGGGGGCTTATATAAGTATAGAAGAGTCAAACAGATCACATATATGGTTTGGGTGGGAATCTTTGTAAAATAAAAATAGATGGGGACTGCACAGTATGTCTGTTCCTTGACCCAAACATCCTGTCTGGTGTAGCTGAATAAGGGACAAAGTGGTTAATAATGTCAATGAAAGAAAGTAGTGTTGCAAACCACTATATTGTTTACTGTTCATTTGTTGGAAAACTGTAGACTATGATCCTCCCTGATGCACTATGGTGGATCTCTGGCGTAGAAATCAGTACATAGAAAAGGTTGAGAGGGCGGTAAAATGGAAGGGTGAAAGACTATAAACCATCTCCATGGACTTGCTGTTCAATTAGTGGACTAGTAAATCTTTGTAAATAAATAAATGTGTACCAGACCAGTTATAATTTCACAATGAAGAAACTGTTCTGTTTGTCTATAGTGGAGAAAGGAACAAGGACGGGGAAGGAAGACAGACCAAATGTGTCCAGTGTGTGGAGGGGTAGCCTAATGGTTAGAGCATTGGGAGCACCTAGGGTTCAGATCCCACTGCTGCTCCTTAGGCAAGTCACATCACCTTCTATTGCCCCATGTACCATTAGATTGGTAAGCCTTCCAGGGCCAGGAAAATACTGATTGTACCTGGCCTTGAGCTATTACTGAAAAAGACATGAGCCAAATGCAAAATCCCTTTCTTTCCTCATTGGTCTATGTGTCTGCACCAGATGTAAACTTCTCAGAGCCAAGACTGTCTCTATCGTACTGCGCATGTCTAAAGGCATTACAGAAACAAGCAGGAGTGAAAAAAAAAGTTATGAGCATGAGAACAATTATCAGCACCTACCTGCAAAGTGCGGATGGCTCTTTAGGTAGGTCGATTGGATTTTTGAGTGTGGGACACTACGAAACAGGAAGGCTGTGTGCTGAAAGAAGCCTGGAAGAAAGACGTAAATGTAAAACGGTTGCTGTTTATTAACGTTGACTTTTACTATGTAAGCAGCAAAACAAGGTCTTCAAGAATTGTGCACTTAAAACCTGAAGGTTGTTCCGCCTAATACCCCACCCACTTCCTCTCTTTTTCCCTACCCCTTTCTTCTCTCGGCCAGTTTCAGTCCCCAAAGTTTGAAGTGTCAGAAACTGGAATACAGCCTGAAACTAGGCAGTCAGCAAAAAGAGAGAGAGAGAGAGAAATGATCCAAGTGAAGAGCTGACCCTGGCTCTGAGCCCTGGACCCGTCTCAAAGCTTTCCGAGCACTCACAGCGCTTCGACGAGGATCGCGGAAACACGATCCTGATCACCCTGCTGCCTTCGGCTCCCGCTGTCACTCAGGAAGACGAAAGAGTCAAGCCATTTTAGCAAAGAATTAATAAACTGAGATTCAGCCGATGGGGAGACCGAATCGTGCAGATTTTGCTGCTCTTTACAAGTTGATCGCCGATGCCTCTCACTTGCTCACTGGTGCCCACTGGGAAGGGAAACGCCAGCAATGGCAAACAGAATGACTGACTTAAAACCAGAACTTTAAGGAAATACTGTCCTGGATTACCTGCGCTTCAGGCTGGTAAAGTTTTCTTACGCGGGAGAAGAGGAGATTGCATTTCAGGCGCTCTAACCTGGAAAGTGAGGAGGGAGCTGTCCAACTTCCATGTGGTCCTGAATTCTATCACATTGCCCTACCTCGGCTGGGAAAGGAGGCTGCTTCACTGGTCACTTCTTTTTCATTTGTTTCCCCCTCTCGTTCTCTGGTGTCCTCTGTATCCCTTCTGTTGTTAAAACTCAAAAAGGATTTCTTTCTTTGTATCTGCCTGGGAATAGGGAAGGATGGAGGCAGAGGGCAGCAACGTGTCTGCAGTGCTTGTAAACAGTAGCAGCAGCGCTGGAAAGCCGAAAGCGCCCAAGCATTTGTGGAGACGAGAGCAGCCCCAGACTCCGTATGAGCCCTGCCTGCAGCAGCAGAGTCGCCTCCTCTTGTACCAGTCGCAGCAGCAACCGCAGCCGCCACCACCCTCAGCCCAGCCCCTACCCGGCCAGCCTCAGTCGCAGCCAGCAGCACCACCGTGCGCGCAGCTGCTAGCCCGGGCTTGCTTCTCGGTGAGCAGGGTGAGGCACCGCGGTTTCTCGGACACCGAGCGGTACTTACATTGCCGAACCATGGATCGCTCTTCGTACGCGGTGGATACGGGGCACAGACCTGGCCTGAAGAAATCGCGAATGTCCTGGCCCTCGTCCTTCCAGGGATACCGACGGTAAGGGCACCTAAGCTCCCATCCCTACCCCCCCACCCCGTCCCGCACGGGACCACTACAAGCGAAAACTGGGAGACACGCGGAGTTGGGGGGCAAATAGAGAGTTGAAAAGCATATAATTTTATTTTTGTCCTTTGGGAAGGATTGTAATGCTTTGTGTCTAGTGAGCCCTTCTTTTTCAGGATCGTCATGGGTTAATGGACTGATGTTTTGTTTTCTTGCCTTTCTGGCTGTTTGTGTAGAGTACAGACTGGACTCAAATAATGGGAGACTTTGCTTTTGATTTAATGGGTGGAGGAACTCATTTTGCTAAAAAAAAAACAAAAAAAAAAAAACAGAGAATATGGAAAGAGCAAATGCTCCTTGCAAAGATGGGGGTAACCTTTCTGTTGGTGGGGGGGGGGGGGAGATCTGGGATCAGCGTGCATGTCAATTTCTACAATATGATACAGTAACACACAGTAACACTGTGTATTAGCTTGCTGTTTGCAAGTAAAGTTAGGCTTTAAAACACAGACCTCGTGGTTTTTATGTTCAGTATATGGTATATACATTTTTTAAGGGGAGGGGGGCAGTATATTAAGGGCAGGAGGATACGTTTAAGGATGCAGAGTTGTTGTTGGTTGTTTATTGATTTATGGAAAGGATCATGTAATGATTCTAGATTTGCAAATTATAGGAGGGGTTAATACTTCTGTTTCCAGTATAATGAACTAGTGATTAGTTTACAGCAGAACGAAATAACCGAATCTCCTTATCTGGCCATGCCTACCCCCTGCGTGTTCATTCATTGTCTGCAAAATACAGATCCATACGGAAGAGCTGAACAGACACAGATGTGTATCAGTAATGAGGTTTTGCTAGTGATCAGGAACAATGAATACATGATTTAAGTACAGAAGTACTTTCTATTTTTTTTCTAAATACAACCGCTGCTTGCCAATGGATATTCTTGTAGTAGGAATGTTAAGTTGCTTTTAAAGACATTTAGAATGTAATGTTTTATGGATAATCAACATCGTTTTTAGCAAATTGATGCTGTTTAGGGCAGTGCTACCTTCTTTCGGTTGCACAACCTTCGCCACGTCAATTACTGTGTCTAGGTAGCAGTCTCATTATACATATACGTTTTTGATGAAATCTTTTCCCGATACTGTATGCTCTATAGTTTTACAGATGCTAAACTAATACGCCAAAGTTAGAATAACGTTTTAGGGTTATGAAAAATACAACATATATTTTCTTTGCATTGATATTTTGCTTCAGGTGGCAGCTCCAGTGTTGCATCTCTGAGCAGTATGATGGTTTTATGGACAATTTTGATACTTATCTTCCACTTCATTGTAAGATGTATTCCACTTTTCAAAACAATATACATTTGAAAGCAAAATTGTGCAGCTTTTTCTAGCCATAGAAAAGCTATTTCATTTTCTTCTTTATTTGGTTTGGGAGAAGATACAGTTCATTATATTTATCACTTCTGAAGAAAAGTGTTTATAAATCATTTCTTGGACATTTTGAATTGCCAAGGGGGCAGGTTTGTCTGAAGCTTTACATCAGAGTGTGACAACCCAGGGAGTTTGGTTTCTTGATGTTTAATGCTATTCTTTTAAATAAGCCTGCTTGCCTTTCCACAGTGTAAAATCCTCCAACCCCTGCATCTGGGTTATGATAGGGGCTTTACTATGCTGTTTGTGATTCAACCCCTTTGGTCTGCAGGTTCTTTGGGACTCTTGATTCGGCTATGATGTTTTCCCTCAGATACCTCTTGCTCCCTCAAACCCACTCTATTGTGTAATAATTCAGAAAAGTGATTTTACAAGCCATGGTGACATCCTTTTGCTTAAACTCTGGGTACATGGGTTGCTGGCCTGCCAGAGAATTACAAGGTCTGTTTACTACAGGGCATACATGTTGGGTCAATTATTTCACCTACCATACCCTAAACTGTACAAATTAAGTATAGGAAAACAAGTCATGAAAACGTCAGGGCATATATTTACACCCAAGTGATTTATCATGTCTTACTCTGAACTGTGGAACAGTTTTAAATATTGAAATCATATCAACATACACTAGTTCTTACATATCCAGCTTCTTTTAAAAAATTATTGAGCATAATGCAAACATAATAATGTTGTATCATAAATATCAACATTCATTTATGTGTCAAGAAAATGATTACAAAATTTACTATATCTATCTGTATTTATCTAGATAGCCCCCTCAATAGATAGATAGATAGATAGATAGATAGATAGATAGACAGACTTCACAGGTATTAATATAGAAACAAAATATTTTCCAGAGAAGGGACAATGGTAAAACTAGAGGACATGAATTGAGGTTGTGGGGTGGAAGACTTGGGAATAATGTGAGGAAATTCTTTTTCACAGAGAGGGTGGTTGATAACCTGGAATGCCCTTCTGAGGGAGGTGATAGAGAAAAAATGGTGACGGTATTCAAACAGGATCTCTAATTAGAAATTGAATGGTATAAAAACAATTCTTAAATGGTTGCTCTAGAGCAAGCACAAATGTTAGATGCATAGTCCTTATTTTAGAAGCCCTATTTTGCGGTATGGAGAGCAGAAACTGGCATTTAGACATGCGTATCGCTTACACATTTAAATCTCAATTTTAGAAAGCTGGGGGATATACACACCCAAATTTGAAATATGTGCATATGGCAAGGGGGTATGGTTTGGGCAGGACTAGAGTAGAGTCAAAAGGTACATTTCTATTCCCCATTTCAGAAGGGGAATGCATGTCTGTGTTGAAGGAGATCAACATTGGGGTTAACAGCTGTTCCTTGGGATGTCTAGGTTTCAGAAAAGTGTATACTCATGACAGTGCTCTACAGGACTATTTTGGTGAGGTTGCCCCCTTAATCCCCTAGTGTATTATACGTCCCATGAAACTAATTGTGCAAAACATTTGTGGGCAGCATATAGACATATATGTTTCCAAAAGTGTGCTGGCACATAAATATCTAGGTTCTTCAATATCTATATATACATATATGTGCAGATCCATAGACATGTGTAGGCATATTTCTTCCATTGATATTATCCATGTTCATATTTGTAAAATGTGTGGCTCTACATGGGATCTTGCCAGGTATTTGTGACCTGGATTGGCCACTGTTGGAAACAGGATGCTGGTATTGATGGACCTTTGGTCTTTCCCAGTATGGCAATACTTATGTACTTACGTAATGCATACAACCAGTGCCTACATGCCTATTCCTATGTGCAATTTAGAACTGGCTCTACAATGGAAAGATTCTGTTCTAAAATACTTCAAGAACTGTACGTGTCCTGACCTGTTTTAGGCACAATTTGACTCTAATGCATTGGTTCCCAATCCTGATCCTGGAGGCACCCCAGCCAGTCAGGTTTTAAGGATATCCACAGTAAATATTCATGAGAGATATTTGCACGTACTGTTTCCACTACATGAAAATCTCTCTCATGAATATTCATTGTGATTATCCTGAAAACCTGACTGACTGGCTGGGGTGCCTCCAGGATCAGGATTGGGAACCATTGCTTTAGAGTCAAAGTGTACATGTATTCTGTATTTTGCAGCGGAAAATGTCCACACTGATATTTATGCATAATCCCTGGCTAACTGCTCATTATGGACCTGGGCTTTGGAAGGTACTAGAGGGGAAAATAATGCATTTCTCGCAGGAGTTTGAACCACTGTAAAGTTCCAAAAGTTTGAATTTTGCAGCATGACTCCTTGATTGTTTCTCTCAGATCTATAGTTTAAAATAAGAAATTCTCCAGTTCTAGTTATAAGTAGTAAGGATAGACTATCATTTACAACCAAAGAAAACAGAAGAACAATTTCCCTACAAGAAAATCAGAAGCAATAAAAGAAAAGCAGGGATAAGTAAAAAGACACATAAAAAACTGGTATAAAATGGGTTATTCTAAACAAATATTATGAAGTGGCTTCTCCACAAAACCAGAATACAAAAGCTTTCATACATATCCAACATATAAAAGTTATAAAAATTAATAGAACAGAACTGATAACATAAAAGGCTCAAAACAGCAAAGGGTAGGACTCAATAGCCCTCTGCTATGTTTCCAACAGATCAAAGCAGGACTCAACATGGTGCCATGTTTCAGTGAAAGCGCTTACATTAGGAGTCAGCCAATTTATAATATGAATAAACTAGGGCTGTACATCGATTAAAATATGGTTAATCACATAATCCAAATGTAAAGGAGTTGAAATATATTTATCATGTACGCATAGTTGTTTACATTTTTTTATTGTTCCTAAACGTTCAACAAATTACTTTGATTCCAGTTTCCTTAAAAAACACAATTCCTTGAGGGATGTGAAAGGCAATTCTATAAGCTTGCAGGTAGAGATTAGTGCCAACTAAGTGCCAAAAGTGTCTTTTATGAATATATTTTTTGGATTTAGCTGCCTCTTTCTCAATAGTAGCTGTAGGTGAACGTTTAGGTACCTGATGGCGGCAGCAGGAGGGGGGGGGGTCGAATGTGGCAGGGGAGGGTCGGAGGCGGGGGGGGTAAAAGCAGGGGGGCCAGGGCTAAATCTGCCGGGGTCCATCCCCCACCTAGCTACGCCTCTGCTCTGTACTTGGGGCCTCCCTGATCTACTCTTTTCCAGGACACTTAACCACATCCTTGCCTGAGCTCTGCCCCTCTGACTCAGCATCTGACATGGCAGTTTAGCATCACCTTTTGTAAGGTGTTTTAAGTGCAACATCAGTGAGGGAGTGTTCTCACGGACACCCGCCGCTATTCCAGTCACTTCCTCACATACACAAAACTCAAAAATCAATGTTGTCCCTCCAAACTATTATAGCCTTTACTTCTGTTATTTGGTGCATTTTTGCTCACAAGATCACGTATCTATATACACGTTCTGGTGCTTTCCTATTTTTTCATCACACACATTAATATTGCTTTGTGCTTCTAGGATATGCTTGGATGTGTTTATTGACCTTCTTTTGCAGACACCAATTGTACTTAATACCATCAGTATGCCGAATATATTTTTAGCTGCACCTGTAACTGCATTTTTTTATATCTTGCTCATTGTCTATATTTACACATATTCTTCATTTTGTTTTTTTAATATTCAAACACTACTAGTACTAATGTCATGTATTTATTTATTCTTTATACTATAAGTAATACTAAGGCGTAACACTATTGTACATTAGTTATTTATTAATGTTAATTTTCTACTCATTTTCTATTTTCATTTATTGATGTTTTTTTCTTTATGGTGATATTTTATTGTAATGTATATGCGTTTATTCTAGAGCTGCACAATTAACGTGTTAACACAGTCAATGCATTAAGGGCCTCTTTTATCAAACTGTGCTAGTGATTCCCATGCGGCAATGACGACGAAGCCCATTCAAAGTTAATAGGCTTTTTCAGCATTGCTGCACCAGGAGCCGCTAGGTCATAATTGTTTAATTAGCATTAAAAATTTTAGTGCAGTTAACACCGGGGGCTTACCATAACTCCTTCCAATGGCAGCTCTGTGTATTCCAAACCTCATTCTGGTGCTCCAATAGCCTCTTCTCGGCATTCCATGCCTTACTTTGGCTTACTGAGGACATTGGAAGGAGCATCTCCTGCCATTGACCCTGCTAGAACTGCTGATTCTCCCTCAGAGCCACCTCTGCTGCTGGCCCCTTTTAGAGCTTTTTGCTGCTGCCTCTGACTCCCCTCCCCCTGAGATCTGCTGGTGCCTCTGATCCCCTTCCCTTGTGAGAGCTGCTAGTTTCATTGACTATTCACTCTCTCCTCCTCTTGCAGTAGGATTTCAGCAGGATTGATGGAGAGACTGAATAGTGCCTGTGGCTGTGAATAACAGGGGGCTGTACAAGGCAAGGTGATTTTGTGCCTCGGGGATGAAGGGAGCTGTGCAAAATGATTTTGTGCTGGGGGGGGGGGTGGGCTGAGCAAGCTAATTGTATGCTATTAGGTAGGGAAAGGGGGACTGAGCAAGTTGTGCACAATGGGGGAAGCTGAGCAAGCTAATTGTGTGCCATGGGGGGAGCTGAGCAAGCTAATTGTGTGCCATGGGGATTTGGGGGGGGGGGGGGGCTGTGGAAGGCAAGGTAATTGTGACACCATGCTTCCATAAGGGACACTACTAGTCTCTGGCAGTGATGTGCAGTGGTACCTTAAGGGATTGATTTACTAAACTTTCAGACACAGAATGGGAAAGAGCATTAGTAAATGAGTTTGTAAAGAAGCTGCTGCTGATCATGGAGGGGATTCCCATCCCCCAGCCCCAAATACACTGGAATTTCACTGTGGACAATGTTGGGTGTGGGGTGTAAGGGAAATAAAAGAAGTTTCAGCTGCCAGCTCTTAAGTTTTGTGGCTGTCTCTTAGATTCAGTGAAAATGTGTTGAGGGTTGACTTAGGCTCTACCTTATAGAATAGCCCCAACTTGACATTTCGTCCTTTAGATTGTAAGCTCCTTTGAGCAGGGACAGTCCTTCTTTGTTAATTTGTACAGCGCTGCGTAACCCTAGTAGTGCTCTAGAAATGTTAAGTAGTAGTTGAGTTAGGCTCTACCTTATAGAATAGGACCTAGTGCACTTATGCAAGTAACTGCAACTTTGTGGAATAGCAGCCTAGTGGTTAGAGTACCAGGCTGACAACCAGCAAAGCATGGTTCAAATCATGCTTTTGGTCCCTGTGATCTTAGGCAAGTTACTTTACCTTCCATTGCCTCAAGTACAAAATTAAATTATAATTCCCCTGAGGACAGGGAAATACATAGAGTACCTAAAAGTCCTCTTCAAGTTGCTGATCTGGATTCTGTTTCTATGAGTCCTGACATCCTGCACATAGGGGCGTGCAAGACTTCAGGACTCACAGAAACAGAATCCAGATCAGCGAACATGCTGGACTCGGAGACTGGCGCTGAAGTGGACTTTGGCTGGCGGGGGTTGGGGACCCCTGCCAGCAAAGGTACCTGGCAGTGGCGGGGGAGAGTTGGTGATGGCAGGAGGGTGGTCGAAAGGGACGGGGGAGGGGTGACAGTGTTGGGGGGGGGGGTCGGTGGCACCGGGGGGGCTAATATGCACCCCCTCACCTCGGGCTCTGGACCCCCCTCCCGCTGAAGTCTGGCTACGCCCCTGGTACAGAGTTCTCCTGAAGGAAGACTGGGAGTGAAGGAATCCTCCCAAGGTGTTGGCTGGGCTGCAGTACCTGTGGGGGAGACCCAGGGAAGCAAGGAGTGGCCCTATTTCCAAGGTTTGCACCTGGGGTAAAGATTAACCACCCAGGGGTTACAAGAAAAAACTGCAGAGGTAAAGAGTGCATTTCTTTAGCTATGAAGGCTCAGACCTGAGTGTCATAACTAGAACCAAGCCCGGATTTATCTGTGGGTGTCTTGTACTGTGGTGTAGAAGCCTGACAAGATAGGTCTGTTGAAGAGAGGAGAAAACATTGTTAAATTGCTTATTGTCCTGGTAAGCCCTGAGTTTGTGATAGAAACAGACTGCTATTCTGTTCAGCAACAAAGTTTCCTTCAGATTTACACTGTATCCTGACTGCGTCTGTGCGTTAGCCACGCTGCCATGGGTTCAATTCCCACTGCAGCTCCTTGTGACTCTGGGCAAGTCACAACCTTCCATTGCCCCAGGTACAAATAAGTACCTGTATATACTATGTAAACCACTTTGAATGTAGTTGCAAAAACCACAGAAAGTGGTATATCAAGTCCTATTTCCCTACTATAGGGTCTGTAGAATGGAACTATGCAAGTTTTTCTCCCCCTCCCCCCCCCCCCCCCCCCCCCCCAAATTTAATGTTTTTCATGTTCTACAGTGTAAAAACCTCAGGTATCTAAAGTAGAGTTTCTGACTACTGGGTTAATAACTTCTTTATTGATAAATGTTTCTCATTTTTTAAAGTCATAATTAGTCCAAACTTGAGTCTGAAATTTTGTAAGACTATGCAGTTGATATCCTTCTATCTTGTGGTATAAATAAGTCACATTACCCCACTTATGGTACCTTTTCGCTCAGTGGGTCACCAGATCTCCTTTTATGTGCCCTTCTGTTTATCCTTTCTTCTTCTTTTTTGCTTCTGTCATTCGCAACAACATGGGAAATGTCAACGAGATATCCCATGTCATTGCATGGTGTTAAGAAGTTAAAATGAACAGAAATAAAACCTCCCCATGGCATTTTATGTGACACTATGAGTGAGATTCAGTAAATGGAGCTAAAGGGTTCTTTTATAAAGGGCATCTCTAGCATTTAGAGTGCACTTAATTTTAGCTAAAAACACTAGCGCACCTTTGTAAAAGAGGCCCTGAATTAGGCATTGGGGAAAATCTATGCTAAGTGCCAGGGGCATAGCCAGACTTCGGCGGGAGGGGTGTCAAGAGCCCGAGGTGAGGGGGCACATTTTAGCCCCCCCCCCCACCGCTGCCATCACCAACAACTTTGACCCCACCCCTGCCGACGACCCTCTTGACCCCCACTCCTGCCACCAACCCACCCCCGCCGCCGCCTACCTTTGCTGGCGGGGTACCCCAACCCCCGCCAGCAGAGGTCCTCTTCTTCCGGCGTAAGGCTTCGTTCTGTTTCTGTGAGTCTGACGTCCTGCACGTACGTGCAGAACATCAGACTCACAGAAACAGAATGAAGCCTTGCGCCGGAAGAACAGGACCTCAGCTGGCAGGGGGTTGGGGTCCCCCACTAGCAAAGGTAGGCAATGGCGGCAGCGGCGGGGGAGGGTTGGCGGCGGGAGGGGAGTCGAGAGGGTTGTCGGCAGGGGGGTCCAGGGCCAAATCTATGGGAACCCAGGCTCCTGTGGCCCCACGTAGCTACGCCACTGCTAAGTGCTATTCTGTGAAGGATGCTGTGGTTAAGAAGCCTTTATAGAATAGCACGTAGCGCGGATTCCCATGCTCAACCTTCGGGCATGAGGACTTAAACCTGCTGAAACCTGCTATAAATCCTGGCTTACAAATTGGGTTGAAATTTTGGAATGCCCTGACTCGCCCATGCCCCTCCCATGACCACACCCTCTTTTGAGTTGTGCACAATGAAATTTAGGTGCGGATGTTACAGAATAGTAACGGGGCCAGATGCACACGCAAATCCATATTGATGCTAGTTATTGATTGCTGACACTTGGTTAACTCATTAAGGGACCCTTTTACTAAGCCGTGGTATAATTTTCTATTTTCTACCGCTGGGGCGTTCCCGGCAGTAATTGAAGTGCAGCCAAATTGCCGCACACTGACTGATTACCGCACAAGTGGCACATGAGCTCTTACCACCAAATGAATAGGTGATGGTAAGGACTCGGGCAGTAAGTAGCCATGCACTACTTTTAATATTAATGCATGGCCATTTACCGCCCCATTAAAAAAGGGCCTTTTTATTTGTCATGGTAAAAAATGGCCCAGCGTGCTCTAATTTCATGCATCCAAACTAGCACAGGCCACTTTGAATAGCAGCTTAGTAAATGGGCCCCTAATTTGCATGTGCATCTGCCCTGTGTGCCCAAATTTGGGTGCCCAACTTTGGCTGACCTATAAAGAATCCTGGGGTGTTTGCTAAGGTCTCACACTGTTTTTGGAATAAGGGCCTGCTCTTAATGACATTGTTCCATTAATGACAAGACAGCCAAACAGCAGCAGCGATCCAAGGAAGGACAAACACAGCAAGAGTTTATCTAAATGTCAACTATAATGGAAACAGGACCCAACCTGGCCATGTTTGGAAAAATCTTCGTCAGGGGTCACTTAGGTTTCCAGAATATACTCACAGATTCAAAGCATGTACACAATACCTGCATTTAAAAGAAAAAATGAGGTCCAATGTCAAAAGCAAAAAAAATGCAGCCAACAGCCACTGCATAGAAAAAGCTCTGGTCCAATTCCAAAAGTCAGTAATGATAAAATGGCCTAACAAAAACTGAATAAAACTAAAGTTCACATAAATGATCCTAGAAATTACAAAAACTAAACATTTTCTGGCTGCGTATCCCTAGAAAGCAGCAAAATTAGCACTTATAGGGAGTAACTTTATAGCAGGACTGTTATGTAAGATGTTCAGAAAGGTGCCTGTTTTAAACCTATTTGGCCTCATAGAGGGGCATAATCGAACGCGAACACCTATCTCCATAGGCGTCTATGTCCAAAAACGGGTACGTGAAGAGGCGGGACAGACCGTATTTTCGAAAAAATGGACATTTTTCAGCTGGGCGTTTGTTTTTTAGCGATAATGGAAACTAAAAACGCCCAGCTCAAAAACGTCCTAATCCGAGCCATTTGATCGCGGGAGGGGCAAGGATTCATAGTACACTCGCCCCCCTGACATGCCAGGACACCAACTGGGCACCCTAGAGGTCAGTGCGGTGGACTTCAGACAACGCTCCCACATGCATAGCTCCCTTACCATGGGTGCTGAGCACCCAACCCCCCTCCCCCAAAACCCACTACCCACAAATGTACAACACTACCATAGCTCTTAGGGGTGAAGGGGGCACCTACATGTGGGTACAGTGGGTTTTGGAGGCCTCCCATTTAACAGCACAAGTGTTACAGGTAGGGGGGTGGGCCTGGGTCCACCTGGCTGAAGTGCACTGCGGTACCCACTAAAAGTGCTCCAGGGACCTGCAGTGTGCATAACAGAAAAGGTGTCACACTCACCCGAGACCCACATCAGAACCAGGGAAAGGCTGTCACAGGATAGAACACATTCTGCTGTCATGGAGGTGGGTACGGCATTTGAGGCTGGCATAGAGGCTGGGAAAAAAGTTTTTAAAGTGGGGTTTTTTTGGTGGGAGGGGGTTAGTGACCACTGGGGGAGTCTTGGGAGGTCATCCCCAATTCCCTCCAGTGGACATCTGGTCACTTGGGGCACTTTTTTGGGACTTGTTCGTGAAAAAAAAGGGTCCACAAAAAGTGACCCAAAATCACGGTAAAAACGCCTTTTTTTTTTTTATTATCAGCTACAGACGCCCATCTCTCCTTGGCTGATAACCACGCCCCAGTTCCGCCTTCACCACGCCTCCGACACGCCCCTATCAACTTTACCCGTTTCCGCGACGGATTGCAGTAGGAAACGCCCAAAATCGGCTTTCGATTATACCGATTTGGGCGCCCATTGGAGAAAGATGCCTATCTCCCGATTTGGGTCACAATATAGGCGTTTTTCTCTTTCGATTATAAGCAGGATAGTCTTCCAGATCCAGCTTCAATAGTGCATAAATATTGACACACACACATTTACCTATCTGTTCCCAAAAAAATCTGAAATTAGTGCTTGTACCTGATGTATGTCCTCATGTATTTTATAATTAAAAAAAAGGTACATATCACAATTCTGCCTCCACTCCACTCAAACAGTGCTGTCAGGAACACATATGAGCAGATTGCAAAAAACATAGATGCAGTCTTTCCTTGTGTGCACTTTCTATAGATACATACTTGAAAAAACAGACTTTACTTGCAGAGAAAGCTTTTTTTGGAACCTAACCTCTTTGGGAGTAATAACATTAGGGATTCTTTGTATACAAACCCTGTTACATGTACATGAAAAGCCTCATATGAAACTACCCCACCCATAAAAAGTACACATGTTGAATGGTTTAATTTGGATAGAGAATCAATTTAGTTACAAAGCGCATGCATAGGTTATAAAAGATAAAACATGGATCTACGAGGAAGTGTAGAGACAGCTTTATGACAAAGTTTGATGCTACGACTACAGTAAAATTGCTTGGGGATTAATGTTGTTTTATTAGATTATAAAATAAACACACATGCTTGTTCTTCAACCACATACACTTATGCTAGCTCCTAAGCTGATGTAAATGTGTACTGCTGCATTGTAGCCAAAGTCTGCCAGATTCCATATAGTGTGCCTAGTGATCTGCACCGATTCTATAACAATGCACCTAACTTAACAAGCTAATGAGCACTGATATCAGCACTTAACAAGCAATAATGAACACTAATCAGCACAGATGAGAATTTATGCGCACAACTTGCTAAGCGTATTCTGTAACAATCTGCGCTAAACGTCTAATGTGCACAGGCAAAAAGGGACATGGTTATAGACAGAGAAATGGGTGTTTCATGGGCGTTCCAAAATTTACACGCCTAGTTATATAATATGGCCCAGTGTGCCTAAATCTATGCACCGGGATTTACACAATGTTTTCATTGCTGTAAATGGATACACATATTTTTAGGCACTGAGATATCAACTAAGTGTATTCTATAATCGGTGCTTAAATCTAGTTACCAATTATAGAATATGCTTAGTCTGCACTGATTTCTGCACCAATTGTTTAGGTGCCATATACAGAATCTCCCTAAGTACCTTCCAATTTTATGAAGCTATTTTATGAAGACACGTGGAGGGGCATTTTCAAAAGGACATCCAAGTCAGAATTGGGACATCTGCTCATAACATAAAAAAAAATAATAAAGTCCATCTCATAGCCATTTTCAAACAGGAAGTATGTTGGAGTTTCCTGTTCGAAAATAAGTGAGGACATGCAAAATGAACAGCCATTTTACCAACTGAAGTGTCCAAATTATAAGCACCAAAGCTCCAGGAACCAAGGACATCTGTCTGGCAGCATTTTTACAGAAATGGGCCTGTAGAATGATATGAGTTTAATTGTCAGAGTTATTGATTTTACTGGATCAGATACAAATGTAAAATATACAGCTGCAAAGACTTATTGGAACAGTATCAGATAAACTGTCCTGGCTTTCACCTTCCCCTTCCCCCTCCCCCTGGAAACTACTGATAACAAAAGCTAGCCGGGTGGATGCATAAAGTCCATCAACACATCTCCAAAGAACAAAAATCTGAAGATGGACAGCAATCACAGAGACTGGAGTTAACAAAGACAGTGAAACTCCACCTATTCTCAGACAATAACTCAGAGACTGAAACTCTCAGACAAAGAATCCTATCAGATGCCTTCTGGATGTATATCACAGCAGATGTCCAGACAGAAAGTCTTATGATGTCATTAAAACATGTAACCAATTACCATGCTCCATCTCAAAACTAGATGAAACCAGTTTTCAGCTATCCCTGAGTTTTCATTGGATCGAGTACACCCCACCTGACTTCAGCCTATGGTCCATCAAGAGATTATAAAAAGCCTGGAACATTTTCAGTTCGCTTTTGCTCTTTTTCTCTCGTTCTTGGCTCCTCAATTCCTGATCTGTACCTCCATGATCCTTGCTAGACTTCACACACATCCATGATAAGACTTTCACCAGGCTCCAGCAACAACTCTGCAACAAAAAGACTTCTTTTCCAGCAAGGATCTCCTTTATCACTCCAACCAGCAGCCTCCATCAAAGGGAGTTACCATTATCCAGCCTAATTTATAATTCAGACTTTTTAATCTTGAAAAGCACATTTCCCTTGTGAAAGATCCCTAAAAAATGTCTCTCTTGTAACATTAATACACTACCTGTATTGTAAATAAACATTTTACAGTTAAATATATGGTCTTTATGTTCTGAGAACATTTCCTTAAATCTTACAGTGCAGGTTAATGTAATTCAACAAATATAGTATTTAATTCCTCTTTTCTTACATATTCTTATTCTTATCATATTACCTTATATTTAATTGGTGGAGAATAGAATATAGAAGAATAGAATATTATTATTATTTTTACAGACCCACAGACATCCTTGCACTGGAGGGGCAGCCTAGAGGTCAGTGCAGTGGACTGTAAATCAGGGCACCCAGGTTCATATCCCCCTATAACTCTCTTGCTTTAAATGTTGAGCCCTCCAGGAACAGGGAAATACCTACTGTACCTGACTGTGCACCACCTTAATAGCCTTCAGGCTTGTAGGTGTTATAAATATTTAGGTACAGTGAGTATATGTCTGTTTCTATAGGGCTCACAATTTAAAAGAAAAAAGAGCTGGAGTGGGAATTGAACCTGCATTCCCTGGTTTACAGTCCACAGCACTGACCACTAGGCTATTTCTCAGACATGCTTTCTACTTTGTTCAGAATACCCATTATACCTGATTTCGTCATAGAGCCTGGTAGTCCTTTCCAGTTTCACTTTCAGGGAAGAGGAACGGGGACAGCAAACACTAGAGAATTCATGAGGGGTCATGCCTTAGTCCCTCCAGTGGTCAACTGCTCAATCAGACCCTGGATGTGTCTATATTCTATATGCATATTTCACTACTATGGTAGTCTTCTATAAAAGAAAGCAGGTGCCTACTTTCCATTATAGATTAGATTACCAATAGACACCTAAATATAGGTGCTGTAAGGCATGTTAGAGTTACTTATATAACAGAGAACATTACCAGATAGCAATCCTCTGAACTCGTGTCTAGGGGATGTACCTCTATAGTCCATATGACATGCTAGCTGTGTGAGGAAATGAACAATGCCACAGATGGAATATATATTAATTTATTTATTAGGTAAATTTCTAGAATTGCCCTCTACTATGCATGTATACACATTTCAAGAGGTGCTCCCTACAGCAGAGCTGGGGTAAGATTAACACATAATCTTGACTTTTCAAACAGTTATAGGATTTTTTTCTTCTTTAGCAAAATCTGTGCAATTTAGCTGGTAAGAATGTGTGTAAGTGGTTTTCATGGGGTAATTAGAAATTAGGGTAAAGTCCATGGGTTAATGACCTTACATCTCTGTGGGCACTGAGAAAATTACCCCTTCAATTTTCTGCTTCACTTATTATCCGTTTGCCCTGAAGACGTATATGAAGTTAGAGGACATCTACTGAGCATGCCTCAGCTGCTGGTGATATCGCTGAAAATGGACATAATGGCATAATTAAGCTGTCACACTTCAATGGAAATATTTTTGGTTTGATATTCAGCCTGAGGCACAGTTTTATAAATCAAAAGAAAAGTAAAGAGTTCAAGGTATTTCTACTTATCGTGAAAACAGTGATTCTTTTTAAGATAGTCTCCTTGAAGCCTTCATACATTTCTTGCCAGCTCAAAAATCTAGAAACTCAAGTTAAATACGGGTAAATGTAAGATTGCAAAGGAACAGGTTTCTGCTTGTACATGGGTTTGGCAGTTGAGTTATCAGAGCTTTTTCACAAGTAAGCATTTGTTTACCTGTTGAAAGACTTGTTTGAAAATGTGCGCACCTTATTGTGGGAACATAGCTGTAGTTACCCAGAGGGGCAGGGAGTTAGGAAAGGAGAATATATCAGTGACTTTACTACTACTACTACATATCATTTCTATAGCGCTACTAGACGTACGCAGCGCTGTACACTTGAACATGAATAGACAGTCCCTGCTCGACAGAGCTTACAACCTAATTAGGACAGACAAACAGGACAAACAAGAGATTGGAATATTAAAGTGAGGATGATAAAATAAGGGTTCTGAACAAGTGAATAAGGATTAAAAGCAGCATCAAAAAGGTGGGCTTTTAGCTTTGAAGACGGCCAGAGATGGAACTTGACGTACCAGCTCAGGAAGTCTATTCCAGGCCTATGGTGCAGCAAGATAAAAGGAATGGAGTCTGGAGTTAGCAGAGGAGGAAAAAGGGTGCAGATAAGAGAGATTTACCCAGTGAACGGAGTTCCCGGGGAGGAATGTAGGGAGAGATGAGAGTGGAGAGGTACTGAGGAGCTGCAGAGTGAATGCACTTATAGGTCAATAAGAGGAGTTTGAACTGTATGCGGAAATGGATAGGAAGCCAGTGAAGTGACTTGAGGAGAGGGCTAATATGAGCATTACGACACTTTCAGAAAATTAGTTGTGCAGCAGAATTTTGAACAGATTGAAGAGGAGAGAGATGGCTAAGTGGGAGACCTGTGAGAAGCAAGTTGCAATAGTCTAAGCGAGAGGTGATAAGTGTGGATGAGGGTTCTGGTAGTGTGCTCAGAAAGAAAAGGGCGAATTTTGATGATATTATAGAGAAAGAAATGACAGGTTTTAACCGTCTTTGATTTTCACTTGTGGCAGGTATCTGTGCACCTGCTTCAAAGCAGATGCAAATCTACTTGCCAAAAATTCCAGGTTCATTTTCAGAGGGAAATCCCATGTGGCAGTATTGTAGATTCATAAATAGCCCTGTGAAAGCTTTCTGCTTTCTAATGGTATCCTGCACTAGGGCTTCTAAAACATAGTAACCCTACTTTAAAGTACATTTTAACAACATCCACTATGGATATTCGTGAGATAAATTTGCATATAATGGAGAACCACTGTCCCATCCTGTCTCCCAGACACCTGTTGATGTGTCTCGGCCTTATGATCACCTTTCCATTATGGCAAGAGACATCTCAAGATCATGAAATCATAAAGAGATGATCTGCTGGATCCAGTTGTTATCTGTCCTGGAATGTTCTATGCAGCACTTCTGACTCAGACTGTGACCTCTTCTTAAGGGAGAACGGTATAAAATGTGCTCAGCAGACACAGCAATGGGCTGTGACAGAAACATCTAATTCAACTGAACAAAACTATTTCAGCGTGACCCTGAAAAGCAAAGATGTTGAAGCACAGAGAAAAAGGACAAAATGCGAGAGGACAAACATAGAAGCACATAGATCTACATTTCTTATCTATAATTCCATGGCTGAGGAATTTCAAATGTCTTACACAACTTCATTGTTGATTCAGAGGGAGAATGTTTTGTTTCTTCTTTCTTCAGAAATGAAACAGGATAGAATGCAGAAGGAGTGAAAGCATAGGTGTAAATTCCCTGAGGGAGTACTGAGAGCAGGCAAAAACTCTGGGAGGAAGAGAACATAGCTTTGCTGGGAAATTTGATGATTTAAAACTTGAAATGGAAGCTACTTTATGGGTTTATTGATAAATTCTATGCTTTATTGTAACTAGAAAACAAAAATTAGATATTTTGTTTAAAGGGATTGTAATGAGTTTCTCCAAGTACTTTTTAGCTTCTAACAGCCTTCGAACAAAAAACAAAGTAGATACAGTTTGTTTAAAGGATCTAAAATCAATGTACCCTATCTGTTTGGTGGGGGGTGAGTTATCAAGTTGTGGTAAAAGATGAGCTTTTACCACCCCTTGATTTACCACGGGATTCAGCAACCTGTGGGATAACAATTCTGTAAGTTGCTGACCTTCATGGTAAATGAATAACCCTACTTGTGAGCCACTCACAAGTAATGTTATTCCAGTGACCCAGGAGCATTGGGCCTCAAAGATGATAAATAAGGGTTCTGAACAAGTGAATAAGGGTTAGGAGTTAAAAGCAGCATCAAAAAGATGGGTGACTATGTAACCTGTGCCAACCTAAACATTGTTGTGGTAAAACAAGTCAAGCTGTGTTAGGGTCCTTTAAGTTGCCTTTTATTGCACATTAAAGCCCTAATGAAGCTTCTTAATTTCTCCCCTTTGTATTTTACAGCCCTAGAAAAAAAAACAAGTGCCATTTTGAACTCAGTGCCAGCAAGTGCAAGAGTGACTGGGGTCACTCATGTCTTAGAGACATTCAAGAGGGTAGAGGGTCTTTGATTCCAGGGAAAACTTATTCAAGGGTTAGGGGTCTGCATATAAGTAAGAGGTAGTGGACCCTCCCCCCCAATATTTGTTGTATAAAGCTCCACACTTGTTTCCAGAAGGTTTGCAGTAGTTGGCATTCAAATATCATATTATCCAAAGTTCCTGTACTCGCTCTACACGACCAGCAAGAAGTGCTGAGTTATCCAGCTTATTGAGTTTAACAGGTGTCCACTGCATTCTCCTCGCCAGCCAATAAAAAGACTGTATCATCGATACTGAGGTACAGCAGCAAACTCTACAAGTCCAAAAGCAGTTCCATTGTTCCTCTGTGAGGCTAACTCCAGTTTCTCTTGCCCACACATCTTGTAAATCATCCATATTCAGGACTGGTATTTTTAGTTTAGCAAGTATCTTGTACCAACATGAGGCCACATGGCCCATTACACTAATACGGTCACCTATGGTATAAATAATGACTTCCTTTCTAATAGTTGAGAAAGAGGGCAGAGAGCATTGTATAGTATGAGTCAACTGAACCCTTTTGAAACAGTGCACAAATGGAATCCCATATTTAAACCTTAATACCAGAGAGGAAAGAAGCCTATCATCACATAAAATGTCAGCTAATGTGTTGGTCTCTTTTTGTAGCCAAACTTTCCATACCATCATTTTCCCTTTAATACGAAACAAAGGATTCCTCCACAAAGGTATTTGAATAGTTTTAAACAACGGCATTTGTAATTTTGAGTCCACAGATGAAGCTCTTTGTATCGAGTGCAAAATAGGGTTGTGTATAGTAATTGAGATTCTGTGTGCAAGCCAAAAAGGAGCCGCCATAGTGGAGTGGAGGAGTATCCTAGTGGTTAGTGCAGTGGACTTTGATCCTGGGGAACTGAGTTTGATTCCCACTGCAGCTCCTTGTGACTCTGGGCAAGTCACTTAACCCTCCATTGCCCCTGGTACAAAAATAAGTACCTGAATATATGTAAGACACTTTGAATGTAGTTGCAAAAACCTCAGGAAGGCGGTATATCAAGTCTCATTTCCCTTTCCCTTTTCCAACTGTAACCATCTTGGACAATCTTCCAGTGGCTCTGTCGTTAGCCAATGCATTCCCTGTCTCAGGATGTATGCACAATGATAATCATAAAAGTTAGGTAGATTGACCCCACCAAGTTCCTTATGTAGTTGAAGCTTTGCTATGGCAATCATGGGTTGTTTTCCTAGACAAAGGAAGTGAGTAACAATACTGTTGAGATCTTTATAAAAAGCAGCAGAGAAAAGAATTGGGATCATATTCATATAATACAATACCATCGATGCCATTGAAATTTTAACTGTTTCTGCTTGACCCCCACCAAGAGAGTCATTTAGGCTACCATTTATCATAAGATCTTGAATCGTAGCAAGAAGCTTTACGTTCTTTTGCCAGCTCAGTTTCCATAATGGTCTGGTGAGTTTGGATGCCTAGATACTTAAATCTGGATTCCTGCCACTTAAAAGGAAAAAGACCAAACAGTCCCTTCACACAGTGTATGTTAAGAAGCATCAATTTGGACTTTGTCCAGTTTATCTTATATTCAGAAAAGCTTCCAAAAGATGTTATTCATTCCAGCAGTCGTGGGATTGTGGTTTTAGGTACAGCCAAATATCATAGAACATCATCCGCATAGGTGGACAGCTTAAATGTCTCCCCACCCCATGAAACACCTTGAATAGCGGCATCCTGCTAAATAGCTAGGAGCAGCATCTCAAGGGCCAAGTCAAAGAGGAGGGGAGAAAGGAGACAACCCTGGCACATGCCTCTATGCAGTTTAAATAAAGGTGATAAACATAGGTGTACCATGTTACAGAAATCCTCAAGCCCAAACCATTTAAGAACTTTCACCTCTCAACATATATGTCCTTTCTACTCTGTCAAATGCATTCTCGGCATCCAAGGCTACTGAGAAGGCTGGGATGTCTAACTGTTCAGCAAGTTGTCTCACCTGAAAACAGAGCCTGGTATTAATTGAAAACAGAGCCTGGTATTCTTTACAGAATGTCTACATGCACAAACCCTATCTTATTGGGGTTAATACGTTTGGTTAAACATTTGGTCAAACGCAGGGCCAACATTTTGGCATACAATTTGGCATCTACATTATCAAAGACAGAGGCCTATAATTACCTACATCCAATGGATCTCTACCCAGTTTTAGGAGTACTATCATCAATGCCTCCTTCATAGTTCCCTGCAAAGCTTCCTCTGCATGCATATTTCAGTATGTATGGGATTAATGTGGTATCAAAAACATTTGAAAAGATTTGTAAAACTTGACAATATAGCCGTCCATACTGGGAGTTTTGCCACTTTGCAGATATTTAGGAGCATTGACTATGTCAGTCTCCGTTACGGGGACAGATAATTTTCTATCATATTCAGTTAGTCAGTGCTTTCAGGATATTCCGAAATTGATCAACTGATTCCAAGGATGGAGGGCTCTCCGAAGTATAAAGCTGCTGGCAAAATTCAACATATTTTAACATTATTTCCTTAAGCTCAGTATAGAGCTGTCCATCCTTATATCTAATTGACACAATATGTTCTCTATTTTTTTTTATCTTTTAAGTAAGCAGCTAAAACTTTCCTTGCATGGTTATAATTTTCATAGCAAGGTGTATGCTGTACAAAGAGCTCCCCCCGAGCTCTAGAGCTTAAAATGAAATTATAGTGATACTTGACCTTAAGATATTTGTTCAAAGCTTCCAGATTTCATTGATGAATCAGACTGTGTTCAGCACTATGTGTTTTCCCCTCTAATAATTCAAATTCTTCTCTATGTTTTTTTTTATTAAGATACACATTATTCATCAAAATTTTCCAAAGTAAAGCCTTTTCATTAAAGACAAAATAATCATTGATGGCAGAAGTAACTGTCTGTAAGAATAATTGATCATCTAGTAGAGCGTTATTAAACCTCCAAAGAAGCCTAGAATGCTCTATAGTATTAGTCACAATGGACAAAGATATTCCTTCATGATTAGGCAACATGTTAGACCTAATCGAACTATCACCAAGAAATGTGTGCCCAGGAACCAGAGATTACCTACTGCTCCATCTACCCAAATGCAGAAACATAGCTAACAAATCCATCTACTAAGCTGGATTCAACTACCTGGTCTCCAAATGGTGGAGCTCTATTCCCAAGGTCATAAGAAACATCAATAACTACCTCCAATTCAGAAAAGAACTAAAAACATGTCTATTCAAGAAATTTCTTGGCTAATGATACCACTAATTACTGCTTAATATTGATCACAATTGTACAACAACAATGTAATGCTCCCTGACCATGTAAGCCACAATGAACCGAAACCTGTTTTTGGATAATTGTGAGATATAAGAATGAATGAATAAATAAATAAATAAATAAATAAATACATATACTAATATAGTAGCTTGTAACATCAAAGGAATCAAAGTTTTGGAGATTTAAAAAATAATCTATCCTAGAAAACGATTTGTGGACCTATGAGTAAAAAGTGAAATCTTGATCATAGGGATTATTAAGCCTCCAGACATTTAACAGCCGATTTGCATCCATTAAAGCCTCAGTGGGCTCTTTAACTTCTGTGACATGTACTTGGGATTGCCTGTAGTATGGAAATCCATTACTTGATTGAAATCACTAGTTACTTAATGTCAGTATTGCACCATTAGAAATACATAGCGTTTGCACATCCTGAAAAAAGCTTGCCCCCCACCCAATGGTGCACATAAATTTAGCAAAAAAAAAAACCAGACGTGTGATATGGACACTTATAATAGTAGTCAATGCCCTGTATTATCAGATCTTTGATTATTCACCGTTAGCCACCTGATCAAAATATTCCATTTTGCTCTGCACAGATGTCAGGCACCCCGGTCTATAATTTTCCTGATCACCTCTGGACCTTTTTTTAAAAAATGACATTACGTTGGACACCCTCCAACCTTCCAGTACCATGCTTCATTTTAAAGATAAATTACATATTACTAACAATAGTTCTGCAAGTTCATTTTTCAATTCTATCAGTACTCTGGGATGATTACCATCCAGTCCAGATTTGCTACTTTTCAGTTTGTCAAATTGCCCCATTACTTCTTCCAGGTTTACAGAGATTTCATTTGGTTTCTCTGACTCAGCTTTGAATACCATTTCTGGCACTGGTGTCTCTCCCAAATCTTCCTCAGTGAAGATGAAGCAAAGAACTTATTTAATCTCTCTGCTATGGCTTTGTCTTCTCTGAGTGCCCCTTTTACCCCTCAGTCATCTAGCAGTCCAACTGATTCTTTTGCCGGCTTCTTGCTTCTAATATACCTAAAAAAGTTTTCACAATGTGTTTTTGCCCCCAAGCAATATTTTTTTTTCAGATTTTCTCTTTGCCTTCCTTATCAGCACTTTGCATTCGACTTGCCATTCCTTATGCTGTTTATTATTATTTTCATTCTGTTCCTTCTTCCACCTTCTGAAGAATTTTCTTTTAGCTCTATTAGCTTCCTTCACCTCACTTTTTAACCATGCCAGCTGTCATTTGACCTTCCTTCCTCCTTTTTTAATACATGGAATATAACTGGCCTGGGCTTCCAGGATGGTATATATGAACAGCATCCATGCCTGATGTAAATTTTTGATCTTTACAGCTGCTCCTCTAAGTTTTTTTTGTTCACTGTTTTTCTTGTTTTATCATAGTCTCCTTTTTGAAAGTTAAAAACTAACATATTGGATTTCCTGTGTGTACTTATTCCAGAGCTGATATGGAATCTGATCATATTATGATAGCTGTTATCAAGCTGTCCCTGCACCATTATGTTGTGCTTTACTAAGGACAAGGCCTACAATTTTTCCTCCTCTTGTTGGCTCCTGCACCAGCTGCTCCATAAAGCAGTCCTTGATTTCATCAAGGAATTTTACCTCCCTAGCATGCTATGATGTTACATTTACCGAGTCAATACCGGGATAATTGAAATCACCCATTATTATTGTGTTCCCCAGTTTGTTAACCTCTCTAACTTCTGATAACGTTTCTACATATGTCTGTTCATCCTGGCCAGGTGGACAGTAGTACACTCCTATCACTACCCTTTTTTCCCTTTGCGCATGGAATTTCAATCCATAGGGATTCCAAGGTGTGCTTTGTGTCTTGCAGAATTTTTAATCTATTTGATTCAAGGCCCTCCTTAAAATACAATGCTACCCCTCCACCAATTCGATCCACCCTATCACCATGATATTATTTGTACCCTGGTTATCATCCTTCCACCAGGTTTTGGAAAATGCCTATTATATCTAAGTTTTATTTTAGTGCAATATATTCTAACTCTTCCATCTTATTTCTTAGGCTTCTGACATTTGCATATAGACATTTCAAACTATGTTTGTTGTTTCTATTTACATCGTGCTCAGCAGTTGACAGTGATAATTTTCAATCTTGAAAATCTGTCTGCTTTTTATTTAAAGACACCTGATCTAGTATAGTCTCTATTGCAACCTCACTGTTGGGATACTCTGTCTTCCCTGTTTTGGTGATACCTTTGAAATATACTTTGTTCCGAACCATGTGCTTTTGAACGACTGTCAGCCTTCCCCCAGTTTCTAGTTTAAAAGCTGCTCTACTTTTTAAATGCTGATGCCTGCATCCTGGTCCCACCCTGGCTAAGGTGTAACCCATCATTCCAGAATAGGCTCCCCCTTCCCCAGAATGTTGCCCAGTTCTGTACAAATCTGAAATCCTCCTTCCTTCACCATTGCTTCATCTGTGCATTGAGACTTCAGAGCTCTGCTTGTCTCTTAGGCCCTGTGCGTGGAATGGGGAACACTTTTGAAAATGCTACCCTAGAGGTTCTGGATTTGAGCTTGCAATCTAAGAGCCAGTTTAGCTTCCTGAACCTCCCTTCCACATTTTTTTATGTCATTGGTACTCACATGTTCCAAGACAGACAGTTCCTCCCCAGCAGTATCTAAAATCCTATTTGGTGACATGTAAGGTCTGCCACTTTCACACCAGGCAGGCAAGTGACCAGGCAATCCTTACATCCACCAGCCACTCAGCTATCTACATGCCTAATAATCGAATCACCAACTACAACAGTCATCCTAACCCTTAGGAGGGAGCAAGCTTCTGAAGACACATCCTTAGTGTGAGAGAATTAATGCGTCCCCTGGTGGGCTGGTCCTGACTACTGGATTATTTCCAGCTTCACCAGGGTGATGCTGTCCTTTTGAGAGAGCTCCCTCCTCCAAGATTGCACAGGAGCTGCTAGACTGGAGATGGGAGTTCTCTACAACATCCCTGTAGGCCTCCTCTATGTACCTCTATGTCTCAGCTCCTCTGCTACTGTAGCCTCAAGAGAACAGTCTCATTCTCTGAGAGCTAGGAGCTCTTTGCATCAAGCACGCACATATAACCTTTCACTAACTGGGAGATAATAATACATATGACACTAAATGCGAAAGACTAGATAGCACCATCTCGCTGCTGGACTGCTGTCTGCATCTTAGTATTATAGAGTTGTTTAATTAAAACTTCTTAAGGTGCTAGAGATACTAGATTAATATAAAGAGCCTTAAGATTATATGGCATATTGTGTAATTTATTTAGTGTTTGCTTCTCAGAAACTAATTAAATGTAATTAAAACTCTAATGAAAACTCTCCTTATGTTGCCCTAATTAGATTAATTGAGTATAAATGAAGAGTTGAGCTAGGAGTGAGCGAGACCTAGGGAGGGTGAGGTGGGAGTGAAGACTGAACTGGACCCTGCTGTGCCTTCTAGAGTCTGTCTGATAATGCTGTGGCAGAACATTGAAGTTTTTAAACTATGGGGGAAAGGATTTGGAGACTACTTAATAAAGTTTACTTTTATTATTATTATTCTAATTGTGTAACTTATGAGAGACTTATCAACTGCTATGGACTTAAAATGCAAGCTGGGTTAGGGAAGAAAAGAGAAATCCTTCCTGTGCAGTTTTGTCATGAATTCTTTTGGGTTCATTTTTTTTTCTTTGAATCCTGAGGCACATGTCATGTGGACTTCTGCTGTGTTTTGGAGACTGAACTTTGCTTATGGAATCTAATTGTGCTGAATAAAAGCTCTTTATGTTTTGGAACCTGGTTGCTGTGTGAGTGTCTGAGCTGGAGAGTTGGAAATCCTGGACTGCAATGGAATCTGGATCATGGGGATTTTTCCAGACCTCTTCCAAGGAAAGTGTAAGAGGGAGCAGACCTGGTGATACATACTGTACCATGCCCTGGGGTGGCATTACAATATTAATTCCTTTCAAGTATTTAAATATCTCTACAAGATCTCCCCTATCCTTCCACTCCTCTAGGGTATGCATATTTAGGTCTTCCAGTCTCTTCTTATATATCATTTGGTGCAAGCACCTATACTGTTTTTGTTACCTTCCTCTGGACCACTTCGTCTTATGACCTCCAAAACTGAACACAATACGCCAAGTGTGGCCTCACCAATGACTTGTACAGGGGCATCAACACCTCCTTTCTTCTGTTGGTTATACCTCTCTCTATTGCCTAGCATCCTTCTGGCTGCGGCCACTGTCTTGTCCTACTGTTTCTTTGCCTTCAAATCCTAGGACACTGTCACCCCAAGATACATCTCCTTGTCAGTGCATATTAACCTATCACTTCCTAGCACATACAGCTCCCTTGGATTTCCACACCACAAGTGCACCATTCTGCACTTCTTTGCATTAAATTCTAGCTTTCAAACATTAGACCATTTTTCTAACTTCTGCAGATCCTTTTTCATGTTTTCCACTCCCTCTGGAGTGACCACTCAAATCCTGGTATCATCCGCAAAAAGGCAAACCTTACCTTGTAACCTTTCAGCAATGTTGCTCACAAATATATTGAACAGAAACTGTTCCTGCACTGATCCTTGAGGCACTCCACTTGGAGGAAGGAAAGATGAGTAGTGAATTCCATTAACCACCACCCTCTGGCATTTGTCTGTAAACCAGTTCCTAATCCATTTCACCTCTTTGGGTCCTAACTTCAGCCTGTTAAGTTTACTCAAGAGCCTGCTATGAGGAACAATGTCAAAGGTTTTGCTGAAATCCAGGCAGATGACATCTAGTGCATCAATCCAATTCTCTGGTTGCCGAGTCAAATAATTCAATCAGATTTATTTAGCATGGTAAAACCATGTCTCAGATCTTCGTAACCCATTGGATTCCAGGAAAGTCACTATTCTTTCCTTCAACAATGCTTCCATTACTTTTCTAATAACCAAAGTGGGGCTAACTGGCCTATAGTTTCCAGCTTCACCTCTGCCACCACGTTTGTTAAAAGGGACCACATCTGCTCTTCATCTCCAAGGATTTATTAAACAAATCTTTAAGAGGACCCACCAGTGCAGAAAAAGAGAAATTATTAGCAAAGGAACGCAAACAATTGGTAAAATGGGGAAGAATATGGGCTCCTCTAGGTATGAGATCATAGACGGGGTTGCTGCTACTACTCGACTGCTGAATAAATGTGATATTGTCTTTTGCTGGGTAATGTACTGGGTAGGAAGGGTGGGATATTTTCTATAAATAGGCTTGGTTTGATATTTTGTATTATGTTAGGGATAAAACTCATTAGCAGTGAACCTTGTAAGTTGAATACTGTTTTGTGTGAAATGCAGAGATTGATGTTTTCTTAATGATGTTATTGTAGTTTTCAATTGTTGTACAGGGATCTTTCATTTTTCAATAAAGACTTATTGTAAATAAAAAAAAAAGAGGACCCGCCAGAACCTCTCTGAGCTCCCTCAGTACCCTAGAATGGATTCCATCCAGTTCCATGGCTTTGTCCATCTTCAATTTTTCAAGTTCATAAACGGCACAATATCCACTCCATCCTCATATGTACCTTTACCATCTGATTGTGGTCCTTTCTCTAGGATTTTCTTCTGTGAATTCAGAACAGAAATATTTGTTTAGCATAGCTGCATTTTAATCATCATGCTCCACATAGCAATTCACAACATCTTTTGGTCTCATATTTCCATTTTTAGCCTTCCTCCTTTCACTAATGTACCTGAAAAAAATTGTCTCCCTTCCTTACATTTCTAGCCATTTGTTCTTCCACATGTGCTTTCACCAGTCATATACTTCTCTTGGTTTCTTTCAGTTTCATCTGGTATTCCTGTGTTCCTTTTCTTGAATTTTTCTGTATTTCTTGAACGTCAACTCTTTTTTTTTATTTATTTGTTCAGCCACTTATTGGGAGAACCATATCAGTTTCCTTTTTCTCTTGCTTTTATTTACTCTCCTCTGGTAAAGGTCAGTAGCCATTTTTATAGCTCCTTACAGCCCATCCTATCAGCTCTTTCTTCAAGGTTCTCCCCCATTTTACTACAGTCAACATGTTTGAAATCCAGGACTTTGAGTGTTGTGTGGCTGTTCTCCACTTTAGCGGTTATAGCAAATCAAACTGTTTGATGATCACTACTGCCCAGGTGGGTGCCAACATGGACATTAGACACACTGTC
Organism: Microcaecilia unicolor; assembly: GCF_901765095.1. Classification (NCBI taxonomy): domain Eukaryota; kingdom Metazoa; phylum Chordata; class Amphibia; order Gymnophiona; family Siphonopidae; genus Microcaecilia; species Microcaecilia unicolor. The sequence continues at coordinate 101,142,570 of NC_044032.1, read as the reverse complement.
TCCATTTGTGAGCACCAGATCCCACATCACTCCTTCCCATATAATTTCCATCACCATTTGTCTGAGCAGAGACCTTTGAAAGGCATACACGATCTCTCTACTTCTTTCAGATTCTACAGATTCCAGCAGGTTGAAATCTCCCGGTGACAGCACTTCCCCTTTCTTTCCCAACTTTTGGATATCTATATCCAGATCTTTATCAAGTTGCTCTGATTTTGTTGGCTTGCATTTGTGAGATGTACTTTAATTTGATTAATATATATGTTACTTTGATGTGTATTTTTATTTATTTTGATATGATTTATTTGTTGAAAATACTTCTATGTTTCGTTTAATAGTAAGTGACTAAGCCCCTGAAGCAGCCGTCAAGGCAAAATGTGGCCACATCAGGCATTTTTGCAATAAAGGACATTTTTAATTATAACTGGTTTGTTTGTTGCTGGTTACTGATCTGCCTGACTGAAGATTACTGCCTCTATGTGTGTATTTAGTGTTTTTATTTAGTCTCACCTTCTACTGTGTTGCTAAGAAGTGAATTGTTAAGATTGTGGTTTACATTACTACCGTCATATCTTGCCTTATGCTGGGGGTGACCATTGAAAGTGACTTGCTTCCATATGCTGCCCCTACATTCTAGTTTAAATTTCTAGAAACATATTGTGTGAATTTCTCACCAAGGATTCTTTTTCCTACCACAGTGAGATGCAATCCATTGTTATAATAGTCTTTTGTTTTTCCATGTATTGCCCTATACTCCTATGTACTTACTACTACTACTACTACTACTATTTAGCATTTCTATAGCGCTACAAGGCATACGCAGCGCTGCACAAACATAGAAGAAAGACAGTCCCTGCTCAAAGAGCTTACAATCTAATAGACAAAAAATAAATAAAGTAAGCAAATCAAATCAATTAATGTGAACGGGAAGGAAGAGAGGAGGGTAGGTGGAGGCGAGTGGTTACAAGTGGTTACGAGTCAAAAGCAATGTTAAAGAGGTGGGCTTAAAACCTTCTTGATGATACCAGGCTTTCAGCCATCTATTGACGTTCTCAGTATTTTGTAATCTTTCCTCTCCCTTTCCAAAAGTAGGTAGTACTTCAGAAAAAAACTACAGTCTATTCTAAAAGTTTTAACCCCATCCCCAGCTCCTGAAAAGCATCTGCAGTACAAGTGGGTTATTATTGGCTAGGTCGTTTGTTCCCAGGTGGATGACAACATCAGTGTTAGAATACCTAGTCTCTTCTCTGATTACAGTCAGTATTTGTCCAGTACTCCTGATAGCTAAGGAGCCAGGAAGGCATTTTACTTTGCTGGGCCCCTTGTACTGCTATGGATTTACAGCCTGTCTCACTGACACAGACTACTCAATAATTACCATGGATTCTTTTGGATTCGTATTAGATAAATGAAACCTTTATTAGAGGTGCTAAATTCTACAATGATTAAGGTATATACAATGATTAGCTATATAAACACAATGATATAAACAGTCATTACATCACTGGTCTCTACATCTAAGCAATGCTAAGAGTTCTTAGACCAGGAAAAGAAGCAATAATACACTATACATAAAATCATCACTGGTCCTTACATCATCCAGGCTCTTATCATCAGCTGGGGGGGGGGTGGCAGTTACAGCGAAAGCTAGGAGCTTTTTAGACCAGGAACAAGTCCTCTGCACAGTACGTACATTACTCACATATGAGCTCCCGATTTCACTGAAAGAAACTCCCCTTTTTATTAGGCTCAGAACTCATGTTCAGAACTAAGGAAAATTACAGAATGCTTCCCTGTTTAGGTAAACAAGCCATACTGTGGGAACGTGGTCACATGCTTTCCAAGTCCAGGTGGCCAGGCTTCCGAAAACAAGAACCATCCTTCCCTTTGCATACCAAATTAATTCTTATCTTCCAACTTGTTTTTCTATTTACAAGGAAAGTTACTTTCGGTCAAAGACAGAAGATTTCAGAGTTCATTATTGATCAAAGCAGGATTGAAAAGCAATCCTTTACATCTTCCATTACACCCCTTGAACTATGCTCCAAAATTAATGTCTCTGAAAATGGAATCCCCTAGCAGCAACAATTTTCTGGTTTGAGCTTCTTTATAAGTGCTTTGGGGGGGGGGGGGGGGTGTCTTGTCTCTTGAGCTACCTTCATTGGTTCTGGTTCCAACTTATTTCTTTCTTCTGGAGCATCACAGTGCTCTAATGGAACAAAATAATTCCGTAGGGTCAACAATTGTAAGAGCAGATGCTTCTCTGCCACATTTCATAGTCTACCTGAACCTACTGTGACCCATCTATTCTAGGATGGTTTTATTCTTTGAGGCAATGGTGATAAATTGGTATGATGCTTGTAGTGAAGGAGGCTGCTTTAATTGCATCCAATTCCTTCTTAACTTTGACGAGCTCCTCTTTTATACTAGCAGGCTGAAGACAGATTGGGCAAGCCTTAAGCCTCCAGATGGTGTGCCTTGGAACTAAAGCGCCACAATTATTACATTGAATAAAAGTAACCTTGATTGATTGAAATGGGTACGAACAGGTCTACTATGATAAGGTTAACAGTCTACAAGAATACCTGTATGTGACTGAGGAGTATTTTTAATTATTATTGGTTTGTCTATATATGAGAAGTTAAAGTGCTTGTTAGTATTCATGTGATCTGTAAAAAGAGAGAATTACATCAACTTGAGGGAAAATGGAATTCTATTAATGACTCAGATGTATGCATACATTGCTAAACAACTCTAAGTGGTATCAAATAGACCCCATGAATTGTTTTATCTTTGTTAGGAACCCATACTGGAAACAAAGCAAACAAAATTATGCTCGTCCCTTGTAGCCTCAGGAGATGGTTAATTTGTTTATTTTATTATTACTATTTTTTAAACAAATAAAGTCAGTAGGACATCAGTTATTGTGGATGCTTCATGGATAAGTGGTATGGTATATAATACTGAAGTAAAAAAGTAGAACCAGTTTTGTTATTTAGAGCCGAAAGAAATTAAGAACTTATTTTTGGAATTACAAGTTTAGATCCCTATCCAACGACATCTATTCAATAATTAATTCTGTAGTTGATTACTTTCAGTGCCTACTCAATCTATCATTAGCCTTAGGCGATATGCTATTATTATAAAAGAGGGATAATTAAAGTAAATAGATTAGATATGATAGACCCTACCAGCTATTGTTCCATAGCCACCTTGCCTTTGTTAATGAAATTAATAAGGCAGGCGGTGTTAGCCTAATCTCTCTTATTTGTCATGTTTGTCTGTCTTGGATAGAGTGTAAGTTTTGTCAAGCAGGGATGTCTCTTAACATGTTTGTGTACAGCGATGTATATGTCTAGTAGTACTATAGAAATTATTATTAGTAGTAGTAGTAGAGGAATTTGTTCAGGAAATTGATTGAAGTAGTATCAATATAGATCTAGAGAAGGCAATGGAATAGGGGCACTAATGATCACTCTTGTATTCTTTATTGAAAAGAAATATAAAAATGGCCTTTTTATTAGTGTTTTTGGATATATACAATCCATTTTCGGTATTCATGATAATATGGTCCTGCAAAAATATGGCAAACTTCGAAATTGTGAATCTCAAAAAAACATACTTATGAGAAATAGGGGTTAGATTCTAGTAATACCAATTTTCCTTCAAAACTTTGAAAAGTGAATACATATCCCTATAGAAAATTTAGGATTTGGTTCCTGCATTGAACAACACATAACAAGAACCAGAGAAACATAGGGGCTCATTTTTGAAAGAGAGAAACATCCAAAAAACATCATAAAGCATCATTGAGTTGTATTTCTTCTCAAAACATCCAAATCAGTATTTGTAAAACCTGTTTTGCAGACATCTATCTATGTATGTTGTCTGCAGTGCATCCAAATCACAAGGGGGCCTGTCGGGGTGGGGGGTGTCAAAGGCAGGATTAAGGCTGGACATTTTACAGCCATAATGGAACAAAACCAAAATGTCTAGGGTGAAAACTTCAACGTTTTGGTCTACACCTGTTTTTCTAATGAATAATGCACAAGAAGGTGCCCTAAATAACTAGATGTCCACTGGAAGGATTCAGAGATGACCCCCTTACTCCCCCAGTGGTCACTGACCCCCTTCTGTCCCCCCAAAATATGAATAAAATTAGTACTAGTACTTGCCAGCCTCTATGATAGCTTCAGATGTTATAGCCAGGTCCATTAGAGCAGCATGCAGGTCCCTGAAGTAGTGTAGTAGTTGGTGCAGTGCACTGTAGACAGGTGGACCCAGGCCCATACCTCCTCCTACCTGTTACACTTGTGGTGGAAACTATGAGCCCTCCCAAACTCACCAGAAACCCACTGTACCCATATATAGGTGCCCCATTCACCCATAAGGGTTATTGTAGTGGTTAACAGTTGGGGCATTGGTTGCTGGGTGGTTTTTGGAGGACTCGGTAGCAGGGGCGTTGCCACAGGTGGGCCTGGATGGGCCCAGGCCCACCCACTTTCCCTCCAGGCCCGCCCATGTCGCTCACTGCCTTTTCTCCATCCAACTCCGCAATGGAAATTCTTGTCCTCCCCGCCGGCGCTGCCTTGGTCTCTGCATGCTACCCAGTACCTTCGGTCCCTGCATTCTTTTCTTCAATCGTCGCCGGCAGCGCTGCCATTCACACAGGCAGCTCCGCTCCCCTCTGCCGCGTCCATCCGGCCCTCTCTGATGCACTTCCTGTTTACGTAGGGCCAGATGGACGCGGCAGAGGGGAGCGGAGCTGCCTGTGTGAATGGCAGCACTGCCGGCGACGATCGAAGAAAAGAATGCAGGGACCGAAGGTACTGGGTAGCATGCAGGTGCAGTCGTGTACTCAACTTCTGCCTTTAGCCTCATTTCCACCACATTAAGTTTAGTTTCTGCAGTTAGTCTCTAGGTTTTGTGTGTAGTTTTTTTTTTTTTTTTTTTTACTACTTTGGGAAAGCCTCTAGCCCAGTCAAGAGAACTTGGAACACTCAATTTGGGTTTAAAACTCAAGACTATGAGCCAACATTTGGGTCACTGGGAGGGTTCCCAGGTGAAGGCATGTATGCTGCAATTTATTCCAATTAGAATATATTCTGGTAATAGTAGCCTGTGCCAGGACCTCTGTTAAGGCTTTTAGAGGAAGATAAAAATGGCAGTAGTGCCTTTTTCTTCGTCTTCTGATGGAAACAGAATGCCCAGTGAGCTGAGTTTACACTTTGGGTTAATTGGTGATATGTATTTTGATTTCCATGTGTTTGGTTGCTGAGTACAAGAGGCAGTTGCCAGAGGTGGGTGAAGGTTTGATCCAGTGGCGTAGGAAGGGGGGGGGGTGGGGTGGTCCGCCCCGGGTGCACGCGCTTGGGGGGTGTCGGCTCGCTGGTTCCCTGCTCTTTCTGCTCCGGAACAGGCTACTTCCTGTTCCGGGGCAGAGAAAGCAGGGAAGCAGCAGAGCCGACGCAGCTCCCAGTGACGTGCACTGGGAGCGGATCGGTCCTCCCGCCTGCCCCCCCCCCCCCCGATGAAAGGTAGGGTGCGTTTGGGAGGGTGCGTTCCAGGGGGGGGGGGCGCTGTGCTCTGCACCTGGGGGGGGGTGCGCAGCGGTGACCCGCCCCGGGTGTCAGGCACCCTCGCTACGGCACTGGTTTGATCTGCTCTAACCATACAGGTTTAATGTGCATTTGGGGCACATTCAATATAAGGTAGTGGGGTAATGATTACACTAATGAGGACTTAAGACCTGGATATATCAGTTGATGATAAACTAGGAATGAGTGTTCAAAGTCACAGTACGGGCTAGTGTTAGCCAAACTGGGGGTAGAATAAGGAGTGAAGATTAATGCTGTAGGCAGGGGCTAGGATGTTGGACCACATTTGGTAGCGGGGGGTGGGGGTGCTTTGGGCACCCTTCTTCAGAATGAATCTCCAGAAGTTAAAAGTACAAAAGGAGTTAGTTTGATACCCCAGTGGAGGATGTGGGTTTCATTTGCAGGCCACTAGCTGAGATCTGTCACCTGCATGCCATATGATCTCTCAAACATCCCACTCCCCCACATGCATTTTAAATAGCAGATCTTCACTTGCTGCAAGCAGTGACTGATACATAATGCTCAAACTGACCCCACAGCCTTCCCTCTGATGTATTCCCACCTATGCGGAAACAGGAAGATGCATCAGAGGGAAGGCTGTGGGGCCAACATGAGCAGTGTGTATTAGTTGCTGCTCACTGCCAGTGAAAATCTGCTATTTAAAATACATGTGGGGGAGTGGGATGTTTGAGAGATCATATGGCATGCAGGTGAGAGAGGGAGATACCAAATCACTTATGAGACAAGGCGGAGTTCTTCTGCCCACCCATCTTGGGCCCAGGCCCACCCAAACTTTGATGTCTGGCTACGCCACTGCTCGGTAGACAAGGTAAGGGAGCAATGGTGAGATGTGTACCTGGGAGCATTTTATATGAAGTCCACAGCAGTGTTCCCTAGGATGCCCCATTGCTCTCCTGGGATGTCTGGGGGACCAGTCTGCTAAAAATGCTAGCCCCTCCTCCATCCCAGTATCTTGATTTTGTGCATTTTTAACTTGGGGGGGGGGGGGGCCTAAAAAGATAAATACACAAAGCACAAAACCTTGCTTTAAATGGTATTTTTAGAAATTATGTTCTTCTGAAATGGGTATATTTCCAATTCAGATTTTGTACGTTTAGTGCAAAATGTCCAAAGTCCAACTTAGATGCATTATCGAAAATGCCCCTCATAGTGTCACAAAAAAATATTTTTATTTGCTGAACCACTTATAGTACTGTAGTAGTATCCTCAAATTAAAGAAAAATGGAAAGGCTCACCCCTAAAGGGGAGCCGATTACAACCGGGCTGAAGGCTCAGGAAGAATCTGGGGTGGGGGGGGGGGAGAGGGAGGGAGGAGGAGGAGTGGGAGTGGATAGGAAGGATAAGAGATTGAAGGGTGATGGGAAAAGGGGCGGGTAGGGAGGAGGGGTGAAGAAGGGCTGTGAAGGGAAACACAGCGCCATTTGGATTTCAGCAAGCAGAGGGAGCAGTGTTGAAATTGGTGTGGTATCAGCAAGCTATTGTCCATTATCTGTTTGTGGCTGTTGGGACAGTGAGGATAGCGCTTTCTGTATTTGTGCTGTGTGAAGCTGTCAGGTATAGTGTGGGCAGCAAGTTTAAATTTAAGGGGAAAGAAAAAAAAAATCCTATTCATTGTGTCTGAGGGAATATATACAGTGGGGGAAATAAGTATTTGATCCCTTGCTGATTTTGTAAGTTTGCCCACTGACAAAGACATGAGCAGCCCATAATTGAAGGGTAGGTTATTGGTAACAGTGAGAGATAGCACATCACAAATTAAATCCGGAAAATCACATTGTGGAAAGTATATGAATTTATTTGCATTCTGCAGAGGGAAATAAGTATTTAATCCCTCTGGCAAACAAGACCTAATACTTGGTGGCAAAACCCTTGTTGGCAAGCACAGCGGTCAGACGTCTTCTGTAGTTGATGATGAGGTTTGCACACATGTCAGGAGGAATTTTGGTCCACTCCTCTTTGCAGATCATCTCTAAATCATTAAGAGTTCTGGGCTGTCGCTTGGCAACTCGCAGCTTCAGCTCCCTCCATAAGTTTTCAATGGGATTAAGGTCTGGTGACTGGCTAGGCCACTCCATGACCCTAATGTGCTTCTTCCTGAGCCACTCCTTTGTTGCCTTGGCTGTATGTTTTGGGTCATTGTCGTGCTGGAAGACCCAGCCACGACCCATTTTTAAGGCCCTGGCGGAGGGAAGGAGGTTGTCACTCAGAATTGTACGGTACATGGCCCCATCCATTCTCCCATTGATGCGGTGAAGTAGTCCTGTGCCCTTAGCAGAGAAACACCCCCAAAACATAACATTTCCACCTCCATGCTTGACAGTGGGGACGGTGTTCTTTGGGTCATAGGCAGCATTTCTCTTCCTCCAAACACGGCGAGTTGAGTTCATGCCAAAGAGCTCAATTTTTGTCTCATCTGACCACAGCACCTTCTCCCAATCACTCTCGGCATCATCCAGGTGTTCACTGGCAAACTTCAGACGGGCCGTCACATGTGCCTTCCGGAGCAGGGGGACCTTGCGGGCACTGCAGGATTGCAATCCGTTATGTCGTAATGTGTTACCAATGGTTTTCGTGGTGACAGTGGTCCCAGCTGCCTTGAGATCATTGACAAGTTCCCCCCTTGTAGTTGTAGGCTGATTTCTAACCTTCCTCATGATCAAGGATACCCCACGAGGTGAGATTTTGCGTGGAGCCCCAGATCTTTGTCGATTGACAGTCATTTTGTACTTCTTCCATTTTCTTACTATGGCACCAACAGTTGTCTCCTTCTCGCCCAGCGTCTTACTGATGGTTTTGTAGCCCATTCCAGCCTTGTGCAGGTGTATGATCTTGTCCCTGACATCCTTAGACAGCTCCTTGCTCTTGGCCATTTTGTAGAGGTTAGAGTCTGACTGATTCACTGAGTCTGTGGACAGGTGTCTTTCATACAGGTGACCATTGCCGACAGCTGTCTGTCATGCAGGTAACGAGTTGATTTGGAGCATCTACCTGGTCTGTAGGGGCCAGATCTCTTACTGGTTGGTGGGGGATCAAATACTTATTTCCCTCTGCAGAATGCAAATAAATTCATATACTTTCCACAATGTGATTTTCCGGATTTAATTTGTGATGTGCTATCTCTCACTGTTACCAATAACCTACCCTTCAATTATGGGCTGCTCATGTCTTTGTCAGTGGGCAAACTTACAAAATCAGCAAGGGATCAAATACTTATTTCCCCCACTGTAGAGGGTAGGAAAGGGTTATGGGGGGGGCGTGCGAGTGCTGGGAGTAGTGCTCGGGGGTTTGGGGGAGCCCGCGGCGAACGAGGAGTCATTGCCGTGGGCTGTGGCATAAGCTATGGAACTTAGGTAACATTAGCGACGAGTACACAGCACCTCAGCGGATAATATGGCAAAGTGAGTTACTATGTATATGTTAATGACCTGTTGAAAGTTACAATACTGAGCGAAATGTTATGCCTGCATGCGGGCAGGATTACAGAACAAGATGGACACGGCTAGTCTCCTGGCTTGGACGGCCAGGGGGCCAATAGCTTTGCTTAAAGTGGTAAATGCATCCTTGTACGGGATGCATTTGATTGGACAGCGTGCTATAGCAGACAGCACTGAGGAGGAACAGGGTGCTTGGACGGCACAGCCTGTATTAATATAAGCAAGAAGGGCTGTGTACTCGGAGGGAGATGTTTATCAATGATGTTTATCAATGATGTTTACCAATGATTGTTTATGTGAAGGTTTACGGTAAATAAAATTTTGGGACCTGGCTGCGGCCTAAATAAATCCACATTCGTTAAAGAAATTGGCTTCTGGTGGTGTTTTAACAGAAGGGGGTGACTGAGTGAATGCCGAATGCCCGTGTTGATGGAAAGGCTCACCCCTAAAGGGGAGCCGATTACAACCGGGCTGAAGGCTCAGGAAGAATCTGGGGTGGGGGGGGGGGAGAGGGAGGGAGGAGTGGGAGTGGATAGGAAGGATAAGAGATTGAAGGGTGATGGGAAAAGGGGCGGGTAGGGAGGAGGGGTGAAGAAGGGCTGTGAAGGGAAACACAGCGCCATTTGGATTTCAGCAAGCAGAGGGAGCAGTGTTGACCCGCCCTCCCGCCCATGAGGTACGGGGGAAGGGTCGTTGTCGCAGCAAGGCATAAGCTATGGAACTTAGGTAACATTAGCGAGGAGTACACAGCACCTCAGCGGATAATATGGCAAAGTGAGTTACTATGTATATGTTAATGACCTGTTGAAAGTTACAATACTGAGCGAAATGTTATGCCTGCATGCGGGCAGGATTACAGAACAAGATGGACACGGCTAGTCTCCTGGCTTGGACGGCCAGGGGGCCAATAGCTTTGGTTAAAGTGGTAAATGCATCCTTGTACGGGATGCATTTGATTGGACAGCGTGCTATAGCAGACAGCACTGAGGAGGAACAGGGTGCTTGGACGGCACAGCCTGTAGTAATATAAGCAAGAAGGGCTGTGTACTCGGAGGGAGATGTTTATCAATGATGTTTACCAATGATTGTTTATGTGAAGGTTTACGGTAAATAAAATTTTGGGACCTGGCTGCGGCCTAAATAAATCCACATTCGTTAAAGAAATTGGCTTCTGGTGGTGTTTTAACAGAAGGGGGTGACTGAGTGAATGCCGAATGCCCGTGTTGTAAATACGGTACAGTAAGCAAGTACTGTACCATGATTTTGCCACCTTATCTAGTACTGTAGTAACATTCTTAAATTAAAGAAATTGCATAGAACAGTGCTTGAAAATAAATGCTGTACTATGGTTTTGCCACCATATTTTTTTTACAGTCCTTGCATTTTGGTAACATTTTAAGAAGAAAGTGCTTGATAAGCATTGCTGCTTACTGTAACTAGAAGGCTACAGAAATGGTACCATACCATATGAAACATTTCTGCATAAGTAGAAGGCTACAGTGTTTAAAATCTACAGATCTGCTTGTGAGGGGGACAGGGACAGAGAGATTTGCTCCTCCTGCACAGGCGGAGATGATGAGGGCATCAAATCAGGCAGGTCAACTCTGAAGAATGACAGCCTTGCAGAATGATAGTGGCTGATGAAGACAGTGACCCTGAGGGGTCAACTTCTGCCTGATCTGCCTCAAGTGCCTGGGTCTCGGGCCTTGTTGACTGAATAAACTGTTGGCCTTGTCTGCTGGGCTTTCCTTCTCAAGTCTTACGTGTTTTACTGTAAGGGGCAAATGCAGAGCTTGTGATCCAGCATAGGATCACATTCTTCTGTGTCACTAAATATTTTTTTCCAGTGTTGACGCTTTCTCTGCTAGTTTACCAAACGTGAGAGGCACGATTTTGGGAGACTCAGCTGGCTCTCCTTTGTTAACACTGCCCCTGTGATTTTGTTGCGCCATCTCATCCAGGTTTTCATTGCTGGGATCTATTGCAGTCTCTGCCAAAATGTCCTTGACATCTTCTTGTGTCATGACCTCGAAGCCAATTTGTCAAGCAAAGCATGTGCTGTTTTCCACATTTCTGCTCATGTGTTCTGCAACATGTTCAAATCCCTCGAAGTTCGTTTCGCAGTCCAACCAAGTTTTATTTTTCCCAACAATTGTTTATAGTAGCCTGTGTGACACCATCCCAGGCTATCCCAACATAGTCAGTTACATTGTATATTGTCACTGTCTTCCAGTAGTCCAGCATGGTGGTTTCTTCATCCGCATCTAGATCTTCACAAACCTTGCTGTAAAGCTCCCACGTGTTAGTGGCTCTTGAAAGCCTTTATTATTCCATGATTCAGGGGCTGAATGATGGACGTTGTGTATGGGGGAATGAAGAGAACCTCAGCATCGGGGTGTGCATTTTCAAGGTCTACACAACAGTGTACTGGTGCATTATCCAAAGTCAGCAGTACCTTAAAGGCAAGGTTCTTACAGTGGAGATACCATTCAACTTCTGGAACAAAACAGTTGTTGAACAAATGAGAATGAAGTAGATAGAGCACCGTTCACAGAAGAAAGTGTGTATCAACAACTTGAAAAGCTAAAGGTGGACAAAGCCATGGGACCGGACGGGATCCACCCCAGGATATTGAGGGAGCTCAGAGAGGGTTTGGCGGGCCCTCTTAAAGATTTGTTTAATATATCCTTGCAGACGGGAGAGGTTCCGAGGGATTGGAGAACGGCAGAGGTGGTCCCTCTTCACAAAAGTGGTGATAGGGAAGAAACTGGAAACTACAGGCCGGTAAGCCTCACTTCAATTATTGGAGAAGTAATGGAAGCGATGCTGAAGGAAAGGATAGTGAATTTCCTAGAAGCCAATAAGTTGCAAGATCCGAGACAACATGGTTTTACCAAAGGGAAATCATGCCAAACGAATCTCATTAGTTCTTTGATTGGGTGACAGGAGAATTGAATCAGGGACAAGCTATGGACGTAATCTACTTAGATTTCAGCAAAGCTTTTGACACGGTTCCCCACAGGAGGCTCTTAAATAAACTGGATGGGCTGAAGATAGGACCCGAAGTGGTGAACCGGATTAGGAACTGGTTGACGGACAGACGCCAGAGGGTGGTGGTGAATGGAATTCGCTCGGAGGAGGGAAAGGTGAATAGTGGAGTGCCTCAGGGATCGGTGCTGGGGCTGATTCTGTTCAATATATTTGTGAGTGACATTGCCGAAGAGTTAGAAGGTAAAGTTTGCCTATTTGCGGATGATACTAAGATCTGTAACATGAAAAAGGATCTGAGGAAGCTAGAAGAATGGTCTAAGGTTTGGCAATTAAAATTCAATGCGAAGAAATGCAAAGTGATGCACTTAGGGAATAGAAATCCACAGGAGACGAATGTGTTAGGCGGGGAGAGTCTGATAGGTACGGACGGAGAGAGGGATCTTGGGGTGATAGTATCTGAGGATTTGAAGGCGACGAAACAGTGTGACAAGGCGGTGGCCATAGCTAGAAGGTTGTTAGGCTGTATAGAGAGAGGTGTGACCAGCAGAAGAAAGGGGGTGTTGATGCCCCTATATAAGTCGTTGGTGAGGCCCCACCTGGAGTATTGTGTTCAGTTTTGGAGGCTGTATCTTGTTAAGGATGTAAAAAGAATTGAAGCGGTGCAAAGAAAAGCTACGAGAATGCTATGGGATTTGTGTTACAAGACGTATGAGGAGAGACTTGCTGAACTAAACATGTATACTCTGGAAGAAAGGAGAAACAGGGGTGATATGATACAGACGTTCAAATATTTGAAAGGTATTAATCCGCAAATGAATCTTTTCCGGAGATGGGAAGGTGGTAGAACGAGAGGACATGAAATGAGATTGAAGGGGGGCAGACTCAAGAAAAATGTTAGGAAGTATTTTTTCACGGAGAGAGTAGTGGATGCTTGGAATGCCCTCCCGTGGGAGGTGGTGGAAATGAAAACGGTAACGGAATTCAAAAATGCATTGGATAAGCATAAAGGAATCCTGTGCAGAAGGAATGGATCCTCAGGAGCTTAGTCGAGATCGGGAGGCGTGGCTGGTGGTTGGGAGGTGGGGATAGTGCTGGGCAGACTTATACGTTCTGTGCCAGAGCCGGTGGTTGGGAGGCGGGGATAGTGCTGGGCAGACTTATACGGTCTGTGCCCTGAAGAGCACAGGTACAAATCAAAGTAGGGTATACACAAAAAGTAGCACATATGAGTAATCTTGTTGGGCAGACTGGATGGACCGTGCAGGTCTTTTTCTGCCGTCATCTACTATGTTACTATGTTACTATGAACCAATCCCAGAATAATTTGGACATCGTCCAAGCTTTGTGGTTCCATCTCCAATGGATTGCCATGCAGTTCAGGTTCTTTCCTTTAAGAGCATGAGGATTTTGGTCTCTGTACACCATAAGAGGCTTACATTTGAAATCACCCTTCGCATTGGTGCACAATAACAGGGTGGCGTGATCTTTAAATGCCTCAAAACCAGGGGATTTGACTGCCATTTTCATTACATATGTCAATTTGGCAGCCTGCTTGTAAAACAAGCCAGTCTCATCAACCTTGAGACCTGCTCTGGCACATAACCCTTTTCTTCTACCACACTTAGCAGGCATGTTTTAAATTCTTCTCTAGCTTCATTGTCGCCTGAACCTGCCTCACCACAAAGGCTTACATTTTTAAGTGCATATTGCCTTTTAAAATGCGCAAGCCAGTCAGAACTAGCAGAAAAGGGTTTCACGTTTTCCTGGTCCCGGGTAGCATTCTGTTTGACTTTCATCCTCACAGCAATGCTGTTCACAGTGCTTTAGCAGTGCAATAGCAGAAACAAACAGGTCAGAATGATGCTTGTCTTACACACCTATTTTGTCACTAAGACACATCACATGTTTCTTTCTCTTACGATTAGTACATGTAGCTTCTAACTCACCCTCTGGATGCTTGGTAGCCATTTCCAACAATGTTTCATATGGTACAGTATTGTACTATTTCTGTAGCCTTCTAGTTATGCAGCAAGCAAACTGTACTGTATAGTATTCGGTGAAAAGTCTCCATGATCCGCCGGGCAGTGTCTTTTTCTCATTGTGCCTCTGTATCAACAGTTCTTGTCTTAATCTGGTCATCAGATTGTAAGCTCTTTTGAGCAGGGACTGTCTCTTTGTATCAGGTGTTCAATGCTGCGTGCATCTGGTAGCTCTATACAAATGCTAATAATAATAATAATCAGATTAAATATGTTTATTCCATTTTTGCTAGTAGTTCTTGGAGGCAATGATTAAAAGCCACTTCCAGTGTTGTATCCCTCTTGGCTGCTCTAGGACGCTTGGTGGCTGTTTCCGGAAGCAAACTGCACTGCATTATTCGGTGAAAAATCTCTGGGATCCCTGGGGCAAGTCCCTTTATCTCACTGTGCCTGTGTATCATTCAGATGGAAACAGTTGTACTGTATGTTTATTCCATTATGCAAGTGCAGTAGTTTTGGAGGTAATGAAGAACATCTCTCTCTTGACTGCTCTAGCACACTTGGTGGCAGTTTCCAGAAGCAAACAGGCAAACACCAAAAGTGCAAAGGCTGTGGGGAACTTGGGGGACTCAGGACCCCTAATGTAAGGGTTATCTGTATGATTTTATCCCCTCTAATTATCCTGTGTGCTGTTTTCAAGCCTTGCTAAATAGATCAGTCTACAAGGTGGCCTTTTGAAATTGTGCAATGACAGTCCAAAAACATGTTTACACATTTAGTGTGATTTGTTGGGCAAGTCATGGAAGAAGGGGAAATGGACCTTTTTACTGAGACAGATGTGTGTGTGTGGGTGAGAGACGGATATACAAGATCTTGTGGATAGAGTGCGTCATAGAATGGGAAAAAAAAACCCTGTTTTTTTCTGTATTTTTGCTGACCAGTGCTAGGGTCATATCGAGGTCAAGATACTGTACAAAACAGCTTAAGAATTTTACGAGGTACATGTCTGTGACTATGCAAGCACAATACCACAAATGGCAGTCGCTATTTGCATCTCCACAAATAAGCGAAATAGCGAATGCATGAATGATGAGAACGGATTGTATTTGAATCTGAATACATAATATTTTACTTGCTCAGTTGCATTCAATGGGATTAGTTTGTAAGAGCTCTGCAATGGTTCTCTTCTTTGATGGATAGGGTACAGTGGGTTTCAGTGATGTAAGGTACGTCAGATTGACAAGTGTTAATTCAGGGTTACCACAGGGATTTGCTTTATCTTCACTATTATTTAACATCTATTTGGCTCCATTATGTTGTGTATTTAGGGAGCATGATGATAATTACCGGTGCTATGCAGATGATCTATTGCTCTGTATTCCATTTTGATAAAGGACTGTTGGCTATGTAAATTCAGTGTGTTTGGATGCTGCAGCTGCTACATGGTTAGCAGAAAATGATTTATCAATAACACAAACACAGAAACTATGGTGATTAGTAGAGCTGATTAACTGCAACTCTTTTTTTGGAGATAAAGAGGCATATTTTCAAAGCACTTAGACATACAAATTTCCATAGGTTACTATGGAACTTTGTAAGTCTACTTGCTTTGAAAATGAGTCCCTTTTATCACTTAAAAGTTATCATCCCATTCAAAACAAGAGATCAATGCTTATCTATGGGATCACACCTTAAGAGGATATTTACGGGGTTATTTTTAATAATGCAGTTATGAAAACTAAAGCCTTTTTATCAGCATTCCTATTTATGAATAGTGTTTCGAGCTTTGCTTTTTCCACCATGGGATTATTGTAATATTGTATGCATCCTTTCAGGTTTTGATAGACCTGGTCATGTTGTTGGTTACGATATCTCCACTGGATTTCCATTTTACAAAGAGTTAAACTGTTACTTTATGTTGGTTTTAAGATGATTTATGGTTATCCATCTCCTTACTTGAAGCCATTTTTCATTGTTCTCGAGTCTTTGTCCACTTTGGTCTGCTCTCCCATTCACTTTGGTTTTTTGCCCTTTTTACAGATCGCTCAGTTGACTTCTATTCAGCAATGGTTGTAGCGCCATGAATTGCGCATGCAGACAGAGAGGACCACTAGTAATCAAATAGCAAAATGCACTCCACAGCTTTGGGAGCTAGAGGAAAGATGTTGCAAGGGCAGTACCACAAAGGGGAATAAAGAGTGCTGACTGCAAAGCAAGAGAGGCATGCCGACAATGGCATAGAAATTAGCTGCTTGTAGAAAATGGCAGGTGTTGCATGTCTTGACTGGGGAAGGGGGGCAAAGGATACTGTAAGTACAAGAACATGACCCCGCACTCATACTCTTAGGGTCCTTTTGCTAAGCTGCAGTAAAAAGTGGCCTGCGGTAGTGTGGATGTGTGAAATTGGCATGTGCTGGGCTGGTTTTTTTTTTACCACAGTTGGGAAAAAGGGCTTTTTTAATGAGGGCAGTAAATGGCCGTGCAGTAAAATCAAAAGTAGCGCGTGGCTATTTACTGCCTAAGCTCTTACCGCCACCCATTGACCTAGCGGTAAAGGCTCACATGCAACTTGTGTGGTAATCAGGCAGCGCACGCCAATGTGGCTGCACTGCCGATTACAGCTGGGAACACCCCTGAGATAGAAAATAGAAAATTATTTTCTACTGCGGGAAACAGCATGCACGAACTTTGAAACGATGGCAGGGTGCCCACGCTACCCCTGCGGTAATGCTGATTTGCTGTGCGATACCCACGCATTAGCCCTACTGCTGCTTAGTAAAAGGGTCCCCTAGTGGGGTCACACTTCTTATACTTGTTTTTAGGACAATTGAGCTATCAGAAAAGGATGTCCTTTCAAAATCGTGAAAGCAGATTTTTATCTTGTGATTTTGCAGATTTAGGTAGAATTTCCCCAAGTGATATGTATTGTCCTAAAGATTGTTAAAGGGTATACATATTTTTTTAAAGAGACATTTCTATCACAGTTCTTCCCATGAAAGCATTTTTGTAAAATTTGAAAATGGTGCAAACATGCTCCTGGGGTTCTGGAGTTTGATTCTGTGTCTCTCAGGACCAGATTATAGAGGTGATATGTCCCCAGGCAAAGGGATATGGAAAGGTGACCATCTAGAGGTTTCCTAGAGCTGTCTTAGGATTTTAGGGTGACAGCACTAATGGGGCTGGTGTGTGAGGTGGGGGTAGTGTGGGTTGCTGTAGGGGTGAGTGTGTTGGGGAGGGTTTTATTTTTATTGCTATTTTTATTTCTTTTTTTCTTTTTTTTTAGAGTTTGTTTATAATTTATGCATTTGTAAATCGCTCCAGAGATGATTATGCAAACACTTCATAAATTTAACTGACTAAATAAATATATGCTATATTTATAAACCACTTTTCATGAACAAAATTCAACCCAAATCAGTTTGCAGTAAAAGTAATGTAACAAATATTGTATATACATATACATTATAATATATCATTAAAACAAAACTGTTCCTTAAACCTTATTCATGACGTCCATGTAGTAATTCTGCATATACACATGTATATTATGCATACATGTAAAATCCAATTTCAGAAAGCGCCTATTTACACTAGGAAATCCAAACTACCTAGACATTTTAAAGGGGAGAAGATTGCATGTGGTTTCAGTGGGGCTTGAGTGGGATTAAAATCTACATTTCCCCATTTCACAAAGGGAATGCACATTTAAGGGAAAGAAGTTCCAAGAGCATAAATAGGCTTTTCAAAAAGTGCTTGTTTTAGCCAGGGTTTTACACAAGGGATTAAGGGAGTCAATCTCCTTAATTCCATGTCGTTGATTTCTATCTGCAAAATAAAAGGGTTAAAATTGCAACCTCACTACTTAATAGCCAGCACTTATACTTGTAGGTTTGTAAGAGGTTGTCGGTAATTACACTTGGAGGTTGCAAAATTGCCACTTCCACGTGTAAGCGCTGACACCTCCACATGGAAGCTGACAAATCCATGCTGTGCATTTCTTCAGTGTGTATATTTATAAAATGGCTGCCCCTTGGCAGATCCTTTTCTAAAATACCACGAGAATTGAACCTATCCTGACCTGGGCTGATTATATATTATCCTTGCACAGAACATTTATTAGTCAATACCTGTAGGTGAGTTATGAATCTTGTATGTATGGGATCATATGGATTATTCCATTCAGTACATTTGTTTCATTTGGCTATTTTGAAGTCAACGAGGAAGCAATTTTGGACTAACAGTAGGTGTTTCATTCATCATTTATACAGCTTATTTAAAACTTGCCAGCAGGCACCAGAAGCAGAAGTGTTCAACTTAATGAATGGCTAGAAAAGAGTAGCTGGCTAGATCCATATCAATCTGGATTCAGACCTGGTTATGGAATAGAAAGGGTCCTCGTATCCCTGCTAAATGATCTTCACAGAAACCGAGACAAGGGATTTGCCTCAATGTTAGTACTGCTAGATTTCTCAGCAGCATTTGACACTGTGGATCATGATATCTTGCTAGCACGATTGACAGAAACAGGTATCAATGGAACAGTACTTGCCTGGTTCAGATCCTATCTATCAGACAGGCAACAATCCATAATGATTGGCAGCAAGCCATCACCACCATGGACACTGACCTGCGGGGTACCACAAGGATTGATATTCTGTTCAATATCTACCTCAAGCCACTAGCTGAGCTGATTCGGTCAATGGACACTCAGTTCTACATCTATGCGGATGATGTGCAGCTACTCATGCCCATTGAACCTGACTTACCTACAGCCTTGAATAAACTGATCACTTGTCTAACATCAATTCAAGAATGGGCTAAACACAACAAACGTTGCATGAACCCAAGTAAAACTGAGTTTCTCTGGGTCCCTAACACAAGTGGATACATACCTGACATCAAAATCCCTTTTGGGAAGTATGAACTCCCCCTCAAATCACAAGTCAGGAACCTTGGAATACAGTTAGATTCAACACTTACTCTGATTCCCCAAATCCAAGCAACCTTCAAAAGCTGCTTCTACTATTTGCGACAGCTACACTGCCTCTCTCCTTACACCGAGAAGGTAAATCTTATCCCAGTTGTGCATGCCATGGTAACATCAAGACTGGATTACTGCAATGCACTATATAATGGTCTGACTACAAAGGGCCTGCACCTGCTCCAGTTGATTCAGAATGCAGCAGCAAGACTCATAGAAGGTTGCAAGCGACGTGACCACATCACACCATTTTTGCAAAATCTTCATTGGCTACCAGTACAATACAGGGCTAAATTTAAAACTGTATGTCTGATCTTCAAATCCCTGAAAGGAAATGGCCCTGAGTATCTGAAGAATAGGATGATCCTCCACACACCGCCAAGGACACTAAGGTCCTCCCAAGGACTTTCACTAACTACACCCTGTCCAAAAGACATTACACGATGTGATACCCACAAGCGAGCCTTCTCCAGAGTAGCCCCCACACTCTGGAATGCATTGCCTGAAAGGCTCCGCTTAACACAAGACTACCTCTACTTCAGAAAGCAGGTGAAAGCTTGGCTCTTCAACCAAGCCTTTAATAGAATAAGTAACTAACTTGTTAGTCTCACTCATACACACAAGGATTGACTCGGGCTGTACATACTGCAGCGGGATATGTTTATCCACTCCTACCCTAGCTGAGATAATATTTAACCATCTCTCTGACCTTGCGTGCAACTTTCTTCAAATCAATCACCTTGCTTTCTAATTCTTCCTACTTTCTTACTCATCTATATGTTACAACTTTGCCTCACCCCTCACTACCAATTATAATGTTCTAGTACATATTTGTGTTGTCATTGCAAGTAGTATACCATGCCATACTTTGTATTGTTGTTAGAATATTTTTACTGCTCTAATTGCCTACTGCTCATGTTTGATCTATTCTTACTGTACACCGCCTTGAGTGAATTCCTTCAAAAAGGCGGTAAATAAATCCTAATAAATAAAATAAATAGCAACCCAGACACCATGAAGACTCTGTGGGACCCAGGCCAGGGCAGTCTGAACTGAACATTCTGGGTCAGAACACCCTGGCTCGGGCCTCTAGCATAGGGAGGCCCTCACTCAGAGGTCCCTAACTCACATGCCCCCACTCCCACCCCAATAGTCCTGGCAAAGTGTGCTCTTTGGTCCTACTGATCCAATCTCTGCAGATAGTGGCAGTCCAACTGATATTGAAGCATCCTCCCTGGACTTCATTCCCTACTATCTCTGTAATGTAGATCCAGCTGATACTAATGATGTCAGCTCAGAGCCACACTACAACAACCATGGGCCATTTGTAATGCGCTGACTGCATTGAAAGGCAGTTTTTGATACACAGCATTGCAATAATCCAGGCCATTAAGGACCAAGGCTTTCCAGACAAACCAAATTGTTTTAACAATTAGTTTGCTTCTCTAATATCAGGAATAGAATATCCTTGAACAGGAAACAAACATTTCTCAGAATATCCTTTAACAGGAAACAACATTTCTCTTTGAATCTATTAAGCGGAAAGTAGATTGTAATAAGTTTTGTTTGAATAACTGAAAAACAATGTTCAGCAGGATGTTATGCCACTGAATATGCTTCAAGGTATTGGATAAATAATAGAAAGTAATGTGTTTCTAAAGTTTTGACATCTATTAACTTAAATCCCAAGGGAGGCATCCGTAATGATGCTACTGTTGAAAATAA
Organism: Microcaecilia unicolor; assembly: GCF_901765095.1. Classification (NCBI taxonomy): domain Eukaryota; kingdom Metazoa; phylum Chordata; class Amphibia; order Gymnophiona; family Siphonopidae; genus Microcaecilia; species Microcaecilia unicolor. The sequence goes on along the minus strand of NC_044032.1, from coordinate 101,121,842 downwards.
GTAAATGCTTGGCAGACTAGTGTCTTCTGAATGTCCTGAATAGGCATTAAAATACTCTTCTTGAGAGCATTACCATGTGAATTTATGCTGATTAACATTTAATGGCCTGTTGAAAATATTGTTTCATATTTACAAGTATGATGTCGAATTATGCATTTCTGTGGGGTGGGGTGAGGTGGTGGTAGGGTGATCATGGTTATTGAGTTCAATTATTGAAATGTTAGGAACCTCAAAGATGATTGATGGGAGGGGGGGAGGGAGGAGGAAGCAAGAGCGAAGATTTGCCTATGGCACCTAAAACCCTTGCACCAGCCCTGGCTGGATGAGACTATCCAAAGAGAGATTAAAAGAGGTTCACTTAGCCAATGAAAAACCAGCTTTTAAAATGCTAAATAGTGTATGTTTAGTGTTGTATAGTGGCACTTTTCCCCTCTTCCGTTCATAGCCTTGGGCATGACTATGTGGAGAACTCAGTGGGAAGAGACGTGGAGGGGCATAATCAAAAAGGGTGCCCAAGTTTTCCTGAGGATGTCCTCGCAGGACGTCCCAGCGAAGGGGCGGGGAAACCCATATTTTCGAAACAAGACGGGCGTCCATCTTTCGTTTCGATAATACGGTCGGGGACGCCCAAATCACAAAATTTAGGTCGACCATAGAGATGGTCGTTGTCAATAATGGAAACCGAGGATGCCCATCTCAGAAATGACCAAATCCAAGCACTTTGGTCGTGGGAGGAGCCAGCATTCATAGAGCACTGGTCCCCCTGACATGCCAAGACACCAACCGGGCACCCTAGGGGGCACTGCAGTGTACTTCAGAAATTGCTCCCAGGTGCATAGCTCCCTTACCTTGTGTGCTGAGCCCCCCAAAACCCACTCCCCACAACTGTACACCACTACCATAGCCCTTATGGGTGAAGGGGGGCACCTAGATGTGGGTACAGTGGGTTTCTGGTGGGTTTTGGAGGGTTCACATTTACCACCACAAGTGTAACAGGTAGGGGGCATGGTCCTGGGTCCGCCTGCCTGAAGTGCACTGTACCCACTAAAACTGCTCCAGGGAACTGCATACTGCTGTCATAGAGCTGGGCATGATATTTGAGGCTGGCTTAGAGGCTGGAAAAAATATTTTTAAAAATTTTTTTGAAGGTGGGAGGGTGTTAGTGACCACTGGGGGAGTAAGGGGAGGTGATTCCCGATTCCCTCCGGTGGTCATCTGGTCATTTAGGGCACATTTTTGTGGCTTGATCATAAGAAAAAAGGACCAGGTAAAGTCATCCAAGTGTTCGTCAGGGACACCCTTCTTTTTTTCCATTATCGGTCGAGGACTCGTATCCATCTATTGGTGTTCCCCCTCTCCCCTTCCCTAAACACCTAAATTCCACACAGCCTGCTGCTTGCTCTCTTATCATCAGAGCCCTAAATGTACTATACATCTGGTGAGCTCTTTTATAGCTCATTTCTTTTTCATTTCCTTATTGTTTTGGTACTGTTTAGTCATGTTTAGTGTACCACTGGGATTCAAATATCATCAAAAGAGAACAAACATCAATATTATTCTTCAAAGATTGTGAAGTCTACTAATACTGCTGGAGAATGCTACACACTTTCACTCAATGACAGGCACAAAGACCCAACTTGTTGACCGCTATTCCCCGGATTCTATATAGCGCAACCTAGATATCCGCGTCGAAATCCAATCATATTCTATAATGTGCATAACTTAATTGGCTTAACAAGCTAATCAGTGCTGATAACAGCTCTTAACAAGCACAAATGAGCAGTGATTGGCAATAATTAGAATTTGTGCACCCAACTTGCTAAGGACATTCTGTATTGCAGTACGCTTAACTTCTAAAGCGCACAGACAAAAAGGGGCATGGATATGGGTGAAGAAATGGGCTTTTCGTGGGCGTTCTGAAATTTATGTGCATAGTTATAGAATATGACTCAATGCACCTAAATCTACACTCTGGGATTTACACCGCATTTTCATTGGTGTAAATGGAGGCACATAATTTTAGGCAGTGAGCTATCAACCAAGTGTATTCTATATATCGCACCTAATTCTAGGCACTGCTTATAGAATACACTTAGTCGGCATTGATTTCCACGCCGATTTTTTTTAGGCACCATATATAGAATCTCTCCCTATATGTTTTCAGCTGACTACCTTGCTGACTTCTTTAAATAGCTTGCAGCTTGAGACAGTGTCAAAATGAAGTGTAAAAATCTTGCTGCCATGTGGAGATTTTAGTAGCAAGAAAGATGAGTGAGGTTTATTTTTAGAAACAATTACTTTTGTAAAATAACTCTCCTCCCTGGAGAAGCAATGAATAGAAGTTCTATTTAGATTTTCTGAATGCTTTTAATGAGTGATAATGCAATTTTCTTTTGCTAAAACTTAGTTGATTCCTATGAATACACATCTTGGAGTTTAGTAGTAACATTAGGATTTAGGAAATTGAATTATCTGTTCCTAGTTTAAATAGAAACAGAGAAAAATGGTAGCAGATAAAGACAATACAGCCAATCCAGTCTGCTCATCCCTGTATCCCATCTTCCAATTCATGATTATTGTTATTTTTTTTGGAAGCTTGTAGGGTTTTTATCCCCCTAGTGATCACCTCAGTCCTGTTGGGAGGTTCTGGGATCCCTAACTGGCCTTGGGGCTGGAGGGATTGGCTTCCACTAGAGTAGAACCTTTATGCTGTTAACTGGTTGATTGGTTGATTAGAATCTACCAATTGTCATGAGTGTCACCTTCCCTTCCTTCCTTGGCTTAGGAGCACCACTTCAGCCCTCATTATTTTGTTAGTTGCATTTACATTAAATAGTTTGATCCTAACTTAGGCTTTTGCACTATCCCCACACTTCAACCAACATACATTCCCATAATTATAATTAATTGCCATTCAGACTAAGGAGTAATGGCAAAATATGGCCATATCTTTATTTAACACAGAATTTCTTTAATATTCTATCAATATAAGAAAACAATATGTAATACAGCTTAAATGTATATGACTAGCTGGTACCATACTAGCTATAAGTGCTCCCAAAATTTGTCCATATCCTCCTCCACTCAGCTTATGCCAGCAAAGCTTATCAAATGCCTGTTTCTTTGAAGGCATGAATAAACATGTCAATAGGTGAGCCAGTTGATGGCGGCTCAGTATCTGCCTCTCTGTCTAACCTTCCTGTCTCTCTCAGTTGTACCTCCATGGCATTGCCAGACGCAGCAGCAATTCATGTTCGCTGCCTACGCTGGCCCTGCAGGCTTCTCTCTGCCAGTAAGAAAACAGGAACGACATCAGCGAGGACAGGAGTGGGAAAAGGGAAGGCTGCAGGGCCATCGCAGGCAGCGAATATGAATTGCTGCTGCCGCCAGCGACACCTCGGAGGTGCACTGAGGATGGTTATTCAGAGAGTGGGGGAGTTGCAGACATGTTGAGACCAGGGGCAGAGGAGGTGGGAGGGAAAAGGGAAGAGATGTTGAATGTGGCGATGGAAGGGAAGGTTAAACCCCCCTGCACTTTATATATCTACAGAAGGGGGGCGACATTAGAAGGGCAAGGGAGATTTAGAGCTATGAGGGGCCAGAAGGGCCCACCCAATTTAACTCTGAGCCCATCCAAATAGCAGGTCTGGTTACACCACTGGCACAATTTACTACTACTAGTAATCATTTCTATAGAACTACTAGATGTATGCAGCACTGTACACATTATATACAGGTACTTTCTCTGTCCCTTGAGGGTTCACAATGTAAGTTTTTTTTGTACCTAGGACAATAGAGGGTTAAGTGACTTTCCCGAGGTCACAAGGAGCTGCAGTGGGCATCGAACCCAGGTTGCCAGGATCAAAGTCTGCTGCACTAACCATTAGGCCACTCCTCCACTCCTGCCAACAAAGCTTATCAAATGCCCATGTCTTTGAAGGTGTGAATAAACATTTAAATAAAGGTGAGCCAGTTGATGGCAGCCCAGTATCTTTACAGTATTCTATAAGTTACACATGTAAATGGGAGCCTGGCGCTACTCCATCCATATATACTCTCCCATGATATAGGCCCTTACATAATAGTGCCCTTGCACGCACCCTGCTGGCACTGTCACAGGTAAGCGTGCACTTATGCACATTTGTTCTAGTATTTTAGACATGCACACAAAAGGGCATGTGAATGCACACACCTAGAACCCGATACTCGGGCAGCAGAGATCAGCGTTTTGCTGATCATCACTGGTGTTAAATCCAGAAATTCAGTGCCAGGCCATGTCCAGGCACTGGCATTGAGTTTTTGGGTTTCTGGAGCCAGCTAACACATAGCCAGTCCTAGGTATACAGTTAACCCAGCTGGTTAAGTGCTGAATGTCAGCACTTAACCAGCCAAGTGCCAACGCCACCCCTGGAACACTCCCAAAATAGCCAGTTGTCAGTTCAGTGCTAACTGGTTATTTTCAATGGCACGAACCAGTTAAGTGCTGCTGAAAATTAGCGGTTAGCTCCAAACAGGTATCTAAGAAAATAACCTTTCAGCGAAAGGGTGGTGGATGTGTGGAATGGCCTTCCAGTGGAGGTTGTGGAGACGAGGACTGTGTCAGAGTTTAAGAAAGCATGGGACAGGCATGTGGGATCCCTCAAGAAAGGAAGAGTTAGTGGTTACTGAGGATGGGCCATGTGGCCCTTATCTGCCGTCATGTTTGTATGTTTCTGTGTTAACCAGTCAGGAGCTGTTTCTGGCCAGTTAAATCACTTTGAATACTGACCCCCCTAGTTTATAGACGTCCTTTATATATTTTGTTTTCCTTTGTGCCTCTCCCTCTGTCCTATTCTTTTGATCATTTTTGCCTTTGTCTTTAGCTTCCTTGCTCGCTGTGCAGATCAAGCTGCCATCCCTCTCTTATTCTTCTCCTCCCTTCTCCTTCCTGACTGTGAGCTCATTGTTTGATCTCAGAAACAATCTCAGCAAGTCCATCCATTTAAGGAGTCTAAAATCTGAGCTTTTAGACCCTTTAGCAAAGGAGTAGGACAAAAACAGAATCACAGCATTGGCATCAGAACTACTGGCAACATCAGCTTAAAGGACATATGAAGAGCATCGTGGCAGTCGGGGGGTGATGATGGTGAATATTTTTATCAATGATCTAAAGAAAGAAATGAATCATAGCATAGCATCTCTGATCGATGGACCTAACTGTGTTTTACTGTCATACAGCTGCAGGACCAACGGTTAGAGTGATAATTAATACGTAGGCAGAGAAGTGAGGTTTAATTTCAACTCATGTATGGTAATGCATGTCAGTCACAAGAGAAAGCAAGTACATTCTAAAAAGGACGGTGAAAAATAGGTGCCAAAAATGTGAGTGCTAAGGTAGTATTCTATAATGGCAAGTTTCTGTGCCAAGTCTGTTATAGAATGCTAGCATAATTTGGCAATACAGTGCCTAAATGTTGGTGTAAATGCATGCATAACACCTGATCTGTGGCAGGAGTAAATGTTCACAACTAAATGCAGCTCCATACTTGCACATCTGGTTCCCAGTCCATTATTGTGTCTTTTAAAAAAAAAATCTCTGCTTAATCCACAAGGCCTACCGTACCCTATACCCCTACTAGGGACTTGAGGTCCAAGACTCCTGTTGACTGGTGTTGTCAGGTCCTAAACTTGCTCAAAATGAATCAGCAAGGCATTCAGCTTTAATTATTTAACCCCTAGACCAGGGGTTTTCAACCCAGTCCTCAGGGCACACCCATCCAGTTGGGGTTTTAAGGAACTCATTGAATTCAATGGAGATATCCTGAAAACCCCGAAAGGCTGGGTGTTCCCCAAGAACTGGGTTGAAAACCTCTGCCCTAGACTCTGAAATGACCTACCTCCTCATATTCACATGGAGCACTCCTTTCCAGAATTTAAAGAATGCTCTGAAAACCCACTGGCCTTTAGTGGTTTGTCAGACTGGCCGGCCCACTGCCCGCAACTGAACTCAGGGGGCCTTTTAAAAAGATGTGGTAGCATTTTTAGCGTGTGCTAAACACTAGAGACACCAAGAGGAATATATAGGCATTACTAGCATTTAGTGCACGCTTATTTTTAGCTTGCACTAAAAATGCTACCGCGCCTTTGTGAAAGGACCCCTCAGTTATGTATTTACTCTCTTGGGGTGAATGATTTTAATCTTCTGTCTTGAGCTTTTGGTGTTCCTTTCGTACATGTTTTTTTAAATATTTGTATACCGCCTCGACCCTGTTGCCGGAATTAGGCAGTATATCAAATCCAGAATAAACATAAACAACAGACTGTATTCTAGAAAGTGCATGCTGAACCCTGCCCATTTCCCCCTCTCACGTGAACACCCTTTTGCAGTTATGCACTGGATCACATGATGGTGTAGCCTATGAAACTTTGTAAGTCTAAGTGCTTTGAAAATGAGCCCCGTTACGTCGCCAAATTACAGAAATATTGCCATTTCATCACTATTTTTGCACGTATCTGCTGTTGTAGCATGGAAGTTATGCATCAAATTGGTGCCTAATATTTGCTGTACTATATAGCATAAAGGGATGAATGTAGGATTACTTGCTAACATTAAGAAAATGACCTGGATATATTAATTGATGATAATGATTTGGCGGCACAAAATTTAATTTTGGCTTTTTCAAGTTTGAGAGGGGTCAGACTGATTGTTCAGATATTTTTTTTAAGGTACTAATACTGGTGGAGAACTCTACTCAATGACAGGCACAAAGACCCAACTTGTACTAAAATATGGAATGCCTTGCCCATTCAAATTAGATGATCTAGTTCTTATTCGCTGTTTTGTAAAAATTTAAATCTTATTTATATTCTGTAAATGACATTTTCTGTTAGGATTCAAGCATGAATTACAATTAAAAGACCGACCTCCACAAACGGAGTAAATTACAACTTACACCGAAAAGAATATACTTTAAACTATTTAAACTTTTCGGCGTAAGTTGTAATTTACTCCATTTGTGGAGGTCGGTCTTTTATTGTAATTCATGTTTGAATCCTAACAGAAAAATGCGGAATATAAGACTTTTTATATACTATACTATATTACAGTATAGTATATACAGTGGGGGAAATAAGTATTTGATCCCTTGCTGATTTTGTAAGTTTGCCCACTGACAAAGACATGAGCAGCCCATAATTGAAGGGTAGGTTATTGGTAACAGTGAGAGATAGCACATCACAAATTAAATCCGGAAAATCACATTGTGGAAAGTATATGAATTTATTTGCATTCTGCAGAGGGAAATAAGTATTTGATCCCCCACCAACCAGTAAGAGATCTGGCCCCTACAGACCAGGTAGATGCTCCAAATCAACTCGTTACCTGCATGACAGACAGCTGTCGGCAATGGTCACCTGTATGAAAGACACCTGTCCACAGACTCAGTGAATCAGTCAGACTCTAACCTCTACAAAATGGCCAAGAGCAAGGAGCTGTCTAAGGATGTCAGGGACAAGATCATACACCTGCACAAGGCTGGAAAGGGCTACAAAACCATCAGTAAGACGCTGGGCGAGAAGGAGACAACTGTTGGTGCCATAGTAAGAAAATGGAAGAAGTACAAAATGACTGTCAATCGACAAAGATCTGGGGCTCCACGCAAAATCTCACCTCGTGGGGTATCCTTGATCATGAGGAAGGTTAGAAATCAGCCTACAACTACAAGGGGGGAACTTGTCAATGATCTCAAGGCAGCTGGGACCACTGTCACCACGAAAACCATTGGTAACACATTACGACATAACGGATTGCAATCCTGCAGTGCCCGCAAGGTCCCCCTGCTCCGGAAGGCACATGTGACGGCCCGTCTGAAGTTTGCCAGTGAACACCTGGATGATGCCGAGAGTGATTGGGAGAAGGTGCTGTGGTCAGATGAGACAAAAATTGAGCTCTTTGGCATGAACTCAACTCGCCGTGTTTGGAGGAAGAGAAATGCTGCCTATGACCCAAAGAACACCGTCCCCACTGTCAAGCATGGAGGTGGAAATGTTATGTTTTGGGGGGTGTTTCTCTGCTAAGGGCACAGGACTACTTCACCGCATCAATGGGAGAATGGATGGGGCCATGTACCGTACAATTCTGAGTGACAACCTCCTTCCCTCCGCCAGGGCCTTAAAAATGGGTCGTGGCTGGGTCTTCCAGCACGACAATGACCCAAAACATACAGCCAAGGCAACAAAGGAGTGGCTCAGGAAGAAGCACATTAGGGTCATGGAGTGGCCTAGCCAGTCACCAGACCTTAATCCCATTGAAAACTTATGGAGGGAGCTGAAGCTGCGAGTTGCCAAGCGACAGCCCAGAACTCTTAATGATTTAGAGATGATCTGCAAAGAGGAGTGGACCAAAATTCCTCCTGACATGTGTGCAAACCTCATCATCAACTACAGAAGACGTCTGACCGCTGTGCTTGCCAACAAGGGTTTTGCCACCAAGTATTAGGTCTTGTTTGCCAGAGGGATTAAATACTTATTTCCCTCTGCAGAATGCAAATAAATTCATATACTTTCCACAATGTGATTTTCCGGATTTAATTTGTGATGTGCTATCTCTCACTGTTACCAATAACCTACCCTTCAATTATGGGCTGCTCATGTCTTTGTCAGTGGGCAAACTTACAAAATCAGCAAGGGATCAAATACTTATTTCCCCCACTGTACCTGTTGGCATATATTTCTGGGGCAATTTATAACGGTTTTTTTCCTCCTGAAAATCTTAGTTAGATGTGGAAAAAGCCTTTTATAATATTGTACAGAGGGATGCACATATAAAATTAGGCATTCCTGGGGGGGTGGAGGCAAATATATGATATGTACCATGCATTTTTAAAAAACACCTGGGTAAAAGCATAAGATAAACATCTGAATTTACACGCTACTACAGCTGTTTCTAGGAGTGAATTTTATAAAGACACATGTTGCCTTCCTAAATAGATGCCTGTTTCTCAACTTTCTACCTAGATGTCCATTTATAAAGCAGCAGAAACAAAGGATGCAAATGTTATTCATGCATTATATATTTACGCCTTAATTAGAATTCAGTTTTGGACATTAGTCCTCACAGGGATGATATCCACAGGCAGTGAACATCAGGGCTTCCGAGAGACAAATCAGGGCTCAAGGCAGACCCCCACCCCTGCTCACTCCCCCTACCCTGCAAAGTCTCCCCCCTCCCCCAAGCCTGCTTACTTGCTTAATACTTGTCTCCTGCCGGACCACGTTAACTCTTCTCTGCTGCACAGGTCCTTCTTCCTGCCAAGTCCCCTCCTGTGTTTGCAGAAACAGGAAGTATTTCACACAGGAGGTAGACTAAGGCAGGAAGAAGGACCTGTGGCCAGCGGAGCAGAGATAACACAGGAGACAAATCGCCGAGCCCTGGGGAATCTTGCCCCCCACCTTCTCGGTGGCCCTGGTGAGCATTACGAAAGAGGAACACTACTGAAAGAATATATGGGCTTATGAATACTGAATGATAGTCCAAAACGGGCTTTTTCTCTTAGGGCTAGATAGTATTTCGGTAGTGATCAGCATTTTGCTGACCATTGCTGGTGTTAAACTTCAGAAAATAGATGAAACAGATTTCATTGCAATCAAAGAAGACATTTTATTACCTAGGAATGGTAAAATTTTAGAAAGGTTTGCCAATGGTGACAGTCATGGTTATGACATTTCCTAAAGAGGTAATGCTCGCCAATGCATTAACATATGTTGTTTGTTGCAGGGACCATTGTATGTTAAGTGTAGCATACATTCAATGTTAATAAGTCATCCATAAATACCTCTGAAGTAGCAAGTTGAAAAGTCCATTCTCTAAGCATGGCACAAAGGCATGTGTACAGTGTGTGTGTGTATGGATAGTGGCTTTGTGAGGTCTGAGTGGCTGGATAGCTGCCAAAATGGGGTAAGTTATGTGAGTGTTGGGGAGTGTGGCTCATGTAAGAACATGGTCAGGGTGTGTGGGGTCTCTGTAGGTGTGATATGTGCCAGTAAGTACACAGGAGGGGGCTTGGGAGGAAGTGAGCTAGTGTGTGGATGAGGGTGAGAGGAAAAACAACCCCTCCCTTCTTTCCTTCCTTCTTTCCCACTCCTCTGTAAGCCTGTCCTTCCCTTCTCTTTCATCCTGCCCCCTCTTCTCTCTCTAACCCTACTTCCCCTTCCCCTTCACATTGTCCCCTTGCTGCCTCATTTCTTCCCCCTTCTCCCATATACACACTGTTCTTTCCTATCTTTGTTAGTGCAGGCCAGTCTTTGAGGATGGGGACTGGGGAATCCTGCCAGCATTTTAAACTACTGTGCTGTGAGTCCCAGACAATCTTCATTGCAGAATCTCCCTGACACTTTAAGAGCAGCAGATAAAGGAAACAGTAGCTATGGTGCAATTTCCAGGTCATATGCTGCTCCTCTAGGGTCAGTTCTCTTCAGTAGGTGAGATGGGGTCCCCAGCATCACTGCCATCTCTTCCTCTAGGCCCAAGGCAGCAATCTCCATCAGTGAAGCAGGATGAGGCCAGTGGTTTTACCTTCTTAAGAGGACAGCCTCATGGAGCAGCAGTTGTAGGGGGTCAGCAGTGCATGCACCTTCCAGCTCCTTTCCAGAGGCACCAGGACATTCCCAGTTATGTATAGTGATGGTTCCCTTGTGGGTCAGATACAGAGAGGCACAAGCAAGCTGCAACAAAAGTCCAAATGTCAGAAAAGGAGCAGCCAAAAAAAGCAATCTTTTATGACAAGGTGTGTTATGTACTGTCCTACCACACAGGTGTTTCAGTCATTACACAACATGCTTCACAAGCTGGACTGCCTGCCTCAAGAGCACATTCAGTCCTTATAATAATAGGAACAAGTGACACACATTGAGACTGGGTGTTCAGTGCATAGTGATTGCCTGTGCTGGACTTTTCGAGGCCAGTATGAACTGCTTCAAAATTTAAAGTAAAAACATTCATTTTTGTACATAGCACAACCTTGTCACAAAAGATTGCTTTCTAAAATACATTTCTTATTCTACAGCCATTAGTTAGTGGCTCTGGCTGCTCCCTTTCTGATATTTGTCCCTTGTGGGTCAGGCTGTGTCTGCAAAGCCATACAACTGCGCCTCCATGCTTTACTTGAACATATTCCACATTTTAGCATTGTGCAAAGGGAAAACGTTTTTGGCTTGTTTTTGGAAAATTTGGGGCTTTTTTTCCCTTGATTTTCATTGATATTTTGTTTTGGTTCATTTCACACTTTTATATTGCTTAAATAATTTAACCTACATTAGAAATGGTTATTTTATGGAAATCAACTTCACATATGTTAATTTGTAGCTTGATGACCATTACATTTATTTTGTTCAAACTTTTTTTTTTTAACTGAATGCATGTTAATGGATGCACATCCCTGCTAAATTACAAACCAAAGCTCCAGACATGCCTCCATCTGGATATAAGTAAACCCTCTTTCAACTTCCAAATTGTATCTTCTGATCCAGCAGTTTCTCTGCTCTGCTTTTTTCCCTTGCAGTAGCTCACGCATTTACTTCAGGTCATTTCTGTTATTACCTCTCTGTTCTGTAGCTACTCCCTTCTTTCTGATTCGTCCTTTGCAAAGGTTCATCAAACTATGTTTCATAGCTATATTTTCCAACAGTCCTGTGCTTTCTCTTTCTTCTGTATGGTCTCCAAGAAAGCTACTCTTCATTTTTCCTTCCTTCCTCCCTCTCATCATTCCCTGTGGAGCTTTCTCTAAAACTCCATAGGTCCCCTGCCCTCCAAGCCTGACTCCAAGAGGATCAGTCCCAGGCATTCCCACCCCTCTCCAGGCTGCTAACAATCTCAGTATTTCTTTTTCAATTTGTGTCTGTTTTATGTTGGAGTCGATTAATAACAGTGTAACATACATGGTAGGACATACACGAGATTTATATTTTGTCATTGAGCAATACAAGATGAATCCTGGAACAAGGGTACTGATAAAACCAGTTTCCTCGTCAATTTATAATTTGGTTACATGTTGGTTTCTGTTAGCACATTCTGGTGCAGATGGTTCAGTTTCAACTTTTGAGTCCTGCGGTTCGTATGATATCAATTTTCTTAAATGAGTTTGACTTCCAGAGTTAAATGATTTCGAAGTGCAACATCTTGAAGTAGCAATAGGTACTCACCTGCTATAATACTTTATTGGAGTCTTTAGATAGCACCATTAAAGACTTGATATATTAAACGCTTCCATATAGTCCCCTGGTTTAACGAAGATTTGAAGGTACAAAAATATTTATTATGGAGGAAGGGTTTAATGTCATTACTCTGATTCTTACTTCTTAGAGGGTTATCAGTTAGGTTTATGAGCTTATCAGGAAGCTACTAGGTTAGCAAAAAAGGAATATTATAGTGGTATTATACAGTTCTACAGAACTTTTTTAAGTAGTTAAATTATCTTTGAAAAGTTCTGTTTTTGGACATTCCTTTCTGCCCATTTTATCTTGTCATAAGAACATAAGCATTGCCATCCTGGGAAAGACTATCAAGCCCAGTATCCTGTTTCCAACAGTGGCCAATTCAGGTCACAAGTATCTGGCAAGATGCCAAAACATTAATACAGATTTTATGTTGCTTATCCAAGAAATAAGCAGTGAGTTTTCTCAAGTCCATCTTAATAATGGCTTATGGACGTTTAGGAAATTATCCAAACCTTTTTAAAACCCTGCTAAGCTAACTGATTTTACCACAGAAACTGGAAAGTGAGCAGTTTGAGAAGAGGATAAGATCAAGACAGTGGCCATTATGGTGAGTGGGGGCAGTGGAGCACAGTTGAAGATTGAAAGAGGATGTTAAAGCAAGAATCTGCGAAGCATAAGAGTCAGAGGGATCATTAGCATGAATGTTAAAATCCACAAGAATGAGGGAAGGATATGAAGGTTCAAGTAGCTTCATTGTGTGCCCCCTAGTCCTAGTATTTTTGGAAAGAGTAAACAAGCGATTCACATCTACCCATTCCACTCCACTCAGTATTTTATAGACTTTTATCGTATCTCCCCTCAGCCATCTCTTCTCCAAGCTGAACAGACCTAGCCTCTTTTGCCTTTCCTCATAGGGAAATCATCCTATCCCCTTTATAATTTTCATCGCCCTTCTCAGTACCTTTTCTAATTCCACTATATCTTTTTTGAGATTTGGTTACCAGAATTGCACACAGTATTCAAGGTATGGTCACACCATGGAGCAAATACAAAGATATTATAATATTCTCATTTTTTTCTCCATTCCTTTCCTAATAATTCCTAAAATTCTGTTTCTTTCTTAGCCACCACTGTACACTGAACAGATGGTTTCAACGTATCATCAACGATGACACCTAGATCCTTTTCCTGGGCAGTGACTCCTAATGTGGAACCTTGCATCACGTCTTCAAAACTCTATGGCTTTCCAATTTACTGTGGGGCCCTTCTACTAAGGCATGTAGGTGCCTACACACATACAATGTGCATGAAATTGGAACTACCGCCCGGCTAACGCGTGCCCCGGGCAGTAATTCCATTTTTGATGCACGTCCAAAACACGTGGTAGAAATTTTGTACCGTGTGGTGCTTACCCGGTGGCGATCGGCAGTGTATACATACTGATGATTGCCGCCGGGTAAGCGGTAAGGTCTCATGCCAAAAATGGACCCGCACTGGTTTTAATTTTGTCGCACATCCATTTTCGGCCACAAAAAAGCTCTTTTTTGCAGGTGCGCTGAAAAATGGGCCTGCGCGTGTCCAAAACACGTGCCCACACATACACAGGCTATTTTTTGGTGCACCTTAGTAAAAGGGCCCCTGTATGTTGGAAAGCCATGGCATTTTACAGATGTGGTACGATTCTTATCGCTGCCCCATTCTTTCATTTAACTTATTTCCCCACGCTGAAGAAGATAAATGCAATATTTGTGCAGTGATGCTTTCAGTTGTCAATATTTGAATCCAATTTGCAATAAAGAGCATTGTCATACTTTATATGTTCGTTTTGAGCGTACAGACTCATATTGACCCCTGAGGCAGGCATTGGTATACTGAAAAACACGGCCCATGTCGGGTCTATTAATAAAACGACTCTTGATTGTTCCAGTCTTAAGGCCCATTTGTGCTTCTTTCTTTCTTGCTGGTTCTGCACTTCTGAACCCTCTCTTTACTTCACTGGTATCTCTACCATATCTTCCTCAGTGAAGAACAAAGAAAAGAACTAATTTAATCTCTCTGCTATGGGCTTCTATTCCCTGAGTGCTCATTTTACCTCTTGGCCATCTAGCGGTCCAACTAATTCTTTTACCAGCTTCTTGCTTCTAATATACCTAAAAAAGCTTTTACTATGTGTTTTGCCTTCAACTCAGTCTTCTTTTCAAAGTCTCTCTTTGCCTTCCTTATGAGCACTTTAAATTTGACTTGCCACTCTTTATTCTTTCCTATTATTTTCAGTCAGATTCTTCTTCCATTTTCTGAAGGATTTTCTTTTAGCTCTAATAGCTTTATTCACCTCACTTTTTAACCATGCCAGCTGTCATTTGGCCTTCCTTCCTCCTTTTTCAATACATGAAATATATCAGTTCTGGGCTTCCAGGATGGTCTTTTTGAATAGAATCCACACCTGACATAAATTTTTGATCTTTGCAGCTGCTCCTCTGTTTGTTTGTTTGTTTTGTTTTTTTTATATCATTCTCATTTTATCATAGTCTCCCTTTTGAAAGTTGCATGCTAATGTATTGGATTTTTAGTGTATATTTACTCCAGGGATTATATAAATCTGATCGTGTTAAGATCACTGTTATCAAGTGGCCCCAGCAGCATTACCTCATGCACCAGATCATGCTCTTCACTAAGGACTAGGTCTAGAATTGTTCTCCCTCTTGTTGGTTCTTGAACCTGCTGCTCCATAAAGCACTCCTTAATTTCATCAAGGAATTTTATCTCCCTAACATGCCCTGATGTTACATTTACCCATGATTTTGTAGACCTCAATCATATCTCCCATCAGATGTCTCTTTTCCAAGCTAAAAAGCCCTAATCTCTTTATCCTTTCTTTATATGAGAGGAGTTCCATCCCCTTTATCATTTTGGTCACTCTTCTCTGAACCTTTTCTAATTCCACCATATCTTTTTTTTTTTTTTACCACCATGGAGCAATACAGAGTGGAGGAGTGGCCTAGTGGTTAGGGTGGTGGACTTTGGTCCTAGGGAACTGAGGAACTGAGTTTGATTCCCACTTCAGGCACAGGCAGCTCCTTGTGACTCTGGGCAAGTCACTTAACCTTCCATTGCCCCATGTAAGCCGCCATGAGTGGGAAAGCGCAGCGTACAAATGTAACAAAAAAATAAATAATATTCTTGGTCTTATTTAACATCTCTTTCCTAATAATTCCTAGCATCCTGTTTGATTTTTTTGCCACCGCATCATACTGGGAAGAAAATTTCAGCATACTGTCTACAGTGGCATATAGATCTTTTTCTTGGGTCCTGACCTCTAATTTGGATCCTAGCATCATGTAACTATGATTTGGATTATTCTTCCCGATGTGCTTCACTTTGCATTTATCCTCATTAAATTTCATCTGCCCATCTTTCTGGAATATGCTCACCCTTCCCCAGATGGTTTCTATAATAAGATTTCTTTGATTGTGGATTCACTGGGTGTAAGGGACCCCTCTACTACTACTACTTAACATTTATAAAGCGCTGCCAGGGTTACGCAGTGCTGTACAATTTAACACAGAGGACAGTCCCTGCTCGAAGGAGCTTACAATCTAAAGGTCAAAAAAGTGCAGTCAATCAAATTGGGGGCAGTCTAGATTTCCTGGATAGAGGTACAATGGATAGGTGCCGAAAGCGACATTGAAGAGGTGGGCTTTGAGCAAGGATTTGAAGATGGGCAGGGAGGGGGCTTGGCATATGGGCTCAGGAAGTTTATTCCAAGCATAGGGTGAGGCGAGGCAGAAAAGGCGGAGCCTGGAGTTGGCGGTGGTGGAGAAGGGTACTGAGAGGAGGGATTTGTCCTGTGAGCGGAGGTTAAGGGTAGGAGCATAAGGGGAGATGAGGGTAGAGAGGTAATGAGGGGCTGCAGATTGAGTGCATTTGCAGGTTTTTTTTTTTTTTTGGTTACATTTGTACCTCGCGCTTTCCCACTCATGGCAGGTTCAATGCGGCTTACATAGGGCAATGGAGGGTTAAGTGACTTGCCCAGAGTCACAAGGAGCTGCCTGTGCCTGAAGTGGGAATCGAACTCAGTTCCTCAGTTCCCCAGGACCAAAGTCCACCATGCTAACCACTAGGCCACTCCTCCAGTCCAGTCCAGGTTAATAAGAGAAGCTTGAATTGTATGTGGTATCTGATCGGAAGCCAATCAGTCCATATAGTGAAGCAGGAATGTTGGACAGATTTTCTTCTTGTCTTCTGCTCAACAAGTCTCAGAGATAATAAAAAGTCTAAGGCCCACTTCTAACGTGTTCGATGTTTGCTCACCAGTGACCACTAAGCTGTGGAAAAAGTGGCCTGTGGCAGTGCAAGCATGTCTTTTGGGCACGTGCTGGAAAAAGGGCCTTATTTTTAAGGGGCCAGATAATGGACGAACGGCAAAATAAAATCTAGCGAGTGTCCATGTTCGGCCTGAGCCCTTACCGCCACCCATTGACTTAGTGGTAAGGTCTCACATGATACCCAGGTTGTAGGCATGCAGCACACGTCCACTGCCATTTACCACTGGGTAAGCGCCACATGGTATAGAAAATATTTTCTACCACGTGTTTTTGGCGCATGCCAAATTCAGAATTACTGCTCGGGGGCACCCGGTAGCTGGGCGATAATACTGATTTGGCGCACACTGGATGCGAATAGGCCTTTATGCGCCTTTGTAAAAGAGTCCCTAAGCTATTAAAGGGGAGACAGCTACTTAAATATGCTGAAACAAAGTATGTCAGTGAAACCCTACAGAGAAATAAGCAGAACAGCACTAAGGTGTGTCAGATTTCACTATCTTCCAAGGAAAGCATTTATTGTTCCAAAGACTGGCGAAACTGTGGCCATTTTCTAAAGCTTAGCACATGCTAATAGACATTATTATATGCTAAATGCTGCATGTCCTCTATCTATGGGGCCTTGTGGCATTTAGCACACATTAATGTCAATTAGAGTGTGCTAAGCTTTAGTAAAATGGCCCTTATGTTAGCAGCAGGGACATAGCTAGGTGGGGCCATGGGGGCATGGGCCCCCACAGATTTAGCCCTGGCCCCCTGCACTTTCTACCCCCCCTCCCGCCGCCGCCACCAGGTACCTTTGCTGGCAGGGGTCCCCAACCCCTTAGTCTTCTTAAGTGCTGGTCTCCGGCGCGTTCGCTGATCTATGCTGTGAGTCCTGACTGATGACGTCCTGCATGTACGTCCTGCACGTTCCTTTAAAGAAACGTGCAGGATGTGCATGCAGGACGTCAGGACTCAAAGCACAGATCAGCGAACACACCGGAGACCGGCGCTGAAGAAGACTGAGGCTGGTGAGGGTTGAGGACCCCCACCAGCAGAGGTAGCTGGCGACGGCGGGGGAGGGGGTCGAAAGTGGGAGGGGGGGATCATCGGCGGCTGCGGGAGGCGGGCTAAAATGTGCCCCCACCTTGAGCTCTGGACCCCCCTCGAGGTCTGGCTACACTCCTGGTTAGCAGTAGTTGTCAATGGCTGCAGCAATAAACAGCTCAAAAGTAGATTGTACAAGTTTTCAGATGAAAGCCTAACTTTTGGGTATAATGATGCAGCTGATCTAGAGAGTAATGTTTTAAGCCGACACTGCTGCCAAATTAGTAAGTAGCTCCAAAGCAGAAGTTTGAGTGCCATTCCTACAAATTGAGCACGAAGAAACTTTAACACAGATACAGATGAGTTTTCTAATATTTTTTCAGGTTTTGTTTATGCTGCCTCAGAGGAAATGACTTGCAGGAGCTGGTATTTAATACAGCATATTTGCAGTATATGAATTTTTGCCAATGGGTCACCGAAAGAAAGGGCACAGATATTACCACTTTGATCCACATTCATTTTTTAATAGGTGGATATTTGGTGAGGGATTTGGGTATTTGTTGTTTTTGAAAAGGGTTCTTTGATTTACAGTATGGAGCAGTGCTGAATTTGGTTGATTATATTTGTCTTGAGCTCCAAATCTGAGGGTCCTTTTTTTGTTTTTGGAGTTTTAATGATGTAGCTGCATGTCAGCAATTAAGTCAACTAGCATATTTGACGGAGTGCCTTTTTTTTTCTTTCTTTTTTTTTCATTCCATTATATTTGTTTGAAATAAAAGTAATGTGAATGAAAAAGCCATAATAAAATAAAATACATGATGAAATATGATCAGCCCTGTCTCAGCCCAAAATGCCAGCACTGCAGAAATTAAAATGTTGGGTCCCTTAGGCTTGACTCCACTCCTTCGATGCATCTTACCTCATCTGTTAGAAAAAAAAGAGGAATGGGACCTGTGCAGAACCAGTAGAAGATGCAAAGTCAGCAAATGTGGTCCAAGAAGGAAGAACAGCCGATGATGAAAGTTAATATTTTTTATTGAAGAACCACCTGACTTGGCCGAGTTTTGACAATAAAGCCTTCATCAGAGGTCTATAAAATCATACAAAATATGAAAATTAAAATCACAGACGACAAAAATGCAGCAAGGTATAAAAATAAACCATATATAGGAAAACAGAAAACATATCAAAATGTATGCACTGTTACCATGAGATTCTGCGATAATAAATACAAAGGACGCACGATAGGACACAATCGTCCTAAAATAAACAGAAAAGAGATACCTTATACATGTTGAAACAATGATATATTGTTAACATATATAAAAAAAGTTATCTAAACTAGGCAAAAACAGACCCGCATAAAACACATTCCTTTCTTTATGGGGTTCATCTTATGCGGTTAAGTGCTGAATATTGGACTTAACCGAATAAGATTTAGGGGGTCTTTTATTAAGCCATGGTAGAAATCAGCTGGCAGTAAACACCAAGACACCTATAGGAATATAATGGGCATCTCGGCATTTTCCACCAACTGATTTCTACCATGAGCTAAAAATGCTACCATGGCTTATTAAAAGACCCCCTTAGCCAGCTGCCTACAATTGGATATTCCATGCTGGTGCCTGGACATGGCCTGCCATTGGATATCAGGGCATAAAGCTGGTGATGACAAAAAAAAAAAAGCTGGCCACCACTGGTTGAATATTGACCTCCTTAAATTTTAGTAGCAGGGCAAAGGGGCAGTGAGGGGTCCAAGCCACAGCTGGGGACTGTTTAGAAGAAGAACAACATTTAGGTTGGTTTTCTTTTTTTGTTCATTTGTTCTGTTTTGCAAAGGAAATGAAACAACACATTTCCCAGGTGATATTCAGCTTGCAGCAGTCAATGTTTTTGAAATGCTGCCTGCCACAGGCATTTTATAACTGATTATTCAGCGATGGGTCATCCCTGGATTCTGGTGCTAAATATTAAGGGATTTGGGCAGCCAGTGAAACTTATCCTTCATCCCCTGGTCTGCCCTGACACCAACTGGATAATGCTGAGGCAATCGAGCAGATATTCAGTGGCACTAGCTGATTAAATGTTGCTACGTTTCAGACCAAGTCCCAGTCAGCAGGAATTAGAGCTGACCCTACCCAATTCACTCAAACCGAGTACTGACGCCTTTCTGTTTTGTTTCAAATCAAAGCATATGCCTAATAATGTCTGCAACAGTAAACAGCATATTTGGAGGTTGAGATTGGCTGATTTTTGCTTTTCTTTACATTTCTTTCTCTCTCTCTCTCTCTCTTTCTCATATATTTATTTATTTATTTATTTGTTTTCTGCATTTATATCCCACATTTCCCCACCTCTTTGCAGGCTCAATGTGGCTTACAAATACCGTAGTGGCGTTCACCATTTCCGGAATAGAAATACAGAGTAATATTCCAGTAAAGAATTTAGAAAATACACAATAAAATTAGAAGAAAATAGATAAACAATTCATTTCAGGTATTTGAGAACAAGAGTATTTCTTACTTAAAGAAAGATATATATATAGAGAGAGAGTGCTTTTGGGGTCGTTTTACCAAGGTGTGGGAAAAGGGGCCCTGCGCTAGCTGCTGGGGCCATTTTTTCCACGCGCCAGTGCCCTTTTACTGCCTCAGGTACAAAGACCCCAGACACACATGGCCACCCATTGAGGTGGCGATAAGGACTCTCACGCTAACCCAGCGGTAACCAAACAGCATGCAGCGATGACGATTACCACCGGGTTACTGCCATGCAAACCATTTCCGGGGGGTTTATTGCTCCCCAGAAAATGGTGCGCGCTCAGGGCGGGACTATCACTGGTGGCTGCGTTGGGCTGGTGGTAGTCCTGGAAGAGTGAGCAATAAGCCTGCGTTGGGCTTACCACCGCTCTGTAAAAGGGCCCCTTAGATATTCAGAGGTGGGTTGGATTAATGCCAAATGAACTATGTAGCTGTGAACCACAAATAAAATAACTATCATAAGGTTTCATTCATGACTCTCCAGGATTTTTCCTCATTTTTTAATGCCTCCATTATTCTTACCTCTCTCCCCCCCCCCCCCCCTTCACACCGTCACACTCCAATCATGCAGCGTGGTCATTCCATGAACATTTCTCAGGGCAATTTGTATTTTTCAGTGCACTAACCTAATACTGATGAATGTTGCCTTTTTAACATCCCTAGCTCCTGCCACCTTGAGAGGTAGAGATTGGATCTGGTAGTAAAACATAATTACATAGTAGATTACGGCAGAAAAAGACCTGCACGGTCCATCCAGTCTGCCCAACAAGATAAACTCACATGTGCTACTTTTTGTGTATACCTTACCTTGATTTGTACCTGTCCTTTTCAGGGCACAGACCATATAAGTCTGCCCAGCACTATCCCCGCCTCCCAACCACCAGCCTCGCCTCCCACCACCGGTTCTGGCACAGACCATATAAGTCTGCCCAGCACTATCCCCGCCTCCCAACCACCAGTCCCGCCTCCCACCACCGGCTCTGGCACAGACCGTATAAGTCTGCCCAGCACCATCTCCACCTCCCGCCACCGCCAACACCTACAATCTTGTATCATACAAGAGTGCAGCATTGCTGATGAGTCATTAGTGAGGCCCTGTGTACAATTTTTAATGCTTAGATTTTTTATTTATTTTTTTTCATAGGAATGAAATAACATTCTGGTGCCATGACAAAAAAACCATGTGGAAGATCCGAAGAGCTCTTTGCCCGGATAAATATTATCCCAACAATTGGAAATAGTGGATGTCTAATTTAATACTTAAAACTACAATCCACATATGTTGGCACAAAGATGGCAAACTCATTACATAGGAAAGGAAGCAAATATTGCAGTGTGTATGAAAATTAGATACTGGATGCCTGATGTAGGTTTTAATTGTCAGGCTTTAAAAGACATTCATCCTTTTCTGTTATGGTACCAAGTCAGACATCTTTCTGAATCTTCCACTTGACTTCATTTTTCCCAATGCTTCTCCTGTTATGCTGTACTTAATGACTGCTTCATCTCTGCTAATTATCAGCCACTGTATGTTGGGTCATCTTTTTAAGTGACTTCTCATGTCACCCGTCTTTGTCTCTTTGCAACAATAAAAGCAAACATACTATTTCTGATCCAGCTTCCTGCAGTTAGCCGTGCTTCTAAAGGTTGCCTGCCTCGTTTCATACATATTAGAAGCACTCAGTGGATGAAGGTGGCATTAACATTGTATTTCATGAGGACAAAGAAACGAAACATAGAAGCTTTCTTTTCAAAAGAGGATTTCAACATGTGAGATGAGATTCAGCCTTTAAATGAAAGAGAAGAAAGCCGTCTTTCAGATGGTTCAAATATGATAAAACTGAAAAGCAATGAAAATATCTAAAGGACTGTAGAAAATATATGTATATATTTTTAGACTACACTGGTTAAAAGTAGAGGTGTGAATCCAATTCAAAGTAGCTTGCCAAGTTTATAAATGTGTTTACGGAATGAACTCAGATATGGTGATAAAATTATTACCATCTCCAGATTGAGAAAAAATTTAAGAAGTACTAAAAATTTATGGGCCCTTTTACTAAGCCACATAGGTGCTTACGCGAATCCTACGTGTGTCACTTTGAACTACTGCCCGGCTACCATGTGGCACAGCCGGTAATTTCATTTTTTACATGCCTCCACTAAGCACACCAGAAAATTTCCAGCGTGCAGCGCTAACCGGGCAATACTTAGCATTGTATGTGCGTAGACCATTACTGACTGGTTACCGTGTGAGACTTTACCGCTAGGTTAATGGGTGGCGGTAAGGTCTCAGGCCCAAGATGGACGCACACCAATTTTTTATTTTGCTGCTCATACATTTTTGGCCCAAAAAAGGCCTTTTTACCTGGTGCACTAAAAAAATGGACCTGCGCGCATCCAATAATGCATCAACACCAGCAGGCTTATTTTCTAAAGAGAAGGACGCCCATCTTTCGACACAAATCGGAAGATGGGCATCCTTCTCAAAGGGTCTCCCAAATCGGCATAATCGAAAGCCTATTTTGGGCGTCCCCAACTGCTTCCCATCACGGGGACGACCAACGTTCATGGGGGCATGTCAGAGGCATAGCGAGGGTGTGCCTAACAGATGGGCGTCCTCAAGCGATAATGGAAAAAAGAAGGGCGTCCCTGACGAGCACTTGGCCGACTTGGTCCATTTTTTGTTACAACCAAGCCTCAAAAAGGTGCGCGAACTGATCAGATGACCACTGGAGGGAATTGGGGATGACCTCCCCTGACTCCCCCAGTGGTGACTAACCCCCTCCCACCCTCAAAAAAACAACTTTAAAAACTTTTTTTGCCAGCCTGAAATGTCATACTCTGGTCCATTGCAGCAGTATGCAGATCCCTGGGAGGGGAGGTATGTGTGTGTCAGCGGAGGCATAGTGAAGGCGTGGACATCCTTCTTTCAAACGTTTTGGATGTCCTGAACTGCTCCCACCCCCCCACACAGGGACGGCCAAATTTCAAGGGAGTGGAGTGGAGGAGTGGCCTACTGATTAGAGCACTGGTCTTGCAATCCAGAGGTGGCTGGTTTAAATCCCACTGCTGCTACTTGTGATCCAAAATCCAAATAAATAAAGGGGGTGTCGGAGGCATAGCAGGCATGGACGTCCTTCTCACAGAAACATCCAGGCATGGATGTCCTTCTCACAGAAACATCCAGGCATAGGGTTACCATATATCCAGATTTCATCGGACATGTCCTCTTTTTGAGGACATGTCCGGGGCGTCCGGCAGGTTTTACCTGCCCGCCTGTTTGTCCAGATTTCTGGACAAACGGGCAGGTGAGCTGCGCCATGGGTCTCCCGTCCCCTTACTTACTATCTGCCCTGGTGGTCTAGTGACCTCTTTGGGGCAGGAAAGAGCCCCTTCTTTCCTGCCTGGAGTGCTGCCTGCCCTTGCCCCGGCTCGGGATTCAAAATGGCCACCAAGAGTTGAAGCGGCCTTGCGAGACTTCAACTCTCGGCGGCCATTTTGAATCCCGAGCCGAGACCAATAAGGATGCAGGGCAAGGCAGCGCTCTGGGCAGGAAAGAGGGGGCTCTTTCCTGCCCTGAAGAGGTCACTAGACCACCAGGGCAGATAGTAAGTAAGGGGAGGGGAGGTGAAAGGGGGGCAGGGGAGGGGACTATGTGACAAAGGGGAGGGGAGGTAATGGGGGGGCAGGGGAGGGGAATATGTGACCCTGGGGAGGGGAGGTGATGGGGAAATATGTGACCCTGGGGGAGGGGAGGTGATGGGGAAGGGGAGGGGAATATGTGACAGGGGCGGGGCGATGATGCGAAAGGGGCGTGGACGGGGCGGGACATATGTCCTCTTTTTAAGAGGACAAAATATGGTAACCCTATCCAAGCATGGATGTCCTCACAGAAACATCCACATTTTGGACGTCCTCAACTGCCCATCGCAGGGACGGAGGCAAAGAGAAGGACATCCTTCACCCATACTCTTAAAAAAAAAAAAAAAAAAAAAAAGACGTCCCTGACGAGCACTTGGACATTTTCACCTGGACTTGTATTTTTCTAAGGTTGTAGATGGCAATTTATTTAAGGTTGTAGACTGCTATTATACACGCAGCTTGCTGCATGTATGAAGTTGTCTTTGGCATACGCAGAGCAGCCATGCATAATGATAGGCAGCTCTGCATTGGCTTCCCCTCCTTAGGAAGGAAATTGCATGCAAATGAGCTGCTCACTGTTAGCTCATTTGCACACGATTTCCTTCCTAAGGAGGGGAAGCCAGTGCAGAGCAGCCAAGCATTATGCATGCCAAAGACGGCTTCATAAATGCAGACATGCTGTGTGTATCAGAGCAGGGCAGAGCAACCAACCATTATGAAATCGTGTGCAAATGAGCTAACAGTGAGCAGCTCATTTGCATGTGATTTCCTTCATGCATGCCCTTTCCTTTCCGAATCGCTAAGAGATCGGTAAGGGAAGGGCTTTTTCCGTTCAGTTAGTGCATCAGTTAGTCCACTGCAGTGCCCCCTAGGGTGCCCGGTTGGTGTCCTGGCATGTCAGGGGGACCAGTGCACTACAAATACTGGCTCCTCCCATGACCAAATGAGTTGGATTTGGTCATTTTTGAGATGGGCATCCTCGGATTCCATTATGACCGAAAACCAGGGACAACCATCTCTAAGGTTGACCATCTCAACATTTATGTCGACCATCTCTAAGGTCAACCTAAATGTTGAGATTTCGGCGTCCCCCACTGTATTATTGAAACGAAAGATGGCCGCCCATCTTGTTTCGATAATACGGGTTTCCACGCTCCTTCGTGGTATGACCTGCTAGAACGCCCTCAGGAAAACTTCAATTATGCCCCTCCATGCGGCTTAGTGAAGAGGGCCCTTAACCCTCCATTGCCCCAGGTACCAAAACTTAAATTGTGAGCCCTCTAGGGTCAGAGAAAGTACCTGCATATAATGTGTACAGCGCTGCATACGTCTAGTAGTGTTATAGAAATGATCAGTAGTAGTAGTACCTGTGGCAGAGAGGGAAAGAAAAAATAAAGGTAGGGGGTTCAAAGACTAAGAAGAGAGGTTTCCTGTGTGGATTACATGGTAAGCCTAGACTACTCTCTTTTCTCTGCAGGAAGAACTTAAAATATCAATGCTGAAATTCTCTTTTTCACTGTAACATGTGTAGTAGCCAGCTGGCCCTGATTTTGTTTTATTCAGCAGGTTTGTCAGATATATTGTTTCTTAAATTAAACCTTACTTTCATGTCTCTTAGGATTCAGTGCTTAATGCATTAATGAAATTCTCCCATTATGCAAATGAGAGAAAAATCTATAACAGTTGAACCTTTATTGCATATACTGTAAATTCCAGCACGTAAAGTCAATGCCAAGTATCTGTTGTTGACTTGAGCTTGCTTCTTTGTTGCACAACATGGGATAGGATACATAACAAATTTCCTTTCTCTCCAAGCCTTTGATTAAACGTTAACAGCAGTGAAAAGCAGACTGATTTTGAGGCTTAAGCTACAGTACAATAGAGGTAGCTCATGCAAGCCTATGGAGAAAGTAGAGGAAAGCAGTGGCCAATTAAACAGCAGCCCTGTACCAGCTAATAAGCGCAGGAGTGTTTCAAGCTGAAATCACACCCTGTGTGACATACCCCTACCCTGCCCACTCTTCCATAGCCAAGCTGAGGAGACAAGGGACAGGGAGAGAGTTTGCACTCCCATATCCCTTGCATCCTGCTTTGATGCATTGCTTGCACAGCCTTTGTGGTGGCTCTGATTAAGTTTCAGTGAGGGTCACTTTGGAGGACACAAACTTCCATCTCTCATGCCAGCCTGGGCCCCATGTGCTGCTGTAGAGTGCTGCCTGGGGAGAAGGGGCTATTAAGGGGAAAGATTGGGAAAAAGTACCATGGATACAATATGGAAAAATCAGATCTGGATCAACCTGAACAGCTGAAATGAAGCCACATAGCCAGTCCTAATAGAAAATCAGAAGGAACAAAAATGACAAAATATTCCTGTATTATAGACAGTTGCCAGTCGTAATCACTCATCAGATATTTATAATCCTCATGTGATGGAAAGGTGTGCTTCACAAAACCTCTTAATTTGATGAACAGCAGTACTGGTAAGGTAGATTACAGTTCACTATCCCATTTGATTAAACCTCAAACCTATATCACAGTAGTTGGTTTGTGCCCCCAAATTGGCAGGGAGATACAGAGAATAATGAAGTGAAGCCTGTGCAGAGTGCCAGATTCATTTCTGGCCACGTTGGGCAGGCTGGATGGACCATGTGGGTCTTTATCTGGCATTTGCTATGTTAGTATGAGCTGGACTTCGATCAGAATCTGATTTTGTGCAGTGAACAGCATCATTGTCAGCAATCTTTTCCCAGTCCCAATCTAAGGGGTGGAAGCCAATAAACCAGATCAATTGTTCCCAAGCCTGACCTTGTGACCCCAATCGGATATTGAAACCTAGAAAAATAGAAAATGTAGGCAGATGAAGACCATATGGCCTATCCAGTCTGGCATCCATACCATCTACTCTCCCTATCACTCCCTTAGGGATCCTATATACTTGTCACCAGCTCTCTTGAATTCAGACACTGTTTTTGTCTCCACCACATCCACGGGGAGGCCGTTCCACGAATTCACCACCCTTTCCATAAAGAAGTATTCCCTTGGGTTACTTCTGAATCTATCCCGTTTCACCTTCATGCTATGCCCCCTCATTCCAAAGCTTCCTTTCAGTTGAAAGAGATTTGCTTCCTGTGTATTTATGCCACATAGGTATTCAAATTTCTCTCCTATCTCCCCTCTCCCGCAGATTTTGGATATTCAGTGGTAACCACTATCTGGTTAATGCCCCTTAATATCTGGATTTTTTTTAAACCTAGAGCAGCCAGTGTTTTCTAATAATGCTGATCACCTCAATATTACCTCTGAATTGTCAAAATATCTTGACTGAAAACTCTACAGAGAAACTTCCTTATGTGTGTTTGTATAGTGTTGCATATGTCTGTTATTTATTTCATTATTATATGCTGACAAATTTATCTCACACATATAGCCTGTCTGGCTCTGAGGTCACGTGGACAGGCTTAGAAAACACCTTGCTATGGAATTTTTGAAAATTAACTCGCTGATGCATCTTTTCTCAACTCAGAACACACACAGCCAGTCTGGTTGTCAGGATGTCACAATGAATATACATGAGAGAGATTTGTATACACTGGCTTCCTCGAATCAAAATGTTTCTTATGCATATCCATTCAAGTTGATATTCAAAAACAAAGACAGCATTCGTTTAAAATTCCTTTATCTACTACACATGGAGTACCTATCTGTCTTGGACGCCAGTCTAAAAATTACTCAATTTATTCATACATGGACCTCATTAGTGAATTCTTACACCCCGGCTGCAAAGTGCTTTGCCCAGTGCCTTGCAATGTTGATTGCTTGAGTGTAGGTACCATCTTCTGCCCACTTAAACCATTGTGAATATAGGGCCCTATGTACATGAATGTGCATTCCACCCAGACTCTGCCCATGTGAATGCCTATCTGTAAACTATGTACCAACACATTTAGGTACCATGTTAGAGAATAGCTCAGAGCCCCAGTATATTGGCATTTATGTGCCTATGTGCTGGCATTTCTGGAACCCAAATCTTGGCAGCCTCTTTTTAGAATGTTTATCTGGTTAGAGGCTACTGCTGTCCAAATAAATGATTTTGAATATTATGCTGACTGTGGATATTCTGAAAATCTGACTGATTGGGCATGTCCGGAAGTTGGGGTCAAGAATTAGTGTGCTCAGAGGTGCTTGAATATACATTCATTTCCTTTTAAACACATGATTATTATTATTATTATTATTATTATTATTATTATTATTATATTAATGTTAACATAATATTCATAGTAGATCAATGCACCTTTTCCAAAGCTGCACTGAGGGGGTATATCAGCATTTTTATGGGGTGGTGCTTATGCTACCTAATATTGTTGTGAATCTACCTTTGAAAGTATTTATGCATAACTAAATGTAATGTTGGTAACATTCCCAGTTTGGTTTAATGGAACTGAAGTACATCTTTGAGTCTGGAGAGGGTCTATTTAAGCCAAGGAAAGAAAAGTAGATAGGTCCTTGTTACTGAGCAGTACAGTACACTTCATATTTTCCTGGCTGTTGAGGCTTTGAATTTGAACTTTCTGGATGACAGAGCTTTTATAAGCGGAGTTATTAGTATACAACTAAAGGAGGAAGCAAAAAAAAAAGTTAGTGAACCACAAAAGCTTTATTAAGATGGAGTGGAAGAGTAGCCTTAATGGATAGTGCAACGGGCTTTGATCCTGGAAACCTGGGTTTGATTCCTACTGCAGCTCCTTGTGATCTTGGGCAAGTCACTTAAGCCTCCATTGCCCCAGCTACAAAAAAACTTAGATTGTGAGCCCCCTAGGGACAGAGAAAGTACCTGTATATAATGTGTACAGCGCTGCGTACATCTAGTAGCACTATAGAAATTATTATTATTAGTAGTAGTAAGATGGGACCTGACACAGCCCATGTATCAGGGGTAAGTATCTCTCAGATCCAGTTCTATATAGACAAAGTGAAACACGTAAGTTGCAAGGTTTTAAAACCAACAAATAAAGCACTCATTAGGCATCAGTTCCAGTTGAGCAGCATAGAGCTTATAACATATGTATACTGCTTTATCTACATAATTGGATCTGAGAGATACTGACCCCTGAAACATAGGTAGTGTTAGGTCCCAACTCCTTAAAGCTTTTGCAGTTCACCAACTTTTGTCCAGGCCTGTTGTTTTTTATTTCCTGTTTCCCGTTGATCCTGTTGACATTTACCCTCTCTGCTGCTGTTGTTGTTCAGTATACAAATCAAAATTAAAAATGGCAATAAAATATATAGGTGTATGTGTTAAAAGATCAGATCAGATCTAAGCTGCAGTCACTCTAGATACTGCCCTGTAAGAATGTGCTTGAATAAATAATCTGCAGTATTCCATTTTCCAGTACTACTTGTGCACTGATTTTTATTCTGGGGCTTGATGTACGACCTGTCACTTGACTTACAGAAACCTGGCAAAGCAAGCAGGGATAATTATTTAGCATTTATGTAAATGGAACTTGAACTAAAATACTAAAATGTTTCTGTTTTGTGCAATATCTTCACCCACTATGACAAGCATTTAGTCACCTAGGAGCCAGCTTTTAATAGAGAGATCGGGGGTGCAAAACTCACTACTGATCAGTGACAGAGCTTGTTCTTACTGGGAGGTTCTCAAGCACGATGGATGTGTACAAGTCAAAAATGTTTTTTTGGCTTGGGATTTTTCACAATTTTTGGACTTTTTTATGGTTCATTTCACACATTCATAATAATAATAGGTTGATTTGCCTTGTTAATTTGTAGGTTAATGCCCATTAAATTAATTTAGTTTGCAGTCAATTTTTAGGGCATACTAACAAATTAAGGTACCCTTTTTCTAACAAGCAGTACATTTTGCTGTTACTGTGGCTTAACATGGGAATTTGGAACACAGTAGCTTCAAATTTAATGTGGCATCTGTTGGGGGGGCATTCCTAGTATTTTCTATTGCAGGTCATGCATTAAAGCCAGTGGCGTTCCGAGGGGCGCTGACACCCGGGGCAGATCGCCGATGCGCTCCACCCCCCCCCGGGTGCAGCACCCCTCCGTGCAGCGTGACCCCCCCCCCCCCAGTGAAGGGACACCCCCACCCTGGTGAAAGAACCCCCCCAGGTGCACGCCGCTGGGGGGGTGCCGTGCGCCGGTCAGCGTTGTTCGTTTCCATGCTCCCTCTGCCCCGGAACAGGTTACTTCCTATTCCGGGCAGAGGGAGCATGGAAACGAATGATGCTGACCGGCGCGCGGCACCCCCCCCCCCCCCCCCAGCGGTGTGCACCCGGGGTGGACCGCCCCCCCCCCACTTGGTACGCCACTGATTAAAGCATACTACCTGCTCCTTCTATTTACTAGTCAGTTAAGTGGTCCTGGGTTAACTTCGCGCTAGCTTGCAGTATATGCAGTGCATTAAATGCCAAATGCCTTCCACACCTACTGTCTGCCGATGCCACACCTCCTAACACAAAAAGCACTGAGGGGCCCTTTACTAAGCTGTGGCAAAAAGTGCCCTGTGCTAGTTTGGATGCATGAAATTGGCATGTGCTGGGCCATTTTTTACTGAGGTGGGTAAAAAGACCTTTTTTTTTCTTTTTAATGGGGCAGTAAATGGCCGTGTGCTAATATTAAAAGTAGTTGGTGGCTAATTACTGCATTAGCCCTTACTGTCACCTATTTACTTGGCAGTAAGGGCTCACGCGCTATTCGTGCAGTAATCAGGCAGCGTACGACAATGTGGCCATGCTGCCGATTACTGCCGGGAATGCCCCCACAGTAGAAAATAGAAAATTATTTTCTACTGTGTGAAACAGCACACACCAACTATGGAATTACCGCCGGGTGCCGGCGCTACTCCAGCCATAGTGTCATTTTAGCACATGCTACTTGCATGTTAGCCCTACTGTGGCTTAGTAAAAGGGCCGCTTTCTCTGTGATTTACTATGTGGTAACTACTAAATTACCGCAAAGCCCCTTAGCATTAGCAGTTACAGCATGGTAAACTGCATGCTAAGGGCCGGATTCTATCAATGTTGCTGCAAAATGGATGCCAGAAAAGATCAGCGCTAAGCAGTGGAGTAGCTACGTGGGGCCACGGGATCCTGGGACCCTGTAGATTTGACCCTGGACCCCCCTGCCGATGACCCTCTCGACCCCCCCTCCCGCCGCCAACCCTCCCCCGCTGTTGCCGTCAGCTACCTTTGCTGGCGGGGGACCCCAACCCCCGCCAGCCGAGGTCTTCTTCTTCTGGCACAAGGCTTGGTTCTGTTTCTGTGAGTCTGACGTCCTGCATCAGACTCACAGAAACAGAATGAAGCCTTGCACCAGAAGAAGAGGACCTCGGTTGGTGGGGGTTGGGGTCCCCCGCCAGCAAAAGTAGATGGCGGCGGGGGAGGGTGGGCGGCGGGAGGGGGGTTGAGAGGGTCATCGGCAGGGGGATGTCAAAGTTGTTGGTGGTGGAGGGGGTAAAAATGGTGGGGGGGGGGTCGGTGGCGCCGGGGGGGGGGCTAAAATGTGCCCCTTCACCTCGGGCTCTGGACCCCTTCCCGCCGAAGTCTGGCTACGCCCCTGGCGCTAAGAGTGATTCTATAAAGTTAATGCATCCTTTATACAACAGCGCTTAGTACCAATTCCTGCACCCTGACTTTAGGCACCAGGCTTACGCCTGCTGAAACCTGGTGTAAGTGCTGACCCGTTATTCTGTAACAGCACATGCAACATTTTGGAATGCCCTCCCATGGCCACACTCCCTTTTGAGCTGCATGCTATGGGATTTGGGAGCTATGCGTTAAAGAGTAGCATGCTGCTGATGCGTGCTCAAATCCTAATGCCAATTAACGTCAATAATTGGTTCTTAGAAGCCAGTCATTGCTCATTAATGGCTCATTAGACCATTAAGTTGTGCACATATTTCAGGATCTTGCCTAAACTTAGAAACCAAATTTGTGGGATACTGTGTGGTTTACCATGCAGTAACTGTTAAATTACCGCAAAGCCCCTTAGCACTAGTAGTTACAGTGCACTAAAGCAGATGTTTAGTAACAAATGTATGTTTGGTGAAAACGCATTTTTACCATACCTGCACTACATCTGCTCATTGTGCATTTCTGTACCCTGATTTATTTATTTTTTTTTTTAAGTAATAGCTAGCTTTTGGGGTGGGGGAAAGGGGGATAAACCTTTTCTTCCTAAATTGAGTCCTTTCAATTGATAAGAGGTTTTACTTAGCAGTGAATAATCTAAAGAGAGAAGACTAGCATTTTTCCATTTGGAGTCCTCAGTGTGTGTCACAAAGGAAAGACAAATGCATGTGTGTATCTGACTGTCCCTCCATTTGTGTGTGTCCCTTCCTCTTCATATATGTCTGTGTCCCACCTCTGTGTCTATCTCTATCTCTTGGTCCTCCTGAATCTCAATCAATCAATCAATCTCTCTTTCTCTCTCTCTCTATGTGGTTTTCTGTCTTTCTCTGTAGAGACAATAATGGTATTATAAATATAGGTTCTCATAAAAAACAGTAAGCATAAAGAAAGCAAGGGAGGAAAAAGCCTCAATACGTTCCCAGCAATAAACAATTAGCTGGTTGAGCAGGACTTCCTCATCATTGGCATAAAAACCCTCCCAATGCAATACAAATTTTTTTTTTCATTTTCGATAGTTATTGAACCTTAAAAATACTAGCTGCATAATGTCTTTCTCTAAATCCAACACAGATCGTGTCTGATGGTGGCCAGCGTTTCATTATAGCTGCATCAGGGTCAAATAGTAGTGGATTTCAATAAGGCTCCGCTTCACCTTGTTGGAGCAAAAAAAAAAATCAGCCTTATTTAAATCCATGTACATAGACTGCTGTGGTACTATCCAGTCATAGGAAAAAAAGAAAAAGGCTATTGTCATTGTGATTTTTGCAGACCATAGAAGTCTGCCTAGCACCAGCTTTCCTATCTAATCTCCCCTAAGCTTCTTTGGATCCAATCCTTCTAAACAGGATTCTGTTGTATTTGTCCCATGCATTTTTGAATTCCGTTACAGTTTTCATCTCTACCACCTCCTGTGGGAGGGCATTCCAGGTATCCAGTTATCTCTGTGAAAAAATACTTCCTAACATTATTCCTGAGTTGGCTCCCTTTCAACTTCAATTCACGCCCTCTAGTTCTAACACCTTACCCGTCTCTGGAAAAGGTTTGTTTGCGGATTAATATCTTTCAAATATTTGAATGTCTGTATCATATCACCCTTGTTTCTCCTTTCCTCCAGGGTATACACGTTTAGGTCAGCAAGTCTCTCCATGTACGTCTTGCTACATAAACCCTCTACCATTTTCGTCACTTTTCTCTGAACCACTTCGTCTTTTAACATAAGGCCTCCAAAACTGAACACAATACTGTAAGTGGGGCCTCACCAATGACTTGTACAGGGGCATCAACACCTTTTTTCTTCTGCTGGTTATACCCCTCTCTGTGCAGCCTAGCATCCTTCTGGCCATCACCCCAATATCCCTCTCCTAAGCCGACCTTACCAATCTCTCTTGTATTTCTGCACCCCAAGTGCATCAATCTGCACTTAGCATTAAATTTCAACTGCCAGACCCTTGACCATTCTTCTAGCATTTGGAGATTCCTTCTCATGGTTTCTATTCCCTCCAGGGTATTCACTCTATTGGCTATCTTCATGTCATCCGCTTAAAGGCAAACCTTTCCTTCTAACCCTTCAGCAATGTCTTGCACAAATACATTAAGCAGAACCACTCCAGCACCAACCCCTGAAGCACTCCACTACTCATCTTCCTTTTCTCAGAGCCAATTCCATTTACCACCACCCTCTGCTGCTTGTCAGTCAACCAGTTTCCAGTCCAGTTCACCACTTTGGGTCCTACGTTCAGCCCTTTCAGCTTAGTCATGGCCAGGAGAAAGCAAAAAGGAAAATGGGATACATAGAAACATAAAGCTTAACATTTACCCCCCTCCCCCCATTAATTACTAGAAAACTCCTAAAAATGTTCTGGTGCAAAGAAGACATATTTAGTCCCTCCAGATTTAATCATACTTTTTACATGGATAAGCCAATAGAAAAGTGGCACGAAGATCTCTGATCTCTTTCTTCATAACCAAAAATTGTTTCCTTCTCTCGAGTAGATTTTGTTACATCAGCGTAAATCCAAATAAATTTACCATAAAATAGTTCTGTCGAATGTTCAAAATGTAATCTAAAAATAGCATTGAAATCTTGTTCAAAAACTAGAGATACCAACAATGTAGCTCTTTCTGATGACTCTAACTAGTAGTGTTTCTAATAAGTTTAAAGTGAATCTTTGTCAGACTCTAATTTTTGTAAGGGTTTCTAGATAGTTTCAAGTGTTACCTTCGGAGGAGAAAGTGAACAAACACCCCCTCCAGCTGATGTTCCTTCCAGAAGCTTAACACAGTCAGCAACTCCCTCCTTTGCAGAGACACCTGCAGCACTTCTGGCATCAGGCTGCCAGGCTGCTCTCAAGGGCCGCCGAGAGACTGGGCCAGGCCTGGGGCAAGGCCACACCTGCCCCCCCCGAGGTCGTCGTCATCACTGCCCCCTCCACCAGGCCCCCCTGAATTCAAATCATAGCGCCTCACCTCGACCTCACTCCGTGTGAAAGGAGTGCGGCAGTCTGCAGATCACCTCCCTTCAGGCCTTCCCTCCCTGCCCCCCTCATTTCTTGCCCTACATCCGTAAGTAAAAGCTGGGTCCTCCGCAGACTTGACTGTCCAGTGGATCCAGCTTCTGCCTATTTTCTTCATGTGCAGTTTTTCTCCTCTCTTCCTTTTCCCTCATCTCATCTCCTTCCTCACTCTTCCCTCCCCTCCATCCACCCATGCCCAGTGATTCTCCTCTCTCCCCTGCCCCCCCTCCAGCCATCCATGCCCAGCAATTCTCCTCTCCCCTCTGCCCCCCCTCCAGCCACCCATGCCCAGCGATTCTCTTCTCTCCCATGCCCTCCCCTCCATCCACCCATGCCCAGCGATTCTCCTCTCTCCCCTGCCCCCCTCCAGCCACCCATGCCCAGCAATTCTTCAGGGCAGGCAGGAAAGATCCCCAGTCGCTCTTCAAAATGTCTGCCGAGACTTACAAGGGCAGCCTCCAAGACTTCAGCAAAAGTCTCGCGAGGCCGCCACTGGAAGTCTCGGCGGCCATTTTTAAAGAGCGATCTGGCAGCAGGGGAGGGTCAGCGCTGGCAGTGGGCAGGCAAGACTGGGCATCTTTCCTGCCTGCCCCAAAGAATGCCTTCTTCAGGTACTCAGAGGGACCCTGTAGCTCAGGGGAGGGAGGAGAGCCGGCTCGCCCTCAACAACAACCAGCTCTTGCGAGTCGGTGCGAGCCGGCTCCAGGACACCCCTGGGGTGGAGGGGACTGTGGTGCCGGGCCCCCCTTGGGAGGCCCAGGCCCTGGGAATTTTGTCCCCCCTGCTCCCCCTCTTGGCGGCTCTGGCTGCTCTGCAGGTTGAACTGACGGCTGGTCAATCGTCAGACAAGGAGTCAAGAAAGATGCTGGGGGCGAGATAGATGTTTCCAGCCCTAGAGAAGCCAATTCTCCATCCATGCACTTCTCAGCAGGCCTCACTTCCCCAAAAGGTGAGGGGGTGCCAATTGTGAAGCACTTGATGAGTTGTTGGTTCAGGGGTGGCCCCCGTAGAGCAGAAGGTGCGCTGTTGACCACCCCCTTCCTTTTTGTATGTGGCATTGGTACAAGAAAATAATTTTCTCCAGCAAATCACACCATGATGCGCTCACACAGCCGTTGCTGTTGTCATCACTGTACTGTCCTCCTTGACCACTCCTTTGTCAGATGCGTGTGTGGCTTAGGGGTTAAGGCTGCCAGAATTCCTCCTAAGTGCTAATCTGTAAATATGCACTTAAATAATGTAGGGGTGTTTTACTAAGTTTCAGTAAAATCTGGGCGTAATACAAGATAATGCAGGACTTTCTCATGTGCTAAGCCCAAAATGAACACAGCATTTCTTAGGACTTTTTCATTTGTTTTAATTGCATTCATGTGTTAATGTTGTTATTAATGTGTGATACCTGCAAAGAATTACAAAAAACCTCTCTTGAATCAATTGCAAGATACTTTGTATAACACTATATGCCTGTGAAGTGCAACAAAATAATTAATGAGCAAGGGAAAAAGCCTCTGTACCCCAACCTCCACCTTACATATTTTTTTGAAATAGGGTATGGAGGAAATAACATGAGTCCAATTTCCTTCATCGGCATTAAAAAACCCTAGTCTGTTATACTGTTTATTGCTAAAACTTCACAGAAGTGACAGTTCGTGGATCCAAAAAGTATAAGAAATTACTTAACTTAAACTTTCAAATAGTGAACACAACATGCAGAATGGGTGTGACTGACCCATTCTCAGCTTCTGTTCAGGTTATCTGTTGTGTGTTCACATAGTTTAGCTCACATTGAACAGACTGATCTTTCAGGGTGGCTGTTGGCAATAGTCTGTCAGAGGAACAATCTTTGATGCTAACATTTTTTTGGGACCTGTTCTCGTGCCTGTGTTTATATAATGATCAATTCATTGAAACGATTAAGTTTTTGTGAACGCAGCAAATATTTTATGTAGTGTTCAGTGCTGGCATTTGGGATGTCTCAAGATAATGAAAAGGGAGAGCAGGGACTTCTGAGATGAGTTGGACAGGAAGGGGGAAAACACTAGCATAACTATATTTTGAATCTAAAACTATCTACTTTGTAATATATATAAAGGAAATATTTCAGAAATGTGATTGTCTTGATCAAAGCTTATATTGCTTCTAAAAAGAACTCCAAAATGCTTCCGTACAGCATAAGTATACAAGCTATTACTGTGGAGATGGTCATTCCTGATACCTTAACCGAATGAAAGCTTTCTTCCTTGGGAAGAGAGAGGTGGGAAGCAGCTGTGTGATCAGCATTTAAAGCTGCAGCCATGGCATAAAGATAAATTGATGATTTATCTGCTTGTCTCTATGCCCACGTTCAATGGCCCTATCTATTTACAGTAGGTAAGACTGCTGAATATATGATCCTAAACCTCAATGGATAACTTATTCATTTCAAGCTAGATGTTATTTATGCAGTTCTTGTAAACCAGACGTGCCAAAGTTTACCTCTTAAGGTTGGCAAAAAGGCTGGGTTTTCAGGATACCTGTAATGAATATGCATGAACTACAGATGCATATAATGGGAATAATGCAAACTTATCTCATGCATACTCATTAATATGACTCTATCTCCTAGGTAGCAACAAAGAAATATATTAAAACATTTTTGTGAAGATGCTCAGAAAACTACTGTGTCTGAAAGTGAAAAATCACACATACAGTCACGGTTATCTATCATAGCACGTCCTCATTAATTTAAGACAGCAGTCCTCAGAAATGTCAATATCACAGTTCCCAATGGCACTTCAGTCCAAAGATATAATACACTTCTTCATCAGCGATATCAATAAATCTCAAAAACACTTATAATCCATTGGATCAAGTGTCTCTGCTGGGAAAACGTCATTGAAGAGCTACTACATTGTGCTATGACAGATAACCGTGACTAGATGTGTGATTTTTCACTTTCAGTTACAGTGGTTTTCTGAGCACCTTCACAAAAATTTTTTAATATATTTCTTTTTTGATACCTAGGAAATAGTCATATTCATAATATTTGTTGTCTTGGGATATTGTTCTAATTTAGTTTTCTATTTTGTAATCCCATTTGAATAATTTTTGAGATGCATATTCATTAGGGATATCCTGAAAACCTGACTTATTGACAGTCTTCAGGGACTGAACATTTGCACCCTATCCTAAATAAATATATTTATCCAGACAGGAGCTGTCAGGATACATTTTGCACTGCCCCCAGAATGCCCTTGGCTCCCTCCTAAATGTTAACAGCTAAACTCTGGCCAGATTGAGTTGTCCAGTCATCATGTTACTGTTAGTCTGGTCCAAATTTAAATAAAAGAACACTTAGGATATATTTGACCAAAAGAATCGGCGCTGAATACAGCGCTACTCTATAAATCACGCTTAAAGTTAGGCACGGTTTATAGAATAGTGCTTACGCCTGGGAATCACACCAAACTTTAGGTGCAACTATTTGCACCAACTGAAATGTGGTGCAAATGGACATGCCTATTTTATTCCCATTATTATATAACAATGCATGTTAATTTTAGGAACAAACCTATTCCACTCACAACCCTCCCATTTCTGTACCCCCTTTTTCAGATCATGTGTAAAATTTAGGCATGGATCCCGTGCCTACATTTATGTGCATAAAGTTCAATAAAATTTAATTAAAATGCCAATTATTGGCACTTATTAGTTATTTAATTAAATTACATTTGCAAATTGGGTGCACACCCAAATTTGCGCTCACGATTTTTGGTGACTTTTACAGAATTATGGGGTTAATGTGGCTCGCACCTGTTTTTGACTATTTTCCAGCATGTCCCTATTAGTAAGCAAGTTCTAATTATTTTCCAGTTGGTTTCCAGTTGCATTGGTATTACCTGCTGCACAGATAATACAAATGCTATCCAGGATACCACAATGGATGTGAATCAATGAACATCTTCTTACTCACATGTAATGCTCAGACTATTACAGCAAATGGGCATGTCCTGTTGTTTTAAGGCAGGTAAGTGCTACATACACAGTTTATGTGATATCTATAACCTACATACTAACTGACTCAAGTCAACGTTTGTATTTTTAAGCTGGATATAAGATCCTAGTCTTCACACATAGATCTTAGGTTCCAAGTTTCAAAGTTTAATCAGCATTTGATATACCACTCATTCAGTAGGCTTTCTGAGTTTTTTACAAGATAATATATTATGAAAACAGGGAAAAGAAAGAAAGTTTCATCATGAATAGGACAGTACAGCAAGCAAAGATATTTGCAGACAATGCAACAGCCTGACATCCCTACCTTCCTCCCAAAGACAGGAGCAACAGATGAGTCAGGACCATTGGAACATCAGAATTATAATCTGTAGGAGTCTTTAAAAAGAAATGTTTTAGGTCTTCTTTAAATTTCTGTAAGGAATGTTCCAATCAGATATGCAAAGGTAATTCATTCCAGAAAGTGGGGCCTGTTACACGTGCAGGGGCATTTTAGATGTGACATCTAAATCTAATTTTGGACATCTTGTGAAAACGTCCAAAATTCCAATAGTATACATGGCAATTTCAAACTATAGAAATGTCCAAATTTTTATTTTGAAAATGGCTATTTGCTAGATGTTTTTGTGCTCAGTGCATCTATCTTGTAGAACCATTTTCGAAACAAAATTGTCCAAGGGAAAAATACACAAAATCAAGCCATCGGGATATATGGGGGGGGGGGGGGGCAGCATTCTTAGTAGACTGGCCACACAGACATCCAAACAGAGCAGCCCAGTTGTTTGTTTCTTTTGTTCCCAACAGGAGGGAAGTCTCCATCGGAAAACACACAGTCTCCAGTTGGCTAGCAGATTACATTTCCTTTGCTTATACCCAAGCTGAACTGACTCTGGAGGGCCATGTCATATCTCATAATGTCAGAGCCATGGCTGCGTCGGTGGCTCACTTAAAGTCAGCCTCCATAGAAGAGATTTGCAAGGCTGCAATGTGGTCTTCAGTCCACACATTCACGTCACACTACTGCCTTGAGCAGGACACCCGGCGCGACAGTCAGTTTGGGCAGTCGGTGCTGCAGAATCTGTTCAGGGTTTAGAATCCAACTGCAGCCCCCTAGACACTTTTTTTTTGTTCTGTTCCAGGCCTACACCCCTTCCCGTGCACTCCGCTCCATGGATAAATCCTTCTTATCTGTTCCCTTCTCCACTACTGCCAACTCCAGACTTCGCGCCTTCTGTCTCGCTGCACCCTACGCCTGGAATAAACTTCCTGAGCCCCTACGTCTTGCCCCATCCTTGGCCACCTTTAAATCTAGACTGAAAGCCCACCTCTTTAACATTGCTTTTGACTCGTAACCACTCGCCTCCACCTACCCTCCTCTCTTCCTTCCCGTCCACATTAATTGATTTGATTTGCTTACTTTATTTATTTTTTGTCTATTAGATTGTAAGCTCTTTGAGCAGGGACTGTCTTTCTTCTATGTTTGTGCAGCGCTGCGTATGCCTTGTAGCGCTATAGAAATGCTAAATAGTAGTAGTAGTAGTAGCAGTAGGGCACTCTTGAGGGGGGGGGGGCACTGCAGTGGACTTCACATAAAAGGTCTCAGCTACACATCTTACTGTTACCCTCTTATATTGTATGGTGAGCTCTCTAAAACCCACCATAAAGCTACTGTACCCAACTGGACATCACTACAATAGCCCTTATGCCTGCAGCTGTTACCTCTATGTAGGTACAGTAGGTTTTTGTTGGGTTTGGGAGGCTCACACTTTCCATCACACAAGTATATCAGTTAGAGTGTGATATGGGTTTAGGTCCCCTTCTGTACAGTCCATTTCACTGACCACTAAGCTACTCCAGGGACCTACTTGCTGCTCTAATAGGACTGGACATAACATCTGAATCTGTCGTAGAGACTGATATGTACTGTTTCTTTCACATCTTTGGGGGATGGGAGGGAGTCATTGACCACTGAAGGAGTAAGAGAGTTATGTTTTAATCCCTCCCATGGTTATTTGGTTATTTAGGGCACCTTTTGGTCACTTAGTCATGATTGAAACAGATCTAGCCAAAAAATCTTAATTTTGGACCGACACATTTTCATTTTGTTCTTTTATTGCAGAAAAACGTCATATCTTTTCGTGCCACCCATGTTCCACCCAAAACATGCCCAACATGCTCTCTTAAAATCTAAATGAACTGTGGAGCAAAACAGCTAAAATTGGGGTGCTGAAAATTGCAACTTGGACATCTGTGAGAGAAAATGTGTCCTTCTGCCACCTTATGATATTTTTCTCTTTTGAAAATGAGCCCCTAAATATTCTAGCTCTTATGGTATCAAGACAGGTGATGCGAAAAGTGTTAGCCACCAAGTTACCTGGATAGAATTTAATGGAGCCACACTAAAAACCACTGTCAGACTTGGGTGTTTTACTGCAGCACTTAGATCTGACAATTTCATTACTATCAATCTTGTAGATCTGTGAAACATACCAGTGCTCTTGCCAGGAAAAGCCACTTGACAGCTCATATCCTCACTAGAGTAAGCAATTATCCAGCTTATGAAGCCAAGTATATTTTTCCCTCTGGACTGATCTTTTCCATTCAACATCAAATTGCAGGCTTAGAGATGGTGAAGACTTTAAAATATCTAAACTTCAAATAATATGACCAAAGACATGGACCTTCATTAGCAACTTTTATCCATTTGCGTGGCATATAGGTAGTACCTCTAAAAGGAGCTACCTAGATTCAGGCAGCAAAAACATGCATAAATGTCAGTATTCTAGTCATTGTGTGTGTATGTGGCAAATATGATCTTACATGACCATATTCTGGCTATGTGTTACTCAATAAGTACCTCGCGGACTGGTCTTCACATTGGCAAAGTTTGGGTGCATCTTTACACACATAGATGATCACACAATGATATCATAAAATGCTATAATCTGTGCACGTTCTTTAACAATCTAGGAGCAAACATCTACATCAGCTCTATGGCTTGTGCAAGTTTTCATGCCTACAATATAAGCACATATTTGACCTGTTACGCTGGTATTCTAAAAAAAAATAGACTCCAAATAGATGCACTCATGGTGCCTAAAAATAGGTGCCCCTTTATGCAGATCAATTCTATAACATAGGCACTAGGGTTTAACATGTATGGATGTTTAGAATAACTCCATGTTTGAAGGCACATATGTGTATAATTGTTAAAATTCTCTCTAAGTGCTTTTCTGTAAATATCCACTTAACTTGCATAGGGGTCTTTTTACTAAGATGCACTAATGGATTTAACACGCACTAACAAATGAGAGTGCGTTAACCCCCGGATTCTATATAGCATGCGCCTAGCATTCTGTGCTAACGTCCAAGCATATTCTATAACAATGCTTGTAACTTAATTGGCTTAACAAGCCAATTAGCGTTAACAGCACTTAATAATGGACACTAATTGGCAATAGTTAGAACTTATGCACAGAACTCCCTAAATGTATTCTGTAATACAATGCGCCTAAATTTTAATGTGTGCATGTAAAAAGGGGAGTGGTTATAGCCGGAGAAATGGGCGTTTTCATGGCCATTCCAAAATTTACATGCCTTGTTATAGAATATGGCCCTCTGTGCCTAAATCTACGCACCGGGATTTATAGCACATTTTCGTTGGAGTAAATGTATGTGCATAGTTTTAGGCGCTAGGATATCGACAAAGCATATTCTATATACCACACCTAAATTTAGGCATCACTTATAGAATACGCTTAGGTGGAAATGTTTTCCACATGGATATTTTAAGTGCCCTAAGTGCCATACATGCAGTGAGCTATGTGGCTTTTAGGGGAGATTCTATATTTGGCACCTAAAAAGTCCATGCGGAACTAAGAGTATTCTATAAAATTTAGATGCGGTATATAGACAACATAGCGCCTAAATCTACATGCGTTCATTTACGCCAATAAAAACCTGGTGTAAATCCATGCATGTAGATTTAGGTGCACTGATCCATATTCTGTAATTATGTGCAGAAATTTTGGAACGCCCATGACATGGCCATAAATAAGCCTATAAACATGCCACTTTTAAGCTACATGCATTTATTTTGCACTGCGTGCTTTGCAGTTTAGGCACAGTTCTTTATAGAATATGCTTAGTGATTTCTGCATATAAATTGTAATTATTGCCAATTAGTGCTCATTATTGCTTGTAAAGTGCTGTTAAAAACGTTGATTACCTTGTTCTGCCAATTAAAATATGTGCTTACTTCCACGCAGAAACTCAAAACCTGTGGTCTGTTTCCTGTAAAATCTGTCTGTAGAATCTATCCAAAGCTGTACCCAAAAAACCAAATAAAGCACCAGAAATACCCAAGAACCAAATAGTGCCCCAAAACAATTACTGCTAAGGCAGACTTATCTGAGATCTTTCACCAATGTGGGCAGGATACAAAAGACTTCATGGGACTATGAAACACCTACAGCATATATACACAAATATACAAAGACACAAAATGTGATAGAGCGTATTAGTTAGACTAAGTGATACATAGAAGAAAACTGCAACACAGAACTTGCCAAAACAGTAAGCAAGACAGAAATAGGTATCATAGGTACAGGGCAGTGGCATAGCCATGGATGGGCCTAGACCTACCTAAAATTGCAGCACTGTTGCTCTTCTTGGCTTAATGGAAGTAGAAAAAGTCTGGCTGGGCTGAAGCTGTTTCCTTATATATCTTCTGGAGAAGGACACTTAATTTGGGATGAGCTTAGAGAGCTGAAATTAAAGAGACGTTTGGTTGGGAGTATGAGCAAGACTGGGGAGTGATAAAAATGAATATTAGTGATAGTTTAAAATCTTTAATTGTTGCTGGTTGAAAGTTTGTGCTTATTATATACATTGAGAGACTAGCATGCCTGCAAGAAAATGTGCATGACAATTATTAGGAAACTGTGAGATTAGTTAAAATCAATTTGATTGTCTGATGGGTCACGCAATATACAAAATGGA
The DNA here is from genome assembly GCF_901765095.1 of Microcaecilia unicolor. NCBI lineage: Eukaryota > Metazoa > Chordata > Amphibia > Gymnophiona > Siphonopidae > Microcaecilia > Microcaecilia unicolor. The sequence goes on along the minus strand of NC_044032.1, from coordinate 101,078,451 downwards.
CAAAAGAAAGTTGCTGTCTGTAAGGAAAGTCGTTTTCGGTAGGAAAGGTTATATTTCAGGTTCAGCTGTCTTTGGTATGGAAAGAGAGTTGGAGATTGAAATTCTAATTGCTTTTTATTGGTAAAAGAAAAACAGGAGTGTGTGTGGGTGTTGAGAAATGCAAGTGAAAATGTAACCATGAGACTGATTCCTGAATCAGTCCTTCTCATTGCTCGTTTCCCAGGATAATGATTTTGTATGGACTTTTTCTGCAGGAACTTGTCCAATCCTCTTTTGAATCCCGCTATGTTAGTCACATTGACAACATCATTCAGCAACAGATTCCACAGCTTAATTATATGCTGTGTTGAGGAGGGAAAAAAAAGCTTTGCAAATTTGTTTTCATCTGCTGGCCTTTAGTTTCAAAGACTTTCTAACTGTCCTCTTGTTGTTTGAAAGGTTAAAAAATATATCTCTGTTTAAACCAGTCACCCTAGTCAGCTCGTAAATTTATAAACTTCTTATATCCCCTCTCAGCTATCTTCTCTGCTGGCTAGAAAGATCTAACCTGTGCAGCCTATCTTCATAAGGGAGGTGTTATACTCCCTGTGTCATTTTTGATGCCCCCTTTTCTAGTTCTATTATATCCTGCTTGGGTAGGAAGGGTAAGTCTCTTGTGAAAATACTTTTCTAGAACATTTGCTTTAGTGAACTTGCTAAAGTTTAGACTGAGAAATTGTGAGAGACTGGTGAATAAAACTGAATTGAAGACTCGGTATTAGTGAGGAGTAAACATATAGAGCTAAAATATTGGTGCAGAAAAGAAATAGGTGTATTCTATAAAGTACTCCTAAATTTAGGTGCAGTTTATAAAATATTCCTAGTGCCCATCTGTGTGACAAAATTTAGTCACGGGCAGTTATGCCAAGTAAAAGTTGGTGTAAATGCCGAAGCCTAAATTAGATGTGGACCGGGTGTATACTATGACAATGCATATAGTTTTTAGAAATGCTCATGACCCGCTCATTCTATTCCCATGGCCATGCCCACTACAGTTAGACAGTTGTGCGCGGAAATTCTACTTAATGCCAATTAGTGTCAATTGCTTGTTAATTGGCAATTATCAGCTCTGATTGGCTTGTTAGCTAATTAAGTTGCATGCACAAATCCAGAATACGACCAGATTTGCACATGCAATGTAAATTGCGCTATATAGAACCCAGGGGATGGATAATCCTTACATACTGAAATCTGGTGATTTAGCATAAAGCTATAAAGAAGCAAAGTTGACTGCTGTTGAAATCTGTGAAGCTGTGGGCTAAGGAGGGTGGGGGATGAGGGTTGGGAAGGGCAGGGGAGATGCTGGGCTACTCATGTTAACTCTGGGCCCACCCAAAATGTCAGGTCTGCCTAGGCCACTGGTACAGGGGTTAGGATGTAGTGAAGTGACAATTCCACAGAATATCATCATAGCCTTTAGTCAGGCAGTAGACATGTAGTATATAGCAGCCATTTAGAAGGGATCTGTTTATAAGGACTCATTTGGTAGAGCTGAATTATTTCTTTGGCCTCTTTGTGATAAAGCTAAAATCCATTGCTGTATTGTGTTGTATTGCATGACTTCTATTCCACCTTTAACCAAAAGGATGCAAAGCAGATTACATTTGTAAGATAACTTCACATTAGAATGAATATACAATTCAACTATTTGAATTATTGTTCCTTACAGTTTCATAGAAATGTTCGATTACCTCTCAACAAACATCTACACATACATCAGTTTATGATTTTTGGTTTAAAAATAAAAATGCTTAAGTGCTTTTCAAAAATGCAAATATAATGTAATTTGATGGAGTTCAAGAGGAATATTATTCTAGATCTTCACACTTTGAAAAAATAAAAAAAATGAATTTTGAATTCATATTTCTCATAGAAGGAAGATCCAGAGTTAATCTTTTCCAACTTCTTAAATGATTTTTATTAACTAGAAAAGTTAAAAGCTGCCCTACTGCATCAGAATTTTGAACATAAAAACTCTTATAAACCATACAGGCAGTTTTAACATATATCCGTGACTCCAATTTCAGCCAATGTAATTTATTCAAGAGAAAGTGGCTGTCACTTCTGTCACTAGACTGGTAGGGGGTCAGCAGTTAGACCACAACCAGATTGACACTGCCTGGCCTACCCTTAGGCCAACCAGGCCCCAGCTGGCACGGGAGACTCAGTACAGGGCTGAACACAAGGCCAACAGAGAGAGGCACGGGAACAGTGGAAGGACAGGAACAGTAGGGAACGCTAGAGCAGGAAAGGAACCACAGACTGGAACAGGACTGGAATCGGGGACTCTAAGGCTGGAACAAAGCAGGAACAGATGACGCTGAAGCTGGACTGGAACAAGGCAGGAACTGAAGACACTGAAGCTGGACTGGAACTGGAGGCACAGAGACTGGCACAAGATTGTGGAGGCAAAAACAGGAGCAGAAGGTACAGGAACAAGGCTGAAGCAACTCTCCTCCTCCTCCTCCTGAAGATGTGCTGCTAAGGCACTGGAAAGGAGGCAGAGTCTGCCTGATATACTGCTGGAACTAGAAGTGAAGTCTCTTCATGGGTGTCCCAGTTCTGCCATTGCTGGCCCTTTAAAAGTTCTGTCCTTGGCACACCTAGCAAGCAGGGATGCTGGCCTGCACAGGACAGGAGTGGTGTGGCCTCCTGGCGAGTTCTCAAAAAGTGCACGAATCCTCAGAGGGACTGCGATCCAACCCCAACACCCCCTCTCAATGCCAGCAGGTGAGTCAAGGCATGGCCGTGACAGTAGCTTCATGAAATTTTCCTAATTTAAAAATGAATCTAGTGGATGTGTTCTGCAATAACTGTAACCTCTTCCTTAACTGTAACTTGATCGAACAGTATAGTGAATTACAGTAATCTAAATGAGGAATTAAAGCTTCCTAGCTATTGTTCTAAAACTTGAAGGACTCAAAGAAGATCTGACCACTCACAACTGACGCAAGTTAAAAAAGAACTTCTTCACTTAGGGTCCCTTTTACTAAGGCATGCTAGAAAGTGGCCAGCGCTGCAATTAGCATATGGGTTTGCCATGTGCTCCGGCTACTTTCTTGTGCGGTTGAAAAATGGCTATTAGCATGTGGCCATTATTGCCAGGACTCCTTATCACCACCTATTTAGGAGGCAGTAAGGGGCTCCTGTGCTACTCCAATGCTAATCGGGTAGCAGACATTACCTGATTAGCACAGGCACACCTACTTTATGCACCCAGACACGCCTTCCCTGTAATGTGTCATGCCATTGTGGAAGCAGGAGGTTGTGTCAGTGAAGTCGGGACACATCATAGGGAAGGCCCAAAGCCCCAAGGCAGGCTGATTTAATTGAAGCAGTGCCACTACTGACAGTGACGGAAAATGTGAGAGGGACTGTGGGGAGGAAGGGAGGACAGATGCTGGAATCGAGAAGAAGGGGGGAGAAGGAAAGAGGCGAGACACTGGAACTGGGATGGAGGAGGAAAGAGGTGCTGAATCCAGGGAGAATGATGCAGGCGTTTGCGGTAGCCCGGTGAGAGTTGGGGGCTTGTGGCTGGGGAGGCTAAGTGGCTCATTTTCAAAGCACTTAGACTTACAATGTTTCATAGGTTATTATGGAACTTTGTAAGTCTAAGTGCTTTGACAATACGCCTCTAAGTGTCTTATACCAGACGCCTATTCCTGCCTCTGTACCGCCATCTTTGAAAATGGCAGTGCCTGACCATGCGCTGTGCATCCTGGGATTCATCATGCAGGGTTAGGCTTTCAAATCTCTTATTTGGCAGACTGACCCTGTGCAATGTGTCCCAGGATACCTTTTAAAATCTGCTTTATCTGCAAGCTTTCCTTACCTTCTGTCCTATTGACCATGTTCGAGTATGTAAATGAATTGGTATGGAGATTAAAGTGAAGGTGTTACAGATTTGTGTTCGTAGTTTGTGCTGATGTTATAACATGAGCGTGTCTGGTGTTTTGGGGCTAGGAGGAGATTATGTCCTAAAATTCACTTTACATGTTTGAAAATGCACAATGAGTCTCATGCATATTGTAATGAGCCCTTTAAAGCAATCTATAGCTTAGAGCCCTGCCAGGCACTGGTGCCTCAGAACAGCATTCATCAACCTGACAAAGGAATGGATAGTGGGTACTATGTGAGGCTAATGGTGCATTGCAAGCAGCATCCTGTTTTTGACAGTGGCCAGTTAGGGTCACTTGAAAGTGTCCAGCAGATCCCAATAGTAATGTCTGTTCCGTATTACTCTATACTATACCATAGAAAGTAGAACATTTCATCACCATCACATTGGTCAAAAAATATTTCAAAACAATAATATGTTTTCATATTTTATTACATGTCTAAAAAAAGTGTGAAGAGGGTATCAGCAAAGTCTCTTTTTGAAAGAACTGGATAAAAGGACTTGTATGTGACAAATACCCCCCATTCACCCAGTATGTGACAAATACCCCCCATTCACCCAGACCAAACATAAGCAATTCAGTACCTTCTTAATTAAAATGCACCTTCACCAAGTGTCTTAAGTGCATAGTCTTATTAACAACATATTATAGTCCAAACCTAATCACATATACATAAAACTATTTATTTTCCTGGTAAAAAAATTAATCACCCAAGTCCATATCAACAATATTTCTTCTTTTGTAATATTTTAAAGGGTCAATACAGTTTAAGTGGGCAGAAGAGGCTCCTACCTGCTTAAGTCACCCTAAGTGGGCTGGCTACTGATATTCAGTGGCACGTAACTAGGCGGTGACACTAGATATCAGTTCTAACCAACCAGGCACAATCTGGGCAGTGTAGGGGCTGTCTGAAGGCGGTTGGAGGCCATATTCAGTGTCTGTGCTCACATAGCTAAACAGCCAGATAGGACCGCACAAAAGGCAGTCCTAAATTTGGCCACTTAGCTAGGTGTGTGCGGGCATTCGTTGCCAGAGAATGTGGTAATAGTAGTTAATTATTTATTTGTTTGTTTTACATTTGTATACCACATTTTCCCACCTATTTGCAGGCTGAATGTGGCTTACATAGTACCGTAGTGACGTTCTCCAGTTCTGACATGAACAAATACAAGGTGTTACTGTGGTAGAATAAGGTTCATGTAAGGTAGGTATAATGGGAGGAAGAGGGAAATTGGGGTGTGTCCATTCCGAACTTTGGTTTTGTTGTGTGTTTAGGTACTCAGGCTTTTATGTTGGGTTGGTGGGATATGCCTTTCTGAACAGATGTGTTTTTAGTTCTTTCTGGAAATTTAGGTGGTCATACATTGTTTTTACTATTTTTGGCAGTGCGTTCCATAGTTGTGCGCTTAAATAGGAAAAGCTGGATGCATATGTTGATTTGTATTTGTCCTTTGCTCCTTGGGTAATGAAGATTTAGGTATGTTTGTGCTGATCTTGTTGTGTTTATGGTTGGCAGGTCTATGAGGTCGGTCAGGTATCCCGGGGCTTTGCCGTAGATAATTTTATGAACCAGGGTACAGATTTTAAAAGCAACATGTTCTTTGATTGGGAGCCAGTGCAGTTTTTCTCGGAGGGGTTTGGCGCTTTCAAAACGTGTTTTTCCAAATATAAGCCTGGCTGCTGTGTTTTGAGCAGTCTGAAGTTTCTTTATAATTTGTTCTTTGCAACCTGCATAGATATCGTTGCAGTAGTCTACATGGCACAGTAACATTGATTGTATTAAGTTCCGGAATATTTCCCTCGGGAAGAATGGTTTCACACGTTTGTTTCCACATTGAGTGGAACATTTTCTTTATGGTAGATTTCGCTTGGTTCTCTAGTGAGAGGTAAATTAGCTTAGCAGGGTTTAAAAATGTTTGGAGAACTTCCTAAAAGAACAGTTCATACACCATTATTAAGGTGGCATTGGGGAAAATCCACAGCTTATTTTAAGGATATGCAGCATAAAATGTATTGCACTGTTTTGGGATCTTGCCATGTACTTGTAACCTGGATTAGCCAATGTTGGAAACAGATCTGTCCCAGTATGGCAACGCTTATGTTCTTATCGGCCGGCACCCACATAAATTCCGGGTTGCTAGCAATCCCACCTCACTCTAATCCCCCAACAGCTGCTGGTTCCAATACTCCCTATCTGATGCCCCCCCCCCCCCCCGCTTCAATCCCTCTCTGGTTCAGCTCCTTCCATCCAGATCAGCTGCAGCAACGCGCCAGCCCGGAGACCGGCGCTGAAGCGGACTTCGGCTGGTGGGTGTTGGGGACCCCTGCCAGCATAGGTACCTGACGGCAGGAAGGGGGGGGGGGGGTCGAAAGGGTCGGTGACAGGGGGCCAGGGCCAAATCTGGGGGACTTCATGCCCCCATGGCCTCACATAGCTATGCCCCTGGTATAGCATGGCTTAGTAAACAGAGCCCTTAAAGCTTCTTTTATCAAGCTGCACTAGCGGGTCCCGTGCGGCAATACTGACAGAGCCCATTCAAAGTGAAGGGGTTTGTCAGCATTATCGCACTGGAAACCACTAGTGCGGCTTGATAAAAGAGGCCCTTAATCTGCTGTTAATAACGCCCAGCAACTTTACATACAGAAATGTTACTATTTTCTTCTTTTGAAGTACTTTTTGACAAGTATTCTTGGTCCTGTCTGGACTGCTTCCATGTTCACCAATAAGGGTGGTGTATTTTGCATCTAGCTCTAAAAGCTGTGGCCACAGGCCAGGCAATATATAAGCATGAGCTCACTGGGCCTTATTCAATAAAGATATTTTTATGCAAACCTCGCTGATAACTTCAAAGATGCAACAAAGTTCCTTGAAAGCAAATATTTTGGTGATGACTGAGGAAAAAAGGAAAGCCACTACAGGTTAAAAGACAATAAGTGTAATATTCTCATGTTTCTTAGAAGGCTTCACACATCTTCAAGTAATCTTGTTGCCTGTCTAAAAATAGCAATTTCAACTAAAACTCCAGCATTGTACAAAACCAATATTCCTGACTCTTTTGCTGAAGCTGGTTTGTAAGAAGTTGGCTCTCTCTAGTGTTAACTATAGGAACTGCACATTTCCAACAGAAATATTTTTATTCAGAGGTAAATTGTAAACTCAGAAATGAAAGTACAGAAGAAGAACAATAGAAGAAAATGCAGAGTTAAAACTGATAATGACAGTCATCCCTTTATTTATTTAGATTTTGTTCACACCTTTTTCAGTAGTAGCTCAAGGTGAGTTACATTCAGGTACTCTGGATATTTCTCTGTCCCAGGAGGGCTCACAATCTTGGTTTGTACCTGAGGCAATGGAGGGTTAAGTGACTTGCCCAAGATCACAAGGAGCAGCAGTGGGATTTGAATCGGCCACCTGTGGATTGCAAGACCGGTGCTCTAACCACTAGGCCACTCCTCCACTCCCTTACCAATCAGCTGGAGCCTGATATACATCAGGAGAATCCAATGGTGACTGCCACTGCATTAGATGCCAACCCATGGAATCATATTTATATATATATATATTTTTTTTTTTTAACCATATAAACTAATGACTAGCAGATTGAAAACAAATCATACAACTTTTTTTTTCATTCAACTCATAATTAAACTGTGCAATCTGTTGCCAGAGGATGTGTTCAATGCAGCTAATATAACAGGATTCAAAAGAACTATTAGCCGGGTAAACTTGGGAGAACTAGGGCCCTGTTTACTAAGCAGCACCAAGGGCCTGCTAATGTTTTTAGTGCATGCTAATGATTAGCACTTGCTAAACACAGAGTCACCCATAGGAACATAATGCACCTTAGTAAACAGGACCCCTAGTGTTTAATACCTGGAAATGAACTATGAGAAATAAGATGTACTTGAGATCCAGAATGACTGAGACAGGATGCTAGGCTCGACAGACCTTGGTCTGACTCAGTGTGGCTTTCTTTATGTTGTTAAATGTATGTCACTCCCCCCCCCCCCCTTTATTGTGTTTAATCTTGGTATTAATCAAAGGCAGAATAAGGTATTATCACTATAATTGGATAATTGCCTCTATCAGTGCCTACTATATCTTACTACTACTACTACTTCTTCTTATCATTTCTATAACACTACTAGATGGACGCAGTGCTGTACACTTGAACATGTAAGAGACAGTCCCTGCTCAATGGAGCTTACAATCTAATCAGGACAGACAAACAGGACAAGTAAGGATTAAAGGAATTACTTAAGGTGGGAATGATAAAACACACATGGGTACTGAACAAGTGAATAGGGGTTAGAAGTTAAAAGCAACCTCCAAAAGGTGGATTTTTAGCCTAGATTTGAAGACAGCCAGAGATGGAGCTTGATATCTGACTCAGGAAGTCTATTCCAGGCTTGAGACTCTCAAGTTTGGGTGGCAGAGCATTGGCAAACACCCAACGCACATAGTTGATGATGGCAGAAAAAGATCAAGTGGTCCATCCAGTGTCCTTAGCTGTTTCTGTTCATACTACAGAGATATATTCCAGTTTGCCAGCCATAGTATGTGACCACTTTTTAGGATATCATTCCTCAGTCAAGTAGTTTTCTTTTACTTCCTCACTGGTTCTCTTCCATCCTGGATATATAACTAAGCAAGATCCCCTATTTAATTCTAGACACAGTCCTCACCACTTAAGTTTTTACCATCTGTGTGAGGGTTGGGGATTTTTACAGCCACTGCCAGTTCCACAGCTGCCTTGGCAGGAAGTATCTATGGGTTTTGTTACGGATTTACCACCTTCCGAAGGCCACATGGTCATTTGGGTCGTGGTGGACCGATTTTTCTCAACTGACTCATTTTATTCCCATGAGATCTCTCCCTTCGGCCACCACTCTTGCCAAGGCTTTCATCCAGCATATTTTCCGTTTACATGGCCTCCCTCTCTGAATCATAAGTGATCGGGGATTGCAATTCACTTCTAGGTTCTGGAGAGCTCTGTGTTGGCATCACCACCCATTTCTCATCCGCATACCACCCACAGACCAATGGACTGGTGGAACGGGTCAATCAAACTCTCAAGACCTTCCTGCGAATGTACACTAATAACCGACAGGATGACTGACATACACTACTCCCCTGGGCCGAATTCGCCTATAACAATGGCTTCCACAATGCCTCTCATACGTCACCATTTTTTACGGAGTATGGGCGCCACCCACGACTACTACTTCCGATCCCTCAGACCCAAGCCTCGTCTCTGCTCCAGCAGACCCTCACCGATATCCAGGACATTTGGAACAGGGTCTAACAACATCTTCAGCGAGTCGCTGCTAGATACAAGCTTTTTGCAGATCGTAAAAGGCGGTCTGCTCCGATTTTCAACCTGGACAAAAAGTTTGGCTCAGTACCAAATACTTGGGGCTCCGTTTACCCTCCTTCAAGTTTGCTCCCCGATACATTGGACCCTTTTCAGTACAATCTTGGGTGGGAGCTGTCACTTATCGTCTTCAGTTACCAGCTAACCTCAAGGTCCACAATGCCTTTCATGTGTCCCTGCTAAAGTCATTCTTAACCTCTAAATGGCACCCAGAGCCGAAGAAGATCATTGTTCCTGACTCAGAGCCTGATCCTGAATTCGAGGTAGATGAGTTTCTGGACTCCAAACATCAAAGGGGACGGCTGTTGTATTTGCTATCCTGGAAGCACTTTGGTCTTCTGGTTCCTCCTTCCCCTTCTCTTGTCCTATGGCTGTGCTCCTTCTCTCTTCTGGTCCCTGCTGATGACAGATGCCAGCACTTTATCAGCAGAGCTCTTCCTGGACTCTATGCTTCAGCTTCTACTTTGGTAGGTGTTACTTGCTCAGTAGTTTGCTTCTTCTCTTCTTTGTGCCTCGTTGCTGACTTTGCCTGTACCTGGATTACTCTCTTGACCTGCTGCCTGCCTATTGACTTCACCTGTGCCTGGATTACTCTCTTGCCTGCTGCCTGCCTACTGACTTTGCCTGTACCTGGATTATTCTCTTGACCTGCTGTCTGCCTGGCCGATACGTTCACCACCCCACTTCCAGCTCCGTCTCATAAGTCCTGCAGGCTGCCCGCACCTAGGGGCTCAACCTCTGGGGAATGGCGGTCAGCGCAGGTGAAACCCGGGGTTGTACGGCCACCAAGCAGAACCTGGTCCGAGTACTGGGCTCAGCAGCGCTCTACTTGGTACAAGAACTCACAAGTCTGACAATATCATTCCTGGCGCTGATATCTCTCCCACATCTTCCTCGGGGAAGACCAAAGCAAAGAATTCATTTCATCTTGTCTTCCCTGAGTGCTCCTTTTATCCCTTGGTCATCTAGTGGTCCAACTGATTCTTTTACCGGCTTCTTGCTTCTAATATACTTAAAAATCTTTTACTATATGTTTTTACCTCCAACACAATCTTCTTTTCAAAGTCTCTGCTTTTATTATCAGCACTTTGCATTTTGCTAACACTTATTTCCTGAAGAGCTCTAGTTGCATGATGAGTAGATGTCCTATGCTGGTCATACTGTACTGAATAGGTTCATCCTAAATAGTCATTAAAGCTAACAGCAGTAGGGCACATGGATATCAACTGTAAAAGCTGATAGAGACCAGAGTTATATCAAATGAAAAAGGGAAAGGAATAATGATCTCAAATTATAACTTATACCAACATTAAATAGTAATATAAAATCTAAAGAAAAAAGACATCATCATGAAAGATACATGGTCTTAGGACCTCTGTTGCTCAGCTATTTCGAGTCCAAGACCTATATGTGAATTTCAGTCATCTGTCATTTTTCTAATTCACTTATTATCCAATATGTATTTTTAATGTAATACCAAAAAATATACATCAAAAAGTATAGATATAGATAGAAAAAATAATAATAAGCCCAATAATCCCCCCCCCAAAAAACCCCCGAAAAACAAACAAAAATAAGAAAAGGCAAAAAGATATGATTCATTCACTTTGTAAAATCAAAAGTCAGCACTGATCTCCCTCAAAGCACCTGACACTAACACTTCACAAGTGTTTGGCACTCAGCCTACTTCCAGGGTTAATGTAAACAAAGCATAGTGTCTAGTAAGGCAACTTCAAGTCAAACAGTTCTGTATTGACATCATTATAAAACAACAAAACATAGTGGGAACATCAACAAAACATATAGATAAAAACAATATTTGAGAAATAACTCACAAAAGTGTAAGACGGTATAACGCCAATCTTCTTAGTAATGGCTCCAGGTGCAAACCTATTGACATCTGCCCACTTTTAAAGGGGACACAACGTTATCTACATGATGATGTCACAATAACACGGTTTGAAAACTTTACGGACTGCCCACGCCAGGGGCGTAGCTAGACAACAGATTTTGGGTGGGCCTAGGCAAGAATTGGGTGGGCACCAAGTGTTCTCCCCCCCTCTAAAAAACAAAAATCTCGGCTGGTGGGAAAATGCTTCTTTCCACCTTGGCAGCAGTAATGCACTGAAAACTGAGCATGCGCAGGTGCCGATGTTGTGGAGAGTAGCATTTTTGTTACCATCAGGGGGAAATCTTCAGCTGGCGGAGCTTGGGATTCCCACCAGTTACCACTAAACATGTGCTACTGTTGGGTGGGCCTGAGCCCACCCAAGCCCACCTGTGGCTACGCCACTGGCCCATGCACGCTGTAATGAACATAAAACAAAGAACACCATATTTAGCACCAATTCTCATATATCAACAGACCGATTTAAACTATGAGGCTCCAGACATGACAATCGATAAATCCACCATTTCTCCCTGCACAAAAGGTGCACATTCAAATAAAACCATCAGATTCCCCCCCCCCCCCCCCCCCCCCCCCCGGTGCCAAGAAGGAGACACCAACTCCAAAACTGCAGGACATAAGCCATTAAAGAAGAAAAATGTCAGGAAGTATTTTTTCACGGAGAGAGTAGTGGATGCTTGGAATGCCCTCCCGCGGGAGGTGGTGGAAATGAAAACGGTAACAGAATTCAAACACGCGTGGGATAAGCATAAAGGAATCCTGTGCTGAAGGAATGGATCCTCAGGAGCTTAGTCAAGATTGGGAGGCGGGGCTGGTGGTTGGGAGACGGGGATAGGGCTGGGCAGACTTATACGGTCTGTGCCAGAGTCAGTGGTGGGAAGCGGGACTGGTGGTTGGGAGACGGGGATAGTGCTGGACAGACTTATATGGTCTGTGCCTGTGCCAGAGCCGGTGGTTGGGAGGCGGGGATAGTGCTGGGCAGACTTATACGGTCTGTGCCCTGGAGAGCACAGGTACAAATCAAAGTAGGGTATACACAAAAAGCAGCAAATATGAGTTATCTTGTTGGGCAGACTGGATGGACCGTGCAGGTCTTTTTCTGCCGTCACCTACTACGTTACTATTAAAAGAATGTGAAAACTCCAAACAATAATACCAACAGTGCAGGAATGTCCTGTTATTGAAGGCTATTACGTTGCTCAACGTTTTGGTATTCATTTTGTCGACAGCGCATCCAAATCACAAGAGGGCATGTTTGGGCTGGATCTGGGTGTTACTAACTCTTGGACATTTTTCCGCCATAATGAAACAAAGCAAAAATGTGTGGGTTTACAATCTAAATGTTTTGGTCTAGACCTGTTTTTATAACAAATTAGAAACAAAGGTGCCCTAAATGACCAGATGACTACTGGAGGGATTAAGACATGACCCCTTAGTCACTTACCCCTTCCACCCCCCAAAGATGAAAAAACCAGTACATACCAGCCTCTATGACAGCTTCAGATGTTACAGCCAGTCCTATTAGAGCAGTAAACAGGTTCCTGGAATAGTCTAGTGGTCGGTGCAATGGACTGTAGAGAGGAGGACCCAAGCCTATATTCCACTCTACCTATTATGCTTGTGTTGGAAAGTGTGAGCCCTCCCACACTCACCAAATACCTACTGTACCTACATGTAAGTGACCACTTCAGCTGTAAGGGTTATTATAGTGGTGTACAATTGGGGACAGTAGGTTTTTGCTGGGCTTTGGAGGGCTCAGCCTACAATATAAGACGGTGATGGTTAGATGTGTACCTGCGAGCTTTTATAAGAAGTCCACTGTAGTGCCCCCTAGGGTGCCCCACTGCTCTGCTGGGATGTCTGCATGGTCAGTCTGCTAAGAATGCTGGCTCCTCCTACATCCCAATGGCTTGACTCTGTGCATTTTCACTTGGATGGGGTTTTTTTTCAAAAATGGACCAAAAAGATAAATGCACTGAGCACAAAAGCATCTAGTAAATGGCCATTTTCAAAACAAAAAGATAAATATGTTTCTGTTTCGAAAATAGTTACATAAGTACATAAGTATTGCCATACTGTGACAGACCAAAGGTCCATCAAGCCCAGCATCCTGTTTCCAACAGTGGCCATTCCAGGTCACAAATACCTGGCAAGATCCAAAAAAAGTACAAGACATTTTATGCTGGTTATCCCAGAAATAGTAGATTTTCCCCAAATCCAATTTAATAATGGTCTATGGACTTTTCCTTTAGGAAGTCGTCCAAACTTTTTAAAATTCTGCTAAGCTAACCGCCTTTACTACATTCTCTAGCAACGAATTCCAGAGTTTAATTTCACATTGAGTGAAGAAAGATTTTCTCCAATTCGTTTTAAATTTACTACTTTGTAGCTTCATCACATGCCCCCTAGTCATAGTATTTTTGGAAAGCGTAAACAGGTGCTTCACGTCTACTCGTTCCATTCCACTCATTATTTTATAGACCTCTATCATATCTCCCCTCAGCCGTCTTTTCTCCAAGCTGAAGAGCCCTAGCCGCTTTAGCCTTTCCTCATAGGGAAGTCGTCCCATCCCCTTTATCATTTTTGTCGCCCTTCTCTGCACCTTTTCTAATTCCACTATATCTTTTTTGAGATGCTGTATTTCTTATTCAGATTTGGGACATTTAGAGCAAAACTTCCAAAGTCAGATTTAAATGTCATATTGAAAATGCTCATCACAGCATGTTAAAAACACCACCCTCCTTCAGTACTTTTTGAGCTAGAGCTGAGGGACATGTAGTGGGTAAACAGATGATTAAGTTTCTACAACAGCCTTCTATTTATTGGAGATGTTTTCCATTTTGTATTCTTGTAAATAGAGGTTATATTATTTTATTCATAGAATGAACAGGTTTTCACTAGCTGTCAGGATTTCCCATTTCAGTAAAACTCCCTCCATGAATTTTACAGTATCAAGTCCTTGGCTGCCTCTGGAATACCTATTATCCTCAGGTTATTTTTTTTTATTGCAATTTTCAGTATCTTCTATAGCAGAATTAAGTTCCAGAGCAGAATTCTCTTCTCTGCCATTGTTAAATGTGTTTCAGTTTGAGAGAAATGATCTTTGAGTTGCATCACGTCATTTTTGATATCCATAATTATAGTATTGTTTTCAGTTAGTGTTGCTGTAATATTATTTAATTACTCAGTTATATCTAGAGATGCACCGGCACCATCTTTGTTTGAAGGCCCCTTGCAAGGAGAGAGCAAGTTAGATTTTTGATGCTTTATCCCCAAGCTTATATTAAAAGCTGCTTCTATCTTTGTCTGACATTGAAAAGACATCTTATATATGGTAATTCAGAAAAGTAGCACCTGAAAGTGCAATTTCTATGTGAAAACCTTGTTGTGTCCACGAAGTGTCTCACTCACACTTCCAACTTACAGTTCAGTTGCTTAGAAGACAATTGTTGCCTTCTGCACATAGAGTCTGTATATAGCCACCCGAGAGGCAAGGAGATGCCAGAACCTCAGCCCAGCTGACAGGAAAAGTGTTAACACTAGAATAAGGGGGAGAAACTCTGGGATAATAAATGGGGAATGACTTGGGGAGATGGTGAAAAATCTTGGTGGAATTACAGTAATAGACCCCCCCCCCCCTCCTCTCTGCCCAAGGAAGCCAGACTCTATAAACAGTGCAGTACTGGTAAAAAAGAAACAGAAATGCATTTTCTCCCGTACTTTGCAAAATAAAAATAGAAAAAATGTACCTTTTACAAAGCAGGTACATCTCAGTCCTTACAAAGTAATAAATAAAAATAATTTTCTTCTACCTCTGTTGTCTGGGAATTTGGCTGGTCCCAGACTTTTTTTTTCCATGTTCCACAAGTCAGCCATACAAATTCTTTTCCAGGTTGGCCATTCCATTTCTTCTCTCGCCTCTTGTCTTCTTCATTTCCTTCTCTTCATCTGTTGGCACTGATCTTTCGTTTTATGTCTCCACTATGAAATAGCTGTGCATAGAGCTGCCAAGTGATCGAGCTCCAGAAGGGAGATTTTTCAACCAGTCCTAGTGTGAACTGACATCCCAAATTCATGTGGGATTTGGAGTCCCTGATTCTACCCATCAAAATCTGTGCTGCAGTACATTTAAAATGACTTAAGAAAATGCACTCGGACCCCTGCAGGGTTGCTAATTTGAAAACATCGGATATGTACATTTTTAAATACTGTCATATTCCTAAAATCAAATTCAAAATAAAATACCTTTTTCTACTGTTTGAACAATTTATTTTCTCATTTGCTTTGGTCCCACTGTCTCTTTTCTGTTTTTCTCCGTTTCTTCTGCCTTTACAGGGTCTCTTGTTGCCCATCTGACATTTCTTCTGTCGCCAAGTGCACCATCCTTCTTTCTTCTGCACCACTATTTGTCCTGTCTAGTATGTCCCTTCTGTGTCCCTTGTCCCCTATCCTACCCCCAAGTTCAGCAACTGCCCTTTCTGTGTCCCCATCTCCCCCTTTTTCAGCACAAGTCTACCTGGTCTCCTCATCTCCCCCTTTTCTAATATCTGCCCTCCTGGTGTCTCCATCTCTCTCTTTTTCTAACATTGCCCTGTGTCCCCATCTTCCCCCTTTTTTCAGCATTACCTCTTTCTCCCCATCTCACCCTTCTCCCCATATTCCCATTCCTCCCCTTCCAGTGGTGCCTCTTTGTGTCCCTATCTCCTCCTCCTCCTCCCCATTCCAGTAGTGCCCTCTCTGTGTCCCTATCTCCTTACCCCCTTTTTTAGTAGTGCCCCTGTGTCCCTACCAGTGAACAGTGAAGAAAAATGAGCTCAACCTATAGAGTGTATAATTGCAGTTTCTACCGGCTTTAATAATTTTCGAAGCTGTCCTCCAGCTTTTAAGGCACTGCCTATCCAACTGAAACTACTTTAGCCTTGTTACAGATGGACCAACAATACAAAATTACAAGGCAGATGCAGCAGCTCATAAGTTTGCTTGCTTTGTTTTGTGTGAATGACAATAACAACTGCGCGGGGGAGTAGACACAGATTAACCAAAACTGGCTTCCTTGCTTATAACGGACTAGGTAGGCTCAGTTCCACCCCTGTCTATTAAACCTTCTTGGACAGCCTTCTCCAGCCCGCCGGCCCTCCCCCCCCCCCCCCCCCAGTCTTACATGTTTGGTCCGTGGTTATTTTCATTGCCCTCCTGCTCGAGTTTTGCACCTACTCCTGTCTCTTCCATCCGCGTGGTCGCTCGTTTTTAAAGCCCTGACTTCTCCCTCTGACACCGGCGACTCACATATCCAGCCTCCTGCCAGCGTCGGGGCCTCTCCCTCAGACGCATCCCACCTCTGTGGAATACAGGAAGTTGCATTAGAGGTGGGATGTGCCTGAGGAGAGACTCCGATGCTGGCAAAAGGCTGGTTGTGTGAATTGCCGGTGTCAGAGGGAGAACGCCTCAGGGCTTTAAAAATGAGTGACCACACGGATGGGAGAGAGTGGGCGGAAGAGACAGGAGGAGTAGGTGTAAGACTCGCGCAGGAGGGGGGGAGGAGGCAGAGAAAGCTATTAGCACTGCAGGCATTTGCGCTTAGGCGCCATCTCTTCTAAAAATCTGTTTGGGGGAGTGACTGCTCCCCCTGCGCCCCACCTAGCTATGCCACTGAGTTAAGCTTAGTTTATAAAATATGCTTAGTGGCTGTTCTTGTGACTAAAAATTAGGCGCACCCATTTTGGTCACCTAAAACCAGGCCTAAATACCTGTGCCTAACTTAGGCACAGATCAGGTGTATTCTATAGTAGTGCGCATAGTTTTTAGAAATACCCACAGCCCGCCCATTCTACGCCCATGGTCATGCCCCCTTTTCAACTGCACACTAGAATTTATATGCACCACGTTGTAGAATATGCCTAGAAAGTTATGTGCATACATTCAAATTAAAGCCCTTTAGTGCTGCTAATTGGTTGTTGAGTACCAATTATCGGCGCTGAGTGGCTTGTTAATCAATTTGTGTGAACTTAAGGCACCATTTATAGAATTTGGGGGTTAGTGGATACACTGTTCCTGCTGCCATCACCATCAATGTCCTCTCTCTTCTCCTCCCAGTGGGAAGGAACTCCACAATAGTCTCTTTGTAGTAAAGACAGAAGAAAGGGGGCTAGACATATGCAGAAATCATTGTGAGTAAATGAAAATAACTAAATGTGAAACTTGAAACAGGTTGTGACAAGAAAGTTAAATCAGGGTTGTATGTGTTTCTTTATAATCAACTTTCTTTTTCCAACTGATTTGATTTCATCCTGAGAAACCTCTCAATACTTTAAATTTCCACTAGATGGTACACTCCATCTTGCATTTTCACACAGAAAAAGTCATAGGACTTTGATAAACCTACTGTTTTCTGAACTGTAAATTATATGCTGGTACCAGGCACTGCCTAGAGTTCATACTATTTTAAATATATATATTAGGGTAAGTAGAGTAGACGTCTAACACTAAAAGCAGGATGTTTATTCCAGTGCCTACCCAATGAGGTGAACTTGTAAAGTTGCACTGATGACAGTTACGTTTGTCAAGTTTCTTGGTGTGATTAGGGTTGGTTGTAATTGACATTAAACAGAGCAGTATTTTTCTAATTAATTTTTTAATATAATTTAAATAAACGGTACTGTTTTATTACATACTAGTAAAACATGCCCGTTTCTTGCGCAAATGAAACGAGCGCTAGCACGGTTTCCTTCCAAACCGTCCCCCTCTCCCTACTCACTCCTTCGGCGTTCTGAAGGCACTGACTGGCATTGTTGCGGACCTCAGCACGCCACCTTCAATCTGCTTTGTCGTTGGTTGTGAAGCCACTGACGCCATTGCTCCGCCCTCGACGTCATCACGTTTGACGCGAGGGCAGGGCCCCAACACAGTGTTTTCGGTGGCTTCACCACCACAAAGGCTTCGAACCGGAAGGAAGTGCCCGGAGGACTTGACAGTGACGTCAATGTCCTCAGAACGTTGAGGGTGAGTTTTATTATATAAGATCATTTACATTTATTTGGGATGTATAAGGCAAAAAAGTGTGGTTGAAGATTTTAAATGAAGTTTTGTGATTTTATATGGTTTTTTTTCAAGTTTTTTGCATGTGAAAATCGATTGTACATGCATTAATTCAGATGTATAAGTGATTTGTACACTTCAAATTTTTAGGTGGCCAAGCAAACTGAATGCACACTTATCCACTTTCCTAAAATTAATTTAATAACAGGGGTAGATGGCATGGGGACCCCCAGATCCAAACCCTTACTCTAACAGCATAACCTAACAAATCAACCACCTCCCTCTTACCCATCATCCCCAGTAAATAGTACAGCATTACACTATTCAGTTTTATAAGACAACCTGCCGCAGCTTCACTTGATATAAACAAATCACATTGATTTGAAATGCAAATGAGCCTGAGTCAATGGATGTAAATTAAAACTTCTCTGTTTAAAGTATAAAATGAAAACCGACCATCATATTAATGGTTAGACAACCACCACATATTTAGCAATCAAGAACAGGATAGAATAATTTGTCTCTCACCTTAGTCCTTGCTGTATTACTTCCTGTGGACTATCACCACTGGGCTTAGCACCTTGTCAAGCCCACACAATTTATAAGGCAGTAGCCCAATGACAGACAATAGGACCAGTGAGATATCATCCTCCTACAGTACGGACAATTGGCTTGGGTAACTGCCATAGGAATAGAAAAGTCATGACTAGCCTGGGCTTCCTCTACCCAAGAAAGTGACAACCAACTATGCCTAAGGCCAGGCAACTAACTCCAAAGCCTCCTGCAAATCATTAGTAAACAATTCCTCACTAGTGTCTGAAAAATGACATATAGACCTGAGCACTTCAGGTCAACCCACTAACACCTGAGTTGCAAATTCCTCTTACTATAGCCCACTTCCTAATCTGCCAACTGACCTTAAAGTAAGTACCTGGGTCACCTCTTCTGCCCGTTAAAGCAGAGCCTAGGAATAATCTCCAGCCATCGAAGCTTAACACCCCAAAATAATCTCAAAATGTGACCCAGGTCCCTCATTTTAGCTCTGATCAACTGTTTGCAAGCCCAGTTTACCAAGGTCATTGTCACTAAGGGAAAGGGAAATGGGACTTGATGTACCACCTTTCTGTGGTATTTTGCAACTACATTCAAAGCGGTTTACATATATACAGGTATTTATTTTGTACCTGGGGCAATGGAGGGTTAAGTGACTTGCCCACAGTCACAAGGAGCTGCAGTGGGAATTGAACCCAGTTCCCCAGGATCAAAGTCTGCTGCACTAACCACTAGGCTACTCCTCTGCAAATGATGATGTATCATGGACTGTAACTGAGACTAGCCAAGCCCCTGTCCCAGAGCCGTATGACATGGCCAGTCCTAAATGGCATCTGTAAGGCTGGGCAGCTAAAGGCCATCCAGCCCAATATAGATAGGTATGTATGGATAGATATCTGTATCTATATTTTTGTATCTCACCATCCTGAGAAACCCACGATCTGAAACAGAAATTAACACTTACTAATGAAAAAAATGTTTTTGTTCTTAACAATTGTGTTGAATAAAACCAGTGTAAGCCCCAGAGCTCTATCTTCCAATACATTTACCCCTAATTCTCAAAAAATTGTGCACACATCTAAATTGAGTAATGAGACAATTAGTGCCAATAATTGGCTTTTTAACAAGCAAGTATTGGCATTAATTGAAAATATTTAAGACGCACACGTCCCGGAAAAGAGAGTACAGAAATGGGAGGGTCATGGGCACTTGGGGGCGGAGCATAGGCATGGATTCAAGTTACGCCCAGAATTATAGAATAAGGGGTCTCTGTGTGTAAATTTAGGTGCGGGCAGTTGAACCATATTTTTGTCAGAGCAAATGTGTGCCTAAATTTACATGCAGCCCCCGCGCTTAAGTGCTATTCTATAAACTGTGCCTAACTGCGCTTAAGTGCTATTCTATAAACTGTGCCTAACTTTAGGCAAAGCTTATGGAATATCACTTAAGTGTGTGTTTGTGTGTGTGGGGGGGGGGGGGTTGATGCCGATTTTTTTTTCCCACCACTTATTGAATCTAACCCTTATTGACTTCCTCGCCCTGCCATGCCCCGGCCACATTTTAGTAACACTAGTATCCGCTCCAGTCTGAAATGAATGTGTGGCAAACTGTTGAGGGTCACATCCAGCCTTGAACTACACTAACCTCAAAAAAGCACAAACATGGTAGAGGAGACAAACACCAGAACAGCTTTGATTATAGAGGTGTCAGTTACAAGCAAGTATTCTGTGAATCTAGTGGGAAAATCCTCAAATATCAATAAATGCAGTCAGAGACCAAGAAAATGTGGCAAAAATATACTGAAATATTTCCCTTTGTATTGGGTGTCACAGGACTGATTAAAAGAACTTTTCAGACACGCTATTCAAGAACATCTTATGAATTCCAGAAGGAAGCTCTGTCTTGCATAATGCTAATATTATAGCGAACCTTAGCAGTAAGTTTGAGAGACTGAGACCATACTCCACATACCCTGATTTAGAAATGAGGTTCATTGTTGTCATGGTTTGCACAAAAACAACCTATTTGGAGACATCATCCCCAACTGAAAACTGAAAACACATCAAAGGAGAAGAATTGGCAAGAAGAAAAAAAAACGACTTACCCCACCCCATCCTGGTAGCTGGTTTAAGTGACAAGTATTTACAGGGACAAGTAACCAACCCTACTTAAAATTATTAATACACCCCCACACTCTGGATTTATCGTAGATCAAATGACAGACTACAAAATGGATCTACAGACCATTGACTTCCAACATGCTTAAACAATAGCCCAAATCAAAACCAACTCATTGGTATTCCTCAATAAGCTCATTAATCCAAAAGCCCCAAGAAAAGTCCACATGAAGCCCAAAATAACAGAATCTGAAATGGAGAGCTTGCCACCCTATGGAGCTTATACCACAACTGAACCAGAAGATTATAGTGTATTTAGTGGGCTTCCTGTCACCCCCCCCCCCCCCCCGCCAAGCAATGAAGTCTATCCATGAAAACAATTCTTAACCAGTAACTCTTTCTATGAATTTCTCCAACCAAAAGCCTTTGCAAAGAAGGAAAACACAGAGACATAGTGTAAAACTGTCCTTTTCAAACAGCCATGTCCATTGGCAACATATCCAGTCAAAGCAGCATCAGATACCCTACCCAAAACCCAACCTTCCTGCTGCCTTTATGATATCCTCTGATGTAAAGAAACCCAGGTCATTGGTGCAATGGATATGCATACTGCCACTGCTTTATTTTTTAGTCCCCACCTCAGATGCCAAGCCCTTCTTCCACTATACAAAACTTGAAAAAAAAAAAACTGACCCAAAGGGTGTCAGTGGGGGCACATCCAGCTCCAACTGCAATTGCTGGACTGAATCTTTCTTCCTGCCATGGATCAATGGTCAATTCCATGGCTCTGGGCTCAGTAGCAGTAGAGATCAGGGCATCAGAAACTTGACAACTACCAGTATCATGTAGAACACTGGAAACCTGAGAAACAAAAAGATAAACAGCAGAAACAAAAGATGTGAAACCCAGATTTCCTCTCCCAAAACATGATGACAGAGATCTAGATGACTACTGCACATCTTACCTTCCTAGGGGCTCAAAAGCAGATCAGGGAGGCTGACAGTCTGCTTACCAAGACCAAAAACCTTACATCAGAATGAAAAACTGCCAGAAAGGGAGACCAGCTGGGACCAACTACTTCCAGCCCCAAGATAAGGCCATTGAGAAATCCACACAGACTCACCAAGACCATAAGCTCCATTCGAAGCAAAATTACTTTCCTATGATCTAAGACTCAAAGAACCCCAAGATCTGATGTATCATTGGTGCCAATCAAATGAGAGCATCCTGGATTATCCTGCAAATATTCCCAGTGATGAACTGGATATCTACCTTTCCAAGCCATGCCTAGAATCTGTGAAGCTTCTTGGGGCAAATGCTAGGTTGCAAATCCTTGCAACTCCTATGCCTCAGGGTAGTCATTGGATGGTGCAAGGAAGCAAAAGTAGTAATGGGTTGTTAAGAAACAGTCTTTGAGAAGAGAGAGGTTTTTAGCATCTTCCGGAAGCTAAGGGGGTATTTTTCAAAGTGACAGTAAGCAAAACATGGGCTTTACCACTCGCTAATCCAGAACTACTGCCGGCCCAACGCGGCCGCTGGTGGTAGTTCCAGCTACAGTATGTGCCATTTCCGGTGCTCCAGAAATGGCCCATAGGTATTCAATAGGATGATAAAGAGTAGATCTTTTTGATCAGTCTAGCTCTCTAGCCTGCTTATAATCGAAAGAGAAAAACGCCTATATTGCGACCCAAATCGGGAGATGGGTGTCTTTCTCCCGTGGGCACCCAAATCGGTATAATCGAAAGCCGATTTTGGGCGTTTCCAACTGCAATCCATCGTGGAAACGGGTAAAGTTGATGGGGGCATGTCGGAGGCGTGGTGAAGGCAGAACTGGGGCGTGGTTATCAGCCGAGGAGAGATGGGCGTCTTTAGCTGATAATCGAAAAAAAGGCGTTTTTACCGCGATTTTGGGTCACTTTTTTTGGATCCTTTTTTTTCACAAACAAGTCCCAAAAAGTGCCCCAACTGCCCCGATGACCACTGGAGGGAATCGGGGACAACCTCCCCGGACTCCCCCAGTGGTCACTAACCCCCTCCCACAAAAAAACCCCACTTTAAAAACTTTTTTTCCAGCCTCTATGCCAGCCTCAAATGCCGTACCCACCTCTATGACAGCAGAATCTGTTCTATCCTGTGACAGTCTTTCCCTGGTTCTGATGTGGGTCTCGGGTGAGTGTGACAACTTTTCTGTTATGCGCACTGCAGAGTCACATCAGCAATGCATTGTGGTGGGTGTAGGGTATTGGGCTCCATGATTCCTGTAGCTTGTGGCAAATGCTCACGATGTTGGTAGTTGGTAGGCTCTACTCCCATGGTGCTTTTCCCCCTGCTTACTGGGTCAGAGTGTGCCCTGTTTTGTTTCCGGTAGTCCATGAGGTAGTGGCCATTTTTGTAAGCCAGTTTTAGATCCCTTTCACGTGTTAGCCACATTACAGAACTTAGTTCTTACCTTGAACGTGGCTGAAAGAGGGCATTGTACAGCATTCTGCCAGCTCTGACCTACTGCTAATCTCAGTACCAGGGAGACTCGTTGCCAGTGGGGCACAACCTCTGATCTGCAGTTAACTGTGAGTAAGCGTGCTTATTCCAATAAAGGACGTTTTCGGAGAGATTAGTCTTCAGG
Source organism: Microcaecilia unicolor (assembly GCF_901765095.1). Taxonomy (NCBI): domain Eukaryota; kingdom Metazoa; phylum Chordata; class Amphibia; order Gymnophiona; family Siphonopidae; genus Microcaecilia; species Microcaecilia unicolor. The sequence continues at coordinate 101,054,902 of NC_044032.1, read as the reverse complement.
TGTCAACTGGTGTGCCAATGTTATATAGCAGCAACAAGTCCTAGAGGCCTGCGTGTATGCAGGTCCCTGGAGCACTTTTAGTGGGTACCGCAGTGCACTTCAGCCAGGTGGACCCAGGCCCATCCCCCCCCTACCTGTAACACTTGTGCTGTTAAATGGGAGGTCTCCAAAACCCACTGTACCCACATGTAGGTGCCCCCTTCACCCCTAAGAGCTATGGTAGTGTTGTACATTTGTGGGTAGTGGGTTTTAGGGGAGGGGGGTTGGGTGCTCAGCACCCGTGGTAAGGGAGCTATGCATGTGGGAGCGTTGTCTGAAGTCCACCGCACTGACCTCTAGGGTGCCCAGTTTGTGTCCTGGCATGTCAGGGGGGCAAGTGTACTATGAATCGTGGCCCCTCCCATGACCAAATGGTTCGGATTAGGACGTTTTTGAGCTGGGCGTTTTTAGTTTCCATTATCGCTAAAAAAAAACAAACACCCAGCTGAAAAACATCCATTTTTTCAAAAATACGGTCTGTCCCGCCTCGTCACGTACCCATTTTCGGACATAGACACCGATGGAGATAGGCGTTCGCATTTGATTATGCTCCTCTAGGTCTTCGTTGACTTGGAGCTCTATGAGACTTTTCCTTCCTTTTTTATGTAATTTGTGTTTGTTTTGTTTTCTCTTTTTGTGAGTGGAACATATTTTGTTTTTGATTACAATTTTGTATGTGTCCACACCTATTTTGAGTTTATACCATAGATATAAAACAGGACACCCAACATTCAGTGCACACTAATGTCCATTAGCACGCACTAAACTTTAGTTAAAGAGCCCTTAAATGCTAAGAAACCCATAGGCTTCTCAGCATTTAGCTAATTCCATTAGCGTACACTAAGCGTTAGTTAATGGGCCCCTAAGGTTGTTGCTTAAAGTTTATACCATGTGAAATAAAAGTCTTGGGTCAGTTTGGGCAGAAAGGGCAATGAACTGCCATGTGTAAGATCCCAGTTTGGTCCTAAGTCAGGTCTTCCACTGTCTGGGTTGACTGGGGCTAGGGATTCTATTGTGGTTTTTACTTAAGCATGACAAACTGGTAGGTGGATACAGAACCCATGATTGCAGGATTCTGGAAGGAGCTCTGCGGCATGACCCAAGACCATCCTTACAATAACCATACAAGGTGCATTAGGAGAAGGTGGACATAAAAGAGAGGAAAAAATCCTTGGGCACTGTTACACTCTGTTACACTCCTCCAGAGGTGCAGCCTGCTTGCGCAGGGTATGGGCATTTGAGGATACGGTGGCCATCTTGGATGTGGGATAGGGCGGCCATCTTGGAGATGGGCATCTCAAGTTGTGGCAGCCATCTTGAAGTTGGGCAGCTTCAGGAAGGAAGCCCATATTTGAGCATAGAGCATCTCCTCTGATGGGGGCAGCCATCTTGGAACAGCTGCACATGTTTGAGCCTAATTCCAACACTATTTAAAGCCCTGCGACCAGTCCTTCCATGCTTCGGCTTCTAGTGCGTAGAGGTCGTGGTCTACGTCTGTGTTCTACAGCCGGCTATCTTTGTTCCTGTGATTCCTGTGTACCAGACCCTGGATTGTTGCCTGACTACACGCTGTGTTGCTGCCTACCTTGACCTCGGACTGTTTCTCTGACTATTCACTGCACTGCTGATTCCTTTACTCCTGGACGGTGTCTGCTCTCCCTGCCTGTCGGGTCAGTGGCCGTGCAACCCCGCCGGTTCCGGAAGTCCTGGTGGCTGCCTGCACCTGGGGGCTCAACTCCTGGGGAATGGCGGTCGCTTCCCAGGTGAAGCTAGGGGTTGTCTGGCTGCCTGACCAAGTGCGGTGTCACTCCATCTTTGCCGTGCTCAGTTGGGGCACAAGGGCTCACATTCCCAGACATAACAGGCACTCCTGAGTGAAGGTTCATGGCACCAGATCCCAAAACAGATTTTGATTTAGCTGGAAGTACCCAGTATAAGAAATGAAGTTAGTAGGGATTGCCAGCCAGAAAAAAAAAAATGTTGCCCCCCCCCCTCATTTTGTCATCACAAAACCTGCTCTGCTGCCAAATTCTTTATTGAAAATCTGGAGGTTTCCTTCTTCCTGCCCCCAAATCTCCCTTCTACTACTACTAATAATAATAATTTCTATAGCGCTACTAGATGTACACAGCACTGTACACATTATTTGCATGTACTTTCTCTGTCCCTAGAGGGTTCACAATCAAGTTTTTGTACCTGGGGCAGTGGAGCATTAAGGGGGTCTTTTACTAAAGCTTGTTGCCATAGGGCCCTGCTGCAGATAAGCCAAGCTTTAGTAAAAGACCCTCTAAGTGACTTGCCAAAGGTCACAAGGAGCTGCAGTGGGAATCAAATGTAGGTTGCTAAGATCAAAGCCCACTGCAATAACCATTAGGCCACTCCTACACTCTAAAAAAAAAAAAAAAATCTGCGTTTGTGAAGTCTTCTGTTTCCTGCATGCTTGCCTTGCCCCTCTGGTAATGTCACCAGCAGTGGCGTACCAAGGGGGGGGGGGGGCGATGGGGGCGGTCCGCCCCGGGTGCACGCCGCTGGGGGGTGCCGCGGCGCGCGCCTGTCAGCTGAGTTCGCTAACTTCGCTGCAGCTCCCTCTGTCCCAGAACAGGTTACTTCCTGTTCCGGCCGGGGCAAAGGGAGCTGCAGCGAAGTTAGCAAACTCAGCTGACAGGCGCGCGCCGCGGCACCACCCTCCCCCCAGTGGCGTGCACCCGGGGGGGGGTGTCATTTTGCCGGGGGGGGCGCATCGGCGATCCTCCCCGGGTGTCATGCTGGCTAGGATCGCCACTGGTCACCAGTAGGAGCAGGGTGAAGAGCTGGGGCAGACTCCATGTTTGTGTATCTGCTGTCTGCACTGCTGAGCTGGATTGGTATCCTGCCTATGGATATGCTGCAGCAGCAGACAGTCAAATGAGACCAGCATTGCACCAGACTCTAGCGAGCGAGAGAGTATGCATTCCAGCAACCCGTGGGACTATGTGCCAGAAGGAGAGAGTCCCAAAGAGGATGGCAGCTAAAACGTCTTGCCGCTCCTTTGTCCCCTGCCCCCGCCCCATCCGATCTGTGGATATTTCTCCTTTGTGCACACGCCCAGGCACGATCCTGCCGCCACACTCCCAAAAAGTAGATGTATTTCTCAAAGCTGATTTCCAGGGATGAACAATGTGTCTCCCAAACCTACCTGCTTAATAACTTTTTTTGTGGACTTGGCCAAACCCCTTTTAAATCTTGCTATATTAGTTTCCTTGATCATGTTCTCTAGCAACCAATTCTACAGCTTAATTATGTGCTGCATGAAAAAAACATTTCTGTGATTTGTTTTTGGTCTCCTGGTTGTTAGTTTCATGGACTGCTGTCTTGTTTTAGTATTTGAAAGGTTAAAACAACTGCTCCTTATTTAACTATCCACCCTACTAATGATTTGATACACTGCTATCATATCCCCTTCCAGTTGTCTTTACTCCAAGCTGAAAGGCCCCACTTCATAATGGAGATGTTCTATCCCCTTTATCATTTTTGTCAACCTTCTACGACCCTTTTATAATTACGCTATATCCTTTTAAGATGGGATACACAATTCTCAAGATATAGTTTCTCCGTGGACTTATACAAAGGCAAAATGATATTCTTAATTTTGTGCTCCATCCTTTTAAAAATAATTCTTAACATTCAGTTTGCTGAAAATTGCACAATGGTTGTTGTAATTTAAATTAATATAGCTGTCTAGAGATTTTGTAGAACCACTGAGATTTCATTGTGCTGTAGGGATGCCTAAGGGAATATTCATTGCAATCCCACAGACAGATTTTCCTATGCATGAGTGTAAGGACAGCTTTGAAGTTTGAAAATTGGGGCAAAATGTATTTGTATTTTCTTATCCTCATTTTCATAAACTCTGCAGTCTTGCATAACTGTGTTCAGTCATTTAGTTGATTTAATTTTGCTTGACTGCAGTAGCTGCAATTAATGAGTCTTGTTTTCTGAAAAGGAAGCCATTCTTGAACTAAGCTGTTTCCGGGGAGCAATTTTCAAATCGTGCACATTGGGACTTTTATCTATGGTCTCTGCACCAAATGAAAGTACATATGTACTTCCATGTTAAAACTTGCTTTAAGTAAAAAGTACCTGCTGACCCTGGCACCTGCTTTTTCTGCAGTTCCTTTTTTTGTTATGATCATTGTTATTAAAAAATAACACATGAATATTTTAAAATGCAATCTACATATGCTGTTTTCCTACCCAGCCTAATGACTCCTCCAGGAATGCCTTCTCTAAAAGCAGATAAAGTACATTTTAGAACAAAGCATTGATGTTTTAGACAAGGGAAAGTGATTTTCAAATGGCAGTAAAATAAGTTTAGGTAAAATTCCTTTGACCCACATAAATTGGACCTCATAAGGCCAATTCTATAATTTTGATAATGCATTTATGCATCCCGCATGCACATAAATGCCTAGCATAACAACATGTATGCACATATGTGTGGACATACTCATGTAAATGCTAACATTTACCTGAATGTAAGTGGAGGAGTGGCCTAATAGAGCACTGGGCTTTGATTGCCGCACCCTGGGTTCAGTTCTCAGCAAAGCTCCTTGTGACTCTGGACTAGTCACTTAGGGGTCCTTTACTAAGCCACAGTAAAAAGTGGCCTGTGGTAGTGCGAGCACATCTTTTAGGCGTGTACTGGTCCATTTTTTACTGTGTCTAGGAAAAAGGGCCTTTTTTGAGTGGCCGGAAAATAGAAACCAGCGCACATCCATTTTTGACCTGAGACCTTACTGCCACCCATTGACCTAGAGTTAAGGTCTCATGTGCTACCCACGCGGTAAGCATGCAGCACGTGCCAACTGATGTTTACAGCTGGGTAAGCAACCTGCAGTAGAAAATAGAAAATTGTTCTCTACCGCGGGATTCAGCACATGCCAAATTCGGAATTACTCGTATTCGATAAAGGGCACTCCATGACAACTGTCCTTTATAGAATAGGGTTTAGAACATATTCCTGCACCCAACTTTGGGCGGGAGGACTTACTCATGCTGAAACTTGGTATAGATCCTGGTGACCAATTCATGGCAGTTGGACACAGAAATCGGAGTATTCTATAACATTGTGACTAATTTCTGGGAACATCACTGACTTGTTCCTGCCCCTCGCATGACCACAACTCATTTTGAGTTGCACACTATGGAAGTTAGGCATGAATGTTATAGGCTAGGCCAGATGTGAGTGCAAATCCAAATTGATGTCAATTAACTCCAATTATTGATTTTGGCACCTCGTTAATTTGTGCACATCTGGCCTGGCACCCCAATTTGGACAACCCCTATAGAATCTTGGGGATAGTGTTTAAACACTGCAGCCAGGCTTATATTTGGAAAAACACGATTCAAAAGCGCCAAACCCCTCCGAGAAAAACTGCACTGGCTCCCAATCAAAGAACGTATTGCTTTCAAAATCTGCACCCTGGTTCATAAAATTATCTACGGTGAAGCCCCGGGATACATGACAGACCTCATAGACCTACCAACCAGAAACACAACAGGATCAGTACGAACATACCTAAATCTCCACTACCCAAGCTGCAAAGGACTCAAATACAAATCAGCTTAGGCATCCAGCTTTTCCTGCATAAGCACACAACTATGGAACGCATTACCAAAAGCCATGAAAACAACTTATGATCACCTAAACATCTGGAAATCATTAAAAAATGACCTGTTCAAAAAGGCATACCCTACCGACCCAACTTAAATGCCTGTACCCTGCAACACAACGAAACCAAAGCTCGTAATGGACATATAATAACTCTTCCTCTCTACGATTCTCTAATGTGTCTGTACACACGAACCTTATTCTACCACAACATTACTGTATTTGTTCATACTTGAATTGGCGAACGCCTTTACGGTACTATGCAAGCCACATTGAGCCTGCAAATAGGTGGAAAAATGTGGAATACAAATGAAATAAATAAATAGTGTTAAATATATCCTCTCACATTTGAATAATTTAACAATGTGCATGTGTTAAATTAAAAGTTTATATTAAATGATTATATACCTATTCTAACCGTCTTCTAGGAGCGATCAGTGAGCTACTTAATACTGAGAGTTGTAAAGATTTCTGACTACCATGCACTGTACTAGGTTTATCTAGAAATTGGGCATCATGTGCAGCATGGTTCCTGACCTTTATTTTGCTTACTTGAATATGGACTGTGATGACAGTGGCATGGCTGTCAGGGAAACTATTGTCTTTTATGTTGTAAAAGTGTCCTCCAGTAAGTACACAGCTTTCTTGGCCAATCACATCCTGTAATTATCTGTTGTCTTCCCTCGAAGCACACCCATTCCAGAATTAAGATATATACCAGAGTAAACCTCTTTTTATTATTGTCTTCTAGTTGTGTTTCCCACAGTTAATGTTGTTCATATAACATTGTGATTGCAATAATTATAGTTATTACAGTTGATATATCTTATTAGGTCTTGTGTATGATGATATAGTTATGGGTTAGCGCTGATTGTGAAATGTTATGCCAGTTTACTGTGTAGCATCAGACTGCTTGATCCTTCATCAATGCCACTATATAGAAATTTTGTGTTCAATTATAGTGAAGACTGGTAAACACCAGGCAGATTTTGAAGGTGTTGAAATTGGTAGGCAGCTGAAAGAGACACTAGTTGTTAATGTTGGATAAGATTGTAGCTTATAGGGACAGTCTTAGATAAGTCCTTCTAATCCAATTAGATTTATGTTCGGCATTTGATTTAATAGATCATTTATTGCTACTATCAAGGTTAGAAGAGTGGTATTTCAGGTATAGCATTAAACTGGTTTCACTCAAAAAGAGTGTTTCAGGTTTCTGTTAACAGCTTAGTATGCACTTCTTTTTTTTTTTTTTTTTTTATATAATAATTTTTATTGACAAGCCTCTGATAAGACTAAGACTCCCCCCACCCCGGTCAAGATCCTCCACCAAGAAGGCCCCCGAGTCAAAATCCCCAAACTGAAAGACCCCCCCACCACCCCAAGTTAAAATTCCCCACGCAGAAAACTCCCCAATTAGCAAAAGCCCTACTGTCTCTCATAGCCCCCCCCCCCCCCAGGCCTACCTTGTGTCTAGTGGGGTTGGCCAGGAATGATCCTCACTCACTCTTGCCCTGCCAGTGGGTTCAAAATGGCTTGTGACCCCTAGTGGTAGTATCATTGCTAGGGGTTCAGTTGCTATATAAGGGGTTATGCAGCTCAATTATATGCTGTCCTCTGGGTGAAAATCATTGTACTGTGCTCTTCTCATAAGTACATAAGTATTGCAATACTGGGAAAGACCAAAGGTCCATCGAGCCCAGCATCTTGTTTCCAACAGTGGCCAATCCAGGTCACAAATACCCGGCAAGATCTCAAAAATGTACAAAACATCTTATACTGACCACGTACCCTGAGTACACTTCAGGATCCATGTTTCTTCCTTATTGTCTGTCTGCCCTTACTGTACTTATCCTTGATGTCTGTCTGTTGACTACAAGTGGAGGAATAGCCTAATGGTTAGAGCAGTAGGCTGAGAACCAGGGGAGTCCAGTTCAAATCCCACTGCAACTCTCTGTGGCCTTGGGCAAATCATTTCATTCTCTATTGCTCAGGTACAAGTTCAGATTGTGACCCCCCTAGGGACAGAAAATTACCTGCTGCACTTCAGGGCTGCTGAGAGACAAAGCCGGGCCCGAGGCAAGCACCTCCTCCGGGCCTGCATGCGCCCCCCTCCAGGCCTGCTTACTTGTCTCCTCTCCTGCTCTGCTGTGCTGCACAGGTCCATCTTCCTGCTGTGTCCTAGCAGAGAAGAGCAGGAGAGGAGACAAGGAGGCCTGGAGGGGTGCACACGGGCCCCCGCTTTGTCTCTCGGCAGCCCACCTTCTGTGTAAAGTACTTCCTGTTAGGACGCAGCAGAAAGAAGGACCTGTGCAACACAGCAGAGCAGGAGAGGAGACAAGTAAGCAGGCCTGGAGGGAGGGGGGGCATGCGGGCCCGGAGGAGGTGCTTGCCTCGTGCCCGGCTTTGTCTCTAGGCAGCCCTGAAGTGCAGCAGGTAATTTTCTGTCCCTAAGGGGTTCACAGCAGAGCAGAATTAAATTGATAATGCAATAACTCTGCTCTGTGGTGCACAGAAGCAGGAGAGCCATGCCAGTGCCAGACAGGCCCCCCTTGGAGGCTGGGCCCTGAAGAATTTTGCCCCCCCCCCCCCCCCCCTTGGCGGCCCTGCTGCACTTGAATGTACACTTCTTCAATTGGGCTTGTAGGTGGTACATAAGAAATTAAAGACCATAAGCTTCAGTGAGAAGGGACTCTGTGTGTGTCTGTCAAGTAATTTTCTGTCCCTAGAGGGTTCACAATCTGAATGTACCTGAGCAATAGAGAATTAAATGATTTGCCCAAGGCCACAGAGAGTTGCAGTGGGATTTGAACTGTATACACCTTGTAGCACTATCCCCTAGATTCTGTATAGGTGATTGCCCAAAGATAGGCGCTCAAAATTGGGTGCATGTTGGAGGTCTACACCCAAATTAATTAGATAACGAGCCATATCAATTATTGACATTATTTGGCACTAATTTGGAATTTGTGCATCTGCCTAGGCACTATTCTATAACTGTATACCTGAATTGTCTCATGGGCAACTCAAAAGGGGTCATGGCCACAGGAGGATCCAGGAATGTGTCGAGGCGGTCCAAAAATTTGGGTGCATTGTTGTAGAATACCAGGGTTATGTGCTCAACTTGCAGGATTTACACAAGATTTCAGCAGGCATGACACTCGCACCCAAAGTTGAGTGTGGGAATCTGCACTAAGCACTATTCTACAAAGGACACTCAGCTCGCAGCACCCTTTATAGAATAGCATTTAATGTAGATTTTCCCGAGCACCATTTACTGATTCTAGTCCTATATGCCTTTTTATTAGGTGCATGACTCTTGGACATCCTCTCCTAGGTAATAGCAAGCATATCTAGAGATGCAGAATCTCTGCCAACACTCCAAAATGGCCAGCAAAGCTTGTATTTTTGTGATACTGTCTAATTCTTTCATTTGTTTTTGTGTGTATTTTTTGGTCTTGATAGGTAGCAGAACAGGACCTATAGGGTATTACCTAGGAACCTGAAAGAGAAGCATTTAAGAAAAAGCAACATCCTTGCTGGATGCACTATACCATATGTTCTGCTTTGCCTTTTCATTTTGAAACCCATAGAGCTCACAAACTGTTATAATTGCACTCATAATAGAACTGCTGAACATTGCCAAAATTGTTTTTGGCTGGGTTGAACTGCTGCTTCAGATTTGTAGCTGTTTTAATTTTGCTTTAATTTATTAGTTAATATGGTATGATGTTGCACCAGTGGATTCCCTCTCTGCATTTGCAGGGCTATGTTAGACTTTGACCTTAAAATAGAGTGCGTGTACACTTACTTTCCATTATCTGCCTTGCCGAAGTACCCTCATCGCCCATAGGTCCCATCCACCCTTTATTTTCATTTGGGCTTCATAAAAGTCAAATGACAGAAATACGGCATGGGTAGAATGCTTACAAATATATTTCATAAACATCTATAAAAATAAATATAATCATAAAAATTTTTTTTAAAAACTAAAAACCTTTTGGAGGCCTGACACTGACCATCCAAATGATATCACTACAAAAACCTCTCCTCTCAGTTATATATTGAATGGGATCAACTATAGGCTAAAGCAGTGGTTCCCAAATCTGGTCTTGGAGGGTACCCCCTGCCAGTCAGGTATTCAGAATTTCCACAATGAATATTCATGAGAGAAATTTGCATGCAGTGGAGGCAGTGCATGCAAATCTCTCTCTCATGAATATTCATTGTGGATATCCTGAAAACCTGAGTGGCTGGGGTGCCTCCAGGACCAGGTTTCGGAACCACAAATGAGAGTTGAGACCTCAAGGTCAGAACATGTCAAGTTCCACTAGTATTTTAGAAAAGGATCTGCTGGCATGTAGCTTGTTGTAAAATACATCCATGAAAGGATGTGTATGTGCTGGTTACGTGCAGCAAGGGTGTCCATTCTACAAACATCAATGACTAAAATAGCAACAACCCAACACAGCAACATAAACATATATATACTGGCACATACATGTGTATGTTGGAATTTCAGATCATGTGGCATTACATGTATATGTTTATATCTGCCAGTTTAGAAACCTGCACATTTGTATCTTCCCAAGCTGTTACAGCACCCAATAATATTTGACTATATCACTTTGGTGGAGGAGGGCAAAAAACACTGGAGTATTAAGGGGCAGCTACCTTTTATTCCTCCAGTGAAGCGCTGCACAAAACAAGCACCTTTGTATAACCTAGATATTATCACGAGCAGGTGTAATTCCTGATGTTGATATCAGCGGACAAAAGTGTGGATTCTCCTTCTGAAATGGGGATTGCACATGTATTATTTTTGCTGTTCCCCAATCCTACACAAACTGCATCTAGACCATGTCCCCTTGCAAAATAACCATGCACTTCTGATTTAAATAATAATAGACAAAGAAGTATATTGAACTACACCTACAGAGTAAATCTGAGCAGGTTCTTAGATCTCACAGTAAAAGTACCTGCTTCCTGTAACTTACAGAACAGGTGAAGGAAAAAATAGGGTTGGGACTTTGGTAGGCCTTTTTCTTTTTCTTTATTTTTATCCAAAGGTACAAAAAGCTCCTATGCTTCAAGTATGCAAAGAAACATCGTGCCCTTAAAGCTGCTGCTCTCATTACGGCTTCTGCCTTTGTCCAGACTGAATGCTTGGTGCAAGGCAAGGATCTGGTTTCATGTGATAAATGTATGCACATTGAATCCCTCATGAAGGAAGTACAAGAACTAAGAGAGGAGGTGGCAAGACTAAGAAGTATCTGTGACAACCAGAAATTCATCCCGGAGATGCATGTTGAAACATTGGGGATCTACATCAAAGGGAGAGGAGATCTTGTGCAGAAAGAAGACAGCTGGACATAGCAGGGGTGTAGCAAGACCTCGCGGTGGGAGGGGGCCAGAGCCCAAGGTGGGGGGGGAACATTTTGGTCTGCCGCCCCGCCGCAGCCCCCCCTGGCTGTCCTGCCACTCCCCACCCACTGCCACTGCAAATACCTTGGCTGGCGGGGGACCCATACCCCTGCCAGCTGAAGTGTTGTCCAGCGCCAGTCTCTGGCACTGCCGCATTGCCTGCCCTGCTCTGTCTTCCCCTCACATCCTGCACACTCCTTTTAGTGAAATTGAGCATGCTCAGTCTCACTAAAAGGAGCATGCCGGACGTGAGGGGAAGACAGAGCAGGGAAGGTCATGCGGCGGCACTGGAGACTGACACTGGACAATGCTTCAGTTGGCGGGGGTTGGGAGCCCCCGCCAGGAAAACCAGGGGCCCAGAGGAAATTTGGGGGGCCCATGCCCCTATGGCACCACCTAGCTATACCACTGGGACATAGGTCACAGGATCCTGCAAAATTAAACCTCCCCAACTCTATCTTCTGTTGAACTGAAGAATCAGTTTGCAGCCCTGGACATAGAAGAGCTGAAAACATCTCAAGAACAGGAGGAAACAACAATAAAAAATATCAAAGCTGCTGGATCAGTGACCAATAAGAAGCGAAATGTAGTGGTGGTTGGTGATTCTTTTCTGACGGGGTACAGAGCCACTCATCTACCAACCAGACATGATGTCCAGGGACGTATGCTGTTTGCCTGGTGCAAGATTTGAGATGTAGCAGAACGTTTGCTGAGACTCATCAAGTCTACTGACCACTATCCTATGCTGCTCATCCATGTAGGCACAAATGATACTGCTAGGTATCCTACTGAACATATAAAATGTGATTTCATGGCTCTGGGTCAGAGGGTGAAGCATCTAGGTGCACAGGTGGTGGTGTTATCATCTATCCTTCCTGTTGAAGATAAAGGCCAAATGAGGGACGCTCGCATCCTGGAGCTGAATATTTGGCTTCTTGGATGGTGCCAGTGTGAGTGCTTCAGTTTCCTAGACCATGGGATCATTTTCCAAGAGCTACTGAGCAGTGATGGTTTCCATCTATCAAGGAAAGAACAAAGTGTCTTCCATAACAGACTGGCTAAAGTACTAAAGAGGGCTTTAAACTAAATTTGCTGGGGATGGGTGAGAAAAGCCCCAAAGTCATTAATAAACTTCAGAAAGGTAAGACTTCAAATACCTTTAAAAAAAAAGGGGGGGGGGAGTAAATTCTGGAGAGCCTTATATACACCGATGCCCATAGTATAGGAAACACATTTCTATACCTAGAGGCTACAATGATAGAATATGACTTGGATTTAATGGTGTTCATGGACACCCATGACTGGGATATTATTATACATGGCTATAATCTATTCAGGAAGGACAGGGTAGGGAAAAGGGTGGAGGAGTGGCATCATATGTTAAGAATAATATTAAGGTGACAGAATTGCAGGACATATGGGGTAAGGAAGAAGCTCTGTGGGTTAAACTGCTAAGAGGGAAAGGAAAATGTATTTACATTGGTGTAATATACAGGTCACCTTCAAAGTCAGAAGAAATGGACAGAGACTTAATTGAAGACATTCACAAGATAGCTAGGAAAGGGGAAGTACTAGTGATAGATGATTTTAATATGCCAGATGACAACTGGAGTGTCCCTGCTGTGGGGTCGTCTAGAAGCAAAGAGGTATTGGATTCTCTACAGAAAGAATTGTTCCAGCAGTGGCTAATGGAACCAACGTGGGATTGAATGATTCTAGACCTGGTGCTTACAAATGGAGAGAATATTTCTGATATTACCGTGGGAGATTATTTGGCATCTAGTGATCACCAAATGGTATGCTTCAATATTAAGATACAGGAGGAGAGGGCTTATTCAAGATTGAAGGCCCTAGATTTCAAAAGAATTATTTTTGCCAAGATGGGGGAATTTCTCAAGGAAGAGTTATTTGGATGGGAACATCTGAAGGAAGTAGAACATCAGTGGACAAAACTGAAAGGAGTTATTTTAAAGGCGACAAACCTTTATGTTAGAAAATTACATAAAAGTAAGAGGAAAAGAAGGTCACTTTTGTTCTCAAATGTAGTAGCTGAAAAGGTAAGGGAAAGAAGGTTAGCCTTCATATATTAGAAGATGACTCAGAAAGAGGAAGACAGGCAAAAACCCTTGTAAAAGCTAAGAGAAGCTAGAAAAGCTGTCAGGAAAGTGAAGAGGTAAATGGAAGAAAAGATAGCCAACATGGTAAAATTGGGGGACAAGACATTTTTTAGATATGTAAGTGACAGGGAAATGCCATAATAGCATTGTGAGGCTCAAGGCGAGGAGGAGGAATATGTAGAAGCTGATAAGGATAAAGCTGAACCGCTTAACAATTTCTGTTCTGTGTTCATGGATGAAAGGCTGGGGGTAGGACTGCAGAAAATGAAAGCTAATAGGGTTGGATGTATGGTAGACCAAGATCAATTCTCAGAAGACTCTGTTCGTGAAGAGCTAGCTAAACCAAAAGTAGACAAAGCGATGGGGCCTGATGGGATACATCCAAGGGTACTCAAGGAACTCAGAGAAGTTCTGGTGGCTCCATTGTCTGACCTCTTCAGTGCTTACTTAAAGTCTAGAGTGGTCCCAGAGGACTGGAGAAGGGCAGATGTGGTCCCTCTGCACAAGAGCAAAAGTAAGGAAGAGGTTGGGAATTATAGACCTGTCAGTGACCTCAGTGGTGAGTAAACTAATCAAAACACTTCTAAAGCAGAGGATTGTGAGGTTTCTTGAATTGAATCAATTGCAGGACCTGAGGTAGCATGGTTTCACTAGAGAGAGGTTTTGTCAGATACATCTGATTGATGTATTTGACTGGATGACCAAACAGTTGAGTGTGGGAGAGACACTAGATGTGGTGTACTTATATTTTAGCAAAGCCTTTGACACGCTTCCGCACAGGTGACTGATAAACTGAGGGCCCTCGGTATGGAACCTAAAGTGACTGGGTTAAAAACTGGTTAAATGGAAGAAGACAGAAGGTAGTGGTAAATGGAGCTTGCTCCAAGGAAAAGGAAGTTGTCAGAGGTGTACCGCAGGGATCAGTCCTTGGGCAGGCTTTTTTAAACATCTTTTTGAATGATATTGTGGAAGAACTGTCTGGTAAGGTTTGTCTTGGTGCGGATGATATCAAACTCTGTAACAGGGTGGACAGCATGAGGAAGGATCTAGCAAAGCTTGAAGAATGGTCCAATAATTGGCAACTAAGATTTAATGCTAAAAAATGCAGAGGATCATGCACTTGGGTTACAAAACTCCAAGGGAATGGTACAGTATAGGGGAGTGAAGTACTTCCGTGCATGAAGGAAGAGCGGGACTTGGGGGTGAGGGGGGTGATTGTCTGATGATCTTAAGGTGGCCAAACAGGTAGAAAAAGCAACGGTTAAAGCCAGAAGGATCCTTGGATGCATAGGAGAAGGATAACCAGCAGGATAAAAGAAGTGCTAGTGCCCTTGTATAAGTCTCTGGTGAGGCCCCATTTAGAATATTGTGTACATTTCTGGAGACCACACTTCAAAAAGATATAAACAGGATGGAGTCAGTCCAGAGGGTGGCTACAAAATTGATCAGCTTGACATAAAACATATAGGGACAGGCTTATGAACCTCAACATGTACGCACTAGAAGAGAGGCGGGAGAGAAGGAATATGATAGAAACATTTATTTCCTCAGTGGCATTAATGTACAGGAGGTGAGCCTTTTTTGAAATGAAGGAAAAATCTGGAATGAGAGGGCATAGGATGAAGTTAACAGGAAATAGGTTTAGGAGTAATCTAAGAAAGCACTCTTTCACAGTGATGGATGCGTGGAATGGCCTCCCGGTGGAAATTGTGGAGACAAGGACTGTGTCAGAATTTAAGAAAGCGTGGGACAGGCAAGTGGGATCTCTTAGGAAAAGCAGTGGTTACTGAGGATGGACAGACTGGATGGACCATTTGGCCCTTATCTGCCATCATGTTTCTATGTATATCCCGACTTTCTAAAATCAGAATTTAGACATGATGGGATATACACATCCAAATTCTTGTTTATGCATGTCCAGATCACACTTAGGGCTTCTAAAATGATTGCCTATATATATATATATATATATATATATATATATATATATATATATATATATATATATATATATGATATTGACCCCAAAATGAAAAAGCAAAACAAAAATTCCCATAAACAACACAGGAAACTAAACAAAAATGAAAATGTCTAGGGTACACACCCCTACTGAAATGTATAAATTAAAAATGCTTCCCACTTACATACTTTCCTTTTCTAAATCTAAGCACATCCCTGGAATGACTCTTCCCAGTGCAGCTGAAAGTACATACATAAGGAGAAAAGTACATGGGCTTTTCCCAGCACTGAGAAGTAGTTTCAGAAAGCTGACTGACACTTCTTATCCATGTAAGTCCCTATGAAAATTGTCCTTATCTCTTTTTCATTGCAGATGGAGGTTGATTCATTTCATCAGTGCTCTAACTGTTCTTTTTGTACTGGCTTTCAATTTAATACTTGTTAAGGTTAGCTATGAAAACTAATGTTAGAATGCACCATTGTTTTTCAATTCAGTATGTACATGAGTGGGCAGATGGTATTTAGTGTAAGCACCAGCCTTTACAACTGAATTCTACCTTATGTTGTCACCTTGCACCGACTCAGATAGAGCCTTGCTTTATATGGCTTCCAAGTCTTGGGATCACATTGTTAGTGCAGTGATCCAAATGTCATTCCTCCCCCTCCTCCTCTTCTTCTTCCCAGCCTAGGTAGATGCTTCTTTCTCCTGTCACTATATTATGGATACAAAGAACAGAATGTGTTTTTAGAAGGAAATCTAATACATACTGCTCAAAGTAAAATGTAACAAATTACACTCAGCTGAAGCATTTTGGTAAGAAGGCTGTAATGATCATATCAAAGCATGCATCTCACTCTCCTTACCATTATGCTGTAAGATAACCTTTGTGGTACCATTCATGATTCTCTGGAATTGCAAACATGCCAGTACAAGCACTGACAGTTCAGAAGTCAAGGATCCAGAAGTAATTTCTTCAGTCAGGAAAGAACAATTGTTGTCTCTTCATCTTTGTAAAAGAGAAACTTACTATTTTATATTATCTTTATATATACACATTTCATTTCCAGGGCTGGTCTTAGCAATTACCCTGTGCAGACCAGTAAAATGGGACTGGGACTTGTATACTGCCTTTCTGTGGTTTTTCCAACTACATTCAAAGCGATTTTTTTTTTGTTACATTTGTACCTTGCGCTTTCCCACTCATGGCAGGCTCAATGCGGCTTACATGGGGCAATGGAGGGTTAAGTGACTTGCCCAGAGTCACAAGGAGCTGCCTGTACCTGAGGTGGGAATCGAACTCAGTTCCTCAGTTCCCCAGGACCAAAGTCCACCACCCTAACCACTAGGCCACTCCTCCTTACATATTATATACAGGTAGGGCTCCCCAGCCCCTTGCCTAGCCCTGCCCCACCCCTTGCCCAACCCTACCCCACTCAACCCTGCCTCTGTCTAGCCCCAACCCTGATGACTCACTTCTACCCTCTGTACTCACCATCTTCTTCTCACTCATCTCCCCTGAGAAACCTGATGGTCTTTCTCACATGGTTCCACTGTGCCAAGCATCTCCCCTCCATGTTCCTTCCTAGGCTCTTCTACCCCATTTCCTATCTCTTATTCTCCACATACACTTGTAGCCTATCTCCCCATCCTCCCCACCCCCTCTCTCTTCCACCCCTATAGTCCAGCATTTCTTTGTCCCCTCTCTCTTCCCCTCCATCCCTATGGTCGAGCACTCCTGCCTCTCTGCCTTCCCCTCCATCCCTATGATCCAACAATTCCCTCTCCCCTCTCCACCCCTAAGGTCCAACAATTCCCTCTCCTCTCTCCTTCACCCCTAAGGTTCAGCAATTCCCGCTCCCTTCCCCTCCACCCCTAAGGTCCAGAAATTCCTTTTCCCTTCCCCACCACCCCAATTGTCCTTCCTATCCCCTCTCCCCACCCTTTCCCCTTAGGATCCAGCATTTACTTGCCCCCTCTCCCTTCCCCTCCATCCCTTTGGTCCAGCACTTCTTATCTCCTATCTCCCCTTCCCCCTTAAAGCCCAGCAGCTCTGTGTCCCCTGTTTTCTCCTCTGTTTCCTCTCCTCTTTTGTTGTGGATCCAGCACCTCTTCCTTCAGTTCAGCACCTGCCCCCCCTCCCCAAATGTTTCTTAGTAAATTATCCCCACCTACATGCATGCACTATGATAATTAGGCCTGTAAATGGGTTGTGGCTGGGCAGGCCATGGCTGTACTCAAGTCGTGTACATTTACAGGTCTGATTGTCATAGTGCATGCTTGTAGGTGGGGATAATTTACTAAAACAACTTTTACTTGTATATGAAAGGGTATACATGTAAAAATGCCTGGGCTTATTCGTTTTGATAATTTAGTATCCCGCTAATGCTTTTGGACCGTTTAAATTGATTTACAAAATTATAGTAATTTTTTGTATATGTAGCCCATTAAAAAGTGCCAGTGGTGTTCAAGTAGGGCACATTGACATGAGGGCATCTACTTTGCCAATAGGTGTGTGCAAGGGCAGAGCATGGGTGGAGTTCACATAGATGAATATTCCCATGTCTATAATGTAGCCACGATTTCTGCTGCTTATACTAATATTTTATAAAGACAGGACAGGGGCGTAGCTAGTTGGGGCCACGGGGGCATGGGCCCCTGCAGATTTAGCCCTGGCCCCCCTGCTTTCAGCCCCCTTGCCGCCAGCCCTCCCCTGCCACATTTGACCCCTCCCCCCATCGCCGCCGCCGCCAACCCTCCCCCCGTGCTTGCTATCAGGTACCTTTGCTAGTGGGGGTCCCTAACCTCTGCCAGCCAAAGTCCTCTTCAGCGCCGGTCTCCGGCGCGTTGCTGATCTGAATTCTGTTTCTGTGAGTCCTGACGTCCTGCACGTTCATATGTGTAGGACGTCAGGACTCACAGAAGTAGAATCCAGATCAGCGAATGCGCCGGACTCGGAGACCGGCGCTGAAGGGGACTTCGGCTGGCAAGGATTGGGGACCCCCGCCAGCGAAGGTACCTGGCGGGGGAGAGTTGGCGGCGGTGTGAGGGGGGGTTGAAAGGGATGGGGGAGGGGTGGCGCTGCCGGGGGGGTCGGCGGCATCAGGGGTGGCTAAAATGTTCCCCCTCACCTCAGGCTCTGGACCCCCCCTCCCGCTGAAGTCTGGCTACGCCCCTGAGATAGGAGCCTAGTAGACACCTACATGCCTTCTTAAACTAGGTGTCCCCTTATAAAATAACCCTTCCATGTGTCTATGTGCCAGCTCTACTTTTGCCCCTTCCAAATTCTGGCACTTTATTATATGGTTTAAATTTTTATCTTTATTAAAAATGTCTATACCGCCTATACTGACTAAAAATATGTATATCTGTTCAAAGCAGTTCACAATAAAAATACATTCATAATCAAATTATATAAAAACAAAGACTTACATATAATCTGTTCATGAAATCTGGCCTTTTAGTGAGTTAGGGGTGTAGTTATCAACATGGGCTTCCATTGAGACATGTTATTTTACCACTAACTTGTGCTATTTTAGTATGAAGCTAACAAAATAACGTATGTTTATGTGCATGCAAATGTCATGCATATTCATTAGGAAATCCTGAAACCTCAGCTGGGTTGTGGACTTCGAGGACTGACATTGAGCACTACTGATGTAAAACCTGAAAATACATGAATAATGAATTATGCATCTGCCATCTGTCAGCCAAAGCATACCTTTCTTTGCATATCGGGCAGTAATGTGTCTCTTTACAATACCGTGCACAGCTTGTATGTGCTATACAAATCATGATAACAAAATCATAAGGGTTGAACAGATAAAAAGATCTTTCAAATATATAGTATTGAGGAATAGGTAAATAATTGCATAGATGAAATAACAGGTGACTCTAAATGTAACATTGTTCATTAATCTTTTGGTGTTTGGGGACTATGTTTAGTATCTAGGCCACTGGGAAATGACAGCACTGATCTGTTGTTATTAGTAGAATGTATGGGAGCTTTATGGCATTACATTTCTACGTTTATAGTCTTAGGGGACTTTAATTTGCATGTGAAGTGTAAAGAATGTCAGATTTTCTTTTGGGCACTCAATCAGCTTAGTTCAGATAATTCAGTATTCTACTCATGTAAAAGGCCACTCATTAGATGGAAGGCACAAGTAGGATGGCACGTTTCCCAGTCCTGCTCATTATTTATTATACTTTGACCAGATAGCATTATTTAATAACTTTTCAATTGTCTTTTCTTAGGAAAACTGTGTTATTCAATGAGAACTCATCTGAATAAGTCTTGTTGCTCTGTCAATTAGGATGGCAGGACTCCAACTTGACTCTAAAGATGGATGAAAGCAATGAAGGGTCCATTTTATATTAGTGTATATGGTTGGACGAGGCACTAGGAAGAAAGTTTGGTACCCTTGGATAACAGAGAGAAATCTGTTGGGGAAAAGAAAGCTATGTCAGGTTCAGCGTGAATTACAGAAATCAAGTCAAGTAAAGTCTTGGACTTCTATAATACAGAGATGGCATAGTGCAATCCCCTTATAGAGAGAATAAATAAAATACTGTATTATTTTGCAAAGATGGTTTGCTCATTAAATCAACCCCTATAGAAACGTTGGCTTCACAGGAAGAACTTCCTGGCATTGATGTTTTTTGTGAGATCAGAGAAACTTTATTGATTTCAACAACAGAACATTGGCTAATTTACTTTGAATTGCACAGTATAATAGTATTCATTTTTTTATTTTCTTTTTATTGAAAACTGTCATTTCTCAACAAGAATAACATTAACTATAACAAGATAATATACAAACTGAAAGTAGTTATACCGCTACTAACGCTCATCAATCCACAAGACAAGGGAAGGAGTGGCCTAGTGGTTAGGGTGGTGGGCTTTGGTCCTGGGGAACTGAGGAACTGAGTTCGATTCCCACTTCAGGCACAGGCAGCTCCTTGTGACTCTGGGCAAGTCACTTAACCCTCCATTGCCCCAGGTACAAATAAGCACCCTTTATACAATATGTAAGCCGCATTGAGCCTGCCATGAGTGGGAAAGCACGGGGTACAAATGTAACAAAAATAAAATAAATAATCCAGTATTACAATGTGAAAAGAAATAGAATACAAACAAAAAAAAGTACAGGTAGATTACCCAAGTGATTGATTTCCTCATTGCATCTTAAGTGCACCAGCCGCAGACATCAATGCAGACCTGGAGTCAGTTAGCCTATCCGCTTGCCACAACTGGAAATTTATCAGAAAGAAATTTAGGTGCCTCTTTAGTAAGCTGCAGGAAGCACTAACGCATGCTTACCTCAAGTTAAAAACATCTACCGTGGGGCACGTTGAGGCATCCCATGGTAGTTTTGGCATGTACGCATGCTTCCCCTGCACTAAAAATCATTTTTATTTTTTAGCACTGGGAGTGGATTTGGGGGGGGGCGTAGAGTGGGCATGTTCAGCACTAATAGGTTAGCACATGATTAGAACTTGAGCCTTTATCGTCTAAAAAATAGACGTAGTTAAAGGCTCACATGCTAATTGCCACATGTTAATGAAAAAATTAGCACATGGCCATTATTGCCGATGTACAGAGGAAGGTTAAGTGACTTGCCCAAGATCACAAAGAGCAGGCAGTGGGATTTGAACGCCATCTCTGGATGTCAAGATAGGTGCTCAAACCACTAGGCCACTCCTCCACCCACATATAAAACAATGCTATTAGATTGTTTTTTTCTTTATTTTTGAACATTGGAAAAAAGTCACAGAGACAAAAAGACGGTGCCCCAAAATAGTTAAACAACAAAAACAGTAGTACAATGCTACATTGGTAACATGGTATTTTGTACAATCCAAGAACAGTGTACCCCCTCAACAGGAAAAAGGCTTGAACCAGAACACCCTCATCAATGACATACCAATCTTGGCTCTTCCTTCCAACACTTTTTTATTTGTAGAAACCCAAAAAGAAAAGCACACAGTGAAACAATCACTCCACACATCACTCTAATCCACACCCAGTCACACCCACCAGTCAAAACCTTTCTCAGCCCCCCCCCCCCCATCCCAGCGCGCGTACACTGCCGATTACTTCCTGGTCAGTGCTGTGCACTGGAAATTTTCTGGCGCATATAGTGGACGCACACGGTGTCTCTAGCATTAGCGTGTGCTAAAAACGCTAGCGCACCTTATTAAACAGGGCCCTAAGATGTTTTGAGCTAGATCTATTTTAATAATGACTAAGCCATAAAAAGTGCCCTAAATGACTAGATGACCACTGGAGGAATAAAAGGAATGATCTCCTTTTACTCCCTCAGTGGTCGCTGGCCCTCTCCCATCCCCAAAGATGTAAAAGAAACAGTACATACCAGCCTCTCTGACAGCCTCAGATGTTAAAGCCATTCCTATTAGGCCAGCAAGCAGGTCCCTGGAGTAGCCTAATGTCGGTGTAGTGCACTACAGAGAAGGGGACCAGGCCCATAATCCACTATAACTGTTGTGGAGGAAAGTGTGAGTCCTCCAAAACCCACCAAAAAAACTACTGTACCTATATATAGGTGACATCTGTAGCCATAAGGGCTATTGTAGTGGTGTACAGTAGGTTTTGGGTGGATTTTGGAGGGCTCGCTATACTATATAAGGGAACAATGGTGAGATGTGTACCTGGGAGGTTTTAGGTGAAGTCCACTGCAGTGCCACCTAGGGTGCCCCTTTATTTTGCTGGGATGTCTGTGTGGCCAGTGTACTAAGAATGCTGGCTCCTCCGATAATCCAGTGGCTAGGACTTTTTTTTTTCAGAAATAGACCAAAAACATAAATGCACAGAGCACAGAAACATTTAGTGACCATTTTTGGAAGAAAAAAAAAGATGATTTGCTGTTTCAAAAATTGCTATTTTTGCTATTCGGATTCTGGATGTTTTGAGCTAAATGTCCAAAGTTGGTCTTAGATGTCAAATTAAAAATGCCCCTCCATGTGACTTTGTAAGTTCAACTGCTTTGATAATATGCCTCCACATTTAACTACACATTTATGAGGAAAATTGGGCCAAAAAAGGGGTCTTTTTACAAAGCAGCGGTAAGCCCAACTCGGGCTTACCGCACGCTATTCTGGAACTACCGCCAGCCCAATGCGTCTGCCGGTGGTAGTTCCAGCTCAAGCATGAACTATTTCTGGTGCAAACAAAATCTTGGAAATTAGTAGCATGGCACTAATCCAACAGTAATTGGGTTTCACTGCTTGCTGCCAGTTTACTGCTGAGTTACCACGGGAGTCCTTACTGCCATCTTAATGCTCCACACCGCATGGCCATGTAGTAAGAATTATCTTGCCGCATGGCCATTTTGGGGGGGAGGGGGGCTTTTTACCCACAGTGGGTTAAAAGGGCCCTAAGTCACTACCTGAGGTTTATTTTTCCCGCAGCTTACTAAAAGGACCCCTAAGTGGAGAGAACCCAAGTTCTGTGACCAAGTTGGAGAACCATTCACTTCACTTTTTCTGAGGTATTTTAGCAACATCCAGAAACATTCTCCACTGACCCAACATAAAAATACCTGTGGTCACTTGCAACACTATCCTGCTTATTTTCGAACAAGAAGGCCGGCCATCTTCCGACACAAATCGGGAGATGGCCAGCCTTCTCCTAAAGCTGGCCAAATCGGTGTAATCGAAAGCCGATTTTGGCCAGCTTCAACTGCTTTCCGTCGCAGAGCCGGCGAAAGTTCAAGGGGGTGTGTTGGCAGTGTGCCGAAGGCGGGATAGGGCGTGGTTAAGAGATGGCAGGCTTTGGCTGATAATGGAAAAAAGAAAGCTGGCCCTGACAAGCATTTGGCCGACTTTACTTGGTCCATATTTGTTCACGACCAAGCCTCAAAAAGGTGCCCCAACTGACCAGATGACCACCGAAGGGAATGGGGGAGGACCTCCCCTTGTTCCCCCAATGGTCACCAACCCCCTCCCACCCAAAAGAAAAATATAAACAAATTTTTTTGCCAGCCTCTATGCCAGCCTCAAATGTGATACCCAGCTCCATGACAGCAGTATGCAGGTCCCTGGAGCAGTTTTAGTGGGTGCAGTGCACTTCAGGCAGGCGGACCCAGGCCCATCCCCCCTCTACCTGTTACACTTGTGGTGGTAAATGGGAGCCCTCCAAAACTCCCCCAAAACCCACTGTTCCCACATGTAGGTGCCCCCCTTCATCCCTAAGAGCTATGGTAATGGTGTACAGTTGTGGGAAGTGGGTTTGGGGGGAGGGGGTTTGGGGGGCTCAGCACACAAGGTAAGGGAGCTATGTACCTGGGATCAATTTGTGAAGTCCACTGCAGTGCCCCCTAGGGTGCCCGGTTGGTGTCTTGGCATGTGAGGGGGACCAGTGCACTACAAATGCTGGCTCCTCCCATGACCAAATGCCTTGGATTTGGCCGGGTTTGAGATGGCCGCCATTAGTTTCCATTATCTGCGAAAACTAATGGCGGACATCTCTAACGCCGGCGATCTTTAAGAGCAGGCCAAATGTTGAGATTTGACCGGCCCCAACCGTATTATCGAAACGAAAGATGGCTGGCCATCTTGTTTCGATAATACAGTTGGGTACGCCGCTTGACGGGGCCGGCGTTAGAGATAGCCATGCTTATAGATGGCCGGTCCCGTTCGATTATGGCCCTCAATGGACATTACCTGACTCTTCTTCCCCATTTCCCTCTCTAAGTTCCCCCCAACTGTTCCTACCATACATGTACCTCATTATACCACAATATCACGTTATATTCATTCATACCATGTATTTGTTCAAACCGTAATTGGCTAACGCCGTTAATGGTTACATGTAAGCCACATTGAGCCTGCAAAAGGTGGGAAAATGTGGGATACAAATGTAACAAATAACAATAATAATCATCATCATCAGACCAAGAAATTCTGTATCTTTATGACTGAAAAAAGTTCTCGGCATATAGTTGGATATAGCTGGATATAAGTTGGATATAGCTGCAACTTTTGATGTGTAGGACACGACATCGTATTGCATTGCCTGGAAGCCAAATTAATAAAGGATAATGGGGCCTTTTTACAAAGATGCAGCAAAAAAAATGCCTTAATGTAGGGGGCACTCAGTGTTTTTTCAATTGATACAAAGCATTAGTGACTCAACTTCTGATGAGTGCTAAACTTTGGCAGCATATCTCCAGCCTTGATGATTACGTTGGCTTCCAACAGTAGCCTGAAAACAATACAAAATCTTACTCCTAATATTTATGGTACTTAGGTTATCAGTAGCTCTTGTTTTCCCTCTGACTAAATGTCAATCAAAAATAGAGCTTTGATTGCTGTTACAAGGCTAATTGTACCCTCAGTATGACTGGCACAGAGAATGAGACCCAGAAAAATGCTTGTTCTATAATTGATCCATTACTATAAAATTCCCTCTTGACAGATGTTTGGCAGGTGCAGGATGTTTTACAGTTTTATAATAAGCTTAAAATGTTTCAATTTAGAGAAACTTTTAGTAAAGCAACAGGAATTCCTGTACAAATTTACCCCCAGATTGAGAGATTGATGTCCTTGTATATAGTCTTTTTAGGTGTGAATATACATGTGCATCTTGTAAGATGTTTGATGCTTATTTTAGACGGGACATTCATATTTTAGATGTGTATAAACTGGCACTTAAATGTTTATCTTGCATAAACCTCTAAGTTCCAATTTCACAAAGCCGGGACAGGCATGTCTAAAACTGAAAAATGTGCAAATGGCAAGGGGGTGTGGTCTGGCCATATTTGGGAGGGACTAGGGTGAGCCTAAAAACTGAACATTTTTTCCCCATTTAAGAAAGGAAATGAATCTCTATATCCTAACAAATCAATGTCAGGATTTACTTCTGTTATCTAGGTTTCAGAAAAGTGTCCTTATTGAGCAGCACTCCACTACAAGGATTAAGGGAGATCACCCCATAATCCCGAAAAGCTAAACTGGCAAGGAATACCTGGCTTTTTGACCACTTAAAGCTCTCAATATGTATAATTTGGAAGAAAGGTGGCAGAGGGGAAAGATGATGGGGATATTTAAATACCTACATGATACAAATGCATAGGAGGCACGTCTCTTTTAATTGAAAGGAAGCTCTGGTGTCATGGGGCATAGGATGAAGATAAAAGATTAGAAACATCGGAGCAACCTAAGGAAATATTTCTTCATGGAAAGGATGGTGAATTTGCGGAATGGCCTCCCAGGGGAGATGAAAACTATCTGAATTCAAGAAGCTTGGGACAAGTACATAGGATCTATAAGGGAGAGGAAGAGAATAGTAGATGGTATGGATGGGCAGGCTGGATAGACCATGTGGTCTTTATCTGCCTTCATTTTCTCTGTTTTCTCAGTTTCTATGTAACTTCATAAAAAAATAAATGTTTGTTTCTAAAATGTTTATGTGCCTATTTTTGAGCCATTGATATATATATATATATATATACACACACACACAGTGCACTCCATTTAAGTGCACGTCAGATAAGCGCATTCTCTGTTTAACTGCTGCTGTACTTCGGTTTTGGTGCCATCAATTTCTATAGGGACAAACTTCAGTTTAGCGCACCACTGATAAGTGCCAGATTCATGCATGGTTTAAGACCGCTTCTCTGCAGGGAAGACTCCGCATAAGCACGCACATGGAATATGGAAGCCGATTGGCACGTGACAACCAACGAGATTTCAAATTTACCACCCCTTTAGCTGCCACAGCAGAATAAGCAAAAGAATGTTGTTAGAGTGTACACTGGGGTCGTCGTCGTCATCGCGGCAGAAGTGTAAGACGTTAACACTGGCTGAACGAATAGAAGTTCTTAAAAAATTAGAAAACAAAGTGAAGCGTCTATTGCTAAAGAATATGATGTAAATCCCAGTAAAATTTCACGTGTCTTGAAGCAGAAAGACCAGTTTCTGGAAGACTGGCAAAACAATACAAATCCACAACAGAAACGAAAACGGGCAGGAAAAGCTGAGGGAGGTAGAAGATGCCCTTCTTCTGTGGTTTTCTCGAGTCAGGAGCAGACAGTTTCCTGGCAGTGGTCCACTGCTTATGGAGAAAGCTAACCAGCTAGCTGAAAGTCTTGGACTAACTGAATTCAAAGCTACTGTTGGATGGTTTGAAAGATGGAAGGAGAGGAACAACATAAAATTCAAGATACAGCATGGTGAGAAACAAGACGCTGATGACTTTGGTGCTGAAAATTGGGTTGTTTAAGTTCTTCCTACCATCTTGAACGAGTTTGCACCTTGTGACATTTTCAATGCTGACAAGAACGGTCTCTACTGGCGAGCGATTCCTGATGGAACACTTGCATTCAAACATGCCAAAACTACTGGAGGTAAAACGTCAAAGGACCGACTGATGATCCTCCTTTGCTGCAATATGGATGGGACTGAGAAGTTGGTACCCCTCATCATTGGATAGAGCAAACATTCCCGTTGCTTCAAGAAAGTTAAGCGACTTCCTGTGTCATATGAGGCTAACGCAAATTCATGGATGACTGGGGAAATTTGGAAGCAGTGGCTAAAGAAGTTAGACACTAGAATGCGGGCACAAAAGCATCAGATTTTGTTGCTTTGTGATAATTGTGCTGCACACAGGGATGATGTTAGGCTAACGAGAAGGTGGTCTTCCTGCCACCAAACACTACCTCTCTGATCCAACCTAATAGCCAATTTCAAACAACATTATTGGGCTCTTGTGCTACGTCGTCTGATGAGCGTTATGGATGACCAGACTGGCAAGGATAAACATGCTGTTGAACTGGCTCGTAATCTATCACTGTTGGCTTCCCTACATATGCAGAAAGAAGCCTGGAATTATGTTACATGTTATAATATGTTATTCTGTTCTTAAATCAATAAAAAATACTAAGACAAAAAAATATTTAGGAATATGGTTAAACAAAGACCCCTTACAAACTATTGAACTTAACACAACTAAAATCACTAATTTAATTCAAGAGACAATGCAGAAATGGTCTCTACTCCATCTTTCATAGTGGGGCAGACTGGACACCATAAAGATGATGCTTACTTCTCAAATTAACTACATATTTATTTTATTTTATGTTTTGTTACATTTGTATCCCACGTTTTCCCACCTATTTGTAGGCTCAATGTGGCTTACATAGTACCGGAGAGGCCTTTGCAGGCTCCGGTGTGAACAAATACAGGGTGATGTTGTGTTAAGATCAAGTTCAGGTGGCACAGCCACATTAGGGAATCGGAGAACGGAAGAGTTGTGTTATGTCCATTACGTGCTTTAGTTTGGTTGTGTTGCAGAAATTAGGCATTTAAGTTGGATCGGTAAGGTATGCCCTTTTAAACAGGTTGGTTTTTAGTGATGTTACCTGGATTATATTCACAGCCATTCTATCAAAGCATTGAGTGTAAATTAACAAAATTTCTATGGAACAGTAGATCCCCAAGAATCTCTTTGAAAACTCTCAAAGCCTCTAGAATGAATGGCAGTGTAGGTTTCCCTGATTTTTACAGTTATCACATTGTGCCATTAGCCAAGGGTCCTGTTTACTAAGCTACGCAAGCATTTTACTGCACGCTAAAGTTACTGTTTATTAAGCTGTGCAAGCATTTTTAGTGTGCACTAAAATTAGTGCGCACTTAGCGTTTCTCGCTTGTTAATCATTAGCATGCTCTAAAACGTTAATATGCTATTAGTGCTGCTTAGTAAACAGGACCCTTAATTTGGTATATATTGCCTATTAACCTCCTAGAGATCATGACATCCCTCTATGGGTGTGTGTTGAAAGGGATCTAATCTCACTAGTACCTACCTCTTTGCTTATTACAATATCTTTATCACATAAGTTATTCAATAATACATTAATAAAAGATATACATTTTGCTCATAGGCAAATTGACAAAGCTGTGGAAAAGAATCTCTGGAGCTCTTCTCAAATTTCTATTTTGTATAACTCTAAATTCAGAATAGAAAAGAAAACTATATTATGGAAGTCATGGCAACAACTAAACATTTGGGCCCAGATGATCAAAAGCAAACGCCGGCGCTAGTGGCTGTTAGCGCCACACTAGCGCGTGAAACAACGTGCTCGAGGGCTCCTTGTGCAAGTAGCATGCAAATACATGCTAAACAGGGCATTAGGTATTCCTCCCCAATGATCAGCAGCCAGCGCGCCAAAATTTGGGTCACTGGCTGCAGCAAACCCTACGCCAGCTCCGAGCTGGCATTAGGGTTTGCCGATCATTCGGGAGGAATGGTGAGCCCTGTGCAGCATGCAGTTGCATGCTGGCAGGCCCCCGTTCCTCCCCCCCCCAAAGCAAGCCTGCCAACAGGGGGTTGGAGGTCCGGCGGACCTCCGGTCCCCCCAACAATCCCACCCCCAGAAAATGGTCCTGCAGTGGTCTAGTCAAGTGGCCGCCGGCCAAACTCTCTCCCACCCTTCCACCCAGCGAGCGATGGGGGGGGGGTGGAGGTCCGGCAGACCTCCAGCCCACCCCAACTCTCCCCCCCCAGTTTTGTCCGACCAATCCCTGGTGGTCCAGCGTTAAGGACTACCCCCTCTCGGCCCCCTTACCTTTAGTTGGAGAAGGGACGCAGCCTGCCTCCCTCCTCTTCCTTGTGTTGATGATGCCGCAAAATGGCGGCGCCCAGCCCCGCCCATTGCATCCGGCAGACCTCCAGCCCCCCCCCCCCGGTCGCTCGCTGGGTGGGAGAGGGTTTGGCTGGCGGCCACTTGACTAGACCACTGCAGGACCATTTTCTGGGGGTTTGGGGGGGCTGGAGACCCACCGGATCTCCAGCCCTCCCTGAACATGGGGGGGGGGTGGGATCGTCGGGGGGACCGGAGGTCTGCCGGACCTCCAGCCCCCGTTGCTTAGGGCAGGGGTAGACAGGCCCTGTTGATCATGAGGGTTTGACAGGTTTGGGCTTTTGACAGCCCCGACCTGTCAAACAAGTGTGGGAGGATTGTGCTGAGCGCCTGCTCAGGCACAATTCGCCCGCACTTCTACCCCATGATCAGAGATAATTGCGCTGCTTGAATTTGCATGCATTATCTGTGATCATCGGTGCGGTAAAGCCCCACGCTGTTCCAGCGCTATTTTTAGAGCGCTGTTTGGAACAGCGCGGGGCTTTTGATCATGAGGGTGTTGGTCATTAAATCAACTCCTATTTGGACAGTATTTTCTTTTATTTGTAGATTTAGGGAGTCTTTTACAAAGGTGTGCTAGCGTTTAGAGCATGCTAAAAACACTGGCACACCTTTGTAAAAGGGGTCCTTAGTTTGTAAATATGACTTGCCTCCCAACCAGATGTTTCAGTGGTCACAGTTAACACACACTATAAAAAAAAAGGAATATTGATCTTATTCTTTAACAAAATCATCTGATTTATATGACTTCTGTGTTTCTATATTTTCCAAAGTTAAATTAATGTCGGCATTTTATAAAGTTCTGAACTTATTCCATTTTCCACATTCTATTGGTATTCAAGATGTTTGGTTTAAGGACCTGGATATACAACTTGATAATATTAGTTGGTCTCATTTATGGCTCAAAGTAAATAGGCCAACTCATTCCAGCTGCATGGCGCTTCCCTTTACTTTTTTCTGCTTAGGGCAATTTTGACCCCTGTGAAAATAATGGAAAGCTGATCTCTCCCCTTAACAACTCTGGTTAGCATTGTACCAAATCTGAAGGTACATCAACATGGACAAATAACTTCAAATTGAAACTTAATAGAGAAAAAACTAAGGGCCTCTTTTACTAAGGCATGTTAGTATTTTTAGCATACTCTAAAAATAAGTGTGTGCTAAATGCTAGAGATGCCCATATATTCCTTTGGGTCTCTCTAGTCATTAGTGCGCACTAATGATTAGCACAAGCTAAAAACGCTAGTGCACCTTTGTAAAAGACACCTTAAATTTCTAAATTAACAAATCCTTACCAACCAATGCAAATTAATGGGTATATTTACTAAGGTGCATTAGCGTTTTTAACGCGCCTGTAAATTTAAGGCGTGTAAAACGCTAATTCACCTATACATTTCTATAGACACATTGGCGTTTAATGCATGTAAACCGTTCATGTGCGTTAAAAATGGTAATGCACCCATAGCACCGCTTAGTAAACATAGGCGTAGAAGCTTTGCCATTGACAACATAACTTACCCATTAGAGTCCACTGTGAAAATTTTAGGTGTAATAATTGATCAGCAATTATTGTTTGAACCTCAAATGCTAAAAATCATATCCAATGTCTTTAAATCATTATGGAAATTAAAAAGACTAAGACCATATTTCCCAAGTTCAATTTTTAGATCTTTAACCCAAGCACTGGTACATTTGAAATGTGATTACTGTAATGCCATTTATGCAGGATAAGAACATAAGAGTAACCATACTGGGTCAGACCAATGGTCCATCTAGCCCAGTATCCCGTTTCCAACAGTGGCCAAGCCAGGTCACAAGTAACTAGCAGAAAGCCAAATCGTGGCAACCTTCCATGCTACAAATCCCAAGGTGAGCAGTTGCATCCTCATGTCTGTCTTAATAGCAGACTATGGACTTTTCCTCCAGGAATTTGTCCAAACCTGTTTTTTAAACCCAGATACAGTAGATACGGTAACCACTGCTACCACATCCTCCGGCAAAGAGTTCCAGAGCTTAACTATTTGTTGAGTGAAAAAATATTTCCTTCTATTTGTTTTAAAAGTATTTCCATGTAACTTCCTTTAGTGTCCCCTAGTCTTTCTACTTTTGGAATGAGTAAAAAATTAATTTACTTCTACTCGTTCTACACCACTCAGGATTTTGTAGAGCTCAATCATATCTCCCCTCATCCATCTGTTTTCCAAGCTGAAGAGCCCTAACCATTTTAGCCTTTCTTCATGCGAGAAGAGTTCCATCCCCTTTATCATTTTGATCACTCTTCTTTGAACCTTTTCTAATTCTGCTATATATTTTTTGAGATACGGTGACCAGAACTGAATGCAATACTCAAGGTGTGGTTGCACCATGGAGCAATACAGAGGCATTAGAGAATTTTTGGTCTTATTCACCTTCCCTTTCCTAATAATTCCTAGCATCTTGTTTGCTTTTATGGCCGTCGCTGCACACTGAGCAGAAGATTTCAGCGTATTATCTACAATGACAGCCAGATCTTTTTCTTGAGCGCTGACCCCCCAAAGTGGACCCTAGCATCAATTAACAATGATTTTGATTATTCTTTCCAATGTGCATCACCTTGCATCTGTCCACATTAAATTTCATCTTCCATTTGGATGCCCAGTCTTTCAATTTCCTAATGTCTTCCTGCAATATTTCACAGTCCGCACGTATTTTAACAACCTTGAATAGTTTTGTGTCATCTGCAAATAAAATCACCTCGCTCGTCATTCTGATTTCCATATCATTTATAAATATGTTAAATAGCACCAGTCCCTGTACTGATCCCTGTGGGACTCCACTGTTCACCCTCCTTCATTGAGAGAAATGACCATTTAACCCTACCATCTGTTTTCTATCCAATAACCAATTCCTAATCCACACCAGAACCTTGCCTCCTATCTCATGACTCTTGAATTTTCTCAGGAGTCTTTCATGAGGAACTTTATCAAAAGCTTTCTGAAAATCTAGATATACTACATCAACCAGCACATCTTTATCCACGTTTTTTCATGCCTTCAAAGAAATGAAGCAGATTGGTGAGGCAAAACTTCCCTTGGTTGAACCCATGCTGACTCTGACCCTTAAACCGTGTTTGTATATGTGCTGCATAATTTTATTCTTTATAATAGTTTCCACTATTTTGTCCGGCATTGACATCAGGTTTACCAGTCTGTAATTTCCTGGATCATCCCTGGAACCCTTTTTAAAAATTGGTGTCAAATTTCACTACTATGAAAATTACAAACAGCCCAGTATACTTCGGCTTACCTAGTACTTGAAGGGCCTTGCTACTCTAAAGCAACTTCTTTATTATTGAAGCTACATTGACTCCCAATTAATGCATGAATTTCATTCAAACTATGTGCATTTTCTTATCAAATCTTATATGGTCTTTCTCCACTTTACATGCAAAATCTTATTTAACTACCTAAATGTAATGCATCCAAATCCTCTAGAAACTTCCTTGTTCTCCGTTTCTCAAATTGCAGTGAAGTTAAATACAAAATAATTCATATCGTTAGATTTTCATATCAATGCACTAAAACGTGGAAATCTCTACTCAAGTGAATAAGTTGCACAACTGATTATCTCTTATTTCGTAAACTACTAAAAACTCACCGATAAAATAATCTCTTGTTGATAAAAATAATTAAATCACAGTATATATATACACCAATTATTTTACCAAGATTTGTAATTACTGTTATCTAAATTGCATTGCTATTATTAACTCAACTGGAATTTTTACATGTTTTGACAGCATATTGATTGTAATTCTAGTTTTTTTTTCATCATATGTTCTTATTTCATTGTGAGCCACATTGAACCTAAACTTGCTGTAGATAATGTGGGATACAAATGTCATACATAAATTAATAAAATTAACCTATATGATATAGTTATATCCAATGATTAAGTTGTTCTGGATGGAAATACATCCAAGCTGTATTTCACTGTCAAAGCAAGCTCTCAGTTGATATAATAATTTTTCACTCAGCACATCCTCAATTAAATGTGCAGGAATCAGATCTCAAGCTTTTTGATATTTAATCTCCATTGCCCTGCAGATGATTCTAGGCACCTTGAAAAATGCAAATATTCTGGTGGTACACAGTATGTATAATATCAAAATTTGAATTTAAATCTGCTGGAAAAAAAACAACCTACTGGCCATTCTTGGGACATTGAAACCTTTGGATACATATTTAAAACAAGATATGTAATTACATTGACATTCTATGTATGGATATATAAATGCTCATGGCAACCAGTATCTGATCTACTCATACCCTGTGATAGTCACAAAAAACTACCAGTTTATTATGTCTCTATATAACATCTGCCTTAAAAAAATTATATATATATATATATATATATATATATATATATATATATATATATATATATATATATATATGTATGTATGTATGTATTGTTCTTCCATAATTGTTTTTATAGTTATATTTATTTGAGTATGTAATGTATTTCTCTGATGAAACATCATTTTGTATACATGTTTTTGTTACTTAAAAAATTAATAAAAAAAAGATTTGAACTCCTATTATATTGGCATCCACAGAGGACCTAGCAATGTGCAAAATATAAAACCACAAATCAATAAATATTAAAGAAGAGTACACAGTGTCTGCCCAGAGCATTTGTATTTGTCTTTCTATATAGGGTTAATACATTTCACATTTGCTTTTAAGTGAGTCATGAGACATCAAATTGATTACCTTGGTCAAACATTACTACGCTAGACGTTACACTTGATCTTAGCCAAGAGGCCAAAGCGATAGAAACGTACTATTCCATTCTATTCAATATTTGTATTCATTTAAAATAGTATCCCTTAAATTAAAGTGAACAAAAGGGGTGATTGGCTTCTTGGGTGAACTGAAAATGCGAACGGTTTTATAGATTTTGTAAACGAACAACACGGATATAGATACACACGCATACACCATGTATTTAGCTACTGTGTTTTCCTAGTGAACACGAGCAGGCATCTGTTGCTAAAGCCCTCCTCCTGGTACTTTCTGTATACATAAGCAGAAGTCACTCAAGCAGCTGCGGCACATTAGTTCCAATAGTTCGACAGGGAGCTCTGACAAAAGCAGTGCTAATGCAGTTCCTTCTCTCTGCGTGCATTGGCCGGGGTACTTAGTAAATGATCTCTTGCAACCAGTGTCGGGAGAGGAGTGGTAATGTTTAATAGGCTTCTGTGGAGGAGTTAGCCTGCTTTGTTTACAGATCATTATCTGTACAGAGACACTGACTGGCAGCACCATGTTGAAGGCAGAATAAAAACTGGAAGGGAGCTTTGCATCTTTCCTGTGAGCTGAGCCGGCCAGGAATTGGATTGAGCGGCTAAGAGATTGCATCTAGCTAGGTGTTTTGTTAGCTTTACTTAAGAAAAAAAAAAGTCTCTTGCAAAGTTTTTCTTTCAAAAAGATGGCTCAACCAACAGCAAGCGCCGATACCTTGACTGTACCTGAAGTGGATAATTCACACTGTCAGAATCCGTGGCTGAATGAAGATCTGGTGAAGACGCTGAGGGAAAACCTGTTGCAGCATGAAAAGTCCAAGGCATCCAGGAAGTCTTCAACTGTTTCTCCTAGGCTGTCTCCAATTATTTCTCCCCGAAATTCTCCCAGGCTCTTGCGCAGGATGCTGCTGAACAGTAACATACCGAAGCAGCGGCGTTTCACCGTGGCACACACATGGTAAGAGACAAGAAGTGCCTTGGTCAGCTGATGATGCTGAGCTGCCCTGGCACTTCAGTCTTGGAAGAGCTGTCACCTCTTTCTCCAGAACTGTCACTGTCGCTGTATATCTATCATATTGCTACCGGTCTGTGTTGAAAAATAAAAAAATCCTGGGAGTCCGGGGCTGGTGATGCATTGGATTTGAACTTTATTAACCTGAAGCTGATATCAGATACAGTACAGTAATGAACGAGAGAAGATGCCATAGCAGAAAATAATGTTTTCAATGAAAGCTATTTCATTTTTAAAGTCAGGAAAAAAATCATGAAACTGATGAATTTTTCTTCCTATTTGTTTCTGAAGTTAGAAAGATGGTTGAGTATAGGATCTACACATTGCTCTAAAATATTTGCAGAATAATAAGGTGAAATAGGATGTTAGGTCTGTACAATATTTTTATATCTACATTATACAGTGTGTGGGTGGGTGTGTTTCTGTGTGCAGGCAGATCGATAGACACACACACACACAGATAGATCAAGAGGGACTGTAGAAATGATTTCCTGTGAAACCCAATTTTCTGGATATATAAGGAGTGGCAATGTTATAGAAAACCCCAACCAACAAGAAATACATATAAATGTGTTAACAAATACAACATAGAGAATGCTATATAAATAAACTAAGAATTATGACTATATAAATTGTACAGTAAACATTTACAAAATTCTGTACAGATTCAACATCTTGTTTGTACATTACCATTCTGTTTATATAATATGTTCAGGTGTGTGTAATGTAAATACAGGATTGCGGCACTGTGAATCTGTATATATGCACTTTTACACATGTACAGCTATACAAAGGTATAGTACCTACATTATTTATCCATAAGGGAACAGAGGATAATGTAAGAAGTAGTTAGGTCGAATCAGTTTATTTTCAGATCCAGCATTGTTGCATTTTGTCAGTATTTTTTGTGTGTGTGTGGGGGGGGGGGGGGGGCTCTGATTGTAGCACCTCTGTTGCCATGTTGTCAGTCGTTGCTGTGTCGCTTAATGCCCTCAGCCCCTAAGTAAGATAATGTTTACCATTGGCTGGCTGTATATGCCCATGGTGTTTACTGAGATGTTTTTGTGATGACTGGTTATGGAATGTAATTTGGCACTAATCTAGTGAGCACTGACACAGCTGTCCTTTAACAGTAGAATAAGGACTCAATGGAATTTGAACACTTTTATTTTATTTTAGCAGTATCTCCCATTAGTCACACCTTTAAATTAAGATTTTGGATTCTTCACGGTTGAAATTGGCAGCAGATTCCATGGCTAACTTACTTGGAATAAAAGAACACATCTGTGAGCCTGGGACATCCAGGGGTTGTATTGTTATGAGCATTGTTTTCCTTTTAGTGTTTTGCCATGCAATTTATGTATGTGGTATCAAGATACAGTTTAGTAATGAGGAGTATGGCCAGCGCTGTACTGTAACCGTTTCTAGTTTGCTTTCTAGCGGTGCTCTTGTGGTAATTTCATTTTTGTTGCGTCCAATACGCGCGCCCGAAAAATAATTTTTCTTTTCGGATTCACATATCGGTTGTGTGCCAAGTGGCTTTTGACACACGTAGGTTTATTACTGCCCCGTTACCGCTAGGCCAATGACTGGCGGTAAGGTCTCAGACCCAAAATGGACATGTGACAATTTTGATTTTGCCGCATGTCCATTTTTGGAAAAAAATTTTTAAAAGGCCTTTTTTACAGGCATGCTGAAAAATGGATTGGCACACGCTCGAAACCCACACTTACACTACCGCAAGCCATTTTTCAACACACCTTTGTAAAAGGACCCCTAAACATTTTATTCTTCATATGTATGTGCATGCATGCTGTTTCTTATGTAGACCTCCATCAAGTTTTCAAAACTATTCCTATAGCAGTGGTTCCCAAACCTGATCCTGGAGGCACCCCAGCCACTCAGGTTTTCAGGATAACCACAATGAATATTAATGAGAAACATTTGCACAGTGGAGGAAGTGCATGCAAAGCTCTGTCATTACCTGTGGATTTTCTGTTGTCCCTAACTCTGTGCACACCTCAAATTACTGACACCAACCACCTAATTTTTTTTTTTAATCCAGGCTACTGATATGAATAAATTTTGCCATTTAAGAGAGTCCTTCGACTAAAGTGCTTTAAATTTTGATCTTAACACGCTATATCACAGAATTTTAACAAGCCCAGAACTAACATTGCATCAAGAAAGGCTGTTCTCACTATTTTTTATTGCATGTTGCCATTAACATTGAGATTAACGCATGGTACCTGCTTCCAGTTTAAACGGAAACACTTAGCACTTCCTATTTAGGAATTGGTAAGTGGTCCCACATTTGCCAGTTAGCACATAGTAAGTGTAATGCACTAGCTAGATAGCCTTTTTTCATGTGTTAACCACATGCCAGGTGCCTAACACCTTTAATAGAAAGGCCCCTAAATGATTAAATTGCCGAAGTTACCCAGGGTTTGCAGTGATGGACAGGGCTGGTGCAAGGAGTAGTGGGTGTCCTAGGTAAATCGTCAACCTTACACCCCCTCTACAATTAACTTTCAGGTCCCTAATTTGCCTCTCCCCAAGGCATCATACAGTTACACTTTGAGGTGGGTATAAGTGGCGTAGCTATGGGGGACCTTGTCCCCCCCCCACACTTTAGACTCAAGCCCCCTCCAAAATTGTGACACTGAATGCATGGCTGGTGGGATGCTCAAGCCCCGCCACTAAAAAGGTTTGCCACTGGAGCCCCCGCCCATGCTGTCCAAGCAACAGAAAGTCGGCGGGTGCTCCAGCCACCGATGCTGGCACTTCTGCACATGCTCTGTTCATGCAATTGAACTGAGCATGCGCAGAAGAGCTGGCATTGGAGGCTGGAGCAGTCTTCTTGCTTCATTGCTCCTCAGGCATAAGTACATAAGTAGTGCCATACTGGGAAAGACCAAAGGTCCATCTAGCCCAGCATCCTGTCACCGACAGTGGCCAATCCAGGTCAAGGGCACCTGGCACGCTCCCCAAACGTAAAATCATTCCAGACAAGTTATACCTAAAAATGCGGAATTTTTCCAAGTCCATTTAATAGCGGTCTATGGACTTGTCCTTTAGGAATCTATCTAACCCCTTTTTAAACTCCGTCAAGCTAACCGCCCGTACCACGTTCTCCGGCAACGAATTCCAGAGTCTAATTACACGTTGGGTGAAGAAACATTTTCTCCGATTCGTTTTAAATTTACCACACTGTAGCTTCAACTCATGCCCTCTAGTCCTAGTATTTTTGGATAGCGTGAACAGTCGCTTCAGCATGGCCAGAGGCTCTACAGAGAATGTCTTTGGCTGGTGGGACTTGAGCATCCCTGCCAGCAGAAGTATGATGGGGAAGGTGGTGGTAGGGGCACTGAGAGGAAATGCTTGCCCCCCCAGTCCACTCCTAAGCTCCACCCCCCCCCCAAAAAAAAAATCAAGTTCTTTTCTACATCTCTGTTGTGTGTGTTTGTGCACGTATAACACACCTACACAAATAATGAGGGAAATTTCCAAAAGTCATTTCCCTAGATATATAGGCTATTTGCAAACTGCCCACCCTTCCTGCAGGTAAAAGTATACATTGATAGTTCTTTGAGTTTATGTGGCTGTCAGAATCAATTGTTTTGCTTTGAGGGCAGCTACTTATTGCTGGTCCTCACCTTTCCCCTTCCCAGAAGCTGCTGTCTTAGGTAGCCACCTAGTCTTGCCTAATAGTTGGGCCAGCCCTGGGAATAGCCAAAAGTTTCATTCATTTAGAGAGTGATATAAAGCTGCTAAATAGGTTACTTCTCTATTTAAGTGGTACAAAACTTTATCCTATGGATTTTCAGCAGCTTCACTTAAATGGACATTGTCACTGTAATCCACATAAAGTGAAATGAATAAGATGTGTTTAACTTTGGAAGTTGACCTCCCTGTTATTGTGAAGATTATTTAGCATTATTTAGTTTATTGGTTTAAACTGTTTATGCCTACTAGGCATGTGTTGTTATTCTCTACAAGACATGGCACACTATTTGGCAGAGGCCCACATGTATGAAATTCTCTTGCATTGGAACTGAGAAAGATCACAGATTGAGATTGTGGCATTTTCTAAAGTATGGCTGTTCCTGGATGATAAATGGTCGTTTTTATGATATTTTATTTGGAACTGGAAGCTTGAATTGTTGTTATTTATTGTTTGAGATGTCTAATATTCTTAATTTTTTGCTCCTTATATCAGTAGGCTTTTTTGTCATCTTTGTGGTAGTCTTTATATTTGACTGGAATATAGATATTTGACTGTGCATCTATTACATTATAGTTTGGGGGTGGGGGAACTGTAATGTACTGTAATGTAATGTAAAGATGAATCTGATCATTGCTTGTAAATTCTGTGTTTACTTATTGTACTCCGCTTAGAATGTCATGGTTATAGCAGACTATAACTGGCCAATATTCAGCACAAGTTAACTGGCTGGAAATGGCCACCGACCACTTAGCTCGTGTCTCAGCAGATAACGGGTCATTTTCAGCACCATTTAACCAGTTATTGCTGCTGAAAATGCCTGGTTAGCACCAAAAATAAATCCAGCGATGTTGGGGGCGTGACCAGTTAAGTCCCGATATTTGGAACTGAACTGGCCAGGCTTACTGGCCAAATAAGGCCACAAAAAGCAGCTCCATCTTTGTCTGCTAAGCCATAGCCAGTTAAGTCTAAATATCAACTTAATCAGTCATGCACTTGTCAGCGTTGAAAACCCCATATAGTTTAATGTGAGTCGCTGGAAATAGCCCAGCATTGAATATCCAGGTTGAACGCTGGCAACGGGCAGTCAAAGCATTGCCTGCCGCCAGCTGAATATCAAGCCACACAGGCCAAGGTGGTGTGGAGTGAGGCAACAGTCCTGTGAAGAAAGAAAGAAAGAAAGAAATGATTACATTAAATGACTGGGTGCCTGGCAGAAAAGGATGCTTGAGTGGGTAAAGTGGGGAGAAGAGAATAAATGTATGTTGGAAAATAGATGAGGACAGAAAAGTAGAGGAAATGAAGACTAGAACAGGAAGGGTAGAGGAAAGATAGTGAGCAGTCTCTGCGAACAGCTATTATAGAATGAAGGTGGGCAAACCCAAGAGGAATGAGCATAGGAATAGAATGAGGTAAAGGAAAAGATAAAGTGGTTGCAGAACATATAAAAATGTTAAAATTTGAGGTATTATAATAGAGCTCGTACTGATTGCAGAAAAACTGCATGACAGACATTGCTAAAAGGATTTAGTACTTCCTAAGGCAGTTGTAGATGTATTTGGTTTAAAGGCATTTGCACCACTGACAGAGCTGCCAAGGGGGCCTGGTCCTTGAGAGAGAGTTTTAAACTGCACCCCCAGCTCCGCCCCACTCTGCCCAGCCACATACCTCAGCCATGCCCTGTCACACCCTCCAGACCCGCCCACTCCACTTCCTGGTTCCACTCAGATCAACCTCAGCCACAGCACCAATAAGCCAACTCCCTCTCAAGGATGCAGCTCTTATCATGAAACTGGTTCTGCAGCAGCAGGAGATGATGTCTTATCTTGCTGCCAGTGGAAGGGGGTGTTGCTTAGCGCAGTGGTATACCTAGGATACAATGAACCCCTGGGAGGAAAAATTAAGATGGACCCCCTATAACTCCATTTTTCCCAAGGTACTAGGGATGAGGGTAAAGGGAAACCCTGAGAAAAGCAAATACATTCCAGGTCTCTATAGAAAATCTATCATGCTAACTGAAATAGAAAACGAAGTGCAAGATATGCACGTTTCCCAAAGCTGTCATGTTACAATTCATAAATTTTGAAAATAATTTTTCCTACATTTATTGTCTCAGCATTGCTTTGGTTCATGTCTCTCTTTTCTGCTTTTCTATTTTTTATGTACTTTCTTTCCAAGGTCTCCATCCTTCTGACATTTCTTCTGTCTGTGTCCAACATCCATCTTTCCTCTGTGTCTCTCTCCCTATGCTCCTCCTGTGTTCAGCATTGCCCCTCTGTGTCTCTGTCCTGTCCCTTTCCCTAGGTGCTCCTTCCATGCCCAGCATCCCTTCTCTTTCTGTCCCTCCTCATATCCAGCTTCTAGCTTTTTCCTTTCCTCCTGCACCCCCTACCCCAGCATCAGTATTTCTTCCTCTCTCTGTCCTACTACCCTCCCCCCACCATGGGGCCATAGTTTCTCCCTTTCTCTCCCCTGCTACACCTCTTTCACCCTTCCCACCTTCATTTCTGCTCTGGGTCATTCTCTCCTCCATCACCCTCCAAGTCCAGCATATCTCTTCCTCTCAACCCACCCCCTTGTAGGTTATCATCTGTGTTCCCTCCCCCTGTGCGGGTCTGGCCTATCTCTGCTCATTCCTCCCATCCCTTGTGGATCCAGCAACTCTCTCTCTTCCACATCTCCATTGCAGGCTGGCATCTCCAACTCTATCTCCTTCCCCCCTCCCTGCAGCCCTCCCAAAGCAGCAGTGGTGGCAGCTGTATGGAAGATGCAACGCTGTAAACAGGCTGCTTGTGGCTGGTCCTGCCTGGGGACTTTCCAGGAGGCAGACAAAGCAGAAGAAAGGCCCTTGAAGATCCGGCCACAGCCAGCTGCTGGTTTGGGAGGGTCATGGGGGGGGGGGGGGGAAGGAGATGCTGGACCCGCACAGGGAGGGGAGAGTGGTATTCGAATCCTGAGCAGGGGCAAGGCAGGTCAGGATCGAGGCAGACATATGGGAAGGAGCCCAGAGGGTGGCCCTGCTTGCTTCCCGGCGGGAGTTCGGGAGATGACCCATAGAAGTGGGAGTCTCTCACTGAATGTGGGAGACTTGGCAGGTCTGCACTGACAGGAGTCTCCTAGAAGTTTTGCAGATTAGAGTTTTTGACTATGAAAATTGGTAGAAAGGTGGGTAAATATAGAGTGGTTATAGTACCAATCCTTGACCAGAGCAAACATCTTTCTCTTGGTATGAGAGATGTGTGAACATGTTCAGAGTGGAGGAGTAGCATAGTGGTTAGAGAAACAGGTTCTGAATAAGAGATGTTGCTTTTCCCATTGTTACCTTACCATACATTATCTGGGGTATGAGGCAGATTGTGAGAGCTCGTTTGGCATTCAAAATAACTCATGTACCTAGATGTAACACACTTTGAGTTTGGATCTGGAAGATGTGAGTACTGTAGATACTCATTTTAAGTCTATCTCATT
Organism: Microcaecilia unicolor; assembly: GCF_901765095.1. Classification (NCBI taxonomy): domain Eukaryota; kingdom Metazoa; phylum Chordata; class Amphibia; order Gymnophiona; family Siphonopidae; genus Microcaecilia; species Microcaecilia unicolor. Next base: position 101,013,064 of record NC_044032.1, on the reverse strand, counting down.
TGTAAGTTGAGGATAGTGTGGGGGCTAAAAATGGCCAAAACTGCTGTGACCCATGTATAAGATGAGGCTCCCCTCCACCCCTCCCTCTCTCACCTTGACCAGCACCCCCTCTGTCCCTGCTCTATACCCTCTCCCCCCTGAGTCTATCTTAGAATGTCCCAGAGCCTCTCTTCTGATGCATCCCACCCCCCTCTGATACAACTTACTGTTTCTGCATTTTCAGGACATGTCAGAGGAAAGGCTCCAGGTCAGGCTGCAGGCAGTGTATCTATCACTGATGTTGCCGGCTGTGGCAACCTCTATAGAGAGAGAGAGAGACATTTTAATGAGGGGTGGGGGGATGCTAAGAGAGAGGGAAGATGCTAGACTGTGGACAAGTAGAGGAGAGAGAGGGGGATAAGGATTAGGAGAGATGCCTGCCCAGGAAAAATGACCCATGTTTTATTAAAGCCATATAAAATTCTACATTTCTCAGCTTACACCTGAGCATATACAATAATAACCTAAATCTAACATATCTTATTCTTGATACATAAATTTGTATATGTTCATAACAACTAACCAATGGTGAGCCAGCTTTCAAATTGCTTAGCATCAACCAAAAAAAAAAGCAGGTTAGTTTTCCAAATACTGAATGGCATCTTAGTGTGCACTGAATCTTCGCAGTCTGAATTATCAATAGTCCAAGGTGTTGTGGGCATCATCAACCGGATTCTATATAGCGCAACTTGAGTCACACGCCCAAATCCTGTCGTATTCTGAATTTGTGTGTGCAACTTAATTAGCTTAACAAGCCAATCAGCGATGATAATTGAACTTATCAAGCACTTATTGACACTAATTGGCATTGATTAGAATTTACATGCACAAAAGTTAGTAGGCAGGAGAGAAACTAGGTTTAAAATGGCATACAATAACTATTTCTAAATAAAAGGGACTTTATGTGGGTCATGGATTTTGCAAAATTGAACTGTATATATTTATCAGCAGAGAAAAACACACTGGCTGTGTCATTTCAGTTCATTTGTTTACAAGTAGGACAGTGCTTCCTTGTTGGGTTGGCGTCACAAGTATGCATTCTTCTAAGGTGTGTTGTACTATATTATACATTTTTTATTGTGCATTATTAAGAGATTACACCCCTTCCAATTTTATAGTGAGTACCCTTACGTGTGAATATATTTAGCAGTATTCCAAAGTCCTATTTGAGCAACACAGAGTTGACAGGAATGCGGAAGTGGCCCTGTGTTTCCAGGCACATGCAGTGCGAACGTGAAAGTTTCTGGGTAGAATATTATCACTAGTAAATCATTTCAGTGAAATGATGTATGGTATATTATTATTATTATGCATCATGGTAGTACTGTTTCAGTTCTCATGTCATTACTGTGACAGAACCATGGACAGGTAATATAAGTGTTTTACAATTTAAGCATGTTTCTTGTTCAGATCATTTGAGCATTTTGGGTTATAGTGCAAAGTGAAAACAGCATATTAACAATACAGAAGTCAGAATTTAAGTTTGATAGCTAAACAATGAAAAAGAAACCTTTGACTCATATTTCTTATGGGCCCTTTTATTAAGGTGCAGTAAAAAATAAAATAGCAGCTATGAAACATGAGTTGCAAAACTTAATCGACAAAGGCTCCGTGTTAACTGCTGGAGGTGTGCCCAGCATTTTTCTGTGCAGTTAAAATAGAAAAAAATCATTTACTGCATCTTAACAGGGCAATGAAGTATGCACTGATTATGCATTATTTCATTAGAATTGTGGCATATACGTGTGTATGGATGCAAGAAGGACTAGATTCAATATATCATGCCTAAAATATCGACACCAAAATGAACTACGCATAGGCGTATTCTGTAAAGTACTTTATAGACTGATTAAATTTCCATGCAGTTTATAGAATATGCCGAGCACCCATCCTCCTGACTATATTTAGTCACGGGCAGTTACACCAAGTAAAGCCTGGTGTAAATGCAGATGGCTAAATTAGGCACAGACTGGATGTATTTTATAACAATGTACATAGATTGTAGAAACACCCATGACCCGCCCAGTCCATGCTTATGGCCATACCCCCTTTTCAACTGTAGGTCTTACACACATCACGTTATAGAATAAGCTTAGTTTGCGTGTAAATCCTAATTAACGCCAATTAGTGTCGGTAATTGCTGGTTAAGTTGTAATTATCGGTGCTGATTGGCTTATTAACTAATTAAGTTGCCTGTGCAAATCCAGAATACAACTGGATTTGCACGTGCAGCTTAAGTCATGCTATATAGAATCCGGGGAATAGTGCGTAGATGCCAAAATTGCACTATTCTGTAAATATTTTTTATTAATTTATTTGGATTTTGCTCACACCTTTTCAGTAGTAGCTCAAGGTGAATTACATTCAGGTGCAGTGGGCATTTCCCTGTCCCTGAAGGGCTCACAAACTAAGTGTGTACCTGAGACAATGGAAGGTTAAGTGACTTGCCCAAGATCACAAGGAGTAGCAAATCTGAACCAGCCACCTCTGGATGTCAAGACCGGTGCTACAACCATAGGCCACTTCTCCACTGTAAGTTGAGCATAGTATCATAAACAGCATGTATTTGTAAGGTAGGTGTACACAAAGGTAGAGACCAGGCAGAGTGTGGGTGAAATTCACACTCATACTTATGTACATATCTGCAGAACTAGGGCACGGCCAGCTCAAGGGACTGGTGCCCTGAGTCAGCTTTTACATTGGCACCTCCCCCCCCCCCCCCCTCTGGCAATCTGATATCTCTCCATGCACTCAACCCCCCTCTTCCTGGTCTGTGATTGGTATCTCCCAAGTTGGTTTCCCCTTCTGCTGGACTAGGTGAGGCACTGACAAGGGTGCCAAAATCCCAGTCCAGCATCTATCCCTCTAAGAATTTGAAGGTAGGCTGGACTGAGATTTTGGCGTCCTGAGCCAGTGTCTCATCTGGTTCATAGGTTGAGCCAGTCCTGAAATAGGGGTACACACTAATGCCAGTTCTGGCTGGTGTAAGTGGATGTGCCTAGCTTATAAGCACCTGTTAGGCACTTCTTTTCCTTTAGAGAATACTAGCATATGTTCCTTTATAGCAGTATTTCCCAAATCCAGTCTTTCAGGATATCCACAATGAATATGCATGAAAGAGATTTGCATATAATGGAGGCAGGCTTGCAGATCAAGTTCATGCATATTCATTGTGGATATCCTGAAAACCTGACTGGCAAGGGGTACTTCAGGATCGGACTTAGGAAACATTGCTTTATAGAACAGGCTCCTAGAAGGCACCCTCTAGGCTTTCATTCTAGATTTGTCCCCTGAAAGGGCAGGTCTGTAAAGTAAACGGGTGCCAAATTGGAGGGTATTCTATAAAGGAAAGAGGGCACCCACTATCCTTTATAGAACACTAGAGCACCCGACGGGAAGGGATCCGACGAGAGAACTCACCTAGCTGTGAGACACTCAGACGACCCCGGCCACCACTGTCTCGCCAATCCTGGATCATATGCGGCCAGTGATCCAGGCTGCCACCAACTAAGGTGCCTTCGAGCCGTGACCATGAGACACTCGATTGGAAGTCCTACCCATGGCTGCCATGCCTATACTGGAGCCGAACGCACCTGCCTACATGACCACTGGCGACACCACAGCCAGGTCCACCAAGACTCCAGCAGGAGCTTGCAGACATGAGGGACAATGGACCTTGTACCTGAACTAAACCAGCAGCGCTGCCATGCAAAGGCTGCCTTGCACTGCTGGCAACTTCAAACTGGCTGGCTGTGTGGTTTCACTAAGGAAAGAGAAGAGGAAACAAACCACGTTCCATACCTGCCAGGCTGAGTGGCTCCGCCAACAGATACAATAATGCAGGGCCATGCCAACGGGGTAAGCACCGCAGGGGGGCACCGACCTCTGGAGGGCGCCGCCCAGGTCCGCTCACTTGGAAAATCTTTTACCTGAAGTTGTGATTCTCCTCTCTCCCCTGCCCTTCCCTCTCCGCATCAGGAAGTGAAGGCAGCCCAGCAGTGCTAACTGAGGCAGACACACTCTGCTAAAGTTGCTTCAAAGAGTACAACCAGTGATATATATGTCTTTGGTGTGGGAAGAACTCCTCATTCAGGGTGAGCTTGAACAACATTCAAATTAAAGAGAACAGGTTTGGAGATAGGTGTGCAAGTGAGACTGGGGAGAAATAAAAAATATATAGTGTAATTGTTTGTTAAAATCTGTAAGTGGTTCAAAGTTTTTGATTTTTTTTCTGAGCATGTACACTGAGAGGAGGGCATGACTGCAATGATGTGTGCATAATTATCAGGTAACCTGAGATAGCTACAGCTAAAAGCCATTTCATTGGCTGATGGTTCAAACAGTAGGTTCAAAGAGGAAGTTTAGCTGTGTTTAAGAGCTGGTAAGTGAAAATCTGATTGCTTTTTTTTGTGTGTAATTACTAAATGTTTATTTCTTATATATCTCCACCATTCATGATGTATTGTAAGCCACATTGAGCCTGCAAAGAGGTGGGAAAATGTGGGATACAAATGCAATAAATAAATATAAAATATTCTGCTTGGATAGGAAGAGTCTGTGATATGTGAAAATACATTTTGCTTTAATTAAATTGCTAAACTTTAGAGTCAGAGACTTATCAATGAGGGATGCATACAGTGCTTTTTTTTGTGCCGGTACGTGCCGGTATAGCGTACCGGCACCTTTTTCCTGAGGTCCGACTCACTTGCCTGCTCCCTTCTGTTCCTGCTCTCGCGCTCCAAAATCTTTTACCCAAAGTCGCAATTCTCTTCTCTCCCCTGCCCTCCCCTCCATGTCCAGCAATTCTCTCTCCCCTCCCCTCTCCTCTCCATGCTGGACATGGAGGGGAGGGGAGAGGAGGGCAGGGAAGAGAGAATTGCTGGACATGGATGAGAGGGGAGGGCAGGGGGCAGAGGAGACATACTGGACATGGAGGGGAGGGGAGGTCAGTGAAGAGAGATTCGCTGGACATGAAGGGCAGGGGAGAGTGGAGAATCGTTGGACATGGATGAGAGGGGAGGGCAGGGGAGAGAGGAGAATCGCTGGACATGGATGAGAGGGGAGGGCAGGGGAGAGAGGAGAATCGCTAGACATGGATGAGAGGGGAGAGAGGAAAATTGCTGGACATGAATGAGAGGGGAGGGCAGGGAAGAGAGATTCTATGGACATGGATGGATGGAGGAGTTAGCGGGGAGAGAGGAGAAATGCTGGTCTTGGATGGAGGAGAGGGGAGAGAGAATTATTGCTTTATATGGATACAGGGGAGGGACGAGAGAGGAGAAATGCTGAACATGGATGGAGGGGATGAGAGAGGAGAAGTGCTGGGCATGGATGGAGGTGAAGAAAGAAAAAAGAAGAAGATGCACATGGATGGAGATGAGGGAAAGGGAAGAGAGGAGAAAAACTGCACATGGATGGAGAAAATAGGCAAAAGCTGGATCCACGTTATACCTCCTCCAGTCAATTCCACAGAGGAGGACACAGCTTTTACTTATGGATGTAGGGCAAGAAATGAAGAAGAAAGGAGGAAAGTAAAGAAATAAATGGAAAGGAAGCCCTGGAAACGGAGTTAAGAGAACAGATAGAGAGCAGCAGAATCAAAGACTCGGGCCGATATGGATAGAAAAACAAAGTCACCAGGCAACAAAGGTAGAAAAAAATCATTTTATTTTCATTTTAGTGTTTGGAATATGTCCACTTTGAGAATTTACATCTGCTATCTTATTTTGCAATGTATAGCAATTTGTTTTCTAAGAATATTGCTGACAATTCCTGTCAGTGTGGCAAGTGGTGAGCGATCATTTTCATGGTTAAAAATCATAAAAAATTATTTGCGATCAAGTATTTCGCAAGAAAGGCTTGTAAGCCTTGCCATCTTGTGCCACACGGGGGGAGGGGGCGCCAACTGATAATCTGCAGGGGGGCACCAGAGACCCTAGGCACGGCTCTGCAATAATGAATCTTCCTGATGCGGCAACAGCGCCTGAGTGGTGAGATTGGTAGCGAATGGTGCTCAACAGTCTGAGTGAGAAGTGGACTAGGGAATGTTGATGGCACCTTCCCGCACACAGGTAGACTGGATGGGGGGGGACTATGATTTGTGTGTGCCCTTGAGCCTAAACCCCCATTTCCCTATAGGGTGTTAAGCTGATACTGTACTTTGGCTACTCTGTTGAATGAAACATGGAAGTTCCTAGGTGACTTTCCAGATGAGCGCTGAGATCAGACAGCAGGTTCACTGGTTAATATTGTGTACTGAGCAAGCTTATTGCCAAATATTATGTGTTTTCATCAACCGACACACTGTTTACTATAGCTACCTGATGAGATACCATTGCTGCATTCGTTCAGATCTTGAACTAACTACCAAATGATTTTACTGTTATAATTACTACAAAAAAAAGTCTCTGCAGTTTCTATAAACTTCTCTATATGCATTACCACTGAACAGTGTCAAAACTATACATGTTTAAAGACAGCTAACAATCTTTAAACATACTGTAATTAGAAGGAACCAGCTAGCAAAAGTTGGAAACAGACGTACTTGCATTCAGGTCAACACAAAACAAGGCAAAATGCATGTCACAAGATTCCTACTACATATTTATCCTAATGCTACTACCCACCACAGTAACCCTCACACTGTGGGAACAAAAAGAGGAGAAGGTACCCAAAGAGAAAAGACACTCACAAATCACTAAACCCAAAACACATACTAGGAAATGTAGTTGGAAAGCAATGACCACAAATGCTCACAGTCTAAGCAATAAAATTCATGACCTTCAAGCCCTGATGTTGGAGACTGACTTGGACATAGTTGCAGTCACAGAGACATGGCTCAATGGTTCCCATGAATGGGATGTAAACATACCAGGCTATAATCTTTTTAGGAAGGATAGAGAGGGACGTAAAGGTGGAGGAGTAGCTCTGTATGTGAGAGATGATATCGCAGCAACTGAAATGACAGGGAAGTGGGGAAAGGAAGAAGCGATATGGATCACCTTAAAAAGAGAGGATAGAACCTTGGTCCATGTGGGTGTTGTCTACAGACCCCTGACACAATTGGAAGAACTGGATAAAGATCTGATCGCTGATATTCAGAAGTTGGGGAAGAAAAGAGAGGTTCTGTTGTTGGGAGATTTTAATCTGCCGGATGTAGATTGGAAGGTTCCTTCTGCAAAATCGGAAAGAAGTAGAGAGATTGTGGATGCTTTCCAAAGTGCTCTGCTCAGACAAATGGTGATGGAACCCACGAGGGAGGGAGCGATGCTGGATCTGGTGCTCATGAATGGGGATAGTGTGTCAAATGTCCGAGTGGCTGCGCACCTGGGAAGCAGTGACCATCAAACGGTTTGTTTTGATATAACGGCTCATGTGGTTAGCAGCCACTCTAAACTCAAAGTCCTGGACTTCAAGCGAACTGACTTTAACAAAATGGGGGAATACCTGAGGAAGGAGCTGATGGGCTGCGAGAATGCACAACACATGGAAGGACAGTGGTCCAAGCTGAAAGAAGTAATAAACAGGGCCACAGACCTTTATGTAAGGAGGGTAAATAAAAGCAAGAGAAAAAGGAAACCGATATGGTTTACAAAGCAAGTGGCTGAGAAAATAAAGGCTAAAGAGTTAGCGTTCCAGAAATACAAAAAATCTCAAGTAGAGGAACACGGGGAGGAATACCGGATGAAACTGAAAGAAGCCAAGAGAGAGGTACGTCTGGCGAAGGCGCAAGCGGAAGAACAAATGGCTAGAAATGTACGGAGGGGAGACAAAAACTTCTTCAGGTATACTAGTGAAATGAGAAAGACTAAAAAGGGGATTGTGAGACTAAAAGATACAGCAAAACGCTATGTAGAAAATGATGAAGAAAAAGCCAATTTGCTGAATAGATACTTTTGTTCTGTTTTTACTGAAGAAAATCCTGGGGAAGGACCGAGAGGGACTGGCAAAAGTACACCTGAAAATGAAGTGGATAGAGCACCGTTCATGGAAGAGAGTGTGTATGAACAACTTAGAAAGCTAAAGGTGGACAAAGCCATGGGGCCGGATGGGATCCACCCCAGAATACTGAGGGAACTCAGAGAGGTTCTGGCGGGTCCTCTTAAAGATTTGTTTAATAAATCCTTGGAGACGGGAGAGGTTCAGAGGGATTGGAGAATGGCGGAGGTGGTCCCTCTTCACAAAAGTGGTGATAGGGAAGAAGCTGGAAACTACAGGCCGGTAAGCCTCACTTCGGTTATTGGAAAAGTAATGGAAGCCATGCTGAAGGAAAGGATAGTGAATTTCCTGAAAGCCAATAAGTTGCAAGATCCGAGACAACATGGTTTCACCAAAGGGAAATCGTGCCAAACGAATCTCATTGAATTCTTTGACTGGGTGACAGGAGAATTAAATCAAGGACATGCTATGGACGTCATCTACTTAGCTTTCAGCAAGGCTTTTGACACGGTTCCCCACAGGAGGCTCTTGAATAAACTAGAAGGGCTGAAGATAGGACCCGAAGTGGTGAACTAGATTAGGAACTGGTTGACGGGCAGACGCCAGAGGGTGGTAGTGAATGGAGTTCGCTCGGAGGAGGGAAAGGTGAGTAGTGGAGTGCCTCAGGGATCGGTGCTGGGGCCCATTCTGTTCAATATATTTGTGAGTGACATTGCCGAAGGGTTACAAGGTAAAGTTTGCCTTTTTGCGGATGACACCAAGATTTGCAACAGAGTGGACACCCCGGAGGGAGTGGAAAACATGAAAAAAGATCTGAAGAAGCTGGAAAAATGGTCTAACGTTTGGCAATTAAAATTCAATGCGAAGAAATGCAAAGTGATCCACTTAGGGAGTAGAAATCCAAGGGAGGCGTATGTGTTAGGTGGGGAGAGCCTGATAGACACGGACGGGGAGAGGGATCTTGGGGTGATAGTATCTGAGGACCTGAAGGCGATGAAACAGTGCGACAAGGCGGTGGCCATAGCGAGAAGGTTGCTAGGCTGTATAGAGAGAGGTGTGACCAGCAGAAGAAAGGAGGTTTTAATGCCCCTGTGTAAGACGTTGGTGAGGCCCCACCTGGAGTATTGTGTTCAGTTTTGGAGGCTGTACCTTGCGAAGGATGTTAAAAAAATGGAAGCGGTGCAAAGAAAAGCTACGAGGATGGTATGGGAGTTGCGTTCCAAGACGTATGAAGAGAGACTTGCTGACCTGAACATGTATACTCTGGAGGAAAGGAGGAACAGGGGTGATATGATACAGACGTTCAAATATTTGAAAGGTATTAATCCGCAAACGAATCTTTTCCGGAGATGGGAAGGCGGTAGAATGAGAGGACATGAAATGAGATTGAAGGGGGGCAGACTCAAGAAAGATGTCAGGAAGTATTGCTTCACAGAGAGGGTGGTGAACGCTTGGAATGCCCTCCCGCGGGAGGTGGTGGAGATGAAAACGGTAACGGAATTCAAACATGCGTGGGACAGGCATAAAGGAATCCTGTGCAGAAGGAATGGATCCACAGAAGCTTAGCTGAAATTGGGTGGTGGGGGGAAGAGGGGTTGGTGGTTGAGAGGCTAGGATGGGGGAGGGCAGACTTATACGGGGTCTGTGCCGGAGCCGGTGATGGGAGGCGGGACTAGTGGTTGGGAGGCGGGAAATACTGCTGGACAGACTTATACGGTCTGTGCCCTGAAAAAGACAGGTACAAATCAAGGTAAGGTATACACATATGAGTTTATCGTGGGCAGACTAGATGGACCTTGCAGGTCTTTTTCTGCCGTCATCTACTGTGTTACTATGTTACTATGCTATGTTTTTCCGGTGGGGATGCCGAGCTCTGCCTGCCAAATAAATTGACTTCTGTTACTCCCTGCTTTGTCGAGAAGTCCCTGCATGCTGCTCACAGCCGGAAACTAGCAGCAGGGAGTGGCAGCAGTCCATTTCTTTGGCTGGCGGGGCTCGACCTCTCCGCCAGCAAAGTAAAACGGAGTTCAGGAGGGGGCCTAAGGCCACATTTTGAGAGCTAGTTGTTAAAGTAGCCACAGAGGGCCTACTTTAACAACTGGCTCCCAAAATTCTCAAAAATAAATGGTTCTCACGAGCACACCACTGCTACTGACCCATGAAGTATGCAAGTCCCAACTCAAATATATCTATAAGAACTATCCCCACTTGAAAGTTATTGCACTTCTCAGTAGTTTTAATGGCCCCAAAACAAACCCTTGCTTCCAGCTTCTGTAGCACTGCTCCTGATGTTCTCATGTGCAGAAGAAAAGAAATAGTCATTTACTTTACTATGAAAGATGCTCTCCTCTTTCAAGATCTGGGCAGGCTTGCATGCTTGAAAAACATCAACCTCTCTCTGCACCACTATTCCTTTGCAGTCTGCCTGCACTGCTTCTGAGCGTTCTTTCAGTATCCACAAACATACTCCTTAAGTAAGTTCATGTCCATACCCAATCATGGGCTTCACTCTGAACTGCTATGGATTTACAGCCTGTCTCACTGACACAGACTACCCAATAATTACTGTGGATTCTTTTGGATTTGTATCAAGTAAATAAGACCTTTATTAGATGAGCTAAATTCTACAATGATTAAGGTATATACAATGGTTAGCACATATACAATGATTAGCTCTATACACACAATGATTAGCTAAACAATCATTACATCACTGGTCTCTACATCTAAGCATTGCAAAGAGTTCTTAGACCAGGAAAGGAAGCAATACATACACTATACATACAACATCACTGGTCTCCATCATCCAGGCTCTTATCAGCTGGGGGGGCCCGTTACAGCGAAAGCCAGGAGCTTTTTTTTAGACCAGGAACAGATCCTCTGCGCAGTCCATACGTTACTCACAGATGAGCTCCCACTTTGCTGTGACAAGCCCTCCCTTTTTATTAGGCTCTGAACGCAAATTCAGAGCTAGGGAAAGTTTACAGATTTTCTAAGGAAAATTACAGAATGCTTCTCTGTTTAGGACTGTAGGAACGTGGTCACATGCTTTCCCAAGCCCAGGTGGCCAAGCTGGACTTCAAAAAACAAATGCCATCCTCCCCTTCACATACCAAATTAGTTAGAGCTGTGTCTTATCTTCTGCATTCCAACTTGTTTTTTGTATTTACAAGAAAAGTTACTTTCGGTTGAAGACAGAGTTGGACAACAATCCTTTAAAATTCACTTCCATTACACACTCAAGCAAAGTCAATGATCCATCTGTCCAGCGGCGTTCCTTGGTCGGCTGCCACCTGGGGCGGATCACCCTCTCCCTGGGTGTAGCACAAACTTCATAGAATACGTAAATACTTTGAACAAGATCAATTTCACTCAATTATGGAAGTAATGCACAATAACAACATGGCCCATCCAAAGTGAATGGGCTGTGCTGGTATTAGCGCGGCTTAGTAAACAGGGGGATAAGCTTGTTGGATTACTATAATATTATTTATCTTGGGTGTTTCAAGCAATTCTTAACAAAATTACAGACTATTCAAAACACAGCCTTACGATTGATTTACTATTTTTTTAAAAATCCAATAGTATTTCTCCAATATATGTGCAGGTTCATAATCATTTTGTCTTTTCAACTTAAGTGAGAGACACAAGAGCTTGCAATTTATTCAGTTATCCCGTTTTAAAGGGTAGAAAGAAGCTCAAGTTATTGGAGAATCTCTTAGCTTTCCAAGTAGCAAGACTATTTTGAATTTTATGGTGGTGTTCCTTGGTCGGCTGCCACCCGGGGTGGATCGCTGCTGCACCCCCCCCCCCCCCCCGGGTGCAAGTCATCACCTCCAAGCCCACCACCATCGGGTACATTCTTCTTACCTGCTGGGGTGCTAGGAGCAGCTGTCAGCTCCGCCGGTTCCCTGTTCCCTCTGCCCTGGAACAGGAAGTAACAGCAGAGGGAGCAGGGAACTGGTGGAGCCGACAGCCACATGGCTGCTCCCTGCACCCAGGGCAGACTACCCCCTCCGCCCTGCCCTTGGTATGCCACTGATTTTATGCTTTCTGCTTTAGATTGCAGTCATTTTAGGTGCATGATTAAGACATACCTGTTTAGGAAATTTGTGTGAAATTCTGTAGATTAACAATTATTGATAATTTATTACCTTGTCATTGACTTTATTGTAAATTTTAAAAGGAGTTTTATTTTTTGCCATTGCTAATCTCTGGATATTTCCAGATTTATCTTTTGTAATCCACATAGAACCACAAGGTAGATAGTGGACTCTAAGATATTGTGTTACATTATGCTACATTCACATGCTCCTGATATTTCTTCCTTCACCTTGCTTTGTACCCAATGTGTGGCAAGATAAGGGAAGGTGCTTCCTTTTCTTCCTTTCCCTCAGGTATCCTCTAGACTTGGGAATCATTAAGAAGAAATCCTGTAACCCTTCTCCCCCTCAAAGAATCCAGTCTTGGTTTTCCTCTTTCTCTCTCCTAAACTGTAACCCTATCCTGAGGGTTGATTTGTTTTGTGTGTGTGTCAATTAAGAGCAGAGAGGGCAACAGACACCACAACACTTACACATGTATGTGCTACCAGGACACCGAAGCACTGTTATTTAAAGGTGTTTCTAAGTGGCATTGTGTAAATTCAAGGGAGCATATGCATGGGTGGGGCTCTTACTTACACATGTAACTTACAGAATACTGTATACTACATATGACCCTACCACATGTAGGCACCTGCACATAACTCTGGGCATGTGAATGTAATGCACACTGATACTTGGTAATCGTAGTATTCTATAGTGGAATCTGGGCTCCCAGATGCTGTTTAAAGAATTGGCTATCACCAACATTCTTGGGGCACCTAAATGAAGGTGCCCAGTTATAGAATTGACCCCTTAGGAGGTAAATGTTAATGCCTACTTTATCCACCAATATCAATACCCAACTTCAAATAATATATCAGTTCATCTTATACATAACATTTATGTTAGTAGTACTGGATCCATCAGATGCTCATGTCACCATTATTCTGGCTCAAAGAATCAAGCCAAGTACTGTAGTGGGCATGTATTCGTCATCGATCCACTTTTTATCATTTTTTTGCAAATATTTTTACTATAAGTCTTTCAAATATCAAACTTCAGTATTCAAGTTTCAAAAATCACACTTCAAGTACTTAGCTCAAAGGGGCTTTTTTTTCTTTTACTCCTCGATTTTTTCCATCTAACACGGAGACTTCTTAAGCATAAGTTTGAGCATAAATTATAGCATTTTATAATGTATGTACATACTTGTGTGCTCCACCCGTTCTCTGCACAAACCCCGCCCATGCGTTTGCTCACCGTCATAGTATGTGCCATCAAGTTGATATACATAGTTTTACATTGGTCAGTGTTTTATTAGAGGCCACTAATATACATATGTGGTCAACCATATGCACTAATAACAAAAAATATCTTCAAATGGGAGCATACTTTAGTACTTAACAAATTTTGCCCCCTTATGAAATTACCAACTAAATGCATGATGCACCATAGTAAAAGGTCCTCTTTTAATTTAGTTGTGTTTCATGTCCAGTGGACGTAAAAGAGTGTTTAATCTGCAGCTTTATCTTACAATTTGAAGACCTGAAGCTCTCCACACTAAGGAGCAATATAAAATACTGCATTAGCAAGAGAGGGAAAAGAATGTATCTGGTCAGTATTCAGCCTGTGGTGGTCAGTGTTTCTTTTAAACACAATCTCTGCAAGCAGATTTAGATCTGAATATTTAATGCACTGGCACTGAATATTCAGACAAATTCCACATGGCCCCGCAAAAGTACAAGCAGGTATGCTAATTTTCACCTCCATCTCCCCAGTTGCCTCCCAATTCTGTTCCCTCCCATCCCCATAGCCAAATCAAACCCCTGCCTGAGACTGTATTCTCATAGGCCCCCCTGGACCTACCTCAAATGTCCCTGGTGGCCAGGGAGGGGGGCCATACAGGCAGGTGCGATGTTCACTTGCCCATTGCAGGTCCATGGCCACCATGACTCCTTGTGACAATCTTGAGGTACCGGTGCTTGATCTGGCTTTGGAGGTGAGAGGCTTAACCTGGGGCTTGGTCTGCTGGCTTCAGAGGGCAGGAGGTGGGGAAAAGGACTGGGGAGAAGGATCCACTTATCCAAGACTAACCAAGCACTGATCACTATTCATACCTGTGCCCGCTTAGCTCGGTGTCTGAAGTTAATATAATCTTTTTGCTGTCCTAACTTTAACCATGTACCAGTGGTGTAGCAAGGGTGGGACAGTGGGGGCAGTCCGCCTCGGGTGTCAGCGGGTGGGGGGTGTTCCGCTCCTGCTGCTCCCACCCTGTCCTGACTTTAAAAAAAAATTTTGCGAAGCGCCGGAGTGGCAGGCAGCGCCTCACGTCTGCCCTGCTACTAAAAATCTCCTCGACGTCGTCGGGCCTTCCCACATCGAGTCCCCCCCCTCCTCTGAGGTAACTTCCTATTACCGCGAGGGCGGGCGGGACTCAGTGTGGGAAAGCCCGACGACGTCAAGGAGATTTTTACTAGCAGGGCAGACGTGAGGCGCTGCCTGCCACTCCGCAAATTTTTTTTTAAAGGCAGGGTGGTGGCAGGAGAACGGAGCTGGTAGGTGAGTCGGGGGGGACTCAGATGGGAGAAGGGTGGGGGTTCTCAGATGGGGGAAGGGGGATTTTCAGATGGGAGAAGGTGGGGAGGGGTTCTTGGATGGGAGAAGGGGGTGGGGAGGGGTTTCTTGGATGGGAGAAGGGGGTGGGGAGGGGTTTCTCGGATGGTTGAAGGTGACTGGGGAGGTGAGGGGGTTCTCGGATGGGAGAAGGGGACTGGGGTGGGGAGGGGGTTCTCAGATGGGAGAAGGGGACTGGGGATGGGGTTCTTGGATAGGAGAAGGGGACTGGGGTGGGGAGGCGAGGGGGTTCTCAGATGGCAGAAGGGACTGGGGTGGGGAGGCGAGGGGGTTCTCGAATGGGAGAAGGAGGTGAGGGGGCTTTCAGATAGGAGAAGGGGGCTGGAACTGGGGTCTGAGAAGGAGCCATATAGGAAAATGGGGGCCATGCCTGGGGCTGGTGGGAAAATGGGGCATGCATGGGTCAGGTGGGAGAATGGTTCTGGGGCTGAAAAGGGGGGCCCTAATACAAGGCATGTGGATGAAGGGGGCTGGAACTGGGGGCTAAAAAGGAGGGTAGGTGGGATAAGGGGGCCAGTACTGGGACTGGAGGCTGAAAAGGGGCAGGAGCTGAAACTGTGGGCACTGGGGCTGAAAAGGAGACAGGGAGAAGTGGCTGGGGGCTGAAGCTCAGGACTGGTGGGAGAAAAGGGCAGGGGCTGAAACTGGGGACTGGTGCGATAGTGGAGCTGGAACTGGGGGCTGAAAAAAGGGGCAGTAAGAGGGGCAGATCCTGGATGGAAGGGGGAGTAAGACGAAGGGCAGACCCTGGATGGATGGGAGAGGGAAGGCAAATGGTGGATTGAAGGGGCAGAGAGAAAGGGCAGACAGTGGATGGAAAGGATAGAAAGGGCAGACAGTGAATGGAAGGGGGAGAGAGAGAGGGCAGACAGGGGCAAATGGTGGATGGAAGGGGCAGAGTTAGAGGGCAGATATAGATGGAAGGAGCAGGGAGAGAGGGCAGACATTGGATGGAGGGGACAGCAGAGAGGGCAGACACTGGATGGCAGAGAGAGACTGAAGACAGATGCTGGATGGAAGGAAGACAGTAAAAAGAAGATGAGGAAAGCAGAAACCAGAGACAACAAACTGTAAATAAAATATATATTTTTATTTTTTTTGCTTTAGGATAAAGTAGTATTGTAGCTGTGTTAATAAATGTTTATAATTTAACACGTAAACAAGGTAATCTTTTTATTGGACTAATTTTAATACATTTTGGCTAACTTTCGGAGAACAAAATCCCCTTCCTCAGACAAAACCCCCTTCCTCAGGTCAGGATAGGATACTGTAACAGTACTATACTGTATTGAACTGAGGAAGGATGTTTTGGCCTCTGAAGGCTAAATGTATTAGTCCAATAAAATGGTATTATTTTATTTTCTATATTTGTTTTATTTCTGTTTGTTAATTTGTAAAGTGGTGATTGGTATTTGTTAGTTTTTTTCAAATTTACATCTGCTGTCTTTATATTTTGCACAGTACTAGGGGACATTTTCTGTTTCTGTGGTGTTGCATTGTATGCAGAGTCTGGCATCTTGGGGGTTCAGTTTAATTTTTGTCTAAATAGAAAGTTTAAATGGAACTTTGTAAGTCTAAGTGCTTTGAAAATATGCCTCTTGATGTTCTAGTGCTCACTGAAGTGTTTTAAGATGTTTTCCTTTTCTTTGTGTGATTCGTAGAAATGACTGCTTATGGTATGGTAGAATTGCTCTATAGGTCCTCAGTGTTTTGTATTCTCGGTATGCCTAGTACTGGATTTTGGAGTGGGGTGTTAAAAAGTGACCGGCCCCGGGTGTCAACTACCCTAGCTATGCCACTGCCATGTACTTAACCAGTTAGCAGTGTAAATATCGCCACTAACTGGTTAATTACTGGCGCCTCCCATGCTTCACTGAAGCTCTGCCTACTGACTGCCCAGGCAGAAATGGGACAGCGGAGAAGCAGTTGGTAGTGATATTCAACAGCACTGTCCAGTTAAGTTCTGCTAAATATCAGCAGTTAGGCAGCCACAGGCAAGAGTTGTCCTGCCTAGTTAAATTGCTTTGAATATTGGACAGTGTCTTTATAAGAACATTTTGAGGGTAATTTTTTAAAGCAGTTTTTCATGTAAAGCATGTTTTATATGTAGAAAATAGCTCATATAAACTTGTGGTTTGGAAAACATGCATTCAAGTATGCACACTGTCAAACTATCACATACTTACATATATACACTGTACACAGGCACTCCCAGGGGTGGAGTTTGGTTGAAGTGAGCCCAAGTTAAAGTGTATATGCATACTTTAAATGCGTAGATAACATGCATTTATTTATAACTTTACAGCTGGTGTAAAATTGTGCATGAGAATTTGTGTACTATTACTACTACTACTACTTAGCATTTCTATAGCGCTGCTAGGGTTACGCAGCGCTGTACAATTTTAAACAAGGGGAAGGACAGTCCCTGCTCAAGAGAGCTTATCATTCTGAGCAACTAGGTTTCACGTTAGGAGTCACCACCAAGGAAAATGATCTAGATGTAATCATGGACAGTGCATTGAATTTTTTTTTTTTTTTTTGCTAAGTGTGCATCAGTGACCAAAAAGAACAAACAGAGTGTTAGAAATGATTAAGAAAGGAACACAGAATAAAACAAAGAATAACATAACGCCTCTTTATTGCTCCCTGATTCAATTGTACCTTGAGTGTTGTGGGCAACTTTGGTCACCACATCCCAGAAAAGATGTAGCAGAATAAGAAAAGGTAAAGAGAAGGGTGACCAAAATGATAAAAGGGATGAAACTACTAAAGAAATTAGGGATCTTTGGCTGGAAGAAGAGACTGCTGAGAGGAGATATGATACAGGTCTATAAAATCCCAAGTAATGAGAAACAATTGTTTACTCTTCCAAAACATACAACGATTAGGGGACATCTGAAACAAATAGGAGAAAGTATTTTGTTTTTCACTGAATGTATAGTTAAACTCCAGAACTTAAAATACCATCTGTGGCATGAGAATACCTGTGCTGTGCTCGCTATAGAAAGGGTTAAAGAGCAGTGCTTATGGCTCTGCTGTACATGACTAATGATTAGAAGGGTTCATTACTTCTGATTAAGAGGAAGATTGCTTCAAGGCGATACATTTAATTTCATTTAATTTATTACATTTTAACCTGCTTGTGCATAATAAAGTGCCGCAAGTGAAGAATAATTAAAAATGAGAAAATATTTTTGGTATTTCATATGGGTGATTTCATCACCTCTGTGCCTGAATTGGTAGAGTCTGTTTAAAGCTGACAATATTGCACTTGCTTCTAGCAATGAAAGTGTAGAATTTTTGAGGTGTGTACGTACATGAAGAATATTCTTCAGAGGAGGAGCAGCCTAATGGTTAGTGCAGCGGGCTTTGATCCTGGCAACCTGGGTTTAATTCCCACTGCAACTCCTTGTGACCTTGGGCAAGTCACTTAGGGGCCCTTTTACGTAGGTGCGTATGCGCATCCTATGTGCATCAATTTTGAATTACTGCCCAGCTACCGCATGGCTTGGGCGGTAAGTTCATTTTTTAAGTGCATCCGCTATGTACGCCAGAAAAGTTTCTGGCATGCAGCGCTAACCGGCAGTAATTGGCATTGTATGCGCGCTGACAATTATCGCCCGGTTAATGCATGAGATCTTACCACTAAGTCAATGGGTGCTGGTAAGGTCTCAGGCCCAAAATGGACGCGCGCCAATTTTCATGTTGCCACATGTCCATTTTTGGCCAAAGAAAATGGCCTTCTTTGTAGGTGCGCTGAAAAATGGATCTGCACGCATCCAATACACGCATCTACACCAGTGCAGGCCATTTTTCGGCGCATCTTAGTAAAAGGACCCCTTTACTCTCTATTGCCCCAGGTACAAAAAAAAAGAAAAGCTTAGATTGTGAGCCCTCTAGGAACAGAGAAACTACCTGACTATAATGTGTACAGCACTGCATACATCTAGTAGCACTATAGAAATGATTAGTAGTAGTTAATCTAGACCTTCTGCCCTTTCAGCATTAGGCACAGTCCTTTCAGGCTAGGTCACTACTCCTGCTGTTGAAGCCATTAAGAGCGAGCCAGATATAGTTCATTGAAACATAGTTGATAAGGGTGAAGGAAATCCAGGATGCCATTGAGGCCAGTTTTCTTTCTAATGATTTAACAGCTATCATCATGTGGTAACTGTGGAAACACAGGTAGGACACACTGATTTCGTACTGCAGTGTTTGTTTAATGTGCTCGTAAAACATGTTAGCCTGAAGGTGCTATGCATAAACATATGAACCATATCAGAAGTGTAAACAATGACTAACACTCAAAAAGTAAAACAAATTAATAATTAACAAATAATATTCAAGAAGGGTGCTTAAATTATTAATAGCCAAGCCTTAAGCACGATGAAAAAAATTCCTTCAAAATATCAGATGATGTGATTAGCGTTGTTCACTGAATCAGCACATTTCTCTGTAGTCTAACTATATTATTATATTCAGCAATCTTCTTCCCTAGTATAACAGGAAGCCCACAAAATAAGGGAGAGCTGTTAGTTGAGAGCAATGGATAATCCAAATAAGAATAATAGCTAATAATAGGACAGAAGATGAAGAGGGGGATACGATGAAAGAACATTAAAAGCCTATATTGTATCAAGTCGGTTAGAAAGCACCCAACACAGCCGTGTTTCACCTAGCAGGGGCTGCTTCATGGGTGATATTTATTCCTCAAGGTATAATACTGTCACTTGCCCGCTGTTTCTTATAACTAATAATAGTACAGCATTTCAGATTTACTACTTTGAGGAAATGAAAATGATCATACATTATAGGTGAACCATAGACTTGAACTCCTCTCCTTATATAAAGAATGCAGGATTAAATCACTGTCAAAGTCTACGGCAAAGGTCCACACTCAGGAGATAGTTCAAAGCAACTTTGATGGTGGACCTTTACCGTAGACTTCAACAACGGCTTAATCCTGCATTCTTTATATAAGGAGAGGAGTCCAAGTCTGTCTAATTGAAAAAGTTATATTCTATATAATAATTCTCACCACCAACGTTCTAATGTGGGACTGCCTGTGTCTGTGGCTCCTGGAGTTGCTGAGCTAGGCTCTGTATCCAGGATGACGTCACTAACAGCTGATTCCCAGGCAGGGGGAGGAGTAGGGAAACATGCAGAGCCTGGGAATCAGCTGTCAGTGCGCCGCTCCCTGCCACTTTGAAGCACTTTGAGCGGCGCATCAAAAAAACTACAAGCGCGGCACCACAGAAACCCCTCCCCCTCGGTACATCACCCAACCCCCACCCGGCACATCAACACCCCCCCCCCCCCGGCGCATCAAACCCCATCGCCACCCGCAGATGCCAGTAGTAACGCTGTCCGGCCGCTGCTGCTTCTCCTGTTGAGCAGCAGTGGCTGCTACAAAAAGAAAAGAAGCGATAAATGTTTTTAAACCCAGCCCAAATCATTCGCAAATGCCCGTCTTACAACGCAGTCTCTGCAGCTGCTCCTCCTCTCGCCTGCCACATCACTGCCCCTGGAGTAAGACCCCGGAGGAGCGCAGTGACATGACAGGCGAGAGGAGTAGCTGCTGCAGAGACTGCGTTGTAAGACTCGGGCATTTGCGAATGATTTGGGCTGGGTTTAAAAACATTTATCGCTTCTTTTCTTTTTGTAGCGGCCGCTGCTGCTCAACAGGGGAAGCAGCAGTGGCCAGACACCGTTACCATTGGCAGTTGCGGGTGGCGAGGGGATTTGATGCGCCGGAGGGGAGGGTCGCTAGACATGGGTAGCTGGAGGGGGGAGGGGAGGGTCGCTGGACATGGGTAGCTGCAGGGGGGGCAGGGGGAGAGGAGGGTCGCTGGACATGGATGGCTGGAGGCGGGGCAGGGGAAAGGAAGGTGGGGAGGGGGTCCTGAGACCAGAGAGGTGGGGGTGGGGAGGGGGGCCCTGCGAGAGGGGGGGGGTGGGGGCTCACACTCACTCACTGTCTCTCACATACACTCTCTCTGACACACTCCCTGTCTATCACACTCTATCTCTCTGTCACACACACACACAGTCACTCTGTCTCTCACACACACACTCTCACACAAACACACACACACACATGCTGTCTCTGTCTTTGTCTCTCTCTCTCATTGTTTCTATCACACACACACTCCATCTCTCACACACACTCTCTCTCAAACATACACACTCCAAGGAAAATCTTGCTAGCGCCCGTTTCATTTGTGTCAGAAACGGGCCTTTTTTACTAGTTATAGTATAATATAGACCTTTATTTCAAGTACTACTCAAGTAGAAACAGTTGCAAATTTGACCTGAAGCAGAGCTAGAGAGGTCCTGAATTTAAGAGGTATGAATTAATGGCTCCCCATATTGAAGAGTCATGGCTAGACAGAGAATTGAAATCTAATATTGGTGCTCTGGAACAACCAAGTGCTCAGTCATCAGGGGCACACTGATTTTTCTATTGTAATAGGGTTATTTTATTTAATGCTGTCATAAAGTGCCTTTTGTTAGCCCCAAGGTGCTATACGTAAGCATATAAACCATATCAGAAATGCAAACAGTGACTAACTTGCAAAGAGAGAACAGATTAATAATTAACAAGCAATATTCAGGGAGGGCACTTAAAATATTAATAGCAGGCAGTAGCGGCAGCAGCATGCAGAGTACACACAAGAGCAAAATCATAGCAAAAAGCTTTCTCCTCTTCTGGGTTTGGCCCACAGTATCTTCCGATTTAGAGACCTGGCTCTTTATCTCCAGAATCCAGGATGTCTGGGTCCTGTAGCCAAAGCAGGGGGCACAAGTACCTCCATCCCAACAGAAAAAAAAAGGATTACTTTCCAGCATGGTTACCTCTCTTTACTCCATTGTAACACTGCAGAGGCAGAAACCAAGAGGAAACTGGGACATCTGCTGCTGCTGCTACTTCCTCTCCTCCCACCACTAACTGGATTTCGGATTTGTTACTTGCCTTTTTCCAAATCTATGCTCAAGGTGAATTACACTCAAGTACATATTTACTTGTCCAAATGGGCTTACAATCTAAGTTGTGTCTGAGGTAATTAAGGGAGGAAAAGTGACTTGTTCACTAATGGGACAGACCTGGAAGCCCCTCAACCAGGAAAGAGGGGTGTCACCCAAAGGGGGGGCTCAAGGATCCCTCAACCAAGAAAGAATGATATCCCTGAAACAAACCCTGATAGTGAATACTGAGATTGGAACAGAGGAATTTCCAGCTGTGAGGTGGAAGTAACAAAAGTGCAAGCAAATGCTTTTTTGGCCAAATTACTCAGTTAAATAAACCACCTTCAAAGTTTCTGTAATGCTATATTGGTTTTGTACAAGCAGGAAGAAAATAAAAGTGAGAGGTCAAAAGACATTGAAGGGACCAGCGAGAAAACCCAACCGCATACAGTAAGAACAAATGTCTCACCTGATGCCAAGCAGTAACCGGTATCTCTGAGCAACTTGAAACAGTCCAATTCAAAGTCTTCAGATCCCCATCCAAGGGGGGCCCAATGCCAGGGTCTGTCTCTCTCTCTCTTGCTCCTGATGGGACTGAGTGATCGCGTCTGACAGGAGCAGGAGAGAGAAAACTGCAGCACCGGGCCCCCTTGGAGCTTCCTCCAGCGCTGCTGTTCTGCCCATTGCTGAGTGGCTGCTTTTCCTCTCAGGTGTGCATGCTTGGTTTTGAAACTGAGTATGCCCTGAGAGGAAAAGCAGCCACAGGGGCAGGCAGTCAGCATTGGAGGAAGACGTCTTTTTCTGGCGAGGCCTCGGGATTCCCGCCAGCCAAGATATTTCAATCCTTTTGCGGCAGCAATCGTGGGGTGGCAGCGATCAGGGGGGTGGCAGCGGCAGTGATCGGAGTGGGGCAGCAGCCGCCCTGCCCCGGGCCCAGTGGTGGTGACAGCGGCCCTGCCCTGGGCCTGGTTCAGTCTCTTGGCGGCCCTTCATAGTGGTACAATATTGTGATGTCCATAAGTACAACTAAGGGTAGTACATACATAGCTTGTTAGTGAGTTTTATGTGTATGCACTGGTCCCTTCAGAGTCAGTCAAGGGGTAGCTTGAGGAGGTCATTACCTGATCCCCTCACGTCTTCACACATTTTTGAGGAAAACAAATTCTGCCCAAAACCAGTATGTACCTGTATGAAAGGGCTATACTATGCAATCATGTCATTTTGTTTCTGCACAGATCTCCTGTATGCCTACAACGTAGGCGGTCGGTGGCCCAACTGTTTGGGGAGGCTAAATGGGGCGGGGTTAGGAGTGGGGCCAGGGGCGGGGCTTACATCCATAATTGTCTGACAACATAGAAAAAAAAAAGTAAAAAATAAGTCACAATTAATACCTTTTATTAAATTTAGATATTAAATATGTATCGTATGTCAAAGAATAAAGTGGTTGCTCAAAGCATGTACTAACCACAATTGCTCAACTGCAAAACACTATGCACAAATTTGTGCAAAAACACACTCATAAACCTTACTGTACCATAACACTGGGCATACCCTAATAAACCAATATACCATCCATACGGAAAATGCAGACCGTCAACAATATGAAACAAGGGATCATAATATCACAATTCTCATGTAGAGCCACAAAACACCCTTTTAGGGTGGAAAGTGTTCACAATTAGCTCCTTTTATGAATGACTATATGTAGATCCTTCAAGAGGTAGTGTGTCATGATTTTGGCTCTAAAACCCTTTCTGATGATTTGGTGCCACCTCAGTAAGGCCAATACACAATCTCTCCACTGCAAAACACTATACACAAACTTGTGCAAAAGCACACTCATAACCTTACCAAACCATAACAGTACTAATTCCAAGGACAGGACAAGCTACAACCTTATGCATGGAAAGGCAGCATTGTAATTACACCGGGCTCTAAAACAGCAGTGCACAACCTAGTGAAACAAAACAAAAAAAAAAAAAAAAAAGGGCTGAAAATACTACACGCTAGCAAAATACTGCACCTTGATCATATGAAAAACACATGACACAACAGATATGAAGGCAAAATACTAAACTGGAAAGTTACCTCAAGAAGTCAGACTCAGCATGCAGCAATACTAGAAAAATTGAAACTTACATGCAAAACATCACAGATGCAAATTTCCAAAAGCTGACATATTCCAGTTAATAAATTCTGAATAAAATACTTTTTTCTACCTTTGTTGTCTGATCATTTAGTTTTTCTATTCGCTTTGGTCCCAGTGTCTTCTGTTTTATGCAGCGTCCTCTTTCCATTTGATATTTTTTCTCTCACCATGTCCACCATCCTCCTGTGTCCTTATGCGTCCTGTCTACCATCTGTAGCCCTGTCCCTATCCTTTAGTATCCTGATCCAGCTCTTAAATTCAACAGTTTTCCCTCCATCCATATCCAGCATTTCTCCTCACTCCCCTCCATCCACGTGCATATACTTCCCTCCCCTCCATCCATGTCCAGCACCTTCCTTCTTTCTCTCCTACCCTTCCATCCAGTGTCATCCGTCTTTCTCTCTCCATCCTTCCACCCATTACGCTCCCCCAATCCTTCCGTCCATTGTCTCCCTCTAGCTCCCCTTCCTTCTAGACAGTTCTCTCTATTGACCCTTATCCATTCAGCATGTCCTCTCTCACCCCATCCTTCCAGTGTCATCCTCTTTCCCTCCCTACCAGCGTCTTCCCTCATTCTGCCCCCTCCTTCCAGCATTTTCCTCTTTCTCCCTCCTTTCATCCAGCCAGCATTTCTCAGTCTCCCCCAGTTTCTCCCCAGCAGCTTCTCTCTCTCTCTCCTGCCCATGTCCCCTCTTTCTCTCCCCATCTCTTTCTGGCTCTCCCCTGCTTTTTTCCATGTCCCTGGCACTCCCCTGCTCCTTTCCATGGCCCCTCTTTCTCTCCCCATTTCTTTCTGACTCTCCCCTGCATTTTTCTATGTCCCTGGCTCTCCCCTGCTCTTTTCCATGGCCCCTCTTTCTCTCCCTATCGCTCTCTGGCTCTCCACTGCTCTTATCCATGCCCCCTGGCTCTCCTCTGCTCTCCCTCTCTCTCCTCCTACCATTTCCCGCCAGTGACCACGTTCTCTTCTCTCCCTCCGGCCCGGGCCTCTTTGCTGCAGCGCTGACAGAAGAAGAAAAAGAAGCGCGGGGCCGCAGCAGCCTTCAGACATGCGCTGTCGGCTCTGCCGGTCCTCTGCCCCCGGAACGGGAAATTGACGTCACGGGGCAGAGACCGGCAGAGCAGACAGCGTATGTCTGAAGGCTGCTGCGGCACCACACTTCTTTTTCTTCTTCTGTTATGCTGGCTGTACGTCTCGTTCCTGGCTGCCGCAGAAGATTTGGACTCGGGAGTCGTCTCGGGCTTTATTTAGAGAAGGAGGTAGGCGGGGCCGCGGGGAAGGTCACAGCTGGGCTGGGGAGGCTTAGCCTCCCCAAGCCTCTTATACGGGGCGCCTATGGCTTACAATGGCCTTCAGTGAATACTTGCTACTACACTCCCCTACATTCCTTTCTATTTTACACTGACTGTACAATTTATAATAGCAGAAAACATAGGCCTATGGTTTCCTTCATTCCAAATCCATACTCAAGGTGAACTACACTCAGGTTCATGAGTTATTTAGTTGTCCAAATGTGTTTACAATCTAAGCTGTGTCTGAGATAATTAATGGAGGTTAAATTGACTTGCTCACAAAGAGTATCAGTGGGAGAAACTGGGTTTGAACCCTGGCTTCCCTGGTTCACAACCTGTTTAACTTCTAAGCCACTCCTCTGTCCAAAGATTGGTTCTGGTGAGCAGATGTGGGCATAGTTTGGGGAAGCATTGCCCCCCAACCAGCTTGCCACCTACTTTTCTTGTGGCACCCCCCCCCCCCCCAAAGTGATGCATCACCTCTCTCTCTTCCATTCACCCATGGGGTCTAAATTGCTCTCCTTCCTCTCTCCACCCCCACCCCGAGCTGCAGTGCTTCAAACTTGCAGGTCGCTGGCAGCATCAGTGATGTAAGTGCTGTCTTTGGCCTGCCCTGGAAGCCTTTTTTGTGCAGTGGCCTACCTATGCAGGAACAGGAAGTGATGGTACTGATGCTGCCAGTAGCCTGCAAGTTTGGAGGACTGCGGCATGGGGGTGGGAGGGGTGCAGAGGAAGGAGAGCGATACTGGCGGTCCCCATGGGAAACTAAGGAAGCAGATAGAGAAATGCATACCCATGGATGGGGAGGAGAAAAGGGTAGGGAGAGATGCTAGACCACAGGGAAAGAGGGAAGGGGGAGCAAGAGCATGGATGACGAGTTGTGAAAGAGAGAAAGATGGGACACATGGAGGAGGGAAGGTTGGGAAAATGCTGGATCTATGGAGGGGGAGAGAGAGATGCATTACTATGTGGATGGGGCAGGGGAGAGAAGAGGGAGAGTACAGGTGAAAGGGGGAAAGAAGGAGGAGGAACATGATGCTAAATATTGGGAGGGGGTAGGAGCAGTGACAGGGACATAGAGGGGAGGTAATGGACAGCAGAAATAGGGAGACAGGAGGAATAATGGTGGACATGGAGAGAGAAAAAAAGTATAACAGGCAGAAAATAATGGAAAGCAGAAGATGCATGGGATTAGGGAGGGGAGATGAGACAGAAGATGGTTGGGGCTAGGGATTGTGGGTGGAGGGAAAGGGAATAAGAGCAGAGGATGGATGGAGGTGTGCAGGGAATGGAGCAGAAGGTTGATGGAGCTAGGGGGTGGGTGGGAGAGGGAAGGAGTAGAAGATGAATGGGGCTAGGAGGTGTGGGGGGGAGGAGGGGAAAGGAGTAGGAGATGGGGCAAGGAGGTTTAGGTGGAAGGAACAGAGCAGAAACTGGATGGGACTAGAGGTGAGGGGGAATAGAGCAGAAGATGACTAAGGAGAGGGGGACAGATCAGAGGATGGATATGACTAGGGGGTGCAGGGGAAGGGAACCAGAACAGAATATGGCTGGGGCTATGGATGGATGGGAGGGGGAAGGAGCAGAAGGTGGATGAGGCTAGGAGGTGTGAGTGAGTGAGTTGGGGAGGAGGGGAACAGATTAAAAGATGGGTGGAGGGGAGAGGAAACAAAGCAGAAGCTGGCTGAGACTAGGGTGGGGGGAGAAGGGGAATAGAGCAGAAGATGATTAAGGGGAGGGGACAGATCATAAGATGATTAAGGGGAGGGGACAGATCATAAGATGGATATGACTAGGGTGTATGGGAGGGAAGAGGAACAGAGCAGAAAATGTGATGTGATATAACATATTTCTTGTATCCCGCCAAATCCCACTAACCAGTGGTTCAAAGTGGTTAACAGAAAGAAATGTAAAATAATAATAATAATAATTTTAAAAAGAAAAAATACTAAGTTATTTAACATTTAAACACATTTTTATGAAATTGAAAATAACTAAAGAACATTATATGTGGAAGTGAAAGCCAAAAATGAGGAGCCTAATAACAGAATGAGGACTCCAGAATTTTTTATATTTTATACCAGAAAAAGAAGGGCATAACAAACAAAGTGGATCTTGTGATCTTGAGCTATCATGAGCCAAAGGGGAAAAAATTAAATTAAAAAGTTATTCTGGAGATGTACCGTCAAGTATCTTAAAAATTAACCTCCCTGTTTACTAAGCCGTGCAGCGATTCCGACACAGCATATTCAAAGTGAATAGACTGTGTCAGCATTAGCGCATGGCAGCCACTAGAAAGGCTTAGTAAACAAGGGGTGGGGGAGCGGTAAACAAGCTATCTTAAACAAAGCTCTCAAATGAACGGGAAGCCATTGCAGAGTAGCAAGGGCAAAAGCGGAATTATCAAATTACTTAAGACCCAAAAGAAATTTAGTAGCAGTATTTTTCATTAAATATAATTTCAAAAGTAATTTTTCTGATACAGATAAATAAAGAAACTATTGTACGTGTTTGCTCTAAAAATATTATTGCTTGTGCAAGTAATGAGAGTCACTTATGTATATCAAATTAGGTCTCACAAGCCTAGGGCACCAGCTCTGTGGAAACACCTGTAAAGGCTATCATCATAGGCCAACCACCACCTCCGAAAAACCTGCAGAGAGCAAAACCTCAATATGTAGAGAAAAAAAGCAATCTGCAGTAAAAACTGGAGGATATACTCATGACAAATTCTTAATTCAAATGCCCAAGCAATATCTATAAAGTGCTAGTAAGCAACTTAATTGTGCTAGTAGAAGAGTAATTATATAGGGTCAGAACTATTCTAACAGGAACAATTGTATTGTAAAGAGATATAATTTGATGTATAAAAAAAATTCACCACAAAAAAAGAAGTACTTAGCTTCATCCAGAGAAAAGAGCACAGCTCACTATTCATAGGTCACTCCAAGAAGGTGAATCATCCAAAAAGGGGAACCGGTTGAATCCAAAAATTCAATAACTTCTCCAGGCATCAAAACAAAAACATTTTCTATTGTCCCATATAGTATAATCATAACCAATCTCTCTCTCTCTCAACAATCAGTGAATTCCCTCTGTTTCGCTACTTCATCAGGAGAGGGTATGCATAACATTCATCTTCCTTGCTGCAAGTAAGATTAATAGATTGAAAAGAGTCCCATAGTCTTATCTACTGGAAGATCGGAAACACCATTTAGCACTGGAGGGACAGAATTTCTTATATTCAAAGTCTTCTCTTCAAAATGAGGAGCCAATGATATAGCTGATGGATACTTTTCAACATCAATATTAGTATAAAATCTTGGTACAAAATCTCTAAATATGGTAAATAACTGGTTAGATGAAAATGAAGGATTATCTATTAAAGAGGCAACATGTCATTTTTTGGCATTATAAATTGCTATTTTATACATTTTATGGCTTTTTTTTCCATTCTAACCCAGACTGTTCATCATTAGACTTTGACCAATGATGTTCTAATCAACAGCAATTATTTTTTAATTTTTGCAAGATCATTAGTAAACCATTTTACCTTATGAGATGATGGTACTATTTTCTTAGTCAATGGAGCTTATGCATCTCTTGTTTCAGAAAGAACTTCATGCCAATTGCTATATGAATTCTCTGGTTTGAAAAAATCAAAATTTAATTGTGAGACAACTATATTCCAATAAGTATCTGCATCTATATATCTCCTGGAAATTTTATAACTGAAAGGTGAACTGTCATCACAATTTTTGAGAGAAAATGTAAACTCAGTTAAAAAAATGATCATCACATATGAAAAAAAATTCTCATAACTATCCTGGGTAAAAGGAATAAAATCCAAACAATGCCCTTGTTCATGTGTAGTTTGAAAAGGACTCAATGAAAAACCAACTGAATCTAAAAAAAAGAGATAAAACTAAGAACCTCAGGGTCTGTTTTGTTCTCTAGATGAAGATTAATATCCCCCAGAACTAACAGAGATGTAAAATTTAACAGTTGGGAAGAAAGAAAATCATGTAGTTGAACTTGAACATGACTCCAACTACCAGGAGGGCAATAAATCACAATCAAGCCAACATTACCAGTTAAACTGGCGTCATTTAACCTACAATGTAATACTTCAAGCTCCAAAGAGGAAATAGAATCTACTAACAATACTTTTTAAAAAAAGATGTAAAAATAATTGCTAATCCTCCTCCCTTTTTACCTAATCTAGAGTGACTGATAACACTATAACCCGGAGTACAAAGCTCAGATAAAATGCAAGGATCATTATTAACTATCCATGTTTCTGCTACAAAAGCAAAGCCTAACTGTCTGCCACCTATCAGTTCCTTGATAAGATGAGTTTTGCTACAGACTGATCTAGCATTGATGTATCAACAGGGGACCAAAAGATAGTCTGCTTTAGGACATTCAGCACACGTCTTGATGTAGCTAGATTTATAGATGAAAAAAAGAAATCTATTATATGATTTAAGCTTCCTTATTGGATGATAACCTCTATTCTAGAGGCGTCAATACAATTAAAAGAAGAAGCATAACAATTTGAAATACCAACATTAGTTTTGCCATTAGATGCAATCTCAACCAAATTATGAGGGGTCATAGAGGGGTGTGCTGGTAAATTTTTAACAACGGGCTCTCTGGACGTAGGCAGCCCTGCAATTTGGGACCTCGCCAGGGGTGGACTGGTGGGGGCAACATATGCCTCTCCCTCCCCCCTCATGTGGGAACACTAGGCATACCTTTGCTGGCAGGGATGCCGAGCCCCACCAGCCAATAAATGGACTGCCACCATTCCCCGCTGCTTATTTCTGGCATGCACAAGAAGTCCTAGCCCACTGCTCAGAGCTGGAAACAAGGAGCAGAGAGTATCAGCAGTCTATTTACTTGGCTGCAGGGCTCAGCATCCCTGCCAGAAAAGTAAAAGAGAATTTAGGAGGGAGCCCAAGCCCACATTTTTCGGAGCCAGTTGGTAAAGTATCCATTGTGGGGGGTGGGGGGGGGGGGCAACGGACCTGCTTTAGCAACCAGCTCCCAAAATTCTTAAAAACTTAACCAATGGCTCTCACAAGCCCAGGGAGAGCCTGTTCCGGCACACCAGTGGGTTCGCCAACCCCACAAATAAACCAAATATAATAATAAACAATGCATCTTGAATAAAAACCAAACTAAAAATATTCAAATAAACTTTAATAAAACAATCTAAACAAACAGTCTAGGGAAATATCCTATATAATAATTCTCACCTCCAACATTCTGTCTTGCTGCCTGGGACCGTGGCTCCTTCCGAGTTGGTCTGCTAGGCTCCGTAGATCAGGCTGACATCATCATAGCCATTATGATGTCAACTTCAGAACCCGTGGAAAAAAACATGCCTCACAGCTGATCCATGTCCAGAGGAGGGTCGCTGGACATGGGTGGCTGGAGGGGGGGCAGGGGAGAGAGGAGGATCGCTAGACATGGGTGGCTGGAGGGGGGGCAGGGGAGAGAGGAGGGTCCCTGGACATGGGTGGCTGGAGGGGGGGCAGGGGAGAGAGGAGGGTCGCTGGACATGGGTGGCTGCAGGGGGAGAGGAGGATCGCTGGACATGGGTGGCCCGTTTCATTTGTGTCAGAAACGGGCCTTGTTACTAGTTATTAATATTATCAACAGCCCAAAAAGTTGCCAACAAAGGGGCACACTAAGGGACTTGACACACTCCTTAGCATGCCCCTTTGACGGTGTGCCTGAGGTGGTGTGCTTCAGAAGGGGTTGCACTGAAGAATGCCGCAGGCGCCGATGACAGTGGGTGGGGTCAATCCATTACCTCTGAGCTATAGCTGGAAACTAGCTCCCACTGCAGAAATTAGATGTTTAAATGTCCACAGTAGCCACTCACAAACTCCCCAGTCTGTAGCAAGATGATAATGAGCCTCATATGGGGTCATGCTGAAGAATTCTGTGGGTACCGATGACATCAGTGGGTGGGGCCAAGCAGCTACCTCCGAGCTGTTTAATTGTCAACAATAGTGACTCATAAACTCCCCAGTCTGTAGCAAGATGATAGTGAGCCTTAGAAAGGGTCGCACTGAAGAACACTGTGGATGGGGCCACGCTGCTACTGCTGAGCTATAGCTGGAAACTCCCACTGCAGAAATTAGATGTTTAAATGTGCACAATAGGAACTCTCAAACTCCCCAGTGTGTAGCAAGATGATAGTGAGCCTCAGAAGGGGTTGTTCTGAAGAACACTGTTGGCACCAATGATTGGAACAGTGATTAAATGGGAGAATGTTGGGAAGCAGAACAGGGAATTATGGAGAGGAGAGATGGAGTGGGAATTCTGAAGGCTTAGTTTTATGTATGAATGGAAGTATATTGATGGGTTTGGAGAACAAGTGGGGATGTAAAATGAGGGATAAGAGAAGAGGGGCAAGAAAAGGGGATGATGTGGGGAAAGATTGGGACATAATGTGGATGACCTGGAAGATTGGAGAGAGGATGAGAGACATTGGAAAGGGATGGGGGTGCTGGGGAGGGGCATGGGAAGAAAGGCATGAGTGCTAGAGAGAGAATGAGAGAGAAATAGTAAAAGCCAGTAGATGGATGAGAAATGAAATGGAGACTAAGGACTAGAGGGTGAGAAAACGGAGATAAAACACAGAGAATAGAAAAGTGGGGGAGGGGGGGACAACATAAAATGAAAGATCAGTGCCAGACAGATGTAGAGAAGGAAAAAAAGAAGACGAGGCAAGAGATGAAATGGACAAGCCAACCTGGAAAAGAATTTAGAAGACTGACACATGGAGAGTGGAAGAGATTGGGACCACCAGTCCAATTAGAAAAATAAAATGCTCAGACAAGAATGTATTTAATACTTTTTATGGACTGAGATGTGCCTGCTTTGTGAAATGTACATTTTTTTATATATTTTTGTATTTGAGTGGAGGAATGCCCTAATGGTTAGTGTAGTGGGTTTCAGACCTGGGAAACTGAGTTCGATTGCCACTGCTGCCTAATGCTTTCTGCTCGGTGTGCTGCTGCGGCTAGGAAAGTGAATAGAATGTTGGGTATTATTAGGAAAGGTATGGAAAACAGGTGTGAGGATATTATAATGCCGTTGTATTGCTCCATGGTGCGACCGCACCTTGAGTATTGTGATCCATTCTGGTCGCTGCATCTCAAGAAAGATATAGTAGAATTGGAAAAAGTGCAGCGAAGGGCGACTAAAATGATAGCGGGGATGGGACGACTTCCTTTGAGGAAAGACTAAGGAGGCTAGGGATTTTCAGCTTGGAGAAGAGACGGCTGAGGGGAGACATGATAGAGGTATATAAAATAATGAGTGGAGTGGAACAGGTGGATGTGAAACGTCTGTTCACGCTTTCCAATAATATCAGGACTAGGGGGCATGTGATGAAACTACAGTGTAGTAAATTTAAAACAAATCAAAGAAACTTTTTCTTCACCCAACGCATAATTAAACTCTGGAATTCGTTGCCGGAGAACATGGTGAAGGTGGTTAGCTTGGCAGAGTTTACAAAGGAGTTAGACGGTTTCCTAAAGGACAAGTCCATAAACCACTACTAAATGGACTTGGTTAAAATCCACAATTCCAGGAAGAACATGTATAGAATGTCTGTACGTTTGGGAAGCTTGTCTGGTGCCCTTGGCCTGGATTGGCCGCTGTTGTGGACAGGATGCTGGGCTCGATGGATCCTTGGTCTTTTCCCAGTGTGGCATTACTTATGTACTTATGGGTTGAGACCCTGGGGAACTGGGTTCAATTCCCTCTGCAGCTCCGTGTGACCCTGGGCAAGTCACTTAGCTCTCCATTGCCCCAGGTACAATATATAACTTAAATTGTGAGGCTATTAGGGACAGTGTCAGTACCTGTAATGAAATTGTAAATTGTTTAGGTCTAGGTGGTAAATAAATAAATTTTGCAGAATACAGGAGAAAAAACATGGTTTTGTTCTTTTACCAGTATTTGCACTGCTTATAAAGTCTGGCTTTCTTGGGGGTCTCCATTTCACTTTTTATCTGCATGGTTTTTGTGGTTCCCTATTTTGTATCACATGAGTCTGTCCATGTTCTGCATGTGTGACTGAGGTGAAGGACTCGGCTAGCATGTAGTGTCTGTGTAGGAATGTGTAACAGTCCATCTTGTTTCAGTTTCCCAGTAGCAGAGTATATTAGTGTTCTAGGGCCCAGTGTAATATTTATAGTACTGTCTTTCATAGGTTTTAGGGCTGTTATGGTGTGTTAAGTTTTCTGTATAGGTTTTGAGTGTCTTTTGTATGATTTTGTGTTATTTCATAAAGTGTCTGGCCATAGGCAGTCGGTGGCCCAACTGTTTGGGGAGGCTAAAGGGGGTGGGGTTAGGGGTGGGCCAGGGGTGGAGCTTAAATCCATAATTGTCTGATAACACACAGAAAAAATAAATAAATAAAAATAAAAGTCACAATTAATACCTTTTATTAAATTTAGATATTAGATATGTATCATATGTCAAAGAATAAAGTGGTTGCTCAAAGCATATACTAACCACAATCGCTCAACTGCAAAACACTATGCACAACTTTGTGCAAAAACACACTCAGAACCTTACTGTACCATAAATATTACACTGGGCAGAACCTAATACACCAATATACCACCCATATGGAAAATGCAGACCATCAACAATATGAAACAGTTCTCATGTAGAGCCACAAAACACCCTAATTCATGTTTAATGTGGGATAAAATGCCATAAATAAGTAAATAAATATAAACTTTTAATGTTGAGCACCTGATTCTCAAAGTGGACATATTCCAAACACTATAATGAAAATAAAATTATCTTTTCTACCTTTGTTGTCTGGTGACTTTGTTTTTCTGGTCATGCTGGCCCAGTATCTGATTCTGCTGCTATCTGTCCTCTTAACTCCGTTTCCAGGGCTTCCTTTCCATTTATTTCTTTACTTTCCGCCTTTCTTCTTCATTTCTTGCCTTACATCCGTAAGTAAAAGCTGGGTCCTCTGCAGACTTGACTGTCCAGTGGATCCAGCTTCTGCCTATTTTCTCCATCAATATGCAGGTTTTCTCCCTTTTCCCTCATCTCACCTCCTTCCTCTCTCTTCCCTCCCCTCCATCCATGTCCAGCATTTCTTCTCTCTCCCTTCCCCTCCATCCATGTGCATCTCCTTCCTCTGTCTTCCCTCCCCTCTATGCATGTCCAGAATTTCTCCCCTTCATCCATGTGCATCTCCTTCCTGTCTTCCCTTCCGTCCATCCATGTCCAACAATTCTCCTCCCTTCCATCCATGTGCAGCAACCCTCCTCTCTCCCCTGCCCTCCATCCATCCATGTCCAGCAACCCTCCTCTCTCCCCTGCCTTCCATCCATCCAGGTCCAGCAACCCTCTTCTCTCCCCTGCCCTCCAGCAACCCTCTTCTCTCCCCTGCCCTCCATTCACCCATATCCAGCAACCCTCTTCTCTCCCCTGCCCTCCATCCACCCATGTCCAGCAACCCTCTTCTCTCCCCTCTAGCCATCCATGTCCAGTAACCCTCCTCTCTCCCCTGCCCTCCCCTCCATCCACCCATGTCCAGCAACCCTCCTCTCCCCTCTAGCCACCCACCCTTGTCCAGCAACTTTCCTCTCCCCTCTAGCCACCCACCCATGTCTAGCAACTCTACTCTCCCCTCCATCCATGTCCAGCAACCCTCCTCTCTCCCCTGCCATCCCCTCTATCCACCCATGTCCAGCAAACCTCCTCTCCCCTGCCCTCCATTCTGTCCCCTTCCCCCTCCATCCATACCCAGCGCGATTCTCCTCTCCCCTGCCTCCATCCATCTGGGCCAACGGTGCCGTGGGTCTCCCCTTCCCACCCCTTATGGCTGAAATGACGCGGCCACCGCTGGGACGAGGTAAATTAAAGATTTAAAGGGCGGCACGGGGCAGGAGGGAAGGGGAGACTCACGGTGCCGCTCGCTCGCCCAGAAATTCGGGCAAACGGGTGGGCTGGCGGCCAAAACCCCTCAGGCGCCGGCTGGGGAGGCTTAGCCTCCCCAAGCCTCTTATACCGGGCGCCTATGTGTCTGGCCCTGTTTGAAAGCAGGCTTTGGGTTTGGTGGCCCTAGTTGTCAACCCAAAATAAAAAATACTCAATACCAGTGATCTTCACATCTTGTATATAGAGTCATGATGCAAAGAAAAACCCGTCTGCTTTAAACAGTTGTCTGGCATAGGAAGTAACATAAGCTCTTCCTGAAGTGATGATCACAGTTTGAATATTTTTGTATGGTAAGTTGTAAGGGGGATAAAGTATTAGGGGTCCTTTTACTAAGCCGCGTAAGCATCTATGCGCACCCAATGCATGCCAAAATGGAGTTACCGCCCGACTACCGCGTGGCTGTTGTGGTAATTTCATTTTTTGCGCGCGTTCGAAAAAATATTTGGTGCACATAGGTCATTACCGCCCGGTTACCATGTGAGTCTTTGCCTCTAGGTCAATGGCTGGCAGTAAGATCTCAGACCCAAAATGGATGCACGGCAATTGTCATTTTGCCGCTCGTCCATTTTTGGCAAAACTTTACAAAGACCTTTTTTACAGGTGCGCAAAAAAGTGGATTGGCGCGCACCCAAAACCCACGCCTACACTAGTGCAAGCCATTTTTTAGCGCGCCTGTGTAAAAGGACCCCTTAGCTGGCTAGGATAACTGCATAAATAGGATAGGATAGGATTCATCCTAGCCGTTTAAGTGCTGAGTATCGCATTCAACTAGCTGTGTTTTATCCGGCTGCCCATGCCTGGACATTCAGTGCTGGTGCCTGGACATGACCTGGCATTGAAGATCTGGGAATTTGTGGTCAGCAAGACATTGACTGCCACTGACTGAATATCGGGCCCAGAATGTCTGCTACTGGAGAGGGATTTTGTTAGTGATACTGAGATGAAGGAAAAAAAAAACAGAATCATATTTTACTTTTTATGGTGAATTCTATGGGAAAATACTCTGGTTCGGCTCTGCACCCCCTTATTGCATGAGAGAAGGCTCCTGTGGATGCAGAATACATGCTTGCATTTTAACAGAATCGGGGGGGGGGGGGGGTCAGTATTTTTTTTGTAATATATTCGCATTCCAGTTTTGTGTGGAGGGAGCATCTGAGGGGTGGAGAATGGGCGTTTCTGTGCTAATCAATTAGCACAGCCACATTACCATGTGCTGATTAGGGCAGAATTACCACGTGAGCCTTTACCACCTAGAAAATAGGTGTCAGTAAGTGCTAATGCGATATTTTTTTTTAATGGCAACATGAGCACATACCAATTAATACAGAAAATGAAAAATGGGCCATTTTATTGCTGCAGCAAAAATGGCCTTATCACGCATGAAAAACCTGTGAAGGTTGAACTAAGGCCGCTTTTTACCACAGCTTAATAAAAAGACCCCTTAGTTCTCTATTTCTGTTGGTGAATTTTTCAATATTTCACAGATGTTTTCATTTTATCATTTTTTTTCTAAAGATTGGATGTGATATACATCATTTTGTGTTGCTTCATATGTTCTTTCTACTGAGTTGAGTGTTTAATATAATATGAACATAATTTTATAACACTTTTCTGCAGGAAAATAGCACTGTACTCATAGAAGCATGTGCTTATTGGTAGTATATGCACATGAAAGTATATACTACCAATGTGTGGAAAGAGCATGAGGCCTCTTCAGGATCATCTATGGCTCCAGTCAATTACAATCAGTTTCTGCAGTGTGTCAAAAACTTCATCCAGGACCCGACTCCTGCACATTCAGAGGAGCTGATGCAACCTGTACTAGAGTGGACTCATAACTAGGCCCCACTTTTCCAGTACTTGTGGTCTTTTCTATACCCAGAGTACTTTCAACATCCATCTTTTCCCAAGTTCAATAACCAGAACATATGTTCCTGGTAGAGAAACAGCTGCTGAAGAGCCTCCAGTCCCTTAAAACAGCCATGTCCAGGAGGGAGTGGGTCAACCCCCTTCCCTCTCTCATTCTATGAGCTTCAGAACCATAAGTTTTTGAAGTCACAGAGGATAATTTTTCCCTTGCCTTCCACATACATCCCAGTCAGGGCCAGAATGAGCCTCTTCAAAGATGCCTGGGGCAGAATAATGTTGAAGAAGTAGGTACTGTGGATGTTAGTCAAAGGTTAGACTCAGTTCCTAGACCCCACAGTTCACCTGTTCCAGCCCTGGTGAATGGAGGTCACCATCATATTCCTGGTGAATAGTTTCAGATGTGCAGATTTGCTGATGTTATATTCAGGCAAACTCCCTTTGAGATGTGCATACTCTTGCTCTTGTTTCCTGTTTAGCAGTTCATGTTCTGCAGGAGATGATTTTTTTCCACAACCAAGAGAAAGTCATGCTAAGAAAAGCTTGATCACTAACTAAAGATTGCTAACAAATTGCCATTCTGTTTTATTGCATTTGTACAACCCAATAAACTAAACATTAATTTATTTTTATATATAAATCTCTATGTATTTATGCCACAACATATTTTCTTCAGTTTTTCATAGTCAGCTTTTGCAAATGTGCTTGTTTCAGAACTGTAGAAAAAGACAGGAGTCAGAATGAAGGCCTTGTTTCTGAAACATTTCTGATCTGCAGATATTCCACTCCTGGCACAGTGTTTCCTTAGTAAAGAATATATTTGAGTTGAATCTTGAGGGGGGCAGATCCACAGTGATCTGGTTTTTGTGCTTAAGTTTTGCATAATGCACTTCCAAGGCTACAGCACTGTTGGTTGCATTGTTGCACTCTGCCAATAAGAAAATCTCTCTCAGTTGCATTACATGGGTACAAAGCCACAAATTGTGTGACAATCCATGAAAACTGATAAAACAATTAACTGATAATCCTGACATCTCCCATGACAGTGTCCCTAAAATAAAATAGTACAATCAATGAATTTTTCACAACTAGACTACTGCAATGCAGCATACATAGGATGCACAGAAAACCTACTAAGATCTCTGCAGACCATACAGAATATAGCTGCAAGACTGATACTAAAAATAAACAAACTATGAAAGAGCTACACCACTGCCTACAACACTTCACTGCCTCCGAATCAGGGCCAGACTGTTTTTCAAAACCAGCACTATCATCTGCAAGATACTATTCGGACTGTCTCCTGATAATATGCTTTAATATGCTAGACTTCATCGAACTATCACCGTGAACTGAGCATCCAGAAACCAGAGGTTATCTATTACTTAACCTGCCCTACTGCAAAAACATAGTAACGTAGTAAATGACGGCAGATAAAGACCTGTATGGTCCATCCAGTCTGCCCAACAAGATAAACTTATTTTACATGGTATGTGATACTTTATACCCAGTTTCGCTTCCCAATTACCGGCGTCGCCACCTAATCTCCGCTAAAATTCAGTGGATCCATTCCTTCTAAACAGGATTTCTTTGTGTTTATCCCACGCACATTTGAATTCCATTACCGTTTTCATCTCCACCACCTCCCGCAGGAGGGCATTCCACATATCTATCACCCTCTCTATGAAAAAATACTTCCTGACATTACTCCTGAGTCTGCCCCCCTTCAACCTCAATTCATGTCCTCTAGTTCTACCACCTTCCCATCTCCAAAAAAGGTTTGTTTGCTGATTAACATCTCTCAAATATTTGAATGTCTGTATCATGTCACCCCTGTTTCTCCTTTCCTCCAAGGTATACATGTTCAGGTCGGCAAGTTTCTTCTCGTACGGTTTGCAACGCAAATCCCATACCATTTTTGTAGCTTTTCTTTGCACTGCTTCCAGTCTTTCTACATCTTTAGCAAGATAAGGCTTCCAAAACTGAACACAATACTCCAAGTGGGGCCTCACCAATGACTTGTAGAGGGGCATTAACACCTCATCTCTTCTGCTGGTTATACCCCTCTCTATGCAGCCTAGCATCCTTCTGACCATAGCCGTCGCCTTGTCGCATTGTTTCTTCATCTTTAGATCCTCAGACACCAACACCCCAAGCTCTCTCTCCTGAGTCAAGCTTACTAATCTTCCTGTCCGGTATCTCTCTTTTGGGTTTCTGCACCCCAAGTGCACCACTCTACACTTCTTGGCATTACATTTTAACTAATAACAAACAGTACTCCTATTCTATATAAATTACAAAATCTTTATTAGTGAAAACAAATCAGTGCATTAAAAAATTATTACTAAAAATATCCCTGCAACTCACTCGCACTGCCATCCACACCACACTTATATCCTGATCTCATGTTATTAATGATTTAGGTATTTCCTATTACATGTATATCCCCTATTAGGATTAAGATTAAATTTTAACTGCCAGACCCTCAACCATTCTTCTTTTTTTTAAATTTATTTATAAGAATTCAAATTTACAAGCAATAAAATAACTTGCCAGAAATACAGAGAAAGTAATACACAAGAATTATTTCAATCAGGTAATTCTATACCCTTCCTTAGACCACAAAATAGGGAGAGTGAAACAAGACAAGGAGATCAATTAAACAACAGTAAACAGAAAAAAGCAGTGCAGAAGTCTTGCGAGGCAGCCGCGGAAGTCTCTGCAGCCATCTTGAAGAGGTGCTGGCAGCGAGTGATCAGCACCAGCACCGGGCGAGAAAGAAGGGTTCTTTCCTGCCCCAAAGAGGCCACTAGACCACCAGAGCATGATAAGGTATGTGAGGGGAGGGGAACCCTTAGGCCCGCCCACTAGCTAGCCAGCCAGCCTGTGCACCATATGCCAGCATGCCCGCAAACCTGAACAGATGGGCAGGAGTGGCCTAGTGGTTAGGGTGGTGGACTTTGGTCCTGGGGAACTGAGTTCGATTCTCACTTCAGGCACAGGCAGCTCTGGGCAAGTCACTTAACCCTCCATTGCCCCAGGTACAAATAAGTACCTGTATACAATATGTAAGCCGCATTGAGCCTGCCATGAGTGGGAAAGCGCGGGGTACAAATGTAACAAAAATAATCTGCCCAGATGCCCTGTGGTGCCCTCAAAAAGACATATGGTAACCCTAGGCATAATGGAAGAAATTTCCCATGGTGTTGGCTCATTGCAGTTAAAAAAAAAAAAAAAGGGGGGGGGGAGGAAAGGCTAAAGAGTTTAGGGCTCTTCAGCTTGAAACTTGAAATGGTTGAGGGGAGATATGATTGAGGTCTATAAAATCTTGAGTGGTGTAGAACAGGTCAAAGTGAATCTATTTTTCAGTCTTTCAAAAAGTAGAAAGACCAGGGGACACACAATTAAATTATATGGAAATACTTTTAAAACAAATAGGAGGAATTATTTTTTGGGTCAAAGAATAGTTAAGCTCTGCAACTCATTGTTAGAGGTTGTGATAACAGCGGTCAGTATATTAAGGTTTAAAAAAGGTTTGGACAAGTTCTTGGAGGAAACGTCCATAGTCTGTTATTGAGATGGGCATGGGGGATGGCACTGCTTGCCCCAAGATTGGTAGCATGGAACGTTGCTTCTAACTGGATTTCTGCCAGGTACTTGTGACCTGGATTTGCCACTGTTGGAAGCAGGATACTGGGCTAGATGGACCATTGGTCTGACTCAGTATGGCTATTCTTATGTTCGTATGTTTTGATATGCTGGTGTCATATTTAGTGTTCGTTGTGTGTGTGTTTGTGTGTGTGTGTGTGTGGGGGGGGGGGGGGGGGTTGAATAACCATAATGAATATGTATGAGATGTGTGTATACAAATGATATGCTAATGTGCCAAGTCCAACCCTTTGCCCCTTCCCCAAATGAATCAGCCAAACTATGCCCATGTGAGCAGAATGATTCAATCAGATGTGCATGCTTGGTAGCTCTTTATCCTACTTGTTGCTACTTCTTCTCCAGGCACAGCAATAGTGAAGGGCTTAAAGGGAGGTAGGAAAGGAGACCAGAGAGCAAGAGTGAGGGGAAAATATAAGAAAAAGCCTCATGATACAACCTAACATCATTTTTGCAGACTTGTCCTCTTCATCTTTAGATATGCACCATAGACTTTCCAGACAATGCAGTTCTCTTTTCAAGTTGTACAGATCACCTGTAAACCAGGATGCTGACAGACCTGGTCTAAACTGGAAAGATATTTTCTGGAACAAAGAGGTCTGGCTATTGCCACTAACAGAATAGCACTTCTAGGTCAGCATTGACACTGGATATTCAGTGCCAGCTGGTATTCGGGTATCAGTGCTGGCATTTTACGTAAACTGCTGACTGCCACAGTTAAGTATTGGGCCCTCGGGTTTTACAGCACAGTTGCATTATTTTTATTTTCAGCACTTGATATACTGCAAGTGATCCCTGAGGCGACTATGCGGTTTACAATTTCTATTACAGGTACTTTGCACTGTTCCTAATGGGCTCACAGTCTAAGTTACATATTGTAGCTGGGGCAATGGAGGGCTAAGTGACTTCCCCAGGGTCACATGGAGCTGCAGAGGGAATTGATCCTTGTTTCCCAGGATTTCAACCCACTGCCAA